>NC_057861.1:684859094-685495912 GCF_019393635.1 Dromiciops gliroides | reverse complement strand
GAAGAGAATACTTCATTCCAAAGCATAGAAATGATAAAAGAGTCCAGAGGAATAAAAATATACCTTCAAAAGAAATAACATAAAAATATTAAAGTTAATACACCCATTTTACAGATAAGGAAACTGATACACAGAGAAATTGAGTAATTCACCTATGGGCACAACTCTAATAAGTGTCAGATGCTGGATTTTAACCCAGTCCTCATCTGTTTTTGTTGGTGGTGGTGGTGGTGGTGGTGGTTTTTTTGTTTTGTTTTTTGTGGGGCAATGAGGGTTAAGTGACTTGCCCAGGGTCACACAGCTAGTAAGTGTCAAGCATCTGAGGTCGGATTTAAACTCAGGTCCTCCTGAATCTAGGGCCGGTGCTTTATCCACTGCGCCACCTAGCTACCCCCAACCCAGTCTTCATCTGACTAAATGTCCACTGATATTTCTCTTTCTGCCAGCTCTCATATCTCTGTGCCTGGTAGAGAGCTTGTGGGTGAGGCTCATTGAAGGCAAAAACAACAACAGTATTTTTGTGAGTATGTAGCAGACCATATAGACAAGAATAAATAATCTAGGAGTATAGAAAATAAATATGGCAAAGAACCATGTAGTGATAGGGTAGGAGAATTCAATTATCCAGAAATCTCCTGCAGCACTCTCTGCCCAAAATAGAGTATGAAATAATTTCTTGACTTTTCTTAATGGTCATTTTGTCTTTCAAAACCTCAGGAGATCAGTCAAATAATGAGCATTTATTAAGCCACTGTGATGTACCAGAGGTGGTTAAATTGCTGTTCTATGCCAGATTCTAACTGAAAAAGAGGAACTAAATGTTAAAATAGAAAAGGCAGCTCAGTGGCCCAGTGGATAGAGCACTGAGCCTCAGAAAGACCTGATCTGAGTTCAAATCCCACCTCAGATACTCAATGAGTGACCAGGGCAAATCACTTAATCTCTCCTTCATTTTACCTGACTGTAAAATGGGGGTGATGATGATGATGATGATGATAATAATAATAATAGCACCCACATCCCAGGGTTGTTTTGAGGATCAAATTAGATATTTGTCAAGTGCTTAAGTGTGATTTTCACATAGTAGATGCTTAATAAATGCTGGTTTAAAAAAAACATGAATATAACCTAAAGGGAGAAATGACTAGCATTTATTTGAATTTGAGACAGAGAAGAGGAATTCTAGCAAAAATTCATCAGGTACCTTATATCTTCAAAAAGCATGGTTGATGGAATAGAATGGACCTCACAAGTATAACATCAGGACTATCAAAGCTCAAAATAAGTTGAAACAATGATATATGCTAAAGATAAAAGCATTAATAGGTTTATTTTTAAAAGCTATATTAGAAGCAAAAGGAACATCATAAGAGCTATTGAATTGCTACTCTAGTTGGAGGGGAAGATGGAACAACATACAGAAGGCACAACTACTCGACCCTTGTTTTACTTTTGTTTCCTCTGCTCAGGGGAATAATATTCAGAATAAGAAGGACTGATCAAAAATAGCTGACAGGAAATTGAAACGACATAAATGAGGAGTTGCTGGGACAACATCTAGTAACTGAATTCAATTAAATTCAAGTCACTAAACTTAAACAGCTTTCATACATTTCCTGGTAGTCACCCTATTGCCCGTAATCATACTTGTGAACCCAAACCATGTGCCCCTTGCTTCTCAGAGTTTTGAACTTCCTTTGAGTTTCTGTAGTGATGGTAGTAAAGTGGTGGAAAGGAGAGCAGGGACTGCTGAGAGTCACCCAGTGACAAGCTCTATTTGCACATAAACAAACAAAGTATGAATAAATGAATAGACAGATAAATAAATGAATAGATAAATAGAATAAAGAAATGTCAATGAATACATAAATAGATAAATTAATGAATAAGCAAATAAATAAATGAATAAACAAATGTCACTGAATAAATAGATAAATAGATGAATTAAATAAAGGAATGTCAATGGATAAACAAGTAGGTAGGTAGGCAAATAGGTAGATTATAGATAGATAGATTAGATAGATAGATTCAATAGATACATACATACATATGTAGATAGATGATAGATACATAGATGGATGGATGGATGGATGGATGGATGGATGGATGGATGGATGGATGGATGGATGGAGAGGTAGATAGGCAGGCAGGCAAACAGATGGAGAGATGGACGGACAGACACACAGAGATAGATAGATAGGTAGATAGATAGATAGATAGATAGATAGATAGATAGATAGATAGATAGATAGATAGATAGATAGATAAGAGTAAGAAAAGCTATAATACCTACAATCAGTCACTTGGACTACCACAAAAAGCAAGGTCTTTTTTTTTTTGATGTGATATACTTCCATTCTATTCCCTCTACTCTGCAAACTCTAACCATCCTTTGAACAACCTGAATTCACCCTCTCCGATAAAGCTTTGGCTGACTACTTCAACCTGCTTTCAACTGAACCTACAGTATTACCTGTGTGGTTAGGCACTCATTAGGCACTTAATCTTAATATCTCTGCAGTCCTTCTACCTTGTGTTTATATCCCATCTCCCCAAACATATTGTGAGTTAGCATTATTATTCCTTCATGAAACCTAACATTGAGTTTGGCACAGGGTAGACAGCCAATAAATATAGGTTTGCTAATTGATCACTAGGGAATGAATATATGATTTTGAAAGGATTCGTTTTTCAAAACAAATACAGTAAAACTCTGTAGAAAATAACACTTTGGCCAATGATTCCCATCCTCTGGGCCTTAATTTCCTTTACTGAAAAATTCAGGGATAGAACATCACTTCTGGAATCCTGCAAGTCCATAGCTAGAATTTTACATCAGTTTTTTTATAGAATTTTACATGAATTAACTTAAAGCATTTTTCTTATGCTTGATCATTATGCCTCTACAATTAGGAGAGACTGCAATAAAGGAATAAAAAAAAATGATTAAAAACATGGCTGAAACCATATAATAGTGAAATAACTAACTCTCTAATAGAATATAAGCTTCTTGGTAAGGGTTATTATTTCTCCATCTTTCTAGTACCAGGCTTAGCAGAATGCTTTAAATACAATAGGTATTTATGCAATCAATACTAGTTTAATAGAATTCACTTTACTATCTTTTCTATGTTCCATTGTTAGATTATTTTCCTCTACACATCTCGGTCATTGCATCACATTGGGTTAGTCACTTAAATTTTTATATTTTAAATTTCTCATTTCTAAAATGGTCTACAAGTTCTACCTCCCATTTCATAAGTATATTGTAGCTATTAGCTGGATAATGTCTATTTGGTATCTTGAATTCCTAGGGAGAATAGAAATAAATGCAAGGTATTTTCATTTTTAACCATCATTAAGAGCAATTATTTTCAGAACTGATTTTCCTTTACATCTGCAATTTAAGAGCAAATCAGGAGCAATTTATGCTACTTCTGTCAGCTTTGATTAAACATTTCAGCTAGATTTAGCATCATATTTATGAAAACATCTCCCAGTTAGTGTTATAGTATGTGAATTTTCTTTACCTTCCTGGTCTCATTTGACTACATATGTTTAATTGGGCACTTAAAGAGTATTAAATTCCAAGTAAGAATTGGAAGCTGTTTCCTTAATTAATCTAATCCATAAAATATTCCTACTCAATCAAAAAAAAATCTGTTTCACAACCTAAACAAACAATCATTAAGATTCTAATGTTACATGTATTTTTAAAACCAAAGCAAGCCATGAAAGAAAATGAACAGTTATCAGTTCTGGAAAATGTATTCACTATGTAAATAGCCCCTAGCTCTTCTTTCTGAGTCCACTACTATTCATTTTCCAGAAATTACTGCAATTGAAAGGTCTCTTTGAGCTGTGATTTCCAACTCTCTGCACATAACATTATACATCTGAACCATTGCTTATGATTACACAATTTTGACCTCAAATGAGGCTGGAAATAGAATCCATTTTACCTCGCCTCTTGGTATTCCCAAGCTAATATCATTCACGGCAGTACTCCTCTTGCCAAAACCTTGGTAACTTTTCCGGAGGTTTCGGAGAACAAGAATGTCACTGTTTGTTCTTCCAGTCCAAATTCGCATTTTTTCCTCTTTAACATCCATATCTTCAGAAGGATTGACTGGACCAAGAATGATGGGTTGATTCCTGGGAATGGAAAGTGAAGATGAATCCAAAGAGGTCAATTATATGGGGACATAGTATGAGCGATATGAAGGGCAAAAGTTGTTTTTTGGTGTGTATTTTTTTTTAAGCAACAAGACATTTTTCAAACCTTTGTACAAAATTCAGTGCTCCATGTCCCATTTGTACCACCATACCAACTAATGGTGACATATAAGGCCCCAGTTTCATTTGTTAAGATGAAAGAAATTCCATTAACCTTCCTAATTAGAACTGGAATGAGCTGACACAAGAGTACAGCTATTTTTCAATTGTATGAATAATTATTAAAAATAATTTTACAGTACTAAATCAAAACTGTGAAAGAAATGATTCATAATACTGTCTTAAGGAGGCAAACTCAACTCACAATATGCTTTTATTATAGATCATAGGATCAGAGATTCAGAGGCAAAGGGACTTTAGAGGTCTCTAACATTTTACATATGTATAAACTGAGTCCTAG
Organism: Dromiciops gliroides; assembly: GCF_019393635.1. Lineage (NCBI taxonomy): Eukaryota > Metazoa > Chordata > Mammalia > Microbiotheria > Microbiotheriidae > Dromiciops > Dromiciops gliroides. Next base: position 685,491,276 of record NC_057861.1, on the reverse strand, counting down.
ACAGCTTAAGTGGTTTGCCAATTATTAAGCATCTGAGTCAACATTCAAACTCAAAAGTTCCTAACTCCAAATCGAGGGCTCTTACCCACTATAACATGTAGACTCTTTAGTTCTTAAGTTGATGATAAAGTTCCATACATATGAGTTGTGTGTAGACATCTTTATCTGTATTTATAGATTATAGATATAGAGATAGATAGATAGATAGATAGATAGATGATAGATAGATAGATAGATAGATAGATAGATAGATAGATAGATAGATAGATAGATAGATAGATAACATAAATATATAGGGTGTCCCAGAAATCTTAGTGAAGTTTTTTTTTTGGGGGGGATGGTTTGTTTGTCTTTTTGAGATGATTGAATAAACTTAAAATTTGAGATTTTTGGGATATACTTTATATAGTTTCACTTCAGTTTCAATTACTTTATTGCAAATTAATTTATACTTTTTGAATCTTTTATATTGACAAATTTCATTTTGTATTACTTTCGCTGGATCATAAAAAACAAAAAGAATGGACCAGCTTCCATATTAGTATTTCCAGGTGATGATGCGTTTGATAGCTCCTTTTCCAATTCTTATTCTGTACTGGGCCATTTCTTTCCTTACAATATTACGCCAATCCACCCCTTTCTCTCTATATGTAACCTTCCCCTAAAGGCTTATCTTACAGAAGCATTAGGGCAGGGTGAAGAGAGATTTTAACTTGGAGGAATGGAAATCCTATTTGAATCCTGTTTCAGATCTTATTAGCTATAACATCAAACAGGATACTTAACTTCCTTTTTTGTTGCAGGGCAATTGGGGTTAATTGACTTGCGTCTGAGGCTGGATTTGAACTCAGGTCCTCCTGAATCCAGGGCCGGTGCTTTATCCACTGTGCCACCTAGCTGCCCCCGATATTTAACTTCCTCGTCTTCATTTTCCCCAGTTATAAAACAGGGATCATTCTCCTTCTGCTACCCATGTCACAGAGTTATTGTGAAGAAAATGTCAAATATATGTTTAAGCTCTTATCAACTCTCCTCACCCAGTTTATTTGCTGCCTCCTCCTTGTGAGCTTCCATGAAGCAACATATCCTTCCTAAATAACCTATGTCAATATTGCTCAAAGTACCAACCTCTTTTTCACATCAGTATTCACAAAACTCTGTCTTCTAATTGATATACATACAAAATCTGACTGCAGGTCTCAAGGGTTCCAGCAGTCATTGCCAATTCTACATCGAGTGACCTCATGACCTTTTTGTTCCCAGCAATTTGGGCAAGATGGTAGGGGAGCTGGAGGAAATACTAGAAATTGATAACTTTCCTGTTGCAGACCCTTCCCAGATGATCTAATTAGCAACACAATGTATCACAACCTCTAATTCTTACTCCTCATTATGCTGACTTTCATCTAAATATGCTACATTTACCTATATGACAAAATGATGAAAGAGGGATGTCTAGGAAGTCTTGGACCTTTTGCATGTCTCTATTTGCTTTCACTTCTTCAAGGGAAGAGTCTGGAACCTATTAAACTTTGTTTTCCCCATGAAACTGCTTTTGTAGTTTAAAACAAAGAAGTTTCATGTTTGAATCAGTGTGGGTATTCCCTCAATCAATGCATATTGCAACCCCTCTGACTTGCCAGATGGCAAGCTATTGTTATTTAAAATAAAAACAAAAAACTACATGACTCCAAGCTAGCCTGATAATGATTTCCTAATAGCTCAGGCTCATCCTTGGTTAGCAGCAGCTCACCTGTTCCACCATCAGGAACGCTCATGTACATAGAAAGAAAATGCTCCCTCCACTCCCTCTACTATTCAGCCCCAGAAGTGACTTGTGCTAACTGGGTTTGAACAATCATATGTTTAAAACAGTGAAGTCACCGTTTTTTGGTGTTTTCCCAAAATATGTGGAACCCAAACATTACACTGCTTAATCAGAGTGGGGATGGAACATGTAAAGTCATCTAGCCTCATCCACATAAACCTTGAGAAAGTTTCAATTTTGAGTTGAACCCATTCAAACTCCTCCATCCACCTTCAAAATTACTATGAGGCCATGGAAACAGTAAGCATTCATTAAATTCTATTTAAAAATTGACAGAAGAGGGGAAAATATGTTATAATAACTTATTACATTTTCTATAAATTAAACTCTTAGTTATAGACTCTTCTGTCCTCTCAAAAATTTTTAATAGTCAATGAACTTAGTGGATAGAGCACTGGCCCTGGATTCAGGAGGACCTGAGTTCAAATCCAGCCTCAGACACTTAACACTTACTAGCTGTGTGACCCTGGGCAAGTCACTTAACCCCAATTGCCTCAGCAAAAAAAAAATAGTCAATGAACTTAATTATGAATAGCAGACTATTAGTCATAGCTTAACTTTTACTAGGTGAGTCTATGTAATTTACCTTGCATCTAAACCCTGATAATACCTGATAAATGGTTAACTATTATTACTAAATATATATATATAATTTCAATTTTAATTTGTGCTGATATTGTAATATATCATGAACTTGTCATTTCAGTGATGGTGCACCCATGCAGATACACAACCCATTTGTAACATAGCTTTAGAGCTACCTTGAGCTCTTAGCATAGCATTTGGATGATTGTCTATGGTTCCTCAGTAAGTGTCAAAGATGGGCTTTATACTCAGACTTTCCTGAATCCAAGTCTACCTTGCATATTCTTTTTTTCCTGTTTGTCCAATCTTTATTGGGTAATTGGGGAAAGGTAGGCAGGGTCCAGTTTAGTCCTTCTTGGCAGGAGCCTTCCTCATGGCAGCCAGGATGTTGCTGAGCTCCTCTTTCTTCCTCTTGGCTTAGATGTGAGTTCCCACACTTTTTTTGATGAACTTTAGGGTTCCCTTATCCTTGGAGACCTTTAACAATTCCATGGCCAGTCTCTCATAAGGGGCAAACCCACGCCACCTCCCAGATCATATCTCTCACAAACTTGGTGTGTTTGGTCAGGCACCCATGGATGGCAGCAGTGTTGTGGCTCCGAAATATTTTTGGTAACTTTGTGGCCCTTGGTGAGACCCACTGCCATGTCGTAGTAGATGGCTATGGTGGCAGCACAATTGTAGCCTCAACAGCAGCCACAACAGAAGCTACCTTGATTCTACCACGATGCCAAGAAACAGCTCACAGGCTGGTTAAGGGCCTCAAATTTATGTTGATACTATATAAAAATAAAATTCAAAAGAAATCTTTTTTTGAGGGGCAATGAGGGTTAAGTGACTTGCCCAGGGTCACACATCTAGTAAGTGTCAAGTGTCTAAAGCTGAATTTGAACTCAGATACTCCTGAATCCAGGGCTGATGCTTTATCCACTGCACCACCTAGCTGCCCCCCAAAAGAAATCTTAGTCTGGGGCAAAATCTCACTTCCACTATAGTTGTAGCTATGGACTTTTACTAGGCTTAGGATTTTTCAATAGATTGCCAATGACAAAAATCCCTTAGTTTCAGAGATCTTCAGATTTGTCACATGACTTATGAAAACTGAAGTGAGTATGGGGAAGAGAGCCTAGTTGACTGTGATTTCGACATCTTAGAAATATTTTCTCATGTAACATTCCACCCATACAAATCATAACCTTTTCAGTACCTTCTTATGCATCTTTTGTGGTTTGTGTTCCCATTTCCCCATAAATCCTTCAAGATCAAAGGATGAGACACTTTAGCAATAACCTAGACAGGCAAAAAGGCTAATATGATTGTAGGCTGCATTAGGAGAGACAAAGATTTCAGGAATAGGACAATGATAGACCCACTCAACACTGTCCTTGTCAGACCTTGATTGGAGTACTATGTTCAGTTCTGGGCACCATAATTTAAAAAAGATATTGATAAAATGGAAACCATCTAGTTGAGGGTAACTGAGACATTGAAGGACTTTTAATATTTGTCAGATGAGGACCATTTGAAAGACATGGACGTGTTTAGTCTGAAGAAGAGAAGGCTCGGGAAGGACAAGATGCTAACTTCAAGTTTTTTGTTTTTGTTTTTGTTTTTGTTTTTTGTTTTTTGCAGGGCAATGAGGGTTAAGTGACTTGCCCAGGGTCACACAGCTAGTAAGTGTCAAGTGTCTGAGGCCAGATTTGAACTCAGGTACTCCTAAATCCAGGGCTGGCACTTTATTCACTGCTCCACCTAGCTGCCCTTAACTTCAAGTTTTTGAAAGACCATCATATACGAATATATTGCTTCAAGAGGTAGAGTGGCTCCCTTCCTTGGAAAGCTTTCAATTAGAGGCTAAATGCCCATTATTAGGTATATTTTAGTAGTTGTTCCTTTCATATATAGATTAGATTAGATGATCACTGAATTTCCCTCTACCTCTCAAATCTATAACTCTATGATAAACTGAACTTATTCTACTGACAAAACCACTGAGGCTCAGAAGAGAATACCTAAATAGTACAAGAGATCTTCATCTTGCTCTATCTCAATAGTATTGGTGGAACATTCAACACATAACCACCTCCTTTTTTAGATACACACATTACAGGGAGTGTTGTATTTTTGTCTTTCTAGCCTAGATATAAATGCTAGTGACTTTGTTATTATCATCTATTATCTTAACTGTTGTGAGAATTAAATGAGGTACTATATATAAAGCATTTTGCAAACCTTAAAACCCAATATAAATGCTAGCTCTTCCTTATATCTTCCTAAACCCTCCTTTGTACTTTCATGTTACCAAGAAAGAGAACACTGTATTTTCTAAGAGAGAGAGGAATAATTGGACGATGAAATATAGTTGATTGAATTCTTGTGAATACTACTGCCTGTAAAGGTTGACTGCAACAGCATTAAACAATGAAAATAATATGTGCAATTCACTAAATTCACCTTAGATCCTAAAAGTACAACTGATGCCCTAGTTCAAGTATTTCAAAGAAGTAAATAGATTAAAAGTCGATTAAATAATTAAAGAGATTATCTCAGAGGTTTCAGACCTTATCTTTTGAAGTTTTCTTTCCAAGCCTTGGTAACTTATTTTGACATAAAAATAGAAGATTGCAAAGTCTTGGCTCATTAGAGCTGTATATAAAAATGCTTAGATAATTTCTTAGCTTCCATCTATAGGAGAATGTTATCTTCCTCTCCTCAAGGAAATGGAAATGGGCCCCTTGAAAAATAAACTCAAAGGACAACATACCTTGGTTTCTGAATCAAGTCCCAATGCAGCAGGATTCTCAAAAGAAGAAGAGTTGTACCCTGCAGGGCCATTGCCAAGAAGATCCAACCCAAGAAATTCATTTCAAAAGGACTCACATATGAATCAATGCCAAAGTTGTGGGTTAGGTCAAACTTAATCTGATTGTAGCAGAGTTCTATTAAACCTTGGCCCAAGCAAAATTGAGGGAAAATAGTAAAAACCCATTTGAGGACATTATAGATATTCTGCAAATTCTGTAAAGTAAAGGAGAAGAGAGATCATTAAATACCTGCACAAAGAATAATCACTACCCTAAATAGCAACATTTCTCCACCAAACTCGTATTACTAATCAGAAACAGAATTTCAATGTTAAAAGGGAATTCAGAGGCCGTCTATCTAGTCCAAACTGACCCATACCATAAAATACTGTAACCTTCTAGAGAAGAGTTATAAGCACCCTTGAATAAAATAAACATGTAGCTCCACTATATTGTAAAGCAAAAAATGGAAAACTGGTTAAAAGAAAGCACAGTGTATAGGAATCCTGGATTTTACGTGATGAAAGGTCCGACTTCAAATTGTGTTTCTGGCACTTTATAGCTACATTATCATTCTGCATCTCAGTTCCCTCATCTATAAAACGGTAGTAGAATTAATGTAAGAATTAACTTATATAATGTATGGGAAGTAATTTGGAGATTTTGCACAGTATTTAAATGTCAGTTTATAATAATTAAATGCATTTTCAAAATAAGAGAATTTATACATAAATTCAAAAGAGGGAAATCCTGAATTATAGCACAGAAGAATAGACTCTGTAGCAGATGATTCTGAAAATAAGGTTCAGTATAATTTTTAATCATAAAAGTATTTAATTATTTTCCACTTAAATGTAAAGATAGTTTTCAACATTTGTTTTCATAGAATTTTTAGTTCCAATTTTTTCTCCTACCCTCCTTCCCTCCCTGCCCCTCCACAAGATAGAGATCAATCTGATATAGGTTATATATGTACAATCACATTAAAAATATTTCTTCATTAGTCATATTGTGAAAAAAGAAAAAAATACAGCCAAAAAGTAGCCATTCCCTATTAATGGGCATCCCCTCAGTTTTCAATTACTTGCCACCACAAAAAGAGCAGCTATAAATATTTTTGTACATGTGGGTCCTTTTCTCTCTTCTATGATCTCTTTGGAATACAGTAGTGGTATTACTGGGTCAAAGGGTATGTACAGTCTTGGGCATAGTTCCAAATTGCTCTCCAGAATAGTTGGATCAGTTCACAACTCCACCAAAAATGAATTAGTGTTCCAATTTTTCCACAGCTTCTCCAACATTTATTATTTTCCTTTTTTGTCATATTAGCCAACCTGATAGATCTAAGGTGGTACTTCAGAGTTGTTTGCATTATTCTAATCAATAATGATTTAGATGGGGCAGCTAGGTGGCACAATGGATAAAGTAATGGCCCTGGATTCAGGAGGACCTGAGTTCAAATATGGCCTCAGACACTTGACACTTACTAGTTATGTGACCCTGGGCAAGTCACTTAACCCCAACTACCTCACCAAAAATAAAAAGTGACTTAGAGTATTTTTTCATATGGCAATAGATAGTTTTGATTTTTTCATCTGAAAACTACCTGTTCATATCCTTTGACCATTTCCCAATTGAGGAAGAACTTACATTCTTATAAATTTGATTTAGCTCCCTATATATTTTAGAAAGGAGGCCTTTATCAGAAATACTGGCTGTAAAAATTGTTTCCCAGCTTTCTGCCTCCATTCTAATTTCTGATGCATTGCTTCTGTTTCTACAAAATCTTTTTTTTAATTTAATGTAATCAAAATCATCCATTTTTCATTTTATATTATTTTCTATCTCTTGTTTGGACATAGATTGTTTTCTTCTCCATAGGTCTGAGAGCTAAACTACTCCTTCCTCTCCTAATTTACTTATGGTATCATCCTTTATGTCTAAATCATGTACCCATTTTGACTTTATTTTGGTATACAGTGCAAGATGTTGGTCTATGCCTAGTTTCTGCCATTTTATCTTCCAGTTTTTCCAGGAGTTTTTGTCAAATACTGAGTTCCTGTCCCAGAAGCTGTAGTCTTTGCATTTATCAAACATTAGATTATTATAGTCATTTACTACTGTGTCTCCTGCGCCTAAACTATTCTATTGATCCACTACTCTATTTCTTAGCCAGTACCAAATAGCTTTGATGACTACCACTTTATAGTATAGCTTCACATTTGATATGGCTATCCCACTTTCCTGTGCATTTTTTTCATTAGTTCCCTTGATACTCTTGACTTTTTGTTCTTCCAGATGAATTTTGTTATTAATTTTTCTAACTCTATAAAATAATTTTAGGTAGTCTGATTGGTATGGTGTTGAATAAGTAAATTGATTTAGGTAGAATTGTCATTTTTATTATATTAGCTCAGCCTATCCATGAGCAATTAACTGTCCAAAGCTTCAGAGGGTCCCAGGTGTTTCAGTTTGAGGGAGGGCAGGATTTTTCTCTCACCTGGCCTGTTCTCTGGTCTGAAGATAACCTGAAGCCAACTTGCTAATTAACCATCCAGCAAAACTTTATGTGCTGTGGTTCTTAGCTCCAATGAGCCTGCAACTCCCTCCTGGGTCTCCCACTGCTCAAGATTTCTTCCTGGTTCCCGGTTGGGGGTGGAATAACTAAATTCCTGTTTAGGTTCTGCTGATACCCCTCTATGCCACTCCCCTCTGGCCAGCCATTCAGCCCTCTCACCCTGAAGATGCTGGTGCTGCAGCTGATTTGAGGCTCTGGGTTAGTTTTGCTGGTGCAGTGTGCCTGAGGTCTGTGTTGGCAGGGTCAGACTCTACTTACAGCCCAGCAAGGCCCCCTTTAAATTGTCTTTTTCTGGAAAATAATCTCAACCTCTTCTTTTTGTGGGTTTTGCTGTTCCAGGGGTTGTTTTATGGCTGGTTTGGGGATAATTGTGTCAGGAGCTCTGTGCGTTTAATGTCTTTCCTCTGCCATCTTGGCTCCGCCTACCCTACAATCACTTTAAAAATGGAATTTCTCTTTTTATCTCTTGCTGCTGGACTTTGTTGGTCATGTATAGAAACACTGATGAATTAGGTGGGTTTATTTTATATCCTGCTACTTTGCTAGAGTTGTTCGTTGTGTCAAGTAGTTTTTTATTTGATTCTTTAGTATTCTCTAAGTATACCATCATATCATTTGCAATGACTGAAAGTTTTGTTTCCTCCTTGCCTATTCTAATTCCTTTAATTAACTTTTTCTTCCCTTATTGCTAAACCTAACATTTCTAGTACAATATAAAATAATAGAGGTGATAATGGACATCCCTGTTTCACCCCTGATCTTACTGGGAATGCCTCTAACTTATCTCCATTACATATGATGTTTCCTGATGATTTTAGGAAGATACTGCTTATTATTTTAAGAAAAGCTCCATTTATGTTCTCCAGTGTTTTTAATAAGAATGAGTTTTGTACTTTGTCAAACACTTTCTATTGAGATAATCATATGGTTTGGGTTTGTTTTGTTATCAATGTGGTTGATTATGTTGATATTTTTCCTAATGTTGAACCAGTCTAACAGTCCTGGTATAAATCCTACCTGGTCATAGTGTAAATTTAAAGGGTTAGAAAAGGAAGGCATTGGGAGAAAGGGGAAGGGAGAAGTAAAATGGGGCAAATTACATCACATAAAAGAGACACTAAACAGCTTTTATAGTGGAAAGGAAAGTGGAGAAGGGGCAACACTTAAACTTTACTCTTGTTGGAATTGGCTCAAAGAGGGAACAACATGCACACACAGTTGGGTATATATACCTAATCAGGAGCAAAAACAGAAAGAAAACTATAAACCATTTTTCATAATGAATATTGATGGGAAATTTTTAAATAAAGTGCTAACAAGGAGATTACAGAAATAAAACACAGAGATAATAGACTATGACCAGTGATAATGTAGGTCTGGCTCAATATTAGGAAAACTATTAGCACAGTTAACCATATCAGTAACAAAAACAAAAGTTATACGATTATGTCAAAAATGAAGAAAAAATCTTTTGACAAAATTCAACATTCATTCCTATTAAAAAACACTAGAGAGCATAGCAATAAATGGAGCTTTCCTTAAAATGATAAATAGTTTGTTGTTGTCCTTCATTCTCAAAGATAAACAAAATGACCTTACTCTGTTGGGGCCAAGGTACAGTGTATCTGACTGTGGCTGATTAGACCAATATGAGTTTCAAAGGCTCTATCATAAGTTGGGCACAAATAGTCCATGTGAACATTTGGAGTGGAAATGTCAATCAATTCCAAAGTTCTTCAATGAAACCCTGAGAATTCCCTTGAATTGCTTCTTCTGACCTATGTGTGAGCATGTGCCTTCTGTAAGTTCTCCATAAAATAATCTTTTAGGTAAACATATATTTGGCATTCAAACAACATGGCCAGCCCATCAGAGTTGTGCACTCTGCAATAGAGCTTGACTACATGGCAGTTTAGCTCAAAAAAAGGACCTTGGTGTCTAGTATCTTATCTTTCCAGGGGATCTTCAGAATCTTCCCAAGACAATTCAAATGGAAGCAATTCAGTTACCCCACATAGTGGTGATATACTGTACAGGTTTCTCAGGCAAATTGATGAGGTCAGCACAATGGCTCTGTAGACCTTCAGTTCAAAAGGCAATTTAATACCTCTCCTCTCTTACACTTTTCTTTGGAGTCTTTCAAACACTGACCTACCCCTGGGAATGTGTGCATTAACCTCATCATCTTGGTACATCCCTGGAAAGTGTACTGCCAAGGTAAGGGAACTTATCCATAGCATTCAAAATTTCTCCATTTGCTATAACCAATGGTTTCACATCTAAATAGTGTGATTCCAGCTAATAGAGAACTTCTGTTTTCTTAATGTTAATTGGTAGGCCAAGATTAGCACAAGCAGCTGGATTGATACATATGTTTTTACATTTCAGCCTCAGAGGCTTCATGGTGTATACAATCATCTACAAACAAAGCACTGTGCTCCAACTCCCCTATACTTTCATCCTGGCTTGTAGGCTTTTACCATCAATGCAGTAACTGACCTTGATGCCATCTTTGTCCTCTTTAAAGGCATCCAACATAGCTGAAAACATCATGCTAAAAGCATGGAAGGAAGCATAGCGGTAACTGGGTAAGCATGAGAGCATTGTCCATTATCCAGAGCCCGTGGGAACATGTCATCATGAAACTGATGTAAAATAATGATGAGCTTTTCTGGCAAACTAATTTTACCATGATTTTCCAATATATTACATATTACAGCAATATATCAGAAAGGTTATACACTATGATCAGGTGGGAATGTAGGGATGGCTCAATATAGGAAAATTAAAAGCATAATTGACATCAATAACAAACAACAAAAGTCATACAATTGTCTCAATAGAGGCAGAAAAAGGTTTTGATAAATATGATCATCATTCCTATTAAAAACACTAGAAAGCATAGGAATAAATGGAGCCTTCCTTAAAATGATAAATAATATCTATCTAAAACCATCAATAAGCATCTATAATAAGGATGAGCTAGAAGCTTCCCAATAAGATTGCGGTGAAGCAAGGATGCCCATTGTCGCCACTATTATTTTATATTGTGGTAGAAATGATAATGAGATGAAAGAAAAATTGAAGGACTTGGACTAGTCAAGGAGGAAATAAACTATCACTCTTTGCAAATGATATGATGTTATACGTGGAGAATCTCAGAGAACCAATTCTAAAACAGCTAAAATCACTACAATATGAAATAAAGCCACATAAATCATCGGCATCTCTATATATTACCAACAAAGTTAAGAGCAAGAGATAGAAAGAGAATTCCATTAAAGATAACTGTGGCCACGCATTTCTAGTTATGTCCAACACTTCATAACCCCATTTTGTAGTTTTCTTGGCAAAAACACCATTGTGGTTTGCCATTTTCTCCTCCAGCTCATATTACAGATGAGGAAACTGATGCAAACAGGGTTAAGTGTCGTGCCCAGGGACACATAGCAATAAGTGTGTAAGGTAGGATTTGAAAGGTATCCCTGACTCCAGAACCAATGTGCTTAGCTGCCATCACAAACCCAATAATTATATGAATGCAATTAAAAACATTTTTCACACAATTAAAGTAAGATACATACAAATGGAAAAAAATTATTGCTTATGGGTAGGCCAAGCCAATATGATAAAAAATTATGATTCTACCTAAATTAATTTACTTAATTAGTGCCATACCAATCAAACTACCAAAAAAATTTAATTTATAGAAGTAGAAAAAAAAATAAAATTCATCTGAAAGAAAAAAAGGTCTTGAATATCAAGTGTTAGGGGGCAACTAGGTTGTGCAGTGGATAAAGCACCAGCCCTGGATTCAGGAGGACCCGAGTTCAAATTCAGCCTCAGACACTCGACACTTACCAGCTGTGTGACCCTAGGCAAGTCACTTAACCCTCATTACCTTGCAAAAACAAACAAAGAATATCAAGGGTTAGCAATACCAGATTCAAAACTGTAGTACAAAGTGGTAATCCCAGAAACAATCTAATACCGGCTAAGAAGTAGTGTGGTGGATCAGTATAATAGATTAGGTACAATACACAGTAGTAAATGACCAGAGTACTCTAGATCTAAGCTTTCGGAACAAGAACTCAATATTTGGCAAAAACTTCTGGAAAAATTAGAAAGTAATTTGGAAGAAACTAAGTATAGACAACATCTCACATCATGTACAAATGTAAGGTCAAAATTGATAAATTATTTAGACATAAAGGTTGATATAACAAATAAATTAGGGGTGCATGGAATAGTTTACCTGTCAGATCCATGGATAAAGAAAGAATTTATGACCAAACAAGCAATACAGGATGTAAAATGGATAATTTTGATTGCATTAAATTAAAAGGGGGTTGCACAAACAGAACCAGTACAGCAAAGATTAGAAGGAAAACAGAAAACTGGGGTGGGGGTGGGGGGAATTTACAAGTTTTTCTGATAAAGGCCTCAGTTCTTAAATATGTATGGAGTCAAAAATACAAGGATACAGTCCTCAACTGAAAAATTATCTAAGGATATGAATAGGCAGTTTTCACATGAAGGAATCAAAGCTATCTATAGTCATATAAAAATACTCTAAATCACTATTGATTAGAGAAAGGCAAATTAAAACAACTCTGAGGTACCACCTCAGATTAGCTAGCATGATGGAAAGGGAAAATGATAAATGCTAGAGGGAACATGGACAATTGGGACATTAATGAACTGTTGGTAGAGTTATGAACTAATCCAATAATTCTAGAGAACAATTTGGAACTACACCTAAAATCCTATAAAATTGTGTATACCCTTTGACCCAGCAATAGCACTACCAGGCCTGTATCTCAAGGAGATATGAAGAACAAAAGGATGAAAGAGAGAGAGAGAGAGAGAGAGAGAGAGAGAGAGAGAGAGAGAGAGAGAGAGAGAGAGAGAGAGAGAGAGAAGAACATTTTATATATATATATACACACACACACACACACACACACACACACACACACACACACACACACACACACACACAAATAATTATAGTAGCTCTTTATGTTATGACAAAGGATTGGAAATTGAGGGGATTCCCATCAATTGGGGAAATGACTAAATAGGAAATGGTATAAGATTGTGATGGAATACTACTATATTATAAGAAATAATGAGCAGAACAATTTCAGAAAAACCTGGACTTACATGAACTGATACAAAAGAAATCAAGCAGAATCAGGAAAACATTGTACACAGTAATAGCAATATTGTAGGATGATAAACTGAATGACTTAACTATTCTCAGCAATACAATGATCTAAGACAATTCTGAAGGACTCACAATGAAAAATGCTATACACATCCAAAGGAAAAAAATTAAAGGAGTTTGAATGTAGATTGAAGTATACTTTCTTTTACTTTCTTGTTGGGTTTTGGGGTTTTTGGGGGTTTTTTTTGGTATTTGTTTTCTTTTACAACATGACTCATATGGAAATATGCTTTGCATGATTGTACATGTATAACCTATATCAGGTTATTTGCCTTCTCGGGAATGGGGGAAGTGAAAAAGGAGGGGGCACAGAATTTGAAACACAAATTTTAAAAAATTAATGTTAAAATTATATATAAATGTAAAAAAATTAAGTCAACTTGAAGAACACATTTAGAGCAACGGATTTTGAGTTTCATTTTAGACATGTTGAACTTGTAGTAGGTATCTGAGACTGTCAGGCTGGAACTTGAAAAAGAGGTCAGGACTGGAAATAGAAATTCAGGAGTCATTTGCATGGGGATAATAGTTGGAACCCTGAGAGGAGAGGAGATTACCAAAGGACTAAGGGACTAAGGGGACTAATAACAGAACCATAGGGAATGTTACCACTTAGAGTATGGAGAAATAAGAACAAAGAAAGGGATGAGAAAAGGAGACAATGTCAGCAAACCAGACTAGATTTTCATCAATAACATTTGGAGTTTATTTAATACAAGTAAGGTAAAAGAGATTTAAAAAAAAAAACTTCTAACATCCTTCCAAGCTCTCAGGAAAGTGTCAGTCATAACTACTATATGAACACTGTACAATTCAAATGAGAGTTAGAGCCATACTTTTTAAATTCCCTTTCCTCTTTGATTTTACTTAAACATTACCCCAAAAAAGAAAAAAAAAAGAACAAGTTTTCTCTTATGGGACAGTAAATTGATATAATGTCCACATGATTCACTGAACTGTACATGCCAGAACTTAAATACAAAAGAATAGACTTGCAATTATCTAGGGAGTATAAACAGTGGGAGAGAAGTCATTAAAACAGTAGTCTTTGTTCATGTTCAAAAGAGGTACAATAAACCTTGTCAATACTAGTGAAGCTAAATGCCATTCCTTTTATTATAAATGGTGGAAATTTTTTGTTTTACTCTGGGTTTTCATGTGAATCATCCTGTTTGGGGGATGTATAATATATAACTAAAATTAAATAGATGAAAATAGTATGACTATTATTGGGAAAACAAAACTTCCAATATTTATATAAATCAATGAAAATGGTTAGGGACATTTGTTACTCTGCTACAATGGTTTACTACTCATCTGAATAGGGATATATGATATTTGAGATAGCATTTTTCCCACAAAATCAGGCAGAATCAGACCAGTCATGACCCAAATCTATCAGAATAGGTACAACCATAGTTTATAACTTAATCCTTATTTCACTGTGAAATATTCATTATTGGTAGGGACTTGTTAGGTTCTTTTCAACAATTCTTTCAGTTCCTCTGTCAATTGTTATAACTGTTGACTACTTTACATAAGTTGGCATTATGGCTGAGATGTATATTTTGAGCCTTTGGGCATACAGATAAGTATTACCTCCTGAAAAATCATATGAGCATCTTTTTTTTATAATATGCCTCTGTGCTCATATATGTCTGTGCTCAATACTTTAAGAATCTCTGGTTTCACTTGTGAAAGCACATATAGGTACATATTTCTTCCATTTATAAAAATCTTTACCCTATTTACATAAGTAGATAATTTTTAAAAATAAGTTTTAAGTGAAATATATCTATCAAAAAGTAGTCAACTTCTGATAATTACTCTTTGAGACTTTCCTATGGAAATGCCAGCTACTACTATGACTACAACCATGACAATGACAACTACTCTACTACTACTACTACTACTACTACTAAATTTTACGGCTCTTTAACAAGGAAAGAACTAGATGGACAAAAAGCTAGAAATATTTAGGGATCATAGAATGCACAAAGACATATCTTTTGTTCATTTTAAAGGTTCAATTTGTATCTAAAAGGTAAAGGTGTTTGGTATCAAAAAGTCTCCAGGTTCAGGCTATAAAATTGTGCATACCCTTATATCCAACAATATAATGGCTAGATTTATATCACAAAGACATCACAAAAAGAGAAAAAGATCTATTTATGCAAAAATATTTATAACACTTCTTTTTTGTAGTGGCTAAGAATTGGAAAACAAAGGAATGTCCATCAATTGGAGAGTGGCTAAAAAAAGCTGTGATATACAATTATAATGGAATATTATTGAGCTATAAGAGATGATAAGCAGGATAATTTCAGAAAGAGCTGGAAAGACTTATATGAACTGGTACATAGTGAAGTGAGCAGAACCAGGAGAACCATGTGCACAGTGAAAGCAATACTGTTTGATGAGGAACTGTGAATGACAACTATTCTCAGTGACACAATGATGCAAGACAATCACAAAGGACTAATGATGATGCTTGCCAAGAAGGGATGGAAGGAAGAAGGGCTAGAATTTGGAACACAAAACTTTAAATAAAAAATGTTTATTAAAAAAAAGTTTCCAAGTAAAATTATTCATGAGTGCCAGCTCAAGTAGCTATTTGTAATCAGCTGAAGCAATGACTCGCCCAGGGCTTTCATGTTAAAAATAATAATAATAATAATCAAAAGGTCAGTGAGAAAATAGGGAATGTAGCAGTGTCAGGTAATATCTTTACTCTAGAAGAAGGTAAAAGGAAAAGAGTGTGGCTCCAGAGAGAAAATATCATAGCAGGAAGGTTGTGTTTCAAAAGAAAGATTTTCCTGATTAATACTAACTCTTGAAATCTCAAAGAGGTAATTATTTAGGGGCTTTGTGGCTCTCAACAAAGTAAAGAATGAAAAAGCACCTCTGACTCTAAATTATATACATGGGATACTGTTTGATTTATATACAGGCCTTTAACTCAGCAATGGGTTGTCCATTTGTAAGTTGGCTTGCCTGGAGCACATTTTTCATAGGAGCAGTGCTATAAATGATGGTTAGATTCTCAGTTCTGTTCATTCTAGTCTAGTTAACTCACAATGTATCTTAAGTATAACTTAAATTAATTTGAATTAAGTCATTTGAATTCATCCAACTATTATTTTGTATCTTGTGAAAATGGAAAGTTTGTTCAGAATTTTAATTACTCTTCTTCCCCTCTCTTGTCACTGGGCAATCTCATTCACTTTGCACAACCACTGATGGAAGCTTTTTGTCACTAGTTTATGTTTATATTACTGACAATAATTGTTTACAAGTAATTTCACATATATCTCAGTCTCATATATGTATATATATATATATATATATATATCAGATATATCTGAGCCTCATAGCAGCCCTATGTAGCAAGTAGTAAAAAAAATATTAACTCCATTTTACAGGTAGAGAGGCAAAGAATAAGGGATAGAATGCTGGCCATAATGAATAGGGGTTAAGTTATTTCTGACACATACTTTCTATGGGACCCTGGGAAAGTAGCTCACTCTAGACCACAGGTATCAAACATGCATCCCTCAGACCTTAAGGCCAGAGACACTCCCAAGAGAAGCCTAAACCACATTAAAATGTAATTGGGAAATATTTGACTAAATACATAAAAAACATAACAAAACAAAGATAACATTACATTTAAAAACTGTTGATATATGACTCACAGAAATCCTTATGCATAGATTATTGTTCCTTGTTTCTGTTGAATTGAACACTGCTCTAGATAACAATAGTAATAATGATGATGATAGTGGTGGTGGTGATGGTAATGGTGATGATAAGGAGCATTCATAGAGAGATTTAAGGTTTACAAAGTTTTACAAACAAAGGTTTACTACAAATCTTATGAAGAAGGTGTCATTATTAGCCCCCATTTTACACATAAGGAACTTGAGGTTAAGACAGGTTTGTTGAATTTCCTAGGGTCACAAAGCTACCAAATATCTGAGGCAGGACTTGAATTTTGGTCTCCTTGACTACAGGTCCAGCCCCCTATCCACTGTGCCACCCAGCTACCTCTAAATAATTTTAAGGCTATAAATTGCAGAGAATATAATCAATTATATTAGTAGAAAAACCTTCCTCAGCTGTGAGTTCCCTGCTCCTATGTAATCCTGGTCCCTCTCCAGTTTCTATTTTGCAGGTGAAAAAGCGAAAGCCCAGAAAGTAGATCTCAATTGTTTTCTTAGGTCTCCAGGAGGGGAGGAAGTCAAAACCCAGGTTTTTAAATTCCAGACTCAATAGTTTTTAAGCAAAATTATCTCCTAAAGGGATTCACCAAAGGATTCACAAGAATTGAATAAAAGCCAAACCAAGCAAGAGAAAAGATGCAGAGCACCAGCCTCAAAGAAAAAAAAATGCTCGAGCATCAGCCTGTCATTTTGGTGTTTTCTCAGTTGCCCTCTAACCCTGGTAAAAATCAGTCTGAAGTGAGTCTGGTCCAGAGGCCTGTGCATGATGATGAATGAAAGGAGCTGGCTGAGGGCAGTGAACAAAACTCATTCTCTAGCAGAGGAAATTCCCCAGCTGCTGGCCGCCTAGGTAGGCACTAACAAAGGAATTTTATTTTAATGTATCCCTTCAAAAACTGTGAGTAAATCCATCTCAAAAAATCCTATAAAGTATGAACTATGTCCCACTGAAATGCCTGGGGCTTGGGGCAGGCATTGCCCCATATGCATCATGCTGTCAGAGCATCTGTATCCAAGTTGATTCTATTCCTATCTATATATTTTTTTCTGAATATTCCAGCACATATTTACGCCAGCCTGACCCTCACCCTCTCTCTCCATCTAAGGAAGAATCAAGCAGGTCTTCAGGAAAACTGCTCAGGTTTGAACTACTCCCTCTCTTTAGATAGCACTATTTTCCAAAAAGAAACTCAATGCATCTTTCTGGGTTTTGTGGTTTCAGAGCCACCAATTTTGTAAGAAAAAAAAAACATTTACTGTGGAAGTCTTGCCAAAGCCTTGGGGGAAGTAGGTTCACTAACCTGTGCTTTGGAGATGACAGCAAGTAATCTTGGCATTATTGTCATTAACATGGTGCAAAGGCCAAAGATAAAGTTTAAAGAGATGTAGGAGATGAAAGCCACATCAGAACTGGAAAAGATTCGGGATAGAAGATACATCCATGGTAGAGTTGCATAGCTACAAAAGAAAATGGAAAAGACTATAAAGTTATTTGACAATTATTTCATTTCTATTATAAAATATTTATAACTAACCTATATGTCAGTAGGATTAGACCCATGGTTCCACTGTTGTGGGAAATTCTTAGAATGTAAACTACGTCTATAAACATAAATCATCAAAGACTTACATTTTAGTGGGACAGAGAGAGTTTAAATAACATGGCCATGGAGAGACAACTGTGTCAGAGAAAGGACTGGAACCCAGGTCTTCTTGACTCCAAAATCACCTTCTATTCATTATATTATATTGTCTCTTTATTTATTACCTAGCAACATATATATGTACATATATAAAAACTGTTCACATAACAAAATATTATAAGCCACATAAAATAGCTATAGACCTTTCCTTTCATCAAATAAAAGAGATACCTATCTCTAACATTATGTATAGGATGCCATGAGGGGGATTCAAAAGGACACACATTGAAATCTAGTCATGCTATTCTCTGGAAATTTTTCCCTATCAAGAAGGGAAGTGATAAATAATTCCTTAAAATAGACAGGTTTTAAAATAATCATGATAATAATAACTTCCTAAATGAGCCAAGGATCTATAGTCCTGGCTTCATTTGGCTTTTCCACTCAGTTTCTTGATTTTTTTCAAAATCATTTCAGCCAGTTACAGGGAGCTGACATTTAGAACTATACTCATACAGAATGCCACCTGAGGAGTCAGTGACTTTAACTTTGAAAGCGTTGCCATTTTCCTAAGAGTAACATATATCAGTCCTTCCTTCTCCTTAACCCCCCCCCATCTATGCACTAGATAACAGTACTCTTAGGATGAGGGTGTCATTTTTATCATGGAGTGATTTATTGCTTTAGCCTGCACGACCTCAGTATGGTTTAAATGACTGAGGTTTTCCTAATGTTTTACTCATCCCTGAAAATGATGACAGTGCAACATGAAGTGAGTGATGGCAAATCCTTAAGAGCTGCCAAAGATAGAGATTTCTTAGTGAATTCCCTGTATTCTTAAGACATCCATTTATGTTCTGAATTCATTCATCAGTCACACAGTGGCATTCACACATTTCAAAAAATAACAAGCCACAAATGTCACAAATGAAGTTCTATGGATCTTTTGCAAATGACACAAAGTGTCCATCAGCCTCATAATTGAGGGAGGAAAAATTTAGAAGTTGCTTATTTATAAGGCAGTCATAGAGAAAAGAATGGATTCAACAGAAAATCTTTAAACTACTATGCAAAAAAATCACATTAGAAAACAAGCTAAAGATGTTCACTCACTTATAATATCTACATCATGTCTTTCAGAGAAATAGGAATATAATACTCCTGTCTGAAATGGAAGCACATATACACATGTACACAATGACATTTCTAGACATATAAAAGTGTACATTTAATCCATGCACTTCCTAAAGAATAGGTCTGGATCATATCATTCTTTGGTTCAAAAAATTAGGTGACTTCCTTCTGCTACTAGGATGAAACACAAACTCTTCTGTTTGGCATTAAACTCTTATACAGAACAGATGCCAAACATGTGTCTGCAGGCTGCTCCCTTCATGAACCTGATTAAAATGTAATTGGGAAATATTTAACAAAATAAATAACAATACACAATAACATAGGTAGTGTTAATGTGTTTTTCTAAGTTAATATGTAGCCCACAGGAATCCTTATGTACAGGTTAGTCACCCCCATTTCTATTTGAATTTGACACTACTACTCTAGAATCTCACTTCACTTGACCTTGTTACATACTTCTTTTTTCTTCTCTTTTTTGGTGAGGCAATTGGGGTTAAGTGACTTGCCCAAGGTCACAAAGCTAGTTAAGTGTCAAGGGTCTGAGGCCGGATTTGAACTCTGGTCCTCCTGACTCCCGGGCTGGTGCTCTATCCACTGCACCACCTACCTGCCCCGATTGTTACACACTTCTACCCTTCATACATTCTGCCTTCCCATCAAACTGGCTTACTAGGGGATCTTTACCCACAATAATCTATATCTATATTGGTTTTTCTAAAGACAATCTTAAAATTGAAAAGATGTGGGAGGTCAAGCATTTCATATATTCCATTAAAAAACTTAAAAGGCAATTTCCCCCTTGAAAATTTCACTTGACTAGGCACTGAGAGCCAAAGATGTGGGTTTCGCTCTCATGGAATTTATAATATCTTTGTTGATAGCAAAATTTTATTTTAATGAACACATAGTCCTGGAATATCCTTAGACATACTCATGCAGGCAAAATACCTACAATGTGCTCAACAAGGCACTGACACCATCTCCTTCTCTCTCTCTGATCTCCAACCTTCCCTTGAGCCAATGAAGCTCTTTTAGTTCACAACCATCCTTAAAAGGTCACTGAGAAAGTAACACTCTTTGAGCAGGGGGAAAATATTATCAACACTGCACTTGTCCAATGAGAAGAAATTCCCTTTTTCCAAAGAACTGCAAAAGTCCTTAGTTTGGCTCTCTGGGCATGGTCGACAAGCCCAGCCAGCTGTTCACTCATATGGATTTAGCTTTCTCCAATTAGCTTCAAGAAAAGCAAAATGTCTTCTCCAGAAAGTATGGTTCCTAGTAAAACATGCAAAATCTGGGGGCAGCTAGGTGGTGCAATGGAAAAAGCACTGGCCCTGTATTCAGGTGGACCTGAGTTCAAATCTGGCCTCATTCACTTGATACTTACTAGCTGTGTGACCCTGGGCAAGTCACTTAACCCTAGAGGTCAACCAGTCATTCTTTCAAGTTTCCCCTCTCTAAGATTAGCTGTTACTATAGAGCTATGAGTTCAACAGTTCTAAATACAGAAGTAGGCTTCAACTCTCCTCCAGTCA
Source organism: Dromiciops gliroides (assembly GCF_019393635.1). Lineage (NCBI taxonomy): Eukaryota > Metazoa > Chordata > Mammalia > Microbiotheria > Microbiotheriidae > Dromiciops > Dromiciops gliroides. Next base: position 685,470,214 of record NC_057861.1, on the reverse strand, counting down.
TCATAGGAGTTGAAATGTTCTCTCAGCTTTCCCCAGTTAGCCTCTCTTCCAGGCACCATGCTCCCAACAAAGCAACTGAAGAATCAATGGCCACAGCTAACAGCTAGTCTATTCACCTTCAATATTTAAGCTTCTTCCCCTACATCTTTCTTCTTTTCTGCTACTTTTCTTTCTTCTGAGTTCTGTTTCCCTATAAGTTCCACTGTCTCAAATCAACTATTTCTGGTGGTCAGTTACTTAACTTTGCCTTACGAGGTAAAACTCAAGAAATAGATTTTCTTTCAGTCATAACCAATCAGTCCTTATAAAATCTGTCCACAGTCCTCAAAAGCAATTTCATTTATAACTTCATAGTTATAAACTTTAAAACTCTAGAAAAAAAAATATATATATATATAAATAATGCAAATGAACCAATGGACCACAATACCCTGTAGCCATCATTATTTCAACTGACTGCCAAAAGGTCTTCTAGTATATTCATCTGAGAGGCAGTTCTTTGAACTTCAGAATAGTTTGTCTCTCCTCAATATTTGATTTGAAAAAACTTTGTTTCTTTACAAGTTGATTTTATTAAACTTCCATACATAAATGTTCTTTTTCTCCACATTCAGCAGCTAAACTATTTACATGCAAAGGGAGATAGTACTTTACATAAACAATTAGTGGAAAGATCACCATTCCAGAGTCAGAGGACCTGAATCCAAATCTCACTTGATTTTCACTATCAATGGGACCTTGTGAAATTTATTTAATTCTCGGATCCCCATTTCTTCATCTGTAAAATGAATAGATTGGTTGAAATAGATGGTCCCAGAAGCCCCTTCCAGCTCTGCATATATTATCTTTTGATTTGTAAGTATGTTAGTTTTGATTACTTTTTCCTTCTAACAAGTACATTGATAAACAGAATCTTAGAATTAGAAGAGACCTCATAAAACACCTACTCTACATACCTCTAAATGGAGGAATTCCCTCTATAACATCCATTACAACTAGTCAACCATCCTTTACTTGAACAATTCCAGTGACAAAGATGTCATTGCTTTGTGCATCAATCTTTTCCATTATTGAATTGCTTAAATTATAAAAAAGATGTTACTTTTTGTAAATCAAAATATGATTCACTGTAGCTTCTAACAAGTAGTTTATTTTATATTTCATAATACATTTTGCTCCCTATTCACTTCTCAGTCTTTCAAGTTTTTGAAATTACCTAGATTTACCCAAAAAATATTTTAACTGTTTATTTTATAATGTGATATGCAGAGTCTTTACCCATTATTTATGATCATCAGGTTTATCTTATTCTCTACTCCACCCACCTTAAAAATAGTATCAGTCCAGAAATTAGCACAAATAGAATCTGAACTTGAGAGACCCCAATTTGCAATATAAATGACACTGACTACAGACAAGACACCTGAATGATAATCCCAGCTCCAACAACACATTTAATCTAATTCTCAAATTCCTTATTCATAAGTGAATATAATAGTACTTATACTCCCTTCCTCCCTAAGAGGGCTAATGAGTAGGTGGCACAATGAGTAAAGCTCCAGCCTGGAGTCAGAAAGTTCTGAGTTCAAATCTGACCTAGATTCTTCCTAGCTATGTGATTCTGTGTGTCACTTATTCTATTTGCCTCAGTATCCCTACCTATAAAACGGGGATAATAATAGCACTTCTCTCCCTAAGTTATGGTGAGGATCAAATGAGATAATAATTGCAAAATGCTTAGCACAGTGCTTGGCACATAGTAAGAGTTATATAAATACTGTGATTATTAAAATGATTTTAAAACCAGAGGTTTTTTTTTTCTTTTTTTTAATTTTTCTTTCTTTCTTTTTTTTGTGATGAGGCAATTGGGGTTAAGTGACTAGCCCAGAGCAACATAGCTAGTAAGGTACTAGCTGGATTTGAATGTATGTTCTCCTGAATTCAGGGCAAGTGCTTTATCCACTGTGCCACCTAGCTGCCCCTAAGGTGGAGTTTTCTTGATCTGGATACCACCTATCCCTTCTAATAACACAATCTATATTAGTTTATAGGGCTTTTTAATCCAACTTTGTCATCATACAGATGTAGAAACTAGAGCTTAGAAAGGTTCAATAACTTGTAAAATGTCACATAGATAGTAAGAAACAAAGCCAGTATTTAAATCTACCCCCCTCTCACTCTAGATTTGGCATTCCTTCTACTACATTGAACTTCATTAGGAGGGAGATTAGACTAGAGAATCTATAAAGTCCTCTCTGATGCTTAAGATTTTATATAGATACTGATTCACTAAAATGAAGAAAGTTAGATAATAATTTATTGATTTAAGATCTTATATGTATAGAATATATATATACTCATACATATACAGACACATAAATATATATATATATATATACATACACACATATGTGTATATAAAGACCAAATTCTGGCTTATGTCTATAATATAATTATATTTATATTGTACATATATACATGCATTTATGTATGTATGTTTATACGTATACATGTGATTTAGTTACTATACATCAATATTTTATGGAATAAAGAAGAGACTGGAAATATAAAATTTCAATCCACTGAAAATCATTAATCTTCCATTAGTTTGTGAAAATAATTGGGCATCATGAGGTGAGTATATCCTGTTTGTACTCTTTTTTAAATAAAAAAAACTAGCATTCAGCCAAACCCCTCCTAGTCACTAATATCACAGGAAGTAAAGTAGGATATTTGCAAGGCATAGAAGTTCATGATGGAAACACCTCCACTGCAATTTCAGGCCTAACAATTTTCCTAGTTTGAACCCCTAGATTAGTCTCAAAGTGACGATAAGACAGAATCTATTTCATCCAGTATAACATTATCAAACAGCTGGAGGGTCTTTCTGAGATCAGGACAGTGCATTTCTCATTATGAGTGTATCAGTTCTCCCCCTCCTCCCACAGAGCATTCATCATCATGCTGGAGCTTGTTTTCTCAATATCCCTTGCAGAAGCATAATTGCTGGAAGAGAGAGAAAACCACGCACCCAACAGCAGGTTCAAAGAAATCCTAGGGTTTTTCGTTTGCAAGGAACACACCATAATTCCACAGTGGCATTTCCAATCACATACCCGAAAAGGGCCAGCAGGAGGGCAGTGGCTGCCAAGTTCTCTCGGAAAGTGAAGGCTGTTAGCTGAAAAGCAACAATAACTCCAATACTCAGGCTGACTGAAACCAGGTAAAATAGCTTGAAGAAAAAAAAAAAAGGAAATAGCAGATCAGATGAGTTCTTTATTATTATCTATTTATGTTGGAGGGTTCCCTTCCTCTTGCATTCATAATATTTTCCTTCCAAGCCATTTTATGTATTAAGGTTATTCTCCCAACTGAGTTACTATAATTTTGTATCTGATCTAAGCAAAAACATTTAAGATGCCTTGAGTATGATACTTAAGGGACTACGTCTTTTGGGAATGCATTTAAAACCAAAGAACTTATTTAAATCATCAATTAATTTAAATAACTACACATTTGGGGTTTTTTGGAGGGGGCAGGGAAATGAGGGTTAAGTGACTTGCCCAAGGTCGTACAGCTAGTAAGTGTCAAGTGTCTGAGGCCGGATTTGAACTCAGGTACTCCTGAATCCAGGGCCAGTGCTTTATCCACTGCACCACCTAGCTGCCCCCCAAAATTACACATTTCTTAAGGAATATGTATTATTTAAAAATTTAAACAGTTTAATAAATATTTTTAATATGAGTCAATATCTCATATGACTGAGGTTATGTTATCAAGCTTTACTATACATATGCATCGATACTATTTGTGAGATGACTAAGTACCCTTTTCTCTTGCACAGAACAGTGTCAAAATTGAGAGTAGAATAGGCAGATTAATGAAAAAGGTTCTTCATAGCACTGAGGATTGTTTTTTATATCCCTTAGAAATGAAAAAGAAAAAAAAACAGCACATCTATCAATTTCCTTTTGAGTAACCTTTCAAATGTTAAAAGAATTCATCCAAAAAGGTTTTTTTTCTGTACTGACTGAATAAGTAAATGGGAATTAAAATTCTGTGCATATTTACTTAGTCTCAATGAGACCAGAGGTCAAATTGGAGAAGTTAGTATAGATTAAGAAGAAAACTTATTTCTAATCATTTTATACAAGCTTTAAGAGCAAATAGACTCTTTTATCTGTGCTTATTCTGTGCTTATATGCAAGCTCCAGTGTATCATAACATGCTTTGCTGGTTCTAAAAGAGACTTTAGAGTTGAAAGAGCACTTAAAGATCATCTAGTAGGATCCCTTCCCTTTTTTAGGGGAGAATATAGAGTCTAGGCATGGTAAGTGAGTTGCTCAAGATCATAAAGGTAATAAGAAGCAGAGCTGAGCTTTGAACACAGATTTGGCCCATTGTACTCAGATTTTCCTGTGGGGAAAGCAATACTTTATTTATTAGTATCCGTTTAAAAATGACAATATTGCTTATCTGACTATGGTTATCAATGGCTGTTCTCCCTGTAAGGAATGACTGTGCTACAAATCTTAGAAATTTCTAGGCATAGTATAGAAATCTTTCTTTTAAGAGGAGAGCAGAAGGCCAGGAAGCAATGAGGCAGTTAGGTGGGGCGGTGGATAAAGCACGGGTCTTTGATTCAAGAGGACCTGAGTTCAAATCTGACCTCAGACACTTGATGCTGACTAGCTGTGTGACCCTGGGCAAGTCACTTAACCCTCATTGCTCCCCCCAAAAAATGTAAGCCCAGAGGCACTTAAGAAGTATGCCTCATTCACTTCTCAAGACAACCCAGATACTAGAAAGGGTTCTTTTGGTTGGACTACAAACCAGGTATTCTGGTAAATGTTTAACAACTAGCTCTCTGAGGGAAAAAGTACATACATGATGTGCTTTTAAGCTTAATGTGAATTATTAACATTTTCCCTATCACTTTCTTAATTATAAACAAACAGTAAAGAATAATTATGGTTCTGATTGGTAGTATTTGCTGATTTTTAAAGTATAGCTATGCACAATGGAAATTTTAAAATTAGCTCTCCTGAGCCCATATAAGTGTGGTCCAGCACACCCCTGGAGGAAAAGGAAGTAAAAAATCCAAAATCTTTGAAGTTTGCTTGCAATTTACAGTTCATCAGGAAAGTAGGATTGGGGGGAGGGGAGTAGGGGAGACATACATCCTTCTAGATCCAGCTGCCTACTGATAGTAGTTTAGGAAGCAAGCTTCCTCCAATTATAACAACTCACATTTCTTGAATACCTTAATACCTTAATTTTATTAAGTACCTTTCCTAAAAACAAACAAACCAAAAAACTATGAAGCACAAGTACCCTTAACCCTATTTTATAGACTAAGAAACTGAGGCTTAGAAAGGTGAAATAACAAGCAGAGTCATATAGTTTATAAGTGATAGATGCAAATTCAGTTCTCTCATCTCTTAATCCAGTGTTTTAGAGCTCAGTAAAATTGGAGAATGCTAATGATGCCTCTGGAAGCATAGACAGCCTCAAGATCCTTCTAAGGTGGGATTAATTTTAGCTGAAAATCTGAGCTGAGAAGCCCCTTCTCCAAATTCCTGGTGATAAAAAGTGATAGTCATCAGTTTCCTCCTCTATCAAATGAAGGGGATGGACTAAATGATTTCTTTGGTCCTTTCCACCAGCTCTGAATCCTATGAGTCCTTTGGAAACCTACCTATTTATCTGTCAGATACTGAAATCAAACTATAAATACTGTCCATGAAATTGCACCTTATTTTCTCAATAGTTCTGGGGTTATCGGATCTCCCAACCCACTTAGCCAGCTAGCCCATATCCACAAATCCTATTTCAGTAACATACCATATCATAAATGAAATTAGTAAGCCAATAGGTCCCATAGCCAAGTCCACTGATGTGCTGCAACCTCTTTGCTCCACACACTCGGTCTTTGACTACGGAACTGCCGATCGATGCGGTGAGGATTGAGAAACCCAGCATGATGCAGAGTGCGACTCCACACTGGCGGACACTCTCCATTCTACAAGCAAAATAAAACAATTAGAGCTGCATTTGATGAAGTAAAAATATCTGAATGCCATGTCTTTTCACTCATTCATTCTTCAGTGCTTCTAAAGTTAAAGTAGGAACACCATGGAAGTGAAAGAAGAGTAGGCTTAAGAGAGGTATCCCTATTTCTTTTTTACTCAATATTAATGCTAGTGACAAATGCAATAGTAAAGATAATTATGGTTAATCTTGTATGTATTATTCCAGATGGCTTGGGAAGTTCCTTCCAACTCTGGGATTTTTACCTTTACTGAAGCATTACTACATGACATTAACCAGTATGTGATGAAATTCTGTATAATATTCATGTGTTTGGGCTCAAAAGTATTTTCCATAATCATTCACTGGCAATACAAGGAAGAAGTTCACTAAAATCTAATAGTACCGATAATACATACTCCACTGACCTTACTATAAAAAGATTCTAGGGTAACTATATTATTGATACCAACATCAATAATAACCATCCTTATAAAATTAGTTATTAGAGGGGGGCTTAAAATTTAAGGAGATATCAGAACAAATGAAGATTTTGTGCTGTTATGTAGAAACATAACTCTGTGACATGTACCTGGAATTTTAAAGACTATACACATTTTTTCTTGTGTAAGGGAGTGACCACTGATGGTTCCCTCATATGGGGCATCTGTCAGCTTCTAAGAAAAGGCAGACAACTCAGCAACTTGTTTTCTTCTTTTATTTTCATGTATTATTACTTAAAGGTAGAGAAAATGAAGAAGAATTATAAAAAGGAAGATTGGAGAGGCTTTTGCCAACTTTAGGATAAAGGCCATCATCTTTTCAAAATACAATAATACTAAAGTTGAAAGCACCCTTTTAGCTGGAGGTGATAAATAACTACAGTTGCTGTTGAAGAAGTCCAGCTGAGCAGAAGAATAGCTTGGAATCAGAGTGTTCACCAAGCAGATTGACTAGTTTGTCTGAGATGTCATGTCCCATAGGGGGTTAATCAGGCACAACATGTATAAAGTATGCTTAGCAATAGGAGCATCTTTTCAACAAAGAGTCTTAGCTTCTCAAAGACCTTTTATGGACCTTTCTTCATATAGAAAAATGACAAGAGAGGTTTACCATTCCAGATTCGTGAATTACCCCGAGGATATTAGATTCCCTCAATTATGTGCTTTCCTATTAGGTTTCTGTAAGTGTATACCCATTCTTTCCCACAAATACTGAATGTATTGATGGGAGAGTGTGACTCAGGTCCATGTTTGGACTGTAATATGTTTATTATTCTTTCATTTGCTTTAAATAAGTACCCTGTTATTAAAATCATTCTTATTTTCAACTTATTAAGAACAGCATTATGTTTAAGATCTAATTGTCATCATTTTGAATGGACAGGTTTGTATAAATGTGCCTCCACAACATCATTATTGGCTAGAACACCAAGAGGCTTTGTTGATGGCATTGTAGCAGCAGTCCTCCTTTGGGATCCCAGTTCTTCCAGTGTGAGGGAATATTGGGATGAGCAAGCCAGACCAAAGACTGGATGGGCCATAATAGTTTGCTGTTCTCTGTTAGAAATTCCATACAGGTATGACATTTAGTAATCATTTTGCTCTAGTCAAAGAAAATCAAAGCATCTCTTTTGCATCTCTATATCATCTCCTCTGCATGTCTGACTCCATTACTACATTAGTACTTTATCTCTCTACTGGCATGCAAGCTCCACGAAGTCAAGAAACATGTCTTACTTAAAGTTTGTCTCCCTCTGCCCCCAGCACAGGGTTCACACATAGTAGGAACTTAATAAATGTTTGATAAACAAAAGAATGAATAAATGAACATGTACAACCTGCCAAAATGTTCTGATTAGTGAGAATTTAGTATATCTAGCCAGTCCTAGCTACTTGACCATGCTTCACATCATCTTGCTGCCATGTCACCATGCAAGAGACACCACTGACTCTTCCAACTGGACCTCCAGTTTCTCTCTGGGACCATGCTGTCATAAATGGTGAGAGTTTACTTTGTCTAGCTGTCACAGTTACCCGGACAGGCTTTACTGTCATCTTCCTAAATATTGCTGCCTACATTCCCTTAGTCGGTCCCCTCAAACCCTACCTAAATTCCACTCTCTTGTTCCAGGAACAGTAAACAAATGAATGCTACCAATGCTTCTTCAAAGGGCATGTCAATAATGTGTTTCATGATTTTATTCATCATCCCTTTGAATTCATGAGCTAAAACAAGTCCCTAGACACTACCCTTGTTTATATGTTGTCTCTTCATATTAGAATCCAGTTCCTTGGGGTCAGGAACCATTTCTCTTTTGTATTTTGTGTCTGACACATAGTAAAAGCTTAATAAATGCTTTTTCATTAGTCAGTCATTCATTCATTGTCCCGTATCTTCCCTAATCAGTTTTCTTTTTATTAGTAATGCTACCTATTTGAAAGTCAACATTAAAACATAACTTCAAAAATAAAGTATTTGGGAGTAAAGAAAAAGCCAGAGAAACTTGCTGTTTATTCTCAAAGAAATACTTAAAGGAAGTCAAGAAAACACTTTTAGATTCCATTTATTTATGAATTTATCCTACAATGACCTTTCAACTTACATTTTATCTTCATTTAGTAAGGTCCCTCCATAGGGGTGGCTGTACAATGTTATTCCTGTAAAAGAAATGTCAAAATGTGAGTATTATTAGTAATAGGCAGATTGTATATTATTGTGTTTTGTATGAGATTTTTTGTAATAGAAGAAGCAAGTCAGTATAGATTCCAAGTTCTCTACCCCTTCCCATTCCAATGTGATTCTTATATCTGTTTTCTCATTAATCATCCATATAAGACCTGCCCAATGAGAATCAAGACTTCCTAATGTTTCTTAATGTCCAGGGGTTGTCAAAGCACTACTGAGATTGTTCATAAGTCACAAGGAAATTATTAGTCCTTCAGAATATTAAAATAAGAGATAAATAGCCCTAATCAAATGACATCTAAATTTCCTTCCATTTCTCAGGACAGAAATTGTGTTCTGAAACCCAATGGAACACAAAAGTATTGGACACTGGCAACATTTTGATTTAGGCTAAGTTTGCCTTGATAACAACAGCATCCCTTTTCAAGTTCACCAGGAACTGATAAATTAATCTTCCCTGAGGTGTTAAATGGATGATAAATTGCTTAAGGTGTTACCCTTCTAAGGATATTTGCAAATTAAGTGTGGAGACAAAAATGATTTAGCACAAAAAATAAAATATAACCCTCAGGGTAAAAATTTAGACACTTTGACAGGCTATTGGAGACTTAATGGGGGAGGAAGGAAGGAAGGGGACTCACACAAATTACATGTGTATTCCAGTGTCATATTCATTCATCCTCATATACAAAGGTTACTAAATGAACATACATGGAACACAATACAAAAAGAAGAGAAATGGAATCAGACACAATTGGAAAAAATAGACCCACTCAAAGATCATGAAAACACGAAGTTATAGGTAGGAATAAACATCAGCCAAGCACATTTCTCAATAAATAAATTTCCGTTTGAAAAGCCACATCCAAGAAAAGATCAGATTCTTATTATAATGCACCCCCACTCCTTAAGAGTATTCCAGTCAACTGCATGGACTCCCCCAACACCCTTCAGAGAATGGGTTCACTGCCTATTCACCAGAGATTGTATGAAAACTTGAGCTTCTGAATAACAGCAGATGATGAAAATGGTGACAAAAATGATGATGAAGATGACTAGGATGGTGATAACTGCCATTTATAGAGAACTTTAAGCTTTGCAAAGCACTTTATATATGTTATCTAAGTTGGTCTTCATAACAACTAAGTAAGTTAAGTTTTATTATCACTCATGTATTATAGACAAAGCATCTGATGCTGAGGAAAGACAAGTAATTTGCCCAGGATCACACAGCTAATGTCAGGCATAATTTGAAGTCATATTGTCATAACTCTTAAGTCCAACACTCTATCCCTTATACCACCCAGATATTCTGCCCCTAGATACTCTGTCCCTGATAATTTCTGACCCAGAAAAGACAATGACAAAGGGTGCTATAACAGGAGAGGTGGAAAAAGCAGCTTCTAGCTGAGGGTCTCTTGAAAGGCAGCTATCAAGAAGGGAATTGTACTAGTAATCATACCCCTGGATTTTTTTTCTTTTTTTTTTTTTTTTGGTGAGGCAATTGGGGTTAAGTGACTTGCCCAGGGTCACACAGCTAGTTAAGTGTTAAGTGTCTGAGGCCGAATTTGAACTCAGGTCCTCCTGACTCCAGGGCCAGTGCTCTATCCACTTCGCCACCTAGCTGCCCCTGGATTTTTTTTTCTAATCATTTTATGATTCTTTATTCTTTGTCATTCCCTTTCCTATATGAGAATAAACTATTTGTTCTATAACTGACATGTTATATATTGGAACCTTCTGTTACTTCTCTCTTTCTTTTTTTTCTCTTTTTTTTTTTTTTTAGTGAGGCAATTGGGGTTAAGTGACTTGCCCAGGGTCACACAGCTAGTAAGTGTTAAGTGTCTGAGGCCAGATTTGAACTCAGGTACTCCTGACTCCAGGGCCGGTGCTCTATCCACTGCGCCACCTAGCTGCCCCTACTTCTCTCTTTAAGGGAGATGGGACCTTAGCCTAGAGACAAGAGTCAAAAGTAAAATTAGTCCTCAGGTATCCAAGGTAGGGGTGGAATAAAGTATAGGGAAGGTTAATTCCCCAATTGAGAAGACAATCAAGCTCAGAGCAATGAACCCAGTGCAAATAGCAATAGCAAGTAAAGGGTAGAGATTGGTGCAGATGGTTAGCTTCCTGTGGCTTCAGCCAAGCACTCGTGTCTAGCTTCTGGAGGCCCCAAACTATAATCTAGCCATGTTGCTCACATTACAGAATGGGCATTATGCTTCAATCTTCTAAAGTCTCATATGTTCCTATTAGAAGTACATAAACTCGGGCAACTGGATGGCACAGTGGATAGAGCACCGGCCCTGGAGTCAGGAGTACCTGAGTTCAAATCTGGCCTCAGACACTTAACACTTACTAGCTGTGTGACCCTGGGCAAGTCACTTAACCCCAATTGCCTCACTAAAAAAAAAAAAAAGAAGTACATAAACTCCATTAGAATTTTGTTTAAATAACAGCTCCCCAATTACTGCTGAAACAAGAAGCAAATTGAATTAATGATACCTCAAAGATATATGATTTTTAAAATATGAGTATATCTGCACCTTGACAAACTGCAACTCCTCTATTACTAAGTAGAGGGCCTCTAGAGATAATGTGCCTGAAAGGGGAAAAAAATGCCCCCCTACAGCCAATGAAGAGCCTCTACAAATCTGTCTAGGCTGGCCCTCAAATAAAAGATATATAGTCTACATTTGGCCTACACTCAAGGATTTCCCATCTTGGTAGAACCTACAAGAACTTACCCTCTCCTGGAACAGCAGGATCCACTGAAAGAATACTTCCTAAGAAAGAGTAAGATACTCCACAAGAAAGAGTAAGATATTCCCCAAGGTGACACCTGACGATGCCTTTAAGTAGAATAACAAGTAATAGGGGGAAAATAGAATTTCTGTCTATACAGTACATTCAAATTAATGTTTCTTAGTTCTTTTTTTAGTGCATACCCATCTTTCTAGGAGATAATAAGTCAAATCAAGATATAAAAATAAAACACATGAATAAAAAAGCCCAAATAGATCTAAAAATCAATGTGATTCTGCCCAACATAATAAAGACATATAGTGTATTTACTTTCAACATCATGCCCATGCTCCAGTTATCATCAAAAAAATCTTTAATCATTATTCATATCTCTGAGGGAATGAGAAGAATGAAGCTGGCATGCTAAAATTTTAATTATTTCTAGTCCCATGGGATCGCAAAACTTTGTAAGTTATAACTCTGAAATCTCTAAATGTTTTACTCTAAAACCATTTAGAAACTTGGTAGAGAAACAAAAAGACCTACCTAAAAGAAAAGGCAAGATGTTGAAGGAGTACTGGCACATGAGTTAAGAAATCTGGTTTCCATTCTCCAGTCAGCTATTAATTTGAGTTAAATACCTGGCAAGTCTTTCATCCTTTCTAGGCTTCTACATATCGAAGGAGTGAGAACTGTACTAAATAATCTCCAAGGCCTTCTTCATTGAAGTCAACCAATATTTTTAAGTACTTATTATTCCTAAGTCATGGTGATAGGTAATAGATAGACAAAGACCAAAATACTAAGTGTGTATATTTATGTTTATGCAAATAATGTTGTAAACAGTGAAGTGTTACAAAAATATTAGCTACTACTTCATAAATCTTGGGTCGTAGGAATTTAGATCGATATGGAAAGAAACTTTGACATTATCTAGTCCAACCCCTTCATTTTAAATATGTGGAGCAGAAGCCCAGAGAGATCAATGGAATATAGTAAACACTTAATAACATTGTTGATTGACTGATTTGTTCAAGGTCATATAACTAGTTAGTCCCACAATATATCCATAAGAAAATAACCAGTGCTCATGATAGAATATAAACATCTTTTTAAAATTTTTTTCCCAAATTACATGTAAAAACAAAATGTAGCATCGATTTTTAAAACTTTGTGCTCCACATTCTTTTCCTCCCTCCTTACCCACCCACTCCCTTAAGAATTCAAGCAATTCAGGGGCAGCTAGGTGGCACAGTGGACAAAGCACCAACCCCAACCCTGGATTCAGGAGGACCTGAGTTCAAATCCGGCCTCAGACACTTGACACCCACCAGCTGTGTGACCCTGGCCAAATCACTTAACCCTCATTGCCCAGCACACACACAAAAAATTAGTAATTCAAGCAATTCACATTATACATGTGTAGTCATGCAAAACATGTCCTCATTAGTCAGGTTATAAAAGAAAACATGCACACACACACAAAAAAAAGCCTTTAGAAAAGGGAACTAACAAAAAATTATGCTTCAATCTGTATTCAGACATCATCAGTTCTTTCTCTGTCGATGGACTGCATTTTTCATAAGTTCTTCAAAGTTGTCTCGGATCATTGCATTGCTGAAAATAACTAAGTCATTCACAGCAGATCATCTTATGATAGTCCTGTTATTTTGTATACAGAACATTTCACTTTGCATCAGCTCATTTATGTCTTTCCAGGTTTTTCTGATAGTATCCTGCTTATCATTTCTTACAGCACAATAGTGTTCCATCATAATCTCATCCCACAATTTGTTCAGCAATTCCACAATTGATGGGCACCATCCCAAATTTGAATTTAACCTGTTTTTTAATCTCTTTTAGGATATCAACCCAGTAGTGGTATTGCTAGATCGAAGAGTATGCATGGTTTTATAGCCCTTTAGCTGTTGTTCCAAATTGCTCTACAGAATGTTTGAATCAGTTTTCCAAGAGTATATTAAAGTCTCATTTTCCCCATATCCCCTATGACATTTGTTACTTTCCTCTGCTGTCCCACTATTCAATCTATTAGGTATGAAGCAGTTTCCAGAATTGTTTTGGCCTGAATCCCTCCAATCAATAGTGAGTTAGAGCATTTTTTCAAATGGCTATAGGTGGCTATGAGTATTTCATCTGAAAACTTCACATCATTTGATCATCTATAAATTGGGGAATAGCTCCCATTTTAAGAAATTTGACTCAGTTCTCTATGTGTTTGAGAACTTAGGCCTATCAGACAAACTAGCTTCAAATTTTTTTCACATTTACTATTGCTAACTGTATTTCCCTCCATCCTATTCCCTCCCCATACCATTTACTCTTCTTCTTTCACCTTATCCCTTGCTTCTGACTGCCTCCTCCCCCAATATTCCCTCCCTTCTTTTACCCCTTCTCCTTATCCCCTTCCCCTCCTACTTTCCTGAAGGGTAATAATATAAACATCTTAAAGGCAGGGACTGTTTGGTGGTTTGTTTGGGGTTTTTGTCTTTATATCCCTATGAAAATGCAATGTGTTGTACATAATAGGCATGTGATCAATGTTTAGTAACTTTAAAAAATGCAATCATAAAATAGGTAGAGACATTATGTATAAAAAATATAATCTGATCTTCAAACTTCCCTGTGAAGTTAAAGATTTATGTATCAATGAAGAAATTTACTTAGCACCACACAACTGACATTCAAACTTAGAACATTCTGACTCCAAAAACTGATGCACTTTCCAGGCTACTACAGGCCGTGCCCTAGTAAGAAATGAAATACCAGAAGATTCACATGGCCAGCTAGCCCACCAACCAAAATAATTAGATTTCATTGGTCTGAACTAGCTAGAGGAAATCACTGAAAAACATTTTTAAAGATAACACTTTTTTTCTCTTTGGTCCAGTGTCCATTCCATATTACATTCGTTCTCATTCCATTGCATTGTGGCATCTTATCTTATATTATGTGAAATAATTCTGTACCATCTCATATATTTTTATATTGTATGTCCTAATCTTTGATTTCATCTGTATTTCCTAGTTCAGTGAAAGGATCCCCTCAAACAGTGCCAATCAGCCACTCATTTAAAATTTAGATTTTAGATTGAAAGGATGAGTGGTTAAGTGCCTTGCTTATGATGATACAAACTAATAAGTTGAGTCAGAACTTGAACATGGATTTTCTTAACCTCAAGGCCAAATGTCTGTCCCTTGTGCCGTGTCGTTCCTGTATGTATTAAATGTAAAATATTCAAATTATTCTATTTTGATGAAACAAAAATGCTCTATATCTCCTTTCCATTTCATTACATTTAAACCCCACAGAGAATAAATAACAATATTGGACTATTTTCCAGAACTGTTCATAATTCTTGTAGTTAAAAAATCTTAAAGATTTCATTTTTATAACTGTCATTATGGAAAACACATTCAACATCCCCCCATTTGCATGTTGTTGGGTTGTATTTATTCCCACCATGAATATAAGCAATACTAATTAGAATGTTAAAATAAGACCCAGAGAATGAAATCAAATTTTGTTACAGTTGGTCAGGAAAGCTTAACATCTTATCTTTCTCAAGCACACTTTTTTTTTTTTAATCCTTTAAAGTACCACAATTACAAACATGTATTAAGCATCTACTATATGCAAAGCATTTAGGGGATAAGGGTTATAAAATTTAACTAAGACTGTCCTTGTCCTCAAGAAGCTTATAGTCTACTAAAGGTATGACACCAAACCAAATAGCTATAATAAATATTACATCATTTAAAAAAAAAACAGTAGGGAAGTATCAAAAAGCATGAAGAGTAAAGTACTTAGGAGGAGATGACTTCTAGTCAGGGACATCAGAGATGATGATAAACATGTGAATGTTGAAAGTGGTACCTTGAACAAAAATAACAGAGGAGAAAGGAAAAGGAGGTTTAGGAGGAAAAAAATAATCAGCTCAGTTTGGGACATGCTCAATTAGAGGTTTGGGTGAGACAATCTGGAAGAGATAGATGTTTTGTCAATTACATAGATGAAAACCATAGAATTAAATTTTTGTTTTCAAATTGTTTTTCGCTTTCTTGATGATAAATACATACATAATTGATGAGATTGGTGGTATAGTCAGTATAATCTTATTAAGACAAATAAAAATCTCAAAAAGTCTTTTTCAATCTGCTGTTTTTCATAGTGTAAACACAGTTCTAATATTACTAGAAATCACACAGGAAAATGTACTACAAAAACCACTAGACAACAAATTAGGGAACATGGAAACTAATTTCTAGCTCTATCACTGGATAATTATGTGACCTTGGGCAACTCATTTCCTTTCTCTGGGCCCCAGAACTAGATAAGTTATACTGTTTTCATACCTTCCATTGTTCTAGAATACACAAAAATGTAAGTAGGAGGGACTTGGGGGGGGCGGGGGCAGGGGGGGGAGCTAATGTATCAGCAAGTGGGTCAATAGGTCCTATATATCTTAGTGTCTTTACAATTCTAACAATGTTCTCAATAGTCCCTTTCACCTTAAAAATTTTATGAAAGATATCTACCTTCAAGTTCTAGAGATATGATAGTTACTTTCAGTAAGTAAACTTAACTATTATTGAGTCTAGTCCTTTTCATGAAATAGCTCAGTGATCCAAGGGAAACATTTAGTACTTTAGTGCTAACACTATTAAACTTGTACATATATCCACCAGTCCACTTAAAAATTGAGTTATTATTTGACATGTTCAATACTATATTTATTATAAATTCATTTGATTCCTTTTATTTGTCTATCCCCTCTAGCTACCATTCTCAATCTCTCATCTTTCCTGGCTAAAATCCTTAAAAAGAGAGACTACAATGGTGCTTTCACTTTTTTCCTTTCTTCTTAACTCTCTGTACTCTGCCATATGATTTTATCATCCAATTGGAGCTTCTCTCTCTAGGGGCCTTTTCTCAATCAGCTTCTTTTTTGATCTCTATGTAGTCTTTGACTCTGTTGATCACCCTCTTCTCCTTGATATCTTCTTTCTCTGTGGGTTTGTGTTTATATTACTCTATCTGGGTTCTCCCTCTATCTTTCTAACCACTCATTCTCAGATACCTTTTGCTGGTTCATCATCCAGGAATACCCACTAACTAAGAGATTCTTCTAAGGATCTGTTCTGGGCCCTCTTCTCTTATTCTTCTATACTATTTCATCTGTGATCTCAACAACCACCATGGATTCAATTATCATCTCTGGTTAGTCATCATCCTTGACTCCTCACTCTCTCCTATCCACCAAATCGAATTATTTTCTAAGTCTTGTTGATTCTACCTTTGCAACATTTCTTGTGTATGCCTCCCTTGTCTCCTCTAACACTGACACCACCCTAGAACTGATTCTCTTCATCTTATGTCTAGAATACTTCAATAGTCTACTGGTCGGTCTCCTCTTTCCCCATTCAATTTCATCCTCCAATCAGCTATCAAAATGATCTTCCTAAAATGCAGATCTTACCATGTCATTTCCCTATTCAATGAATCCCAGTGGCTCCCCATTATTTCTAGGATGAAATGTAAAATCTTCTATTTGGCTTTTAAAGGTTTTCAAAACCTGGCCCTTTCTTAACTTCATTTGTTCCCACATATCATCACTCCTGGATTTCATTATCCCCCCAAAAGCTTCTTTTTATGTGTCTTACCCTAATAGATTTTGAGCGCTTTGAGAAAGAGACTGCCTTTTGCCATTCTTTGTATCCCTAGCATATAGCACAGTAGCTGGCATATAGTAGGCACTTGGGTATTCCATAATCCAATGACTGGTTTGCTTGAAGTTTCTTTCACAAGGCACTCCATCTCCTGATTCCACACATTGTCACTGGCTAGCCTGCATGTCTGGAATTCCTTCCCTCTTCATCTCAGCCTTCTGGTTCCCCTGGCTTCCTTCAAGACTAAGTTAAATCCCAATTTTACAAGAAGACTTCATGATATTCCTCAATGTTTATGCCTTCCCTCTGACATAATCTCCAAATTAACAAGTATGAAATCTTTTTGCACATAGTTGTTTGCATGTTATCTCCTCCATTAGATTGTGAGCTCCTTGAGAGGAGAAATTATCCTTTATTTTGTATCTCCAGGGCTTAACACAGTTGCCTAACACACGGTAAGC
This sequence comes from Dromiciops gliroides, assembly GCF_019393635.1. Taxonomy (NCBI): domain Eukaryota; kingdom Metazoa; phylum Chordata; class Mammalia; order Microbiotheria; family Microbiotheriidae; genus Dromiciops; species Dromiciops gliroides. Next base: position 685,452,606 of record NC_057861.1, on the reverse strand, counting down.
ACTTAAAAGTGTTTAACATGGGGGCAGCTAGGTGGCACAGGGGCAGCTAGGTGGCGCAGTGGATATAGCATCGGCCCTGGATTCAGGAGTTCCTGAGTTCAAATCCGGCCTCAGACACTTAACACTTACTAGCTGTGTGACCCTAGGCAAGTCACTTAACCCCAATTGCCTCACCAAAAAAAAAAAAAGTGTTTAACATGTATTAACATCCATAGGGTGCTATGCACTATGGTACTATGTGATAAATGACAAGGTTATAGGTGGAAGGAACTTACTAGTCATCTAATTTAGTACAGTCATTTACAGATGGGAAAACTGAGTCCCAAAGAGAATAAATAAATTTCTTGGGGGTCACAGGAGATATAAGTGGAATATTTGAATTCAGGTCTTCTTACTTTAGATTCTTAGTTTTGTCATTACATTATATGTTTCCTGCATTGGCAAAACATGAAAGAAGGCATTGATTCTCCCAAGAGGATTTCATATCATAGGAGGAGATTATCACAATTATTTTTATAGCTAAGAAAATATACTTGAGCTCCAGAAACTACCAAATTTTTTGGAGATATGAAATGAATTGATAGGCTGTTGTGCCAAGTCCCATAAATTCATTACCACAAAAAACTTCCAGTGAGGAAATTCCCTTTACTAATACAGACTGGCACCAACACCACAGCTTACAGTCTTGAGGATTTGCCTTTGACACTGAAAGAGTGAGTGTAATGCTTAGGGTCACACAGTCAGTCCTGGTGAGATATGGGATTCAAACTGAGGTCTTCCCAAGTCCGGGCCAACTCTTCATTCCCTAGAACACAATGGTTAGGGTCTGTGGAGCAGACCCAGATGGAGATGGATATGGAGATGATGGAGATGGAGATGAAGGTGGAGATGGCAATCCAAATAATATATTTATATAGATAACATTAAAAATTAACCCCTATTGCTTCTTCCTGCATTTTATACCTTTGTTTGTTGTTTGCCTTACCTATGGCAGGGCCTGGGTCTCCACATCCCTACTCCTTACTATTGCACAAGTTAGGAAATTCTATATTCTCCAGGAACCCTTGCCCAGTTGGATGAGTGGTGATCATTAGCTGAGGTAATGCCCATTTTTACCTCTACTCAACAGTTTAAATAAACAAACTAAATTCTAAAGCTACAGCATCATGAATTAAGATAATAATCATTACCATTCATGTTTTAGTTTTGCATTGTTTAAAAATATTATCTCGTTTCAGCCTCACAATTACCCTAAAAGTAATTATTATTATCCCCATTTTGACAGATGAGGAAACTAAGAGACAGAAGTTAAGAAACTTGCCCAGTGTTAACACAGATGGTAAAGATCTGAGGCTGGATTTGGACCGATATTTTCCTGACACTAGGTCGAGTACACTAATCACTGAGCAATGTAGCTTCCTCATGATTTACAGTGTTGCACGCACGCATGCATGCATGCATGTGCGTATGTATGTATGTCATTTGGACATAATATGTAAGATAATTTCATCATGCCATCCTTAAAGATAAAATTGCCTTACCTGAAAAAGGTACTTCACCTTACTGTTTTCTATAATAGTGATTTCTATGTAAATATGCACAAAAGGTTAAGTTCTGATGCAACTGAGATTTCTTTAATATAATAAAAATTCAGTTTTTAATGTAATCCCGATTTCTGTTACAAGCATATGCAACTTATTCGTAAATGCCTACAAGTTAAATAAATACTAGATGGAAGAAAAAGAAGTGAGGTCTCCTTATGAAGATGGAAAGGTCATAAAGTAAAAAAAAAATCATCTTAAAAGGGAAAAGCTGATCAATGGATTTCATTTTGATCAGGAACATTCTATTATCACTTGTCTTTCTCCATCTCTGTCTCTCAGTCTCTCTTTGTCTCTGTCTTTTTCAATGTTACTGTCTCTGTCTTCAGTGTCTGTGTCTGTGTCTCTGTCTTTATCTCCCTTCCTCCTTCTCTCCCTCCCTATAAAGAAACAGGGTGTTGGGGACAAATTTGTAGGAACTTGTATCTGTGAAGTAGTTTAAAGGGCAATTAGAAATAATTTTTAAATAAAGTCAAAAAACGGAGGGAAGCCACCTGTGTTTTTTTAATATAAAAATTTTCATAGGTCCCTAGATCCCAAGAAGGTTCTGACTAAGTTAAAAGATTCTACTTCTAGGGGCAGCTAGGTGGCATAGTGGATAAAGCACTGGCCCTGGATTCAGGAGTACCTGAGTTCAAATCTGGCCTCAGATACTTGACACTTACTAGCTGTGTGACCTTGGGCAAGTCACTTAACCCTCATTGCCCTGCAAAAAAAGAAAAAGTGTACTAAAAGATTCTACTTCTTATTTATTTCTACTCAAGGCTGGTGATAGAATCAGGATCACATTATACAATGACTGAAAACAGTTCAACATTTCATAAAAATAAGAACTAGGCATTTGAAGTTTGTCCCACTTGTGATCCTTCTAAAATATCATGGTTAGCCTAGTATCAGTTTATGTTTAAATACTATGTCTTATGAATGCTGTGATCTTAGTAAAAGCAGCAAGAAGTTCCCTGCATCTCCCATCTCTGCACTTTGGGGAGTCTGTGTCCCATACCTGGAATATATTCCCTCCTCACCTCCTACTCTTACAATCTTTTGTTTTCCTTCAAAGTTCAACCCAATTGACATCTTCTACATTAGGAGTTTCCTGATCTTCATATATATAAGTGCCTTCATCAGTCCAAAATTATCTTGAATTTATTATGTATATGTGGTATGGATGTATGGATTGTGTACCCTCTCCTAGAAAATGTAAGCTCCTTCTAGTGAAGGACTATCATATTTGTGCATTCATATTCCCAGTTCCTAACATTGTCCCTAAGCATAACAGATGCTTAATAAATGTTTGTGAATGGTTGATTTGTACTTAGTTATTTTATAACGTTTTCTATATTTTATATAAAAAAGAGAATCGAACAGATACATATGTTTTGTTTTGTTTTGTGCGGCAATGAGGATTAAGTGACTTGCCCAGGGTCACACAGCTAGTAAGTGTCAGGTGTCTGTGACTGGATTTGAACTTAGGTCCTCCTGAATCCAAGCCTGTGCTTTATCCAATACACTACCTAGCTGCCCAGATTCATATGTTTTTACAAACTATGGTGTTACAGAGAGGCAGTTTAGCATACCAGATAGGTCGATGACCTTGGATTCAGGAATCCAAGTACTATGTCAAAGTCCTAACTAACTGTGCAGGCCACTTCATTTCTCAGTACCTCAGTAAATATCATAATATACATTGCAGAAAAGTAGCTGAATAGTAGATATTAATAATAAATATGTTTCCCCATTTGATTTGTCATAAAGAAAGAGGGAGGAATGATGCATATAAGGAAAATAATCTATACAACCAAAAACTGAACTGAACACACACACACACACACACACACACACACACACACATAACAGGGGAAGTCCTGACATTAACTGCTGGTCTATCTACCCTGTATGCACAAAAAGTCTAGGTAGAATAGTCTCCTCTCAGGGCCTATATAACTATACCTACAGTCTGTCTAGTTGATATTTTGAATTTGTTCAGTGAGTGAAAAATATGCTATTTCTCCATCATAAAGGCAATGGAATAATTTTTGACCACCAAAGGGTTCAAGAGCTATCCCCAAATAGCATGGGTTGTCTCAATGTATTCCCACTCAATCATCAGTAAACTGGTCAGTTGTCCAGGATGTTGTAGTAGGGATTATTGTTCCGGTATAGGTGAGTTTAAATGCCTTTGAAGTTGTCTTCAAATTTGAGATTGTTATTCTGTAAAACTAGCTAAACTAACTTTGAAGCAAAAGTGAGGTACAAACTGATGGTCATGATGCCCAAGAGCCACATTAGCATACACAGAATAAAATATTTTAAAGATAGCCATCGGATCATTTGGGACTTTCTTTATAGGGTATTTATGGAAAGGAATGAACAAGAATAACAATGGTTAAGAAGATTTGGATAAGCACCACTGGAAGGAGGGCTCACAGACAAAAAGAAAATAAAATTTTAGTAAGGTCCCAGTAGGTTTATTTGATACTTGTCTTTGCCATCTCCAATCACAAAAGAATTGACTACCTCAAATCACAAAGAGGTAAAGGACAGGAATCATGCTTGGGTAAAAACTTAATTTGAGCTTTGTCAGGTCCCAAACTCAAAGAAATGTTTAATCTATGTTTTAGATAATGAAAAATACAAAATAGATTACTCTCTGTTGCTAGCTTTCTTCAACTTATTTCACATACATGATGCTAGCTTTTACACTATCATATTAAATTGAAATAGCTAGAACCTCTAATACAGAAGAAGAAAATAGCTTTAATTAAATTTCCCAAAGTTGAAGAAAAATATAGGGGGTGTATGAGTATGTGCATTGTGCTCGAGTCAATGTGAAGCTTATTCAATCGACTAATGTAAAGATTAGTTTTGTTTTTTAAAACACCTTCCAAGGATATTTCTAAGGCATACATTGTTTGGGAGAAAGTTAGTGAGACAAACAAACTAGAAAGAAGTAATGGAAAGAAATAAAAGTGAAATTCAACAAAGAATACCATGCAGATATCTCCAGTGGAATTCTGAACCTTAATTCAAGCAAACAGAAACAGTCTTTTTTAAGTTTTTTATTGATATTTCTTTCTTGCACCATCATGGTTATTCTAATTATCCTTTGTATCCTTCCACCAGCCCCTCCCAGTGAGCCAGATGATAGTGTTTTTAGAGAGAAAAAAAAATTCAGTACAAATGATTAATAAATTGAAAAAGTCTGAAAACATGTACAATGTGTAACACCTGTAGAGCTTCCACCTCCCAAAGGGATGAGTGAGGGGTCTCCTTTCATATCCCTTCATTCAAGTACTGTTTGACCTTTATAATTTTGTTACATTTAATTATGGGGTGGTAGTATGTAGTTTTCTCATTTACATTGTTGTAGTTGTAGTGTGGATTGTCTTTTTAGCTTTGTGCACTTCACTCTGCCTCAGTTCATACAGCTCTTTTCATGTTTCTCTGTATTCATCAAATTCATCATTTCTTATAGCAAAGTAATATTCCATTATATTCGTATACCATTCCTCAACTGATGAGCATCTACTTGGTTTCCAATTCTTAGCTATAACAATAAGTGCTGCAATAAATATTTTGGAGTAGACAAAGATTTCCCTTTTATCAGTGACTTCCTTGAGGTATAAGCCCAGTAATGAAAGTGAAGTGACATTGTAGTCACTTTATTTGCATAATTCCAAATTGCTTTCCAAAATGGCTATATCATTTTAGAGTTCATGGGTTGTTAAAAATTTGACAGCAAATGCTTAATTTGTATACTTATTTTATATACCTATATACCTGGTGTTTCATAAAAATTTTTCAGGGGCAGCTAGGTGGCGCAGTGGATAAAGCACTGGCCTTGGATTCAGGAGGACCTGAGTTCAAGTCCAGCCTCAGACACTTGACACTTAACTATCTGTGTGACCCTGGGCAAATCATTTAACCCTCATTGCCCTGAAAAAAAACAAAAAACAAAACATTAAAATTTCTCAGGTAAAAAGAGTCACAAGTGAAAAATGTTTAAAATGCCCTGGTCTAGATTTCCTGAGGCTTAGGGTGGTCTGAGAGTAAGGGTAACATAATAAAAGTCACATTCTCAAGCCCTCATTTGAATAGGCCCACTCACATTATAATATTCATTCTCTCGTTAATTGTTAACCAATAAGAGTTAATTGCTAGAATTTTTTTTTTAATTTTTAAAGAGTTAATTGCTGCCTGTCAGGAATACCCAGTCTTTCAAGTGTATATAAGCACCAAGAAGCTTCCAGGAAGGGCCTTTGGTTGACTAGAGAAGGCCAAATCATCACCCTTTTATTAATTATTCACTAGCTATAACTAATAAAATTATTAATCACACAGAAATGATTTCTCTCAATTATTTTATATATCACTAGACAATTTGCAGGGTGTAAGGTGGAAACTTATGGTGGTTTTGATTTATATTTCTCTTATTATTTGTGATTTGGAACACTTTCATATGGTTGTGAATACTTTACAATTCTGTTTGGAAGCTTAGAATTAAATGCATCTTTATTTTTCTAAAGATATGGAATAAAATTTAGAGATCATCTCTTTGAAATCCCTCATATTGCAAGTGAAGAAACACAGACCTGGAAGGGTGGCATGCCTTACCCAAGGTAATAATTCTATTTCCTAATAAAACTAGGAATAGAACCAAGTATTCCAAACTATTTTGAATTCATCTTTGCTTTATGGCTAGTAATCTGGCCTCCAGTCAGAAAGATCTAGATTCCAGCCCTGCCTCTGACATATTTTATCTGTGGAACCCTGATTAACTCCCAGAGAGTTCATTCTACGGTTCTAAGTTGAAGAGAAGGTGCTGATCTGCATTGGTGTGGAGGGGCAGGGGTTTCTTTTTTTATCTTATAGATCTAGTCAGTTTTCTTTTAGGATATCTTAACATATATCATGCAAGTTTTTTCTTTGGCCAAAGTATTTGGGTGATTGCTGAATTATCACTGCTCAATCTCTTTTCCAACATAGTGGTTTCTGATTTTACAGTTAGGATTTTTTTAGGTCTTCTAACATTTTTCTAATATTTCTTATCTCATGGAATTATTAAGTTCTGTTTGTCCTGTACTATTTTTCAGGAAGTACACTACTCAAGTAAGATTTTTTCACCTTTTGTTCTAAGGTATTTGCCTTCCTTCCATTTCTTTCCTTAGGGTTCTAATTATATTTTTAATCTCTTGTTTCATTTCTTTCTCCATGTTTGAAGTCTTTCTAGTTAAACTATTCTTTCTCTGAGACTTTATTTGTATGTAGTATGGGATTACAATCTTCTGGATTTTCTTCTTGGCCTTCTCTTAACCCTTAGTTTTTCTTCATTGTATTCGGAATATTCTTCTGTTTACTCCTAGCTCCATTTTCAGTTCCCTGACTGAGACTTTATGCCAGGCAAAATCTCTGGCCCCCTCACACTCTTGAAAGAGGTGAGCAGACCCTAATGGGTCTAGGGCAACTAGGTAATACAGTTGTTCTGGAGTCAGAAAGAATTTATTTAAATGCAGCTTTCAGATACTTAATATCTGTGTGATGCTGGACAAATCGCTTAACCTATATTTGCCTCAGTTTCCTCAAATGTAAAATAGGGATATTAATAGAACCAAACTTTCAGGGTTGTTATGAAGATTATGAGGAAATACTTGTAAGGTCTTTAGCATTGTGTCTAGTCCATACAAAGCGCTACATAAATGTTAGTTATTATGAGGTATCATTGGCCCTCTGTAGACTGCTACTCCTGCTGTGGTTTTTGATTGAGTGGCTGCTGACAGACCTACCCTCTACCATAACCCCTGGCTTCTGCCTCTATCTCCTGATGGCCCACTTTGAGTCCTGGACTCCGTTCACATATGTTTACTTCTCATGGTCCTAGCTACACATCCATAGCCTCTTTGACCATGATTTACAATCATCACGTGTAAAACCTTAGAAAACAGTGATGAATTTGCCTCTTCTTTACCAAAAGAACATATTTAATGGAATTACAAATTATAAATGGCAATTTGAAAACATACTAAAAATCACTACTAATAAAAGAAATGAAAATTGAAGTATAACCCAATGAAAGAATAGAAAATATATATGTGAGAAAGACTGTGGGAGAACCAGTATATAAATATACTTTAGGATAGTTGTCAATATATATGTATGTGTATATATACATATTCATACATATAAACATATATATCTATGGTAAAGAAAACAACTCTCGTATTCAGTCTGTTTTAAGTTAATTGTAGTATGTGGTGTAATATGTTAGTTTAATTCTAATTCTTACCAATTGCTTTCCTGTTTTCCCAGCAGTTCATGTCAAATGGGGAGGTCTTTTCTGCAAGTGATTGGGTTATTGAACTCAATTGATTAAGATTCTTCCTATCTAATATATTCTACTGATTTACTTTATTATTTTTTCAAACTGTACCACATAATTTTGTTTATTGCTGCTTTGCAAAAATAAAGTCTGGAAGGGCGATTCCTTTATTTCATTTTTTTTCATAATTTCCCTTGAGATTCCTTATCTTTTGTTCCTCAAAATGAACTTTGTTATTATTTTGTCTCAGTCCATAAACTTGCCTCTTGGTAGTTTGATTGATATAGCACTAAATCTGTAACTTAATTTAGGTAGTGTCATTTTTATCATACTTGTGCAGACCAACTGTTAGTATTACCTCTCTCTCCAATTATTTGTCTTTTAAAAAATTTCTTTAAAGCCTTTTTTCTGATTGTATTTATATGCCTGTAGTATGCCATGGTAAATTGGTTTCCACATATTTTATATATTTTATTATTATTTTGAGTACAATTTCCTATTCTATTATTCCCTCCTGGATTTTGTTATCACCATATGAAAATGCTATTGATTTTAGTGTGTTTATTTGTATCCTGCTACTTTACTATATATTAATAGTCTCAATTAATTTCTCTCCTGATTCTCTGGCATTTTCTAAGTAAGCCATAAAAAATAGTGATAATTTTACCTCTTTTTTGGCTGACAAAAATATTTTTAAAAGAATTGCAAACTAATAATGACTATTTTAAAACATACTAAAATGACTAATACTAAAGATAAATACAAATTACCACAAATATTACCCAATAAAATAATTTTTAAATTTCCAATTTAGAGGAATTCTGGGAAGACTGCCACATACATACATTTTAGATGTGGTTGTGAATTGATCTAATAGTTTTAGATATCATGTAAGAACTGTAAAAGAAGACACTAAATTGTTATTCTCTTCTAATCCATTGGTACCACTACTAGGTGTAGAGGTGAAATACAGAGAAAAAGAGAGAAATGCAGAGACAGATAAAGACAGAGATAACAGAGAGAGATTAGATATAGATATAAATGTGTGCCTGTGTATTTGTAACAGCATTATATGCAGTAACAAGGAACTAGGCAAAATGTATACACTGCCCAATGGAGAAAAGCTGAAAAGTATAATGTAGAATGGAAACTATTATTGTGCAAAAAGAAATTATAAATAAGAGGAATTCAAAGAAGCATGGGAAGATGTGTATAAACTTATGCAAAATGAAATAATTAGAACCAAAGAACAAATATGCATAATAACTACAATGATGTAAATGGGGGAAAGGGGAATCACTAAAAGGAAGTCCAATTCTAAGTAAACAAAAAATGTTGACTCCCCCAGAAAACAAGGTATGAGATATATCTCCTTAGAAGAGAGGAAGGGAATTTTTAGGGTAGAACTTTGCATTCATTTTCAGATGTCACTCTATCAGGACTTTTTTCTTAGTTGTTGCTATTTGTTATCATGGAGGGTTCAATGGTGGACAGGGAGAGAGAGTAGAAAATGATTTTTCCCTTCTATAAATGTTATATAGAGACAAAAGGTATAATTTTAAAAGTTTAAATAATAGTTTAGTGAATGAATAAATTGTCATTGATCATATAGTATTTGAGTATGCTTATTTCAAACTAATTGGGGACACTGAGGGTTAGTTTGTCTTAAATAATATCTGGCTAGAAGCCAATTGAAAATAAATTAAGAAATGGGTAAAGAAGATAAACTGAATAGCCTCTTACGATATGTCTGTCTACACTTCTTGTCCATCCATGTCTCTGTCTCTATCTCTCTTTCTCTGTCTATTTTCTTTATTCTCCTCCTTACTTCTTGCAGTTTATTTTCTTTTTTTAAGCTCCATACTCCAGTAAAGGCTCTTTCTCATGCCTAATCATAATACAGATGAGACCCGGGGTTTTTGAAGGTAATTCTTCCTGGCTGTGAGCTCTGACAGTCCTGACAGACTATTTGTTGTCTGAGGATTAGCATAGCTTTCCTAACAGTATCTCTGCCAGAAGATTGGCCACCAGGTGATGATTTTTTTCCAGCTCCTCATTAAACCATCTACTAAGGCATGGAGAAGTTGTGATATGCATTCATAGAGAAAGTATTCATGTGTATAAAATTATAGATCCTTGAAATATAGAAATGTTGAAGTAAGTAAGAAACTGTACAAACCTAACACATTTTTTAAAATAGCACACCCCAAAGATGCATTTCATTAATCCAGTCAATTAACTGCAGATTCTAAGATGGAATCTATATCCTTGTGCCACATAAAATAACACAGCTAATTTACATTCCACTTTTCCATCATGATGACATTAGTAGAAAATCTAGTTTGCAAGTATACCATAACTCAGAATTTATCACTCCCCTTAAAGAGTCCTGCATTGAGATGATTTGTATTCTTCTCAACCAATATATAAAATAATGATTGCAGAACCAACTCATCTATAGAAAGTGGACTCATCCTGACTGCCAAAAAAAGTATTAAAATCATAGACTCATTGTTTTTTTTTTTAAAACCTGAAGAGACCTTAGAGAATATCTATTCTAAACATTTCTCTTTAGAGATGAAACTTGAGATGCTCTGAGAAGTGGTGTCACTTTACCCAAAATGATACAGATACCCAAGATGAGGAGCAGCCAGGGATAGGGCCCTTTATTGTTAAGAGACAAAGGCAAATATCCTTGTTAATGTGGGAAAACATGCATTTTGAAAGGGATTGTGAGTTCTTTTACATGTTATCTTTTTAAATGGCAAAATGCAATTGGTAATTACCGTACTGTCTCCAGTTCACAGAAGCTGGTAAATGCTGCCACAGAATTAAGTTGTTTAGATGATTCAGATAAGATGGTAAGGCATGAAACCCCTTCTGGTTATACCAAACCTAAAAAGAAGAGAAATTTCAATAAATTTCACATTATAAATTCATGGTGGTAGTCTCAGATGGTAGAAGGAGCCCTGTATTTGGGGTCAAGGCATCCAAATTCAAATCCCTGGTCTGATACTTATTCGCTATGAGAGTTTTAGAAAATCACATAACCTCTCTGAGCTGCAGTTTCCTTATTTTTAAAATGGAGGCAATAATACTTGTACTCCCTTCTTCATAAGTTAAAATACAGAAATAACATTTTGCAAACTTTAAATTATTTTTAGCTCTTATTGGAATTGGAAAGCACAAATTTGGAACTATACTCAAAGGGGAATGGGACTGCATACCCTTTGACCCAGTAATACCACTACAAGGTCTGTATCCCAAACAGATCACAGAAAAGGGAAAAGGATCCACATGTACAAAAATACTTATAGCAGCTCTCTTTGTGGTGGCAAAGAATTGGTAATCGATGGAATGCCCATCAACTGGGGAATGGCTGAACAAGTTGTGGTATATGAATATAATGGAATATTATTGTGCTGTAAGAAATGATAAACAGGTAGATTTCAAAAAAAACCTGGAAAGACTTAAGTGGACTAATAATGAGTGAAGTGAGCAGAACCAGGAGAAAGAACATTGTACACAGAAACAGCAACATTGTATGATGACCAATTATGATAGACTTGACTCTTCTCAGACGTGCAATGATCCAAGACAATTCCAAAGAACTCATGATGGAAAAATGTTCTCCGCATCCAGAAAAAAAAAACCAAGAAACTGTGGATTCTGAATGCAAATTGAACCATACAGTTTCTACTTTTTGGTTGTTCTTTTCTTTTTTGAGGTTTTCCCTTGTGCTCTGATTCTTCTTTCACAACATTACCAGTGCAGAAATATGTTTAATGTGATTGCACATACATAACTTATATTAGATTGCTTTCTGTCTTGGGGAGGGAGGAGGAAAGAGAGAGAGGAAGAAAAATTTGAAACAAAATCTTATGAAAACAAATGTTGAAAACTATATTTACATGTAACTGGAAAATAATAAAATACTTTTATGATTTAACAAAAAAAAATCGGAAAGCACACTAACATGTTATCTTAGCCAACATCTAATCCAGTTAATATACAGTTTTTAAAAACTGAAATACAGAAGTTTCACTTAGTAAGTAGTGAAGTCAAGACTTGAACCTGGGTCTTCTGCCTACAGAAAGTGCTCATTCCATTTTGTACTGCCTCCTTCAAATTTTTAAGTTGATTTCTGAGTTCCAGACACTGAACCCTGACAAAAATGATTCCAGCAAACTTTCTCCTTATTTTAGATAAAATTTACAGCTAAAAATAGAAGCTGCCCAGATACAACTGAATGTAGCCCTATAATTAGACTCTCAAAGTGAGTATGGATTCCAAGTATTTTTTTCATTTTCTATTTTTATGCAAATAAAATTTGACTGGCAAATTAATAGTGCATGAGAGCATCAGAAAAATCTCAAAAACAAATAAATATTTCACATTAGCATTGTTTTTAAAATAAACACTTGCAGAAAGTGGCAAAGGGAATAACATGCCACCATTTCATGTGAAAATAATGAAGAAAAATTTGCTAGTTTGAAAGGACTGCAAGAAAGGGCTTGAAAGTTGGATAATATGCATTAAAGAGAAAGGCTCATTTAATTGGCTCTGTCTGAAATGAAGTGAAAAATTTTAAAAAATGCTCAGCCTGGAAGTTTTTAAGAAGAATCTACTCAAGTCTCAGTCATAAGTTAGTTGATGAAACTTTTCATTTCTCTGTGTTGACTTTTGGTCCTTTAGGCCAAATAATTGAGTTTTATACAGCTTTGAATTGCCAGATTCCTATACATAAAAATAGATTTTCCAAATGTACGTGAGACCTAATTCAGAAACCCCTTTACTCCCCCAATGTACACAAACTGTGAAGAGTAAAATCTAATGTGTAGTCACCTTATTCCTGTCCCAAGTGTAGGGAAAACTAGCTAGGCTTTAGCACCAAGTCTGGCATTAAGAGTTTATTAGTGAAAAAGAGAACACCTGATTCAGAAAGCCAGGAAAAGACCTATCTAACCTAACGTCCTTAACTTCACCCACCAACAGCCTGACCTGGTTCTTCTCCCAAGTCTTCTGCCACTAAGTCTGTTTGAGAGACCCGAACTGTGTGCGTCCACAACCCTTCCTGTGTCCCCTGAAGAGGCAGTCCTTATACACTGCTTCAAGCTAATTGGTTCCCTGGACTTGAGGGTGGTCTCCTGTTGAGTTCAAAGTCCTCAGTTTCTGATAACAATACCCTCTTGAGGGCCAGCCAGGTGTGCTTTCAATTGAATTAACTTTAAGCGGGTTAATCAGCAAAGTCAATCACTCTCAGTAAATCTAATAAGTGCAAATCAATCCTACCTCAGGCCTTTGGGAGCTGGCAAAGCCCATAAGCCCATTATTTTCTTACAAAACCCACAATCACACAACATCAGCCCTTTGTGTACAGTCAGCTTCTTACCTCCATCTCTTAGAATACTGAATTTCTTTTCAAAGTTTATTTCATGTGACATCTCCTAGAGGAAACTTTTTTTGATTTGCTGTTAGTGTTCTTTCCTTTACTCTCAAATTTATATATATATATATATATATGTGTGTGTGTGTGTGTGTGTGTGTTGCATGTATGTATATAATAGTGCCTTGAATACAGTAGATGCTGAATAAATGTTTGTAGTATAAGATTAGACTGAACTGGAATCCAAACTGGAGGTCAGTCCATTTCTGGAACCAAGTGGGAGGCAATAAAATTTGGGAATACCAGAAGCAAAATGAATATCATTTTGGATGTCAATAAATATTTCCAGAAGATATAAATAGATTCTAACATGGATTAGTCTTCAACAAAATCAGAAATTCTTTGGGGATCTTAAATTCAGAGAGATAACCAGTGGCTCCAAGGAAAACTGCCATCTAGGTGATAATATCATGGCCAAGAGAAGTAGGTCGACTCTCTTCTAAGGAAATTTGACATGTTTTTCTTCATTTTACTACTAATAATTGATTATATAGCTTCTTCCTGTCACAACAAGGGGTCATTTACTCTAGTAAATTTCACTATCACCAAAAATTGATAGAATTTTAGGATTCGATTCATTAGGTGATGCTCTTTATACACATGGTATTTTTTTTCTAAAATAGGAGAAAAATTGCAAGGAAGCCAATAAGAACATGATTTAATAATAGTCCCAAAGCAGTATATGAGTGATCATTGAAATACATAAGTACCCCTTTAAAATCTAGGCTACATCTGAGGAAGATTTTTTTAAAGTGTGAGATATGTAAAACACTTAAACATCTTAGGAAAAGCCTGTGAAATTTACTTCCCTTTAAATCTAGATTCCATAAAACTTTTTTTTTGGGGGGGGGCAGGGCAATGAGGGTTAAGTGACTTGCCCAGGGTCACACAGCTAGTAAGTGTCAAGTGTCTGAGGCTGCATTTGAACTCAGGTCCTCCTGAATACAGGACTGGTGCTTTATCCACTGTGTCACCTTGATGCCCCTGATTCCATAAAACTTAATGAACATTGGTCTCCATATACAAGACATTCAGTACAGCACCTTAAAGCATTGACTGCCCATTTGGATTTCATTGCAGAAATGTATAGTCTTGGTTAGAATTCCTCAGAAGGAGGTGTTGAATAGTTAAAAAGAAATTTGCCAACTGAATTGAAGTTCAGGAAAACACAGTCAAGAATATAGAGCAAAGAAAATATGACCATGATCTGGCAATTTAATAGACTGAAGAATAGTACATTGAATTTGTTTTCATGAGGAAATGGTTCTTCTGCAAAGCCAAGAGGTTAAATATTTCAATGTTTTATGGAAGGTGTATACTTTTCCAGGCAGATGGGACATTGATTAGTAGGCTCTTAGAGTCAACAGCTGAATGAAATAACTTTAGGGACCTCAGTGGGAGATTTCCTATAGTATAATGAATCATACACTCAGGGTATTCATATGCAAATTTTCATTTTCCCTTCAAAAAGGCTATGTAAATTGTACATTCCATGTCTGGTGAACAGGCCCTAAAGGTTGAAGTAAAAGACTGGTCATTAATTACTGAAAGGTTAATGCAATAATTTGACATGACATCAGCCAAAAGCAGCTTCCAGGAGGTATTTCAGATAACAGACTGCCCTTTCTGAGTCTAATGTAACATTGTGAGAATGTTCTGCTATGAAGGGAGGCACTTTCTCACTGATCATGGAGCTATAATTTATTCCCCTACATCATGGATGGAAAAGGACATGCCAAATAACACTAGAAATACTGACAAAAGCCAGTACACAAACATGTCAACACAAAAGACTAAGCTAATCAAAGACAAAAAGGAGCAGATGTCAGAGAAATACATAAATCCTAGAACATTCCTCAGACAACCAGTGATGAAGTCAAGGGCTTCATGTGAGTTGTACAAGTGACGGACAAAACAGGAAGAGGGAGATGATTTCTAAAATGAAGGCATGACTATGTACTTTGAATATAAAGGGAAAATAGAAAACCAAGATTTTTATCTCATAAATTGAAATCCAAATATAAAAATATCTTAGGATAAAAATTTTAAAATAATGATAACTGCCATCCAAGAATCGATACCACTGGAGGGATTATCCACCTTGATGAGGTCAGATCCATTGAGTTTTACTACAGTTGCTGTTCTCTCAGTCCAGAACTATGATCTCACCAGTGTGGGGAGATCCTACTGTGTAAACTCTTTTTTTACTGCATCTATCTGTATCACTCAATCCATAGAATTGTTGGCCTCTAGTTATGTGCTGCCCTCCAGCATATTGACCTTCCTTTTTTTTGCGGGGCAATGACGATTAAGTGACTTGCCCAAGGTCACACAGTGAATAAGTGTCAAGTGTCTGAGACCGAATTTGAACTCAGGTCCTCCTGAATCCAGGGCCAGTGCTTTATCCACTGCACCACCTACCTGCCCCCTTGACCTTCCTTTCTGAATAAGTTCTGGATCACAGTCTTTTTCTCAATACAAACTCATAATAAATATCTATGTTGATGTGCCCTTGAACCCTCTGATCTACAACTTCATCAATCTCCTTACCTCCTCAACCTATTATTTATCTCCAGTCAGCCAGAAAATATTTCTTAAGTACCCACTAATGCACCTAGCACTATGTTAAAAAGGGAGGATACAAAGAAAGACAAACAATAGACCCTGCTCTCAAGGCTTACAGGTTTACAATCTGATCAAGGGGAGAGTGTCAAAACACCTGTTTACAAACAATTCACATGCAGGATAATAAAAAGGAAGAGAGAAAAACCATTGCTTTCTTTCTCTTTCTTTCTTTTTTTTTGCAGAGCAATTAGAGTCAAGTGACTTGCCCAGGGTCACACAGCTAGTAAGTGTCAAGCGTCTGAGGCTGGATTTGAACTCAGGTCCTCCTGAATCCAGGGCCAGTAATTTATCCACTGAACCACCTAGCTGCCCTGAGAATAAGCATTTATCTAGTGCCAACTATGTGCCAGGAATAGTGCTAAGGACTTTACAAATATTATTCTAGTTGATAACAATAACTCTGCCAATTTATTATCCCCATTTTGCAATTGAAGAAATTGAGGCAATCAGAGATTAAGGTGCTTTCCCAGGGTCACACAGCTAATAAGTGGAATTTGAACTCAAGTCTTCCTGACTCCACATCCAGTGCTCTGACCTCTGCACCATCTAGGATAAGTTCTCAACAAAGTGAAGGTAGTACCATTAAGAGAGATCAAAAAAGTATGCTTGTAGAGAGTACAACTTTGGCTAAGATCTGAAGGAAATCAGGAGGCAGAGATGAGGAGAGAATTATGGGCATGAGGGACAAGAAGAATGGTCAAACCTTGATTGTTATAATCATTACCTATCATCATCATTTGTCAGTGGTTGGCCCCAACAGTAGCAGAAGCAGCTTCTCACAGAGTAGAGGTTAGTATCTGCCCCTAACTTGACCCTGTTGCTGCCCCCCACACCTGCCAATGGGCATTGAAAGAGCAGGAGGAGTGGGGATACATTTGGTCCAGTTTCCACTCTCAGCTGTATGTTGACACCACCACCCCCATCTCTATCACTTCCTGAGGTAATTAAAAGCCCCACTCCACTTCAACCTCTGGGCTCACTATCCCCTTCCCAAAAGCCATTGGCTAAGGGCCCTCTGCCCTATGATCATACCCCCATTTCCAAAGGGTTTTGCTGTGTGCCATGAAGTCCATCATATGTTGTTTCCTCTAATTAGACTGTGAGGTACACGGAAAAGGAGACTCTCTGACTTTTCTATTTGTATTTCCAGAGCACTGTGTTTGACACATAGTAAGTCCTCATTAAGTGCTTTGCCCTTCTAATTCATACTGCCTACAAATATATTCAGGTCTTTCGGAACCTTAAAAAAAAATCTTTGACATTCTCTTCAAAACCAAACATCTTGAAAAGTTACATATATTCACTGCCTTCACTTCATCTAACAGTCACTTCACAACCAATTAGAATATAGTTTCTAAACTCTACAAATAGTACTCTCTCCAGATTATTAAGGATATCTTATTTAGCAAATCTGATATCCTATTTCTACCCCTTCTCCTACTTAACCTCTATGCAGCTTTCAACACATTACTCATCTCCTCTGCCTATAGATATTCACCTCACTAGACTTCTTTGACGTTATTCTTTCCTAATTCTTCCTCTACCTGTTTAACCACCCCTCGGTCTCTTGTCCCATAACATTCATATCCAGCCTGCTAATATAGGAATTTTTCAGATCCTGTTGTGGGCCCTTCAATTTTTTCCCTTTATCCTCTCTTTGTAAGAGATTGTATCTCCACCTAGAGAGTCAATGATTATTTCCATAAAAATGTCTACCCAAATGCATTTCTAGTCCAAATATCTCTTATGAACTCCTGTATTATTTACTGCCTTCTTTATATCTATATACTACGATGTCCTATTCAGAACTTATTACCACACACACACATGCACACACAGTCATTTCCTTCAAACTTCTCCATATCTATGGAAAGCATCATACTCATCCTCTGTCTCTGAGGTTATTAGCCTCAACATCTTCCTTGACTCATCATCCTCTTTCATGCCCCAAAGCCAATCCATTTCCAAGTCTTATCAATCTTATGAACACGATGTCATTTGAATGTATTGCTTTCTCTCCAATCTCCTGGCCATCTCCCTAATTTGGATTACCACTGCTTCTCACCTGGGTGACTTTAATAACCTCTTACTTGGTCTTTCTGTTTCCAGGCTGTCTACCTCTCCTATTTACCTTCTATAAAGCTTCCCAAATAATATTTCTGTCATAAATCCAAACATATCACTTCTCTGTTCAAAAATCTTTAGTAGGGGGCGGCTAGGTGGTGCAGTGGATAGAGCACCAACCCTGTAGTCAGGAGGACCTGAGTTCAAATCCGGCCTCAGAAACTTAACACTTACTAGCTGTGTGGCCCTGGGCAAGTCACTTAACCACAATTGCCTCACCGAAAAAAAAAATCTTTTGTAGGTCTCTATTTTATCTAGGATAAAATACAAATTCCTGTATTTTACTTCTAAGACTCTCCATAATTTCAACCTATCCTCTTCAACCCTGTTAATATTAATCTCCTAACTCTCTCAATTAATAAACAATTTTCATTCAAAGCCAACCTGACATTGTTCATGTGGTTCCATTATGAACCCTTACTTGACTACTACAGCCCTCATTTACTTACCCCTCTTCTGATCTTCAGTAGTTATGATCTGTGCTACTAGCAACAACACCTCATTTCTTAAGATTTGTTGTCTGACAACCTCAGTTCAGTAGGATTTTAGAATGCAAGAAGGACAGTAATAAGGAGCCCTCTTAGATTTTTTTCTCCTAAATAATAAATCACATTTAAGGTTTATAGAGCACTTAATGGCACCATATGAGTTAAGAAAGGCAAGGGCTTTGGGATTTTTTTTCCATTTTACAAATTAGGAAATTGAAGCTTGAAGAAGTTTAGTCTAGAATTATGCTAAAGATAATAGTAATAATTTTCACAAACACGAATCAATATAATTATTTGCAATTTGAAATTTTTTGTCCACACTAATTTATTTGAGCTTCACAACAACCTTATGAGATGGGAACAAGAGGTATTATCTTGATTTCCCAAATGAGGAAACCGAGATCTACAAATTAAGTGATCTGCTCTTGGTCAAACCACTAGGATTAGAATTTTAATTCATATCTCGACTCCAAATCTAGTGCACTTTCTATTACACTGCAATGCTTACCTACCTGGGTAAATTCCCTTCATCCTCAAAGTTCAGTTACACTCTACTTCCACGAAATCGTCCCTAACTATTCATTGGTGCTCTTGTCTACTGAGCTCCCACAGAATTTATAGCCTGAGCCACACATTTTATGTACTCAGAGTGAGTCCATTAACTCTTCTTTTAGACATAATTCTAACACATCTGGATATCTGTCATCTCAGCCTACAATAATAGGCCAGACACTACAAATCAGGGAAGAGAGAACTAGGTATCAGGGGCAGATACAACTGCGATGTAAACTCCTTAAGTCCAAGGGCCTTATCTTATTGTTTTGCTGTAATTATAGAATGCCTAGAATTGTGCTGAACACAAAGTCCTGAATAAACACATGCTAATCAATTAACCCCTTCATTCACTGAGACAGATGTTCAAAGGCTTTATGCATTCAATGCCATTTTTCTCACATGAAGCTTTTATAAAAGAAATAGGGTCAGTTCATGACTTGCATTCATTCCTTCAGCAGCAGGCATTTATTGAGTGGATATTTTGCATTAGATATCCTCCCCTGAGATTTGAATGATAGAACATAGGGAAGAATGCTCAAGTGGAAGCTAAATAAAGGCCAAGGGAGGCATGTTAATTCATGTTGTGTTTTAAATCCTATGTGCTCTAATTTAGCCCAGTGTTTACATTTACTGAGAACCTAAAATGTGATAGGCAGTTTAAAAACCTCAGTAAACTGCCCCTACCTTTAAGGATATTAAAAAATAAATTAGATAAAGACAAACATTTCTGGCAGAGAAAAAAGCAATATAGTGATGGGAGGCAGGGTGCTGAGCCTGGGGTCAGCAGACTGGGATTTAGCTATTGGTTCTGTCTCTTACTAAGAGTATGACCTTTCAAACATTCCATTTCCTCACCTGGAAAATTAAGGTAATAGAATTCTTTTCACCTCAATGTGAGGAGCAAAAGAGTACATCTGTGTTTGTGTAAACGTTCCAGAAGGTCTTATTTGGCTGTGTCATCATGAAATGGAAATTACTTGAGATCTCAAAGACTATACCAGTGGAGTACAAGCTCTAGAAGGTTCTATTATGCCAGAAAAGCTTTGATTATTCTCCTGACAACATACTGTACCTGTTTTCCAAGGACTGGACACAGATGATGAATTTTTTGGCAATGGTAACCCATGAAATAAAGAAACAAAATGGGGGCAGCTAGGTGGCACAGTGGATAAAGCACTGGCCCTGGATTCAGAAGGACCCGAGCTCAAATCTGGACTCAGACACTTGACACTTACTAGCTGTATGACCCTGGGCAAGTCACTTAACCTTCATTGCCCCACAAAAAAAAATGAGATTCAGAACTGTAAGGCTCCATTCCACTTCTACAATGCCAATGGCAGAATGGTAGAAAAGGAGAGTGGAAGGAATTCAATTTTTAGACCATCAATCATTATTATTCACTATTGGTATTCACAATGTAAGTTACTTGTCCAATGACCAATTAATGGCCATACTGATAGAGAAACCTAATTTCAACAATTCTGAAATTCTTGTTAAGAATGGAACTAATTAAAAAGAAAAAGAAAAAGAAAAAGGGGCAGCCCAGCCTCAGACACTTGACACTTACTAGCTGTGTGACCCTGGGAAAGTCACTTGACCCCAATTGCCTTACCAAAAAAAAAATGGAACTGAGGAGCAGCTAGGTGGCACAGTGGATAAAGCACTGGCTGAGGCTTCAGGAGGACCTGAGTTCAAATTTAGCCTCAGACGCTTGACACTTACTAGCTGTGTGACCCTGGGCAAGTCACTTAACACTCATTGCCCTGCAAAACAAAACAAAACAAAACAAAACAAAAACAAAAACAAAAAGAATGGAACTGAAAGAAAGAGGAAAGATGCAGCAAAAAAGGAAGGATGTTTTGTAGGTTCTCCTTAAAGAAGCTATTGGACTTCATTTCCCTGTGTTCAAAGGCAACAGAAAATATGATTTTATTTGACATTTGATTATTTTCAATGCATGCTTGTGAAAAGTTTTTGTTAAAAGATACCATGAAAATTGCAGCTTATATACCAACATCTGTTGCAGAGGATGAAGAGAGAAGAAAACTATCCAAATTAAAACAACACGTACTTTAATATATGGTGGCTTCAGTGAAAAAGTGAACACGAGAGGCACCAAAAATATTTTAGAAACTAAAAATCCAAAGTAATGAATGAGATAGACATGTAGGTTATCTAAAACCCTAATGTCTGTATATCAGACATAACTTTTCCATGGGAAAAATATTGGAAGGTACCAAACACAGCAAACAATTGATAGTGTCACAAAATAAAAAGATTATATTTTAACAAATATAAAATAAATCATTTCTGGCATAAGAGTACTTGTTGAATCAGATATTTGTTTAGTTTCATTATCTACTTATTTGAACAGCGATCAATAGTTATTCAAAGGGAGAAGAATAAAATTGCAGAAAAGAAGTAACAATTAAAACTCCAGCCCTACTTATATTAAAAGTTATCAATGACAAAACTTAAGAAATGGATGGAAGAAAAGATATTGAATTAAATTAATTAAAATAATTTCACAGAAGTTGGACTTCTTTCATGCAGAAGATGAACTCATAAAAAGTAACAAATAATAGACTAAAATAACTGGAAAAGTACCTTACTCAACAGACACAACTTATTAACCAAAGAGATATGCTACAGAAGGACAATAACAGTTTAGAATGGAAATTGTTTGTAAAATCTCATGGTGAAAATTGGTCAGTTATGACCAGTATTGCCTCATAAGACAATAAAAAGCAGTTGATGAAAAATAGTTTAAGGATAACTTGGTGAGAGAACTAAATAAGCAAAGTCACCCTGAGGACATTTAAAGATGAAATTGCAATGAAGGTAATAAATGGATTAAATATGAAAAAGATTTATAACAATTTTATAGCATACATTTTGTCATGAACTCAGTGAAGCAACACATTTGGGTTCTAGCATCACAGTCCTAAATTTTCTTAGAGAGGAAGTGAATATGTCATTGAAGACTAAGATGGAAAAAACAACTGGATTAGACCAATTATAGAAGGAGGAGACCCACATGAAGGTAACACAATTGTGAAGGTTGAAAGGATTGATTTACAAAATACTAAAAAGAAAGTAGATGTCACCCAATGAATAAACATTTATTAAACACCTACTATATATTGGACACTATGCTGTGTGATAGGGATACCAAAAAAAAAAAAAGTCAAAAGACAGTCCCTGTATTCAAAAACGTATGATCTAATGGTGGAGACAACATGCAAACAAAGACATACAGAGTGAGCTATGTACAGGATAAATAGGAAATAATGAAATAGAAAAGCACTAGAATTAAGAGGGGTTTTGCAGACAATTTCAGTTGGGACTCAAAGCCATAAATGTCAGTAGTCAGAGCAGAGGAGGCAGAGCATTCCAAGAATGGAGGACATCTAAAGAAAATGCCAGGACCTGAAAGATGGAGTGTCTTGTTCCTGGAATAGCCAGAAGGCCAGTGTCACTAGATCAAAGCATATGTGCTGGGGACTAAGGTGTAAGAATGGTGAAAAGATAGGAGGGATCTTGGTTATGAAGGGCTTTGGAGCCACCAGAGTTTATTGAGGGTGAGGAGTGGCATGATCAGATCTACACTTTAGGAAAATCATTTTAATGGCTGAATGGAGGATGAATTGGAGTAAGGAGAGACTTGAGGCAGGCAGACCCACCAATAGCATGCTTTTGCAATAATGAAGGCATGAAGTGTTAAGGTCCTGCTTTAGAGTTGAAGTAGGATCACAGAAGAGAAGGGGTTGTATTAAAAAAACGTTGCAAAGGTGAAGTCAGCAGGCCTTGGCAACAGCTTCAATGTGGGGAGAGTATGTGTGAAGGAGAATGAGGAATATAGGATGAACCCCTAGGTTGTGAACCTGGGAACTGGAGGGATGGTGTTTCCTTCTACAGTAATAGGGAAGTATGGGGGAAATTTCATGCCTTATTACTACCAAAAAAGTCATCCTAGGGGGCGGCTAGGTGGTGCAGTGGATTAAGCACCGGCCCTGGAGTCAGGAGTACCTGAGTTCAAATCCGGCCTCAGACACTTGACATTTACTAGCTGTGTGACCCTGGGAAAGTCAGTTAACCCCCATTGTCCCGCCAAAATAAAAGTCATCCAAAGGAATAGCAATAAGTATCAAACTATATGCCCACTTTCTGATCCACCTAAAAAAATTTGTGAGAATAATTTACATACACATTAGGGAAATCTTTATGAGGATATTAGGATGGAATAGTTAGGCTTTTGCAGGTAGATAGAGGACCAGGCCTAGAGTCAAAAAGACATGAGTTCAAATTTGGCCTCAGACATTTATTAGCTGTTTGACTGAGGGCATGCCACTTCACCTCTGTCTGCCTCAATTTATTCACCTATAAAATAGGGATAATGATAGTACCTATCTCCCAGGGTTATTGTGAGGATCAAACGAGATAATAATTGTGAAGCCCAGTGCCCAGCACATAGTAAGCATGATATAACTTAACGTTATGCTATTATCATTATTATATCCTATTTTACCATGTAATTAACTGGAAGATGTAGAAAACACAAAATCCATGTGTGTTTAAAGCTTGATGACAACCACAAAGCATTTGATTTGATAGAGCAAAACTGCCTCTGGAACAAAGTACCTACCTCCAATGTAGAGGTCAAAATTACATTAAGATTTAATTAAATATATAACAGAAGTAAATTTTAATGATCTTCTGGCCATTAATATCAAAAGCTAAGTACTTGCCATAAGTGTTAACTATTATCTTGGAGGAGATCCAACAGAGTCCAAGTCAAGAAGAAATTCTGTATAAAAGGGGAGATCACTTCCATGCTTCAAATTGTAGATATCATTGTGTTTATTATAATAGCAGATAATTATACATCTTCCTAAATTTATATGTGTGTGTATATGTGTGAGTGTGTGCATAATATGGATATCGTTACATATGTATATACATTTAGATACACATATTTAGATATGTACAAATATAGAGATGCATCATTTGAAGAATTGAGATTGCATGTTACCCAAAGGATAATGATTACAAACAAGGACTTAGGAACTTGAAATAGTGCAAAGGATGACATTAAATAAATTTATGAGTGAAAAACCATATGAGTCAATAATAATGAGAGTGGCAGATAATTATTGAACAACTTTTATCTTCTACTGTTAAACCTGTGATGACAGAAAGCAGGGAAATTCCCCACGACATTAGTATACTCCATATATTATTCTCTTTTTTTTAATTCTTTTTTTTTTTTTGGTGAGGTAATTGGGGTTAAGTGACTTGCCCAGGGTAACACAGCTAGTAAGTGTTAAGTGTCTGAAGCCAGATTTGAACTCAGGTCCTCCTGAATCCAGGGCCAGTGCTCTATCCACTGCGCCACCTAGCTGCCCCATATTATTCTCTTAATAAGACATAGTTAAGATTCACACAAGTTGGATAGGAATTGATTGGGTTGGGGTTCTGGATATTGTAACCAATAAGATGGAAGACATTTTTTTTCTGATCCTTGTGACCTCTCAAATCTCTCCAAAATAGGAATTTGGCAAATGAGATAAAAGCTATTTCAGCTCTGTCTGTGGACACCAAAGACCTAAATGAGCCCCCCCCCAAAAAAAAGCCTAATGAACTAACCCAATAATTCCTAAACTTCCTAAAAAATACCCTTTCACATTACCTTCCAATTGCATGACACAGGCTATACAAAATGACTCACAGGCTTGCAAGAGAACTCAACTCTATGTATCCGTCTCCCCCATATGTCCTTCACTATGTGATGGGAACCCACAAAGCAGAAGTTTGTTCATCGTGACACAATAGACAGACTACACGTTGTGCCTATGTGGTACTCTACTAAGCCTAGGGTCAGTTCAGTCCCCCCAAAAATTGCTCAGGGAAGACACTGAGGTATTTGAACTATGAATTGACCGTCACCATCCCTCCAGTTCCCAGGTTCACGGAAAGAAGCTGAGATACTTTGAAATACAGCCCCCAGGGAAACCACAGGAGTGAAAAAATAACTAATAGGAGAAAATAGAAGGGGAAGATGGGAAATAAAATTATTAAAGATCTCAGGAGGTAGAAAACTCAATTAAAGACCTTGAGCATGGGCAAGTAAACCAACAGGGAAATATTAATAGCAGAAGGGAATGTGGCCTCCAGGTGAGGTAAAAGATTTCAAGCATATATGAATAAATATTGTGAGACAAAGGAAAATATATTAACTCACAAGACAGAGGATATTATGGATACCCAAAAGCATCTATGAGTACAACAGATGTTCCTGAATGGTTTAAAAGAAAAATAAGAGTTGTAAAAGTATCATTTATGGCCTGAACAACAGAAATAATTGGCATAATAGAAAAGCTTGAATCAATAGTGGTAAGGCTCACAAAAGAAACAGAAGAATAATTGATTAGGAATTCAAACACAGAGAAGTAAAGGACAATTTGGAAGAAGAGAAGCAAAAAAGCAGTGACATTAAAAGAAATGTTTTCTGTGCAAGCACAACGTGTTGATCTCCAAGAAAGGCATTATAGAGACGACACATGCGTTATAGGTCTCCCAGAACAAGATCCATCAAAAAAAAAAAAACTAAAGTAAAACAACACTATAATACAAGAAATAATATAAGAAAGTTGTCAACAACTTATAATCAAAGAAAACAAAATGTTGGTTTAAAAATCCACAGATTGCCTCCACAGAACTGAATTGAAAGAAAAAAACAAAAACAAGAACAAAAAAATCAAACCCTGTCCTGCAAATTGTAAGACACATAGTGGTTAAATTTAACAATTCCCCTGAAAATGACAAATTCTGCTCTTGATCAAGAGAAAGATTTTCAAACACAAGAGAAAGAAAATTTGAATAACAAGACTATTCTGCACCCAGCAGAAACAGAAAAAGGGAATGAAGTAATGTATTCTGAAGAACAAAGGAGATCAAGAAGGAAAACAAGGTGACCTACCATGCAAACCTGAGTTTAACCATTATCGGAAAAAGATGAACATCCAATTTATTTTAAAAGGCATTTGAAACATTTCTAGAAAGAAAATCAGACCTGAAGAAATTATTTGCTTTTCAAGCACCCTAAGGCAACAAAAATACCAGAAGGGTAATTGAATATAGTAACTAAGAACAACAGTAACAAAATAATAACCGAAAGACCATTAAGAGATTACTTTATAAATATACTGAGATTACTTTATAAATGTACCAAAGAAGGCAAGAGTGGAAGGAATTTAGACTTAAAAAGGACTAAATAAGAATAAGGGCCATGACTCAAAGAAAAAATGTCTAGGATGGAAAAGAAAGATAAATAATCCAGAACCCCAACCCAATCCAATCAATTCCTATCCAACTTGTGTGATTCTTATCTATATCTTATAAAGAGAATGAGCCAAAGAGATCAGTAGTTACTAAGTGAATACTAAGTGAATATTTGAAATAGAAGAAGATAATAGACATATTTGAGTATTTATGAGAGATAGATTAGTGTAGTGGAAAGAACTTTGAATTTGAGGATAACCCATAAAATGGGTTCTAATCTTCATAATCTTCATAATTCTTATATAGAAATTATGTCAAAGAAATGAGAAGATAAGCCTTGATTCCCCTGTTCCAACATCCAATAATCCTAATGGTCTAGATCTTTACACCTAACCTCAACCCCTCATGTTGCAGCCCAGGTTCCATTCTTTTGTTTGGTCATTTGAGGTAATGAAGGATATCTAATCAACTGCATCTAAGCAACTGAAAGGAAGGTCAAAAGAAGTGAAAGAGGAAAGGGAAAAGGGTATCTAAGTGGGGCAGTGGATAAAGCACCTGCCCTGGATTCAGGAGGACCTGAGTTCAAATCCAGCCATAGACACTTGACATTTACTAGCTGTGTGACCTTCGGCAAGTCACTTAACTCTCATTGACCCACAAAAAATAAAAACTAAATTAAAATAAAATTTTAAAAGGGGAAAGGGAAGGAATAAGGAGAGAAGTGTTTGTTCCCTTTCCACCAATAAGTCCAGTATTTTAGAAAACTACCAAAGAAATTGATTGAGGGGAAAAAGAGTAATTGTGAGTTAAGCGAGAAAAAGAGCTATTTCTCTAGTCTCTTCTCATTATCTATTAACTCTACTTCCAAAGTTTCACTATAGTATTCAAGAGAGAAAAATGCTATTTTGGTCCCATATCACCCTTCCATATAGCCTCTCAAAGGACAGATAATTTTTAAGCAACATAGTGGATTTGAGGAGAACTCAAAAAACCTTCAATTTGGTTCCTTAAATGTTACTGACTAGGGGCAGCTAGGTGGCTCAGTGGATAGAGCACCGGCCCTGGAGTCAGGAGTACCTGAGTTCAAATCCGGCCTCAGACACTTAACACTTACTAGCTGTGTGACCCTGGGCAAGTCACTTAACCCCAATTGCCTCACTAAAAAAAAAAAAAATGTTACTGACTAATTATCTTGCCTTTCCAATTTCATAATCACATTTTAAAATTTAACAAGAAGAATTTTACCTTTGCTAGAGTTGGAGATTCTGACATATTTATATTTGTGTCTTGTCCTTGATTAGGGACCTTCACTCCAAAAGACCAACCTCCAAGCCTAAAAGTATTAAACATATTAATGTGATTGTACATATATAACCTATATCAGACTGCTTGCTGTCTTGGGGAGGGGGGAGAGAGGGGAGGGAGGGAGAAAATTTTGAAACTAGAAATCTTTATAAAAACAAATGTTGAAAACTATCTCTACATGTAACTAGAAAATAATAAAATATGTTTATGATTAAAAAAATAAAATAAAAGTATTAAACATAGCATCAGGCATGCAGGCAATACAGTTATCAATATAATGGTAAAGCATTCTTTACAAAAAACAATAGCCTAAATTGACAGAATTGAGGAAGTTTATAACTGCACATTTTTGACAGATCAGTCTAAGCTAAGAATGCATGTATATGGAAGCTTTTCACATAGTAGGCACCTTTCAATTGAATTCAATTTCACAAACATTTATTGGGCACCTATTTATGTACCAGGAACTATATTAGGGAAAAAAAGACAAAAATGAAATCATTTGTGCCTTAAAGGACTTTTTTATTCTACTGGGAGATACGTGTTAATATAAATAGGAATATAATAATATAATATATAGCAATATAATAATATATAACAATAGGAATAGAATAATATAATTAGCATTTATATACTATTTAAAGGTTTGCTAAGCACTTTATAAATATGATCTCATTTTATCTTCACAACAATCCTGTGAGGAAGGTGATATTATTAGCCCCATTTTACAGATAAGAAAAATGAGGCATACATCAGTTAAGCAATTTACCCAGGATCACATAGCTAGTAAGTGTCTGAGGCTGAGTTTGAATTCAGGCTTTCCTGAATCCAAATCCAGTACTCTCTTCAATATGACATTTCACTGCCACTTAGCTTGAGGGGGAAGGAAGCCAGAAAAGCTAGGAGGATCATGAAAAGACTTCCTTAGAAGTTGGTACATGACTTGCACATGGTTGGTACTCAATAATAGTTTGTAGAATTTAAATTATTTCCTTGAATTACTACAAATGCAAATAAAATTTAAAATTCTTTTCATATTCTGTTAGACTAGGATAGAAGTCTATGCCATTAAAAAAAAGTCATGATCTTTAGGATTCAGAAATTATTAATGATTAGTTATCTGTGTCCAATGATGGTATCTTCCCAACAGCTTCCTCTTTTCTCCAGGCTGAGGATAGTTGAGGTTGGGAGAAGTTGGAGAATAGCTACAGAGTACTTTTCTACCTGCTACAAATCCTACTATTTCTTGAAAGATACTCTCTTCCAGGTAGGAGATGATAAAAAAAATTAAGGATATGTACCCTTGTATCTGGGGAAATTCAGGAAAGAGGATTCAAAAATGGCAAACACAGGCAACTTTTTCTACCTTCCTCTGTTAAGTTTGCCACCTTTGACAGGGGTAATTCAGAACGAGGCAAAAAATTTTCACCTGAAGGCTGTGCCCAAAGGGAAAGGGAAAAAATTATCATGGGTAGAAGACTGGTCAATTAACTGGTCAAACATGATTCATGAGTAGTTATAGGGATATTCATCATGATTTGTAAATCATATCATTATTTTATCAAGTTCTTATCATATGAGACTCTTAAACCCCAGTAATGTTTGTCTCTATTGCTTCCACCATTGTTAGTGTTGATGGGTGAAATTAATAGATCCCATATCAACAGTATGCAAGAGTGCTACATTAGGGGCAGCTAGGTGGTGCAGTGGTTAGAGCACCGGCCCTGGATTCAGGAGTACTTGAGTTCAAATCTGGTTTCAGACACTTAACACTTACTAGCTGTGTGACCCTGTGCAGGTCACTTAACCCCACAATTGCCTCACCAAAAAAACAAAAACAAAAACAAGAGTGCTGCATTAGACCTCAAAATACCTCAGGGATTGAGTTTGTAAGTATGCAATCATTTGTTAAAAAGTTTGGGTTCCCAAAACAACTCAAATTATTTATATACTACTCTAAAGTTACCTTGGTTTTTTTGAAGGCAACAATAAGTGTTCTTCTATGTCAAGTGCTGAAAGATTAAACAGAGTATGTCCTGCACTATTCTTCAGGTAGGGAACGCTGGTGTTCTCTTTTGGACACTTCTGAAATTTAAAAGAAGAAATAAACAGGAACTAATTTTTAAACCAGAAATCTTACTGCTTAGCCAATAATTTAAGAAAACCACTCCTTAAATTTACTGTCATACTTCTAATCTGGATTTTGTTTTTTCTCTTTATCATTTTAAAATAAATTCTGGGGATTTTGTATATTTCAGGTAAGTGAAATAAAATCTTTATACAGATCCCTTGAATTTCAGAATTTCTTATTGTAATTTTGCTAGTTATTACAACCCTTTTATGCATGTAAATTTGGAATTACTAGTAAAAACTGAAAACTGAAACTGTTTTCACAGTCAAGGTAATGACATTAATGAACCTGAAAGAGGAGCTATGCTGGGAGGATTATAAAAAGCAGTCAAAATTTTAATAAATGAGCTTCTTTCAAAAGCATATAAAGGATTTGAGTGCAATGCAAATACATTTTTATTTTCTAATGAGATTAGGAGTACTGACTCTGGAGCCAGAAACCCTGAGGTTAAATCTCACCTCTGAGAATTATATGTGGTGTTTAGCAAGTAATTTAACCTCTCAGCCTCAGTTTCTTCATTTGTAAAATGAGAGGTTTACACTAGATAGTCTCAGAGGGCACTTCTACAGCTATCGGTCTATAATCCTAAAATTTTAAACCATTCCACTGGTTCTGAGAACAGAAGTAATCACTTCAGTATATGAATCACGAAGAACAGAATCAGATGGAAAATTTAAGAGGCTCAAAGTATGATACTTAAAAAGCACTAATACTTTATAGTTGAATAGGGCCTGGATGTGAAGTCAGAAGCTCTGAATTCAAATACCCAGATCTGTTATTTCTTAGCTGGGGGATTTTAGGCAAATCATTTAATCTCCCTTGTCCTCAATTTCCTCATCTACAAAATGAGGGTGTTAGATTAAATGACTTCTTAATGTCACTTGGAGCTCTAAACCAGAGGTCCTATAATTTCACTGCTTTTAATAACAGATTTAAGGCACAATACTACCTCTTAGAAGTTGTGTTCTTTTCATACCCAAATTTCTTTAATTCTATTTTTCTATATGGGCAGTTAAGTGGCATAGTTGATAGAGTGCTGTGCCTGGAATCAAAAAGACTCATCTTCCTGGGTTCAAATCTGGCCTCAGACAAGTACTAGCTGTATAATTCTAGTCACTTATGGTATTGCCCAGACTTAAAATAATTCAGTTCCCTCTTTGTCATCCTCAATCCTCTCCCATTTTTTGGATTCTTTCTCCTTTCTTTCAAGGACTATCTAAAATTCCACCTCTTCCATGAAGACTATTTTTATTTTCCCCAACTTGAACCAATGGGATGGGAAGGGAAGGGAAAGGAAGGGAAGGGAAGGGAAGGGAATGGGGTACAGATAAAGGAGTAAGTGTTCCTCCTTGCCAGCTTTAGTCTTCAAGAGACCTACCAAGCAGCCACATGAGTCCTGGAATGCTCTGGGTGGAAAGGGGTCACTTTGCCAACATGAAACCTTTTTGCTAATGAAGCAAAGAAGAAAGTCAGAATGATTATAAAAGGTAAGTCACCTATAGTATTTGTATATCAAAGTATATCACATGATTAGAACACTATTTACAAGGTAATGGTCTCCCACTGGTTAGGAAGCAAAGTTATGACATTTATTTTCACAGCTTGAGTTGTTGATCTGGTGACAATGTTTTATTACAATGACAATATCTCCATTATAGCAAATAATGTTCATTTTGTTCCCCATACCTAATACAGTGTTAAGTCACTCCAGGGTTTCCATTAGATGGCTGTTAGGGCTGCTGTGAGCCACAAGGCACAAGGACAGGTACCTTGAGATATATTAGGAAAACACCAAAAGTCCATTAACAAACACACTGTGTTGCTCATTCCTATTCATGGTTTGACGCTATAATTTAATCATCATAAAAAAACTTAAGGAGAATGGATTCTGAGGAAAAGTTTATGCACACATCTTATTATGAAAATAGCTTATAGAAGAAAATAAGAAAGAAAAAAATTTTAATGTAACATACCATGCCAAACGGCACTTAAAAAATATTTATTTTTTTTCTCAACTCAACAAACACTTATCAAACATTTTTAGCACTCTGCTAGGTGCTAGATACTAAAAAAAAATAGAGAAATAAGGTATCACTTCTGCCCTATAGATGCTTACTACCTAAGTAAAGTAGATAAGACATACAAAAAGCCATAAAGCTTAGAATCACACTAAAATTTTCAGAATGCCCTTTAAAATAGTATAAAATATATAATAAATAAGAATGGTACTTCTAAGTATGACAGGGTTCCTGGTATGGGAGAGAAGTCATGATTCTTCCACTCCAAGTACCATCCCTTCATCTGTTTTTTTCAAGAGATTACTTCTAATTGTATCACCCATATATTATTTATTTTCTCCCTTTTTTACTTGATATTTTTAGTCTAGCAAAAAGAGGGAGAGTTAGAATATGTCAATCCCCATCTATAATCAATTACTCCCAATTACACTGATTAGTCATTGGGATTTTCATTCCTAGAATTATCTTGGCTCTGGTATCTACAAACTCTGTGACCTTTACAAATCACATAACTTCTCAGAACCTGAATTTCCTCTTTTGCAGAATGAGAATAATAACATTTACAGAAGCTTCTTTACAAGGTTGTTGAAAGAAAAGCACTTTGTAAAACTTAGAGCAATATAAATGTTAGTTATTATTTTTTGTTCTTCAATTGTCTCAGTCATGTCCTTTGTAATCTAAATTTTGTAATAGCTAACATTTCTATGGCATTTTAAGGTTCATAAAGTTCTTCATAAATATTATCTCATTTTTCTTCACAACAACCCTCAGAAGTAGGTATTGTAGCTGTTGTTATGATTTTCCCCATTTTACAGATAAGGAAACTGAGGCAGAAAACAGTTAAGACACTTGCACAGGATTGTTCACTTAGTAAGTCTGTAAAGTTAGATTTGAACTCCAGTCTTCCTGAGTTCTATATATTGTCCCATATAAAGGCTTCAAGATCTACATTTAAATATGTGTTAGGGGAATGAGAAAGAGAGAGAGGGAAGGAGGGAGGGAGAGAGAAAGATAGCAGGGGGGAGAGAGAGAGAGAGAGAGAGAGAGAGAGAGAGAGAATAGTAAACCTCTGATCAGAGGTGGAAAATTAGCAATATCCTTTTTCCCCCAACCATATTCAGCATGAAACAATTACTGGACCTTAA
Source organism: Dromiciops gliroides (assembly GCF_019393635.1). NCBI lineage: Eukaryota > Metazoa > Chordata > Mammalia > Microbiotheria > Microbiotheriidae > Dromiciops > Dromiciops gliroides. The sequence continues at coordinate 685,419,571 of NC_057861.1, read as the reverse complement.
ATTTTACTAATTGCCTACCTTATATTTAGTTAAAGCATATTAGTGTGTGGAAATTTTTTTTTAATTTTTTTTTTTTTTAGTGAGGCAGTTGGGGTTAAGTGACTTGCCCAGGGTCACACAGCTAGTAAGTGTTGAGTGTCTGAGGCCGGATTTGAACTCAGGTACTCCTGACTCCAAGGCCAGTGCTCTATCCACTGCGCCATCTAGCTGCCCCAAGTGTGTGGAAATTTAAAAGAAATAGTAGTCTGCTATTTCAAAGAAGAAATCAAGATATAACTAGAAATTATAAAGAAGAAACGTTTTTCATTCTCAAAAGGTGATAAGAAGGGAACTATACACATAAGAAAAATAAACTACACACACACACACACATACACACACACACACACACACACACACAAATACACATGACATGGTCATTCTGAATGTAAACTGGTAAGTGAGTTCAGAGCTCAGATTGTGAGTAGTGTCCTGTAGGGACACAGAAGAACAGAATTGTTTGGGGTTCTAATAAATGTAACTTTCACTTTCCTACAAAATAGCCATCATGGTGAGTTTTCTCAAAGGTATTCGGAGAATCTTAAAATTCTTCACAACTCAACTTTTAAAGTTAAAGAAATATATAAAAATCACCGACTATTACTTATATTCTGACAGACATTCAGACCCGAACCTGGGAATGAAAATATTTTTCTTTTAAATTTGAGCAAGGGTCTTTATCAAGATATGGTCAATTCCTTATAACTCTCTACTCCAGACTCTTGCTTGAAAACAGTTCATAAAATAACACAAAATACTTCAATCTACCAGGCTACCTCTAAAGTTTTATGCCTTTTAGTGCATTTTAAAATTTGTATCTTGCATCATCATGCTTGAACGTGCTATCTCATATTTTATTGTAGATCAATAAAGCAATAGAATTACTGGAACTTTTTCTTGGCCCTCACCTATCTGGTTAAATGAGAGAAGTAAAAGAATCGGTTATGATGACGGACAGAGTCTTCTGGTAGCAAAGTCCTTTGTTCTATAATTCTCAGCAAAAAAAAAAAAAAAAATCCAAAAAATAAAATGCTATTTATTATATAAAAGCACATGCCCTGACTTACAATAAGTGAAAGTTGGGATCTCCAGTAAGGAACAATAATTCACAGATCAATTAATTGGATTTTGTTCTCAGCTTTGATTGGCGAGTTAATTATTTATTCCACTAAAAGTTTCTTCCTATCCACTTCCCCCACACTTTGGTTATATCCATGAGTAAATAGTGGCATGTGTCATTTTCTATATTTACATTCTACATTTCCTATTTCATACCAGGGAGTTAGATTCAGCAAATATTCTAACATTGTAGATGTTACTTAAATCCTCAAATATAAACAAAAACAAAATAATACTGCTGATAGAACATTAAGTGAAATGTCAATGATTACATGATTCAATGTTATAATGAAGCTTCCCTAAATCTACACTCTTTATGGGGCTTTAAAGTTTATTATTTCAAAAAATTTTCATTCAACTATAAAATCTAGTGCTTCAGGGTTGTATGTGTTTGTGTTATAAGTTGATAGTGTTATTGTGTTATATTAATTGTGTTATTGCCTTGATAGATTACAAATTCCTAGTGGGCAGGAAAACTCATATATTTTTGTGTAATATTAGGGCCACATTAAGTATCTATTTTGAACTGAGGAAAAAAGTAACAAATGCCAATTATGAAGAAAAACATCCCTCATAGAGCTTTGAGATGGAGGGGAGTTATTTTATTACAATTATAAGCACTAGAAATATATATTAAACTATACAATGAAAACATTAAAATTCTGAAGGCCCCAAAAGTCTTTTTCAGGACTTTCAGTAAGGGAGACTCAACCTTATTTTTATGTGCCAGTATTCTGTAAGGGTCAATAAAAATGAGTTCATTTTTAATATTTAATGGCTATTTCAAAATTTTTAGCTCATCACTTTTGAATAAATTACATGCTAATATTTTAATTAATTAATCAGTGTTATATTAGTATACATTGTACATTTACCAAAACAATGAAAATAGTAATTATGTTGTTTGTTTTCTGCTCATAACCCATGGTAATAATCATTAATCCAAATCAGCAATAATTTAGCTATTTTTAATAATTTCCATTTCAATGACCAGAATTCACAGCACAGAATTACAAATATGTCTGGGAAAGAAGAAATAATGGTTTTCTGTTCATACTCACAGATCAGGCCTAAAATTTTCACACAATGGGTCTTGGACGCTGAAGCTTCTCAGAAGGACACTAGAAAGACCTGTATCCCCACTTTCACTGCTATAGGGGAAGATGATAAAAGAAGGTCTATTAGTATCAGCTTTTGATCTTAAACACACCAGCAATTGAACTATACCTAGTTTCTTATCTCCTTGGTATCTCCTTATTCTACATTTGGCAAAAGCCAAGATACTTTAAAGAAAGTTCTGCATTAGAAGCAGTTTAGGTCATTGTTACTAAAGATACTGTGGCAGAGAATGAAATTGTTTTTGTCCAGTAAGAAATAGTGTTCTAGGGCAGCTAGGTGGCACAGTGGATAAAGCACCGGCCCTGGATTCAGGAAGACCTGAGTTCAAATCTGGCGTCAGACACTTGACACTTACTAGCTGTGTGACCCTGGACAAGTCACTTAACCCTCATTGCCCAGCAAAAAAAAAAAAGAAAGAAAGAAATAGTGTTTTAAATACATCATGGGAATTTAGACCTTATCCCCATCTTATTTGTAATATTGATTTTCTAATCAATTTTGTTCATATATGATACAAAGGTAAGCTTCAATCCGATCATTGCCCTAATTATAAGAAAGTACAAACTTATTGAGGTGTGAATTAATTTATTCCATCCTCAAAGTCTTGAGATTATAAGTGTAAAGTCTTTGTTGACAGAGAGTAAATGACACATGTAGTATAACCTTAACTGTTTCTGTGGGTTTTTTGTTCCATTAGCATAGGGATTTCCCAATGTGGAAAATTCCTCTGCCAATATAGATCTACCAATCATCTGAAACTTATAGTCATAGAAAGATATCTGAGACATTAACAGGTTAAGTGGCCTCCCAGATAGTATATGTAACAGACAGGACCAAAACTTAAGTGTTCCTGAATCCATGGACAACCCTCTATTCTCTTTGCCATGCTGCTTCTAATGAGTGATTTTAACAATTTTACTAGTGGTATTGTGATATGAATTGTGTATACCTCATACTCCATGAGGAACAACCCTAGTTTGGAAAGTCTACTGTGAACAGCTTGAAAAGTATATGAAATAAAACTTCTTTTAAAAACTTTTACATAGTAGGAAACAGGTATTCAACAACTATTTTCTAAACTCTAAATGCACATTAGCATTCTGAGACTGAAAGAAACTATTAGATAGAGAAATTCTTCCTGTATTACATAAAAATTCAAAGAATTTTAAAGAATTTTAAGATTCTCTGGTAACACTGTAGGTTTATTATACATTCCTGGCAGATATGGCCAGCCATATACAAGGCCAATATATATTAAAATTTGCAGTAAAGATCTTTCCTGATAACTATGCAATATTACTTGTGAGTAAACAGTCTTAAACTTTACAGTAAACCAGGATGCATTTTTATAAGTGAAGAGAAATATTTTCTCCTAAAATGTTGCTCATGCAAAAAGGGGAAGGTGTTTCTTTGTGGGATATTTGTTTTGCAGATTTCTGGGAATCATGAATCCAAGAGGAAATTTCAAAGAGGGTTAAAATATCTTCAGAAGACATTTTGCTCCATACAACATATTTAGTCTAAAATAACTAAAAGCAACAATAGGATAATCAATCATCTTTATCATTTACATTTTTTCATAATTTCAGTCTAGTAATACAAAGTTCTCATTAAAAGGGGCTATGTTCCTTTTGAAATCCAATTCCTTAAATTATAATGTTTTGTGGGGTTTGGGGAGGGGAAAGAAGACTCAGAAGACATCATACATAATCTGAAGACTGCTCTTAGTTTGCCCTTAATGTACCTGAGGCACTTAAAATATTTAATTTCACTTTCTAAGGCAATCTGAAAATTTTCTATCCAATTAAATTCAATAAACAGTTGTCAAGGGGGGCAGCTAGGTGGCGCTGTGGAGAAAGCACCAACCCTGGATTCAGGAGGACCTGAGTTCAAATTTGACCTCAGACACTTGATACTTACTAGTTAAGTGAACCTGGTCAAGTAACTTAACCCTCATTGCCCCAATCCCCCCAAAATTTAAAATTTAAAAAAAAAACAGTTGTCAAGTGCTACTTGTACATAGATCTATTGCAAAACTTTTGGGGATAAAATGGGGGTGTCCGTGCCCTCATAAAGCTTCCATTCTGATATTGTGATATTGTGACAGGGGTCACTATTATACAGAGATAAACATGATAAATACATTAAGAAGGTACAACATGAAGTTCTATGTGAGGTACCAGAGGTGCCAGTTTTTATAAGGCGTTTCAGAAATGGCTTTGTGGGGCAGGTGTCACTTTTGTTGTACTTTAAAGGATGGATAGGAATTCAACCAATGGAGAAGGGGAAGGAAATGGAGCTTTTTAAGGTTTGAACTCTCCAAGGAAGAATTTCACTGAAGGACATTGAATTTTGGCCTTAGTTTAGCCTGCAGCACATACAGATATCAATAAGCTGTTTTGAACCTAGGTATTAAAAACAAGCAAAGGAGAAATGACTAGATCCCATGTTTCTAAGATATGAAATGGTTTGTCAGTGAGGGAATTTGATAATTAAACTGCTTGCTGCATATATTATTTTATCATAGAAAGGTGCCCTCCAAGAATTAACTTCTTCAAACATCTGCTTTAAGGACTACCCAAGGTTCTAGACAAAAGTTTTTCTCTAATTCCTAGGTTTTTCTTCCCTCCGCCCAACAAAATCCAACTGTTTTCTTTTTTAATCTGCTTAGATTTAAAATTATAATAGCTAACATTTATATAATCCTCAAAGGTATAGAAAGTGCTTTACATGTATCACTTTAACTTTACAACAACACTGAGAAGTACTATTACTCTTCCCATTTGACAAATGAGGAAACTGAGTCAGACAGAGGTTAAATAATTTGTACAGAGTCATAGAGATAGTAAGTGTTAGAAGATGATTCTGAACTTAGGTCTTCCTGATTCCAAGTCTAGGGCTCTACCTAGGAGCAGCAAAGGCATTGAGGTGGTTACTACCATATTGATCAACTATTAGAGATGAATTTTATAGATATTAACCACTTGATTTATATACATTGTTCCAATCACACACACACATACACACACATCAAAAGCACCATAGTTATCTATATCTACTTGTGTGGTCAGGTAACCATACAAATGACCATCTGAAAATTAAGATGTGTTTATGCAAGAAAAGAAAACCACCCCTCTTCCAAGGTCTGACCTTCAGGTTCCCGGAAGAGTACAGCATGGTGATAGACTGTGTCAAAAAGGTATTGTGGTTACCAGAAGGAGGAAGTAATCTGTGGCTCCTCCCTAACCCCCACCTGGAAGATCAATTCAACATCAGGAGGCAAAGATCCATTTGTTTCACACAGTTATGACCATATCATATAAACACGAGCAATTTAAAATAATTAGTGGCTCCCAAGAGCCGATTATTAAATTTTCAGTGTGAGCATTTGCACCTTGAAAATTTGCAAATGTCACAAATTAGGGCTTGATTTAATGTTTTGTTAATTCCCTGGACTTACAAAAGTGACTGAGAAAATATTAATAATGCAGATTAAACTGAAAAGTTTGTTGTGAGTACAGTTTTCCCCCAAGAAATCTGGTTGTTAAACATTAACCAATACACCTCTGCTGGAGCAAGTCACTCCTACTTTCTTGGTTTCAATTATTTCATCTATAAAATGGGAATGGACTCCATAACTTCTAAGGGGACTCCAAACTCTAAATTCTATGTTTCTATAACACCTCATTAATCACAGTGAAATGGACAATGTGAATAATTTAAATGCTAAAGTTACTTGGCTTATATCTTAAGAGGAATGTCTTTTCCCATCTCAGAACTAGTATGATACCCTATTCCCAGGAAGCACCAGTTGTTTCCAACAGTCCAATTAAAGGATCTATGTTGGAGTACTAGATTTGACTTACTAGACATTGCATCATAGTTTTAGAGTTAAACAAGATGTTATAGATCATCTAGTCCATCCCCTTCCTTTTATAGATAAAGAAACTGAGGCACAAAGAAGTTAATCAATTTACACACTTGTTGCCTAATAAATGCTTTTTGACTAATTGTCATATACATTGTAAGTAATCTGGAAGTGCTAAAGAGTATAAAGGGTTTTTCAAAAGTCTTAGCAGAGTTTTAAGCTCCAGTAGCTTAAAGACCTCTATTTGATTCGTAATATGCCCAGGATCTGCCAGGTTTCATTCAAATCTGTCTGATTTGGGTCTGAGGATCAGACTCATTGGACCATTCTAAGGTTTGAACATTCCTTGAAAAAAATCAAACCTATTTATTTTTCTCTGGTTTCATGGAAGGTTATAGATTAGTAGCCACTGTGATATTTTATACTCAAATATTTATATTCTCTTAGTTCAGTGATGAGAGTAGTCCCAGAAACGATTGAAGGTGGCCAAGAAGAGAATTAGTACTGACAAAACTAGGCAGGTTCAATGTCTAGTTTAAATACTTAATCTTTTTATTAATAATTATCAGGACTGAATTGTGCAACTATCAACAGGAAGTTACTATAAGGAGAATAATAACAAAAAAGATTTTATATATGTATATAACTTTGTATTTTACATATATTATCTCACTTGATGCTCACAGAAAACCTGTGATATTCATAATACAAGTATTAAGTATTATAGTACAGCCCAATTTACAAATGAGACAGCGGAGGCTGAGAGGTAAAATAACGTGTCTAAGAATTCACAACTAGCAAGTGACAAAGCTGACACTCAAATAAAAAGTTTTGATTCTTAGTACAGACCCCTTGGTACTACAATAGGCTATATCTCCAGTGTATGATATTAGATAGAGAGATGAGAGAGAAACAGAGACAGAATGACAGAGAAAGATATAAGGAAGAAAGGTAAATTTATAGATGATAGATAGATATCTTCAATTTAAAACTGTTTTTCCCATTTGAATGGGTTTTCAAATGGAGATTTCTGTGAAGCTATCAGAAACAGAAGGAATATCTCTCAAAAAGCAAATTTATACCTATGCTAGATGCCCAAAAAGGTTATGAATGAGGTACTAGTGAGAAGATTTCTCGGATTCAATACAAGTTTTAGTTTTCCACTGAGGAAAGAGTTAGAATAAATTAGCAAGGCTGTATGTCAAGAATTCCTGAATGGAAAAGGATTGTCATGAGATACACAGGGTGATCAGAAACTTTCCTGGTTGAAAGCAAGCTCTAATATGAATACCGTCCTAAAAAGATTGAGATGGGGAAGAGAGAAGGGAATAAGCATTTATACAGTGGCTACTATATGCAAGATACTATACTTTACAAATAGTATATCATTTAATATTCATAAGACAACCCTATAAGGTAGATGCTATCTTTATTCCAATTTTACAGTTGAAGAAACTGGGACAAATAAAGGTTAAGTGATTTGCCTAGGGCCACACAGATTTATTAAGTTTCTGAAATCAGATTTGAATTCAGGTCTTCCTAACTACAGGCTCAGTGCTCTAACCACTGTACCACCTAGCTGCCCTGAAAACAGGGGGGATCTTAAATAGGGGGATCAGCAGGAAAACAATACCATCTTCTCTGTGTTTAGAAAATAAGAATAATCTAACCCAAGAAACCCGGACCAAAATTTGGAGCAAAGCTAAGCTTTTTTAAAATAATGCTCAGAAACACTGGGTCCAAAAATGGATAATGAGGTATATAATAAGGAAAGTTCCTAACTCTGATAGGATCAGAATTATATAAAAAGTGACTATTCAGAGTTCATTTCAGGAGGTATGTATTCAAATGGTCTGATATGCTTTTATTTGTTTAGTCTTTCTCTAAAATGTACACTTCCTTTACAATGTTATACAAATATTTGCAAAGATTATTCGATAATTATTTTAATATTTCAACTAACAAAATTATATGTGGTTGAATACTTACTATTTTTGAAAGTTTTTAATATTTTCTTTTAATACTTCAAGTACCCGTGATTCCATGAATATAATAATACATCGATGAAGATTTCGCCCACTCTACATATGCTAGAATACTTTAGACAGTATTCAAGAGTTTCTAGAAAGCTAAGTGTTGTAGTTGATTGAATGGTAGACTTGGACTCAAGAAGACCCGAGTTCTAATTTTTTCAGACCTTCCCAAAAATATGTACCCCAGGCTTAGCTTTCAAGAACCTTGAGTCACCTCCTCACAATGATGAATCATAAGAGTGGAATATTACTAGAGAATCTACTAATTGTTATAATAAAGAATATTTCATGGAAAAAGAAGAAATGACTAGGTTATGTTCTGTATATGTTCTCAGTGTCCATGCCTAGGGAAGACTTGGTCAATTGACTTATGGATCTACTCCACCAATTACTTAGCAGCAGCTGCCCAAATTGAAAGCAGGGCATGCAAGAAGAAATAAATAAAATCTAAGAGAGATGTTATTAACCTGTTCCTGTGTAATGGATGCTTTTAGATGTGTGGTGAAGTCTATGGACCCCCTTTCAAAATAAAATTCGTAAATATATTTTAAAAATGCATAAGATTGCAAAGAAACCAACTATAGTAAAACAGAATTATCAAAATATGAAAAACTCCAAGATCATGGACCTCAGTTTAAGAACACATGCCAATGGTAAGACATTAAATGTGATAATATAAAATCATAGCACATATCACATAAACATTTTTAAATTTTTTCAAAAGGATAAAACTATTAAAACCCATAATTGTCAGGCATGAAGACCAATATTACTCTCACCTAAAAAAATATGCTTCTTCATTGTCATAATGCCCTGGTGTCAATTTGAGGGAAGGGTAATCAGTAACCAAGGGCTTCACCATGAACAATCCCATTGCTAAAGCCACAAAGAGAACAGGCAGCACCAGATCTGACAATGTGCCTTTCCAGCCTCTCCTGGTATGGTGAAACCTCTTCACGAGTAGAGCAGCCATCTGTGTGAGAAGCAGCTTGGCTCCTTGGCTGAGCCTTATCTTCCTATGAGAGTTGTCTGCAAGAAGAAAAGTATAAGAAAAATTCAGTATATAACTACAAATGGAAAGAAAACTCATGCCTAATGGTTTATTTATATCTTTCATTTAGTCTCAACAACCCTGCTGTTGTAAAATCAGATCAGCTCTACACGGGGTGTTTCCTTGATGAAACAGTCAAAATAACAGAAAGTTTCCTGGCTGACTACCAGCATCCACACATCAACCCCTGAAAAGATTTCCATTCCACGACTACACCCAAAGGATATCTGAGAAAAGACTTTCAAAGACTTTAAATGAACAGTTTTGTTTTGTTGATTTTTATTCCCTTCTGTTGTTATGTACACCATTTGTAATATGTATTCTCTGCAGAGACCCTCCCTCTGCAGGCCAGTGTCAAAGCACCGGTTTATGAGGGACTGCCCCTCTGGACAAAACTTTCCTTTCTCCCTTTTCTATATTTTTATTAACATATTGTTTATTAGCATAGGGTATTATATTCTGTTATTTTTTACTGTTTCAGCAAGGAAACACCCCGTGTTTCTTGAAGAAACAAAGGGGGAACTGTAACAATTGGAATGACGCCACCTGCTGGAGACTTACTGCAAGATGCTCTGCCATGAGGAGAAGGCATCTGAGGGCAAGGCATGCGGCTCTTTGGCATCAGGAAGTGACATTTGCTTATGGGAGGAAGAGGGTGTTAAGCTGGAGCTCTCGCTCTCTTTCATCAGGACTCTGGTTGAGAGTGGAGCTAGGAATGCTCTCTCCCTTTAATAGATAGATGAATCTAGGCCTTTCTCCCTCTCTTTACCAAATTCTTATTCTCCTTAATAAATGCTTAAAAGTCTAACTCTTGCTAAAGCTTATAATTTATTGGCGACCACTCATTAGGTATTTTAGACAGACTAGCTAGAATTTTAGTCCCTTACAACATGTATGAACAGAATGTTAAGAATAAATTATTCCTTTAAAAAGAAAACAAGTAGTCACTCAGGGGTATCTGCTCATACCTCAGGTATCTGCATGATACCTAAGTTTTGGATTCATCTCTATGTTAAAGTATGAAGTTATATATGACAAAGATAAGGAAAAGGAGGAAAGAAAGGTACTTACTATAGAATGTGTTTGTCTCAGATTCCAGACTATTTAACCCTAAGAACTGTTTGCCCAAACTTAATTACTATGGGGAAGGCAGAACTGAGAGAGATATGGAACCAACTTCTGGTAAAACAAATCTTGATAGGGAGAAAGAATTTTTCATTTTATTAGTATAGGAACTCCTGGATGAGATAACTACCTCTATCAATACAGTTTGGCAGTTTCCCTTCAACTTACAGCCTTAAAGTTGAATAGAGCAAAAGTATTTCACATTCTCACCTACAACATTCCCAACTGTGGCAGGAACCATATTAAAATGTAATTGGGGGGGGGGCGGGCACAGCTAAGTGACACAGTGGATAAATCACTGGCCCTGGATTCAGGAGGACCTGAGTTCAAATCCAACATCAGACACTTGACACTCACTAGCTGTGTGACCCTGGGCAAGTCACTTAACCCTCATTGCCCTGAAAAGAATAAAATAAAATAAAACCTTGACATTATCCTAAAATATTACCAAAAAATGCAATTAGGAAATATTTCACAAAATACATAGAAATAAAATGGAACATAGATAATATTAACATGGGGTTTTCTAAGTTAACATGAAATGAATAGGGATCCTTATGTTAGGTATAGTGGCCCCTGGTTCTATGTGGGTTTGACGCTATGATCACAAAGCCAGCACCTGTCAGAGGTAGGGCTTGAACTTGTATCTTCCTGGTTCTTAGTGCAGCTCTTTAACCACACTTCATGCTTTTTATGCCTCTCTTTTTTCCTAATGTATAGGCATTAATCTCAACACTTTAAATTGCATTTGGAAGGCAAGTGTGCTTGCTATTCAACCCATAGACAAGGTTTTTGACTTGGCAGATAAGGTAAAGAGGTCAAAGGATTTAGATCTAAAAAAGGGGAATTGGAAATCATCTTGTACAATGTTTTCATTTTACAAATGGAGAAATTGAGGAACTGAGAAAGGCAGTAACTAGACCTAGATCACATTGAACCTAGCTATTCTAGGAAATAGTAGGACTACGATTGAACCTAGGTGAACCAACTATAAATCAAAAGTTCCATTATCAGTCCTTCACATACTCTCCACATTTGAACACTCTTTTAGTCTCCTTTCTTCCTTCCACTTTTATCTCTTTTCTCCTCTTCCTCCATGCTCTTCTGACTCCCTAGAATACCCCAAGCTTTGAAAGAGAACTCTTGCCATTAAAACATCTCTCAGGTACCACTCCTTTCAATGGACCGTTATATTTGTTTGGTTGGTTTTTGTTTTGGGGGGGTTTGTTTTGTTTTGTTTTGTTAGTTTTTTGGGGTTTGGGGGTTTCTTTGTTTTGTTTTTGTGGGGCAATGAGGGTTAAGTGACTTACCCAGGGTCACACAGCTAGTAAGTCTCAAGTGTCTGAGGTGGGATTTGAACTCAGATCCTCCTGAATCCAGAGCCAGTGTTTTATCCACTGCGTCACCTAGCTGCCCCTCAATGGAGCATTATAGAAGTTTAAGGTCACTGACATTATTTATCAGAAGAAAGGATGACAGTATTATAACCATTGCTGATCAAACATACTCCTAGAAAAAATAACTGAAGAAGTTAGTATCCCTTAATTATGACATAGTCAAAGAAAGCAAACTTTCAAGGCAAAGAATGAGCTGGTGTTTTTAATTGAGAAAGCAGGAATTCCCCACTGCTGTGACTTCTATATCTATACACACATGCACGCACACACACACTCACACACAAACACACACTCATCATAGGAACTCTCAACATTTGTTAGGCTCCAGCTGCTTCCTTTTCTTTAAATCTTCATTCTTGTAGGCACAGAGAAACACTGAAAGCTGTAGTATTGTAGTTATGTTAAAGAAAGAAAGAAAAATGTACAAGATTGGCCTATTGATAGAATTACTACACTACTGCTAGCACTGAAGAATTCTATAAAAGAAAGTAAGCCACCCTAAATCTTAACTGCATTAACCCCAAGAGATACAAATAAATCCATGGAAAGCAAATTCTAGGCAAAGTCAGCAAAATGAGAGTGAGTCACTGTAGATGAGTACTGGCACAAATTGTCTGAAACTCAGAACAAGGCATGAACCACCATCTGTATCAATACTATTTCCCCAATGTTTCTTTCTAGAATATTTCAGAAAATCCAATAAAAACTGTATTAAAAGAAAAGGAAAATTGACCCAAGAGAGAAGATTGTTAAATTGATTGTACAGCTCATATGTACTAAACTGAAAATATATTTCATTTAAAAAGGCAATGCCCATCTTGGATGAAGTTTTTCTTAAAGACATTTTAAATGAAACAATTTCATCCCTTTTAATAGAGATATTATCTACAAAAGCACAGCCAGAAAGAAGCCTCCATGGCAGACTCTAGGGACATATTTTAGAACAAAGATGAATACCTGAGAGAATGAAAAGTTGAATTTCAAAAGGGAGTCAATAATTAATGTGAATAAAATTTGATACGGTTTAAAAGTTTTACAAGAGCAGGTTACATGTCCCAAGAGATGTGTCCCATTGGCTATTCAAATACGTATAAAGATTTCTTCTTGGGGCAGCTAGGTGGTGCAGTGAATAGAGCACTGGTCCTGGATTCAGGAGGACCTAAGTTCAAATCCAGCCTCAGACACTTGACACTTACTAGCTGTGTGAACCCCAATTGCCTCACCAAAAAAAAAAAAAAAAAAGATTTCTTCTTGTGGGAGAAGGATTAGACCTGAATTCAAGTCATTCTAGAACTACTCAAAAATAATAATAGATAACTTATTAATTCAAGAATTTGTAATAAACTGATAAGGAAATTTGTCTTGCATGACTGTACAAGTATAAACTATATTAAGTTGTGTGCCTTCTCAATGAGGGGGGAGGGAAGGAAGAGAGGAAGAAAGAGAATTTGGAACTCAAAATGTTTTTAAAATGTAAAAAATGCATTTATATGCAACGGGAAAATAAAATATTAAATAAGTAAAAAGGAGAAATAAAAAATGTTTTAAGATAATGGTAATACTGAAGATTGTATTAGGAGGAGAAAATGGTGGTAATAACAGATAAAGGATTTTTATATTTTATTCATTGAATGAATTATTTTAAGATCACTAATGATATTTAATATTGTTTTCAATAAAACATTGAACATTTTTAAAGGATTGAGGAAGATAGAGTACACCAGTTTAATTGAAATTCATAAGGTATCTATATTTCCTGGATACCTATAGACATCTCAGACCCAACATGCCCCAACACCGAACTCATTATCTTTCTTCCTAAACCCTCCCCTCTTCCTAGTTCTCTTATTACATTCAGAGCACCACCATCTATATACTTGTAATCTAGGCTCCAAACCTAGATTTCATCCCCAACTCTTCACTCTCTCTCATTTACTATATCCAATCTGTTGTAAAGTCATGTAGATTCTTGGAACATTTCTCGTACATACTTTTTTTTTTTTGCCTCTGACACTGCCACAGTCCTGCTACCAGCCCTCATCACCTCATGTTTGGACTATTGCAGTAGCCTTCTGATTGGTCTCCCTTCCACACATCTCTCCCCATTCCAGCTGCCAAATTGATCTTCCTAACATTCAGGTCCAACCATTGAACCCCCTATTATTCAATAAACTCCAAAGACTACCTATTACCTCCAAGATCAAACATAAAATACTCTTTGCCACTTAAAGCCCTTTATAACCTTTCTAAAAAGTCCTTCCTGCCTTTCTGGTCTTCTTTCAATTTATTCTCCTTTAGATACCTTGCAATCCAGTGACACTGGACTCTTTGCTGTTTCTCATGTTAGACCCTCCATCTCTCAACTGTGTACATTTTCACTGACTATTGCCCCATGCCTAGAATATTCTGATTCCATGTCTCTATCTCCTGAATCCTCTGGATTCTTTCAACTCTCACTAAGAACTTTTCCCAGTTCTCCTTAATGTTATTGCCTTCCTTCTTAGATTACTGTCATTTTACCCTATTTGTACCTTGATTGTACACAGGTGTTTGTATGTTGTCTCTCTTATTAGGATGTGAGCTCCTTGAGATCAGAGAGTGTATATTTATGCCTTTTTTCCTTGCACTGGCACTTGGATACTTGACACAGAATAATCAGGACAAGTAGGTGACACAAAGTATAGAGTACTAGGCCTGGAGTCAAGAAGATCCTGAGTTCAAATTTGGCCTCAGACACATACTGTGTGACCCTGAGCAAGTCATTTAACCCTGTTTGCCTCAGTTTTCTCATCTATCAAATGAACTGGAGAATGGAATGGCAAATTGAGAGAAAAGACTATATTTGGGCTCTTCTCAGAGCCCTAAAGGCAGAGAATAAGTCTGTTCAGGCCCTACCCCGTGTGGCCCCAAACCTCCCAGCAGGGGGCTGCTTGGCACACAGGGCTCTGAGGAGCCAAGGCTCCTGGGCATTAGGCTCGAGCTGGGCCTGAAGAAGGGCCTGGGTTTTGTGGGAGTCTGTCTGGGCTGGGAGTTCACCTTGAGGCACCTGAGGTGATCCCCACATGACTCAGAGCTCAAGCCCTGACTTGAGTTTTGTTTTTAAATGTTATGTTTACACAAGCACTGTTTAGTGGGGGATGAGGACATTTTTACTCCAGCATGGGGTTGGGGCCTAAAGCTGCAATCTGATTGGTCAGTGAACGGAGCAATCTGATTGGTCAAACCCCTAGACGGGTTTTCTTTCTTGAAGAGTTATGTATGTTAACACAGTATTGTTCTGAGGGGGAGCAGATACTCTTGCCCAGAATAGGTTAAGGCCTGGTATCATAGTTTGTAAAATCTGATTGGTCAACTGGTACCACCTGATGGGTTCTTAGGCTGTTACTATTATTCTGTATAAATAGCAACTGTAATAACTGGAATGTAAATGAGGGGTATCAAAAGACCTTAATGTGATTGGTCAGAGGGGAGCCCTTGAGGGGTATAAATAGAGGTGAGGGACCTCACTTGAGTCCACTCTCCAGAACATTCAGAAGAGTACCCATCTTCACAAAGATGATTAAAGCCTTCACTCACCAACTGCTGCCTGCTTGGGATTGTTGAAGAGTGACCTGCTAGCAACACGAGGGCTGCCAACACTTGAGCGGTGCAACATGAAGAGTGGTTAGCTGCATTTCTAACATAAATAATTCCTGTATCTTTGCCAAGAAAACCCAAAATGGGGTCACAAAAGAGTTGAATGCAACTGAAAACAACTGAACAATATCATAGAAATAATAATCACTTAATAAAATGACTTGACTCCCTTCTGAAAGAGTAGAGAGTTCCTAAAAAAATGAAGTCTTCAGTAACTCCCCCACTCTACCTCTGCTCTTCCTTCTAAGCACAGTTCAAGGGCTACATTTTAGATTTGACCTTGATACACTTATTCATTCCATCAGCATGTTCTCCTCTACCAAGGAAAGGCATATAACCAAAGTCCTAAGCAATGTCCTTATTAGCCCTTTAAATTCATCAGGATAATTTGGTTGTCCTGATCAACCCTTTTCACAAGGTCAAGGCCACTAACAAGCAGGCTTGTAATTTGTAGCCCCATAATATAAAACTCAGGCTGTTCCCTTGAAACAACATGATGGTCAGGATAAATTTGGAATTATAATTATGGATATGACCGCAGTCTATGAGTATAATTGTGATCATAAGTCAAATAAGACAACTTTTAACAATTAGTTCAGTGCCTTAATTTTAGAAGCTCAATTATTCATGGAGACATTTCTATGAATTCTAGGTATAAAAATGTAATAGAGGGCTGATTCGTTATCATAAACTATGTTAGCCTTTTCATATTTACATGTATGACCAGCTAATATATTTAGGAGTCAAATTATATTCTTCTTCTCCCAAATATTCTGTTTGCCTTTTCCTATAGAATGTTTTAAAGAAACTATGGTTGACATCTGCTAAAAAAAAAAAGTTAGGATAAACATTAATCACTATACATTTAATTTAAGAATGAAACTTCTTAATATCCTTTTACGAAGAATGTCCCCTACACAGCCAAACAGTACTCACGCATTATGCCCTTGGACCCTCTCCTTTTCCGTATTGCTCTATTACAAACTACTCACGCAAGGTAGATATATAAACGGGAAATATAGACATATATGATAATAACAAAAATAAGACAAAGAATTTATATAATGCATACCATGGTCCAGACATTGTGCTTAGCACTTTATACATATCATCTCATTTGATCCTCAAAATAAACCTGGGAAGTAAGTGTGCTTATTATTTTTGTTTTATGGTGGACGAAACTGGGGCAAATCAAAGTTAAGCAACTTGCTCAAGATCGCATAGTACCTCTTTGGGGCCAGATTTTAACTCTGACCTTCTTGACTCCAGGCTCAGCACTCTATCCACGGTAACACCCTCATCTCTGTAAATACATACCTACTTTTAACCACGCTCACAAGCTTGTAGGACCAGAATCCAGTTTTCTAATATTCAAAACAAGAGTTTGTTTTAACTGTACCAATACAATGTCCTACACTGATGCATTGTTTTGGCATGGGGGCATAAACCTACATACTTGAAGAACATGCCATTTGATTGAAAGCTTTGGCAAGATTCGCAAAGCAGAAAGAATTTCAATATGGTTCTGGGTACAGAGTCAACCTACTGTTTGAGGACTAGTTTATTAAGGACTAGTCTAAGAAGGTTGACTGACAAATGATGAATTATTCTGACCATGTTAACTTCAATCTTAAGGGGCTCCCTTTTGTTGCTTCCATAATAGTGGCAGAGCAACAAAAAGGGGATGGAGGCCAAGGACGAAAAAAAAAATAGCTAACTGGGGGGGGCAGGGAATGGAACTTTGCAAAAAATATCACAAACTTCTCCATTAAATTCTTTGACCTAGCAATTCTATTACACATCATATATAAAAAGAAAATTTTAAAAACAGAAAGAAAAATTTCAGATAAATAGATATTGACATATACTTATGTATATATGTACATAAACACTTTTATATACATATATGCATAAATATCAACATATTTGTGGCAGCAATTTAGGGTAGAAAACAATTAGAAACCAAATGTGTGCCCAATGTTTGGTTATAGCTGTAATAAAATACTACTATGCCATAAAAAATGTAAAAATATGAGCAAGAGAGTGAAACTTAGGAAGAACTGAATGAACTGATACAAAGTGAAGAAGGCAAGCCAAGAGGAAAACACACAACGATTACTATAATAATGCAAGCAAAAACAACATCAAAAGGTAGCTATACGGAGCAGCTAGGTGGCGCAGTGGATAGAGCACCGGCCCTGGATTTAGGAGGACCTGAGTTCAAATTCAGCCTTAGACACTTGACACTTACTAGCTGTGTGACCCTAGGTAAGTCACTTAACCCCAATTGCCTCACCAAAAAAAAAAAAAAGGCAGCTATGCTCAATTTCAATAACCAATATTGGTCCCAGATGACCAATAATGAAATAAGCTTCCTTATTGTCAGTAGTGACAGTCAGAATATTGCATATATTATCTGTCATGATTGTTTCATTGATTTATTTTAAAAGAAAAAGCAAAGAATGCTTTAAAAATCTGTTTTAATCATCTAAAAAAATTAACTTAATTTTGGCACTCAAAAAATTATCTTTATGCACTGAAGAATGAATTGACGCACTAGTAATAGTAATGAATCATATTGATATTGACAAGTCTCACTATAAGTGAAACTGAAAAACGAAATATTGCAATTGAGTAGAAAGACAGCTCAAAAGATCTAGTAAAGGACTTCTCAGTTTTTGTCTTTGAATCCCCATATGGATTGATTTTGTGAGAATGGCATATATGTAAAAAATTTGATCTTAATTTTTAATATCTCTGAAATATCTTAATCCTTCACTCAGTATAATACTGATTATAGACACTTGTCTTCTTTTTATTGCTTCAATATTTAGGTGGACCTAAATTGGTATAGGAACTCCTCCTGCTATTTGCATAAGATCCCAATCCTTAAATAGCTGCTTAAGCTTTCCAATTCCTGCTTATATTTTCCCTTAATTCATGCAGAAAGGCTCTATCCAACATACTGAAATCCCTTCCTCTGGTTATTTTAATAACTTTGAGCACTAATGTAGCTTTGCTGTTCTAGAATATTGCTAAGAGAATGTTTTAATGAGATAGGGTTTACAGCAGTGAATAGTTTGTGATCATTGAGTTTTGCAATTTCCAAAATTTAGTTCATCTTAATTTCTTACTTCTGTTAAATACTAGCACAGCATCATTATATGTAGCAATAATGACAACAACCCCTCAAAATCTAATCTTTAGAATCAATGATTCTATAACAATGCCTCATATTCCCCACCTTTGTCTAATTTCCTGTTTATTTCATCTACTTGCTCTACAAAACCATTCTCCCCCCAAATTTATTGTTCCCATGAATGTATTCCACTTATCCTTTTCTTAGTTTCCACAGCTTACTAAATACCTGCTTCTTTTCATCTTCCTTGAACTTTTCTTTTTGGGTCTTAATTTATTAATTTTCCTTAATTCTATTCTTTCAACCATTTCTCCAGAATCCAGAAATACTACCTAGACATCTCTATTTCTTTTCCTTCCTGGCTTCCCTTTCTTCTTTTACCCCTTGTCTGGGCATACACTCAATACTCTTGCCTTTGCTTTACTCTAATGCTTTCAATTCTGAAAGAAAAAAAATACAATTATATGATCTACTGTACAATATAATATGCAAAATCTGCTTGTTCTCTTCTCATGATTTCATCAACTGAAATGCATTTTATACACTATGCCCATAAAGATTTTAAAAAGAAGAGAAATTCATTAGATCTATGTCTTTTTATAGCACATTGACTGATAAAGTTGTAGGATACAATTGTGATTTTTCCATTTATTTTAATGTAAATAGGTCACTATAAGATTATCAGCAGATTCCTTCCATTTTTTTGCCCTCCTCTCATTTTTAATCTAAAGATATTCCTGAGATGATCAAGTTTAGTTGTCTCATTCCAAGGCATGCTTTTTCTCTACTAAAGTGCTTTTGGCAATTTTCTACATGTATTTCTTATATAACATTTTGCAAATTAGCTTTTTTTTTTTTCTTAATGAAGGTTGTCTTTGATTCTACTTCAAAGGTGATTGTCTTTTTGAGATTGTTTTTGAACTGTTTGGATCTCTTTCTTATAATAGCTTATTTATTCTGGTGAAATACATCCAACGAGGCTGATAGAATCAAATTTTTTTTTCTTTCACCTACTTCCCATTTTTTGGAGTCAACAGCTTCTTGACGCAAGTTGCGTTGCAGCTATCCATGATTGGATACACTAATGTCTTTTCATCTTTATTCTGTCTTTTAATTTTGCATTTATGTTGACCTTGGTTTAGCCATTTTAAAATATGGATAAAATATGGATAGCTGAGTCCACAAAAACTGCTATGGAAGCTGTCAAAGTCAAGTGCATTGTCCAAGCCTATTTTTGTTCTATTATGCTTTAGTAAATTGTATTTGAGCAATTCTCCATGTAGTGTGCTCTCCGTTGATTTGATCTAATATGGAAAACAAACCTTCTTGAAAATGTAGAATTGACTATCTAAAAGCTTTCCTTAAAAGCAAAAGGAATTTTTGAAGTTTGAAAGGGACAAGGAACCTGGGAGAAGAGTCCTGACAACAATTTTATTAGAATAATAAGATGTGTGTGTGTGTGGATGTGAATAATAAAATTGCAATTATATGTATATTGATATGGGAACTGTGCTATCTAAATATAGGGATAGGGACTGTATCTATGATTTCAATAATAACCAGATGACGAAACTCTACCAATGCAGACCTTCTCTGAAATGTATATAGTCTTAGACAATTGTCCAGAGAACTGAGAGGCTAACTGATTTGCCAAGGGTCTCATACTCAATAAATGTTAAAAGCAGAATTTCAGACAGTGTTTCTTGGCTTCAGCGATGCCTTTACATCTATTATGCCATGCTATCTGAAGAGAGAAAGCATTAAGGAAGTAAAATGTATGATATTTTTGCAATACCTGTCCTCATATAACAAAAAAATATTAATTGATAATGACCATTTGAATAAATCTTGGGTGATGTTGTTCCATATTACCAAGATAAGAAGCAATTAGAACTGAAGTTAATTTTAACAAATGTAAAGGGGGTGATAGTTTTGCACTTAAAGAAAAAGCTGAACTATTCACAAATCAAATCTGAGAATTTAAAATGTAATTTTAGCTTGCATGCTTTGATATATTGGCCTTGTTTCCTAATGAACATAGATATAATTACAAAAAGGAAAGTATGATGTTTTCTATACATGTATAGAGATGCTAATATAGTTTTCCAAGTTTATACTGAATTTGGTTCCATGGCAATGGGTCACGTGACTGAAGGTAAAACAAAAGAGAAAAAAAGAGAAGATGCTACCTGGTCATATAATCTTCTATGGCTATGGATTCTTTGGTAATATAGAGAAGAAGGAGGTGACTAATGGACAGGTCATGTACTTTATTAATATCATTATAATATTAATAGATGTTAAGGATGACCCCCAGCACACTGGGTGGACAGCAAATGGTAACCTTGTAGAAGACCATCACTGAGAGAGGAAAAAAATGTGCATGAATGTAGGAGTTATGTTCTGCACCAATGAGATCACAGTTACTTTGGAGTGCTGGAATGCCAAGTTGGCGATGTGGGGGTTAGGGGAAGAAAGGTTTCTTTCATTTGATTTTGTCCTACTTCACTGGTACAGAAGTGCAGCAAGTCACTTAGGAGTTGATTGCACAGAGAACTTACTGTGCAACATTCAGAAAAGCTTGCTATCACCAGATATTTCTCCTTCTAGCAACAGAAATCCTGTCTTCCTTTTAGCATCTGCTGAATACCACATGTTCTTAGCATTATGATCTGTGTCTCCCTACCAGTCCATTTTCATAAGAAACATGGGCTGAACTTTCACTGAAGGAGGAAGGGGCTCTGAATACTGGTCTTTTCATTTGTTTTTCCTAAATGAAGCAAAGCTAGTAAAAGTTATTGTGTGGAGTTAATCAATAAATATCCATGAAGAATATTTTATATGGTGCTTGTTTCAGCAACACATATACTAAAACTGGAACAATACAGAGAAGATTAGCATGGCCCCCGTGCAAGGACGACATGCAAATTTATGAAGAATATTTTATATGCCAGACTAGAAAGACCATTGTGAAAGCCTGTCCTGAGGAGCTCACATTCCACTAGGAAAGTCTGTATCATCTCTCTCTCTCTCTCTCTCTCTCTCTCTCTCTCTCTCTCTCTCTCTCTCTCTCTCTTCCTAATTGAGGAGGGGAAAGGAGAAGACATTAGCATCTGGAGAAATTAAGGAAAGCTCCATTTATTAGGTAGATCTTGAGGTAAGTTTTGAAAGAAAGTAGGAGTCCAGAAATTAGAGCAGGAGATAAGTGGAAAGACTACATTCTAGACATTACAAGCAGAACAAAGGCTAAGTATAAGGAACAGTATCAAGACTAATTTGGCTGAACTACATAGTATGAAAAGGGAATGTTATGTATAATAAGGCAGTTAGATGGCTCAGTGGATAAAGTTCTGAGTCTAGAATCGGGAAGGAATGAGTTTAAATTCAATCTGACACTTAGTAGCTATGTGACCCTAGGCAAGTCACTAAACCTCTATTTGCCTAGGAGGCAGGTGACTCAGTGGCCTGCAATCAGGAAATCTATGTTCAAATCCTGTCTTAGATACTTACTAGCTGTGTGACCCTGGTCAAGTCACTTAACTTCTGTACGCCTTAATTATCTGGAGAATGAAAGGCAAAAGTATCTTTGCCAAGAACACCAAGTAGGAGAGTCGATGGAGTCATGAAGAGGTAGACCCAACTGAGCAATCGAACAAAAACAATAACAAGGCTACATAGGTAAGATGAGATAGGTTGTCAAGTAGTTTAATATCAAACAGAAAAGTTTACATTTTATCCTAGAGGTGATAAGCAGTCACTGGAGTGTATTGCTTGGGTCAGACCTGTGCTTCAGGAAAGTGATTTCAGTAACTGGATTAGAGTGAGGAGAGACTTGAGGCAGGGAAACCAACTCCAATGGTTTGTTAATTACTTGGAACAAGCAATAATTTTGACAGCCTTTCATTTTGTGACAATAGTCATGCATGTGTGTGACCATGTGTGTGTGTGCCTCTCCTAACCCTGAACAACTGGATCGTGGTGCTACATATGCAAAAAAATCTGACCTTAACCATGTAAAACTGGATTATGTGACCAGGTAGTATCTTCTGCACCTTGAGTTAGTTTCCTGTCAGTTGAACACTAGATTTCATGCCACATAAACATGTTTCACTCATCTTTTTGTTGTGTTTCTAATTCAGTGGATTTTCAGAATGGATATTCCTCCAAAGAAATATACAAAGCATAACTCTTAAAGAGCACATTTCGATGATTTTAGAGATAATTGCAACTTTTTTTAAGGGGAAGTCAATTATTTGATGGATCAGTTAAACCTACAAAGAAGCAGGATCAGTCACACCAAAGTGCAATAGAAAGTACAAGCAAATATGTAAAATAATGCCAAAAAAAGACAAAACACTGCTACAAAACTGACCAACTCTTAGAAAATAAGGAAAGACTCCAGAAGGAGGTGGAAGCCACAAGAGTTGAATTTCCTTCTACTCTGAAGATCGCCTACTGGAAGTTTTTTAAAAGTCTCTGGATCATTTTTGGTGGTTAATTTACAGCTTGATGATGATTCCTATATCTTGTACATTTACCTGCATTCCTTATGACAGGTTTATGTAGTCTTGAATGAAAATTAAGCTCCATTAATAAAAATGTATTTTTCCCTTTTAAATATTCCAGTGGTTTTCACATAAGAAGCATTTTTCTTCAAAGGAATAAGCAATTTTTTCCCTCTCTTTTTAAAAACTGTTTTTTCAACTTCACAAAGGCCTATTTAGAAAATTATTGTAGATAGAGCACTGGCCCTGGAGTCGGGAAGACCTGAGTTCAAATCCGACCTCAGACACTTAACACTTAACTAGCTGTGTGACCCTAGGCAAGTCACTTAATCCCAATTGCCTCACCAAAAAAAAAAAAAAGACAATTATTAACATTGATAAGTAAATATATATGAAGAAGAATCATAGAAATTTCCAAATGAGGATTGAATATTGAAAAAGAAATCATGCATTATGACATACATCACAAAAGAATAAGAAATGTATGCAAGACATGAGTAGTCTGAGAATTCACTTGACTTAAACACTAACAAAAACGTATTGGTTCTAATTAAGGCTAGACTGGAAAGACTAACTGTTCATAAAACACAATTTGGTATTCAATATGGTAAGCATGGTTTTATCATGAAAAACTAAAAAAAAAAATGTCAAAATCTCGTTAACTCTCCCTGACAGATGGACAAAGAATATGAATAGGTAGTTTTCTAAGGAAGAAATTCAAATGATCAATAGCCACTTTTTTAAAAAAAAAGTTCCAAAACACCAATAGAGAAATTTAAATTAAAGCAGCTCTGAGATTCTACTACACACGTATCAGATTACAATGCTGATCAAAAAGGAAAAGGACAAATGTTGGAGTAGCTGTGCAAACAATAATACTGGTGCGACTGTGAATTGGTCCAACCATTCTGGAAAACAATTTGGAACCATTCTCAACAGGTTACTAACCTGTGAATAAACTTTGACACAGAAATACCAGTACCAGGCCTATTTCCCAAAGGTTAAAGAAGAGGGGGAAAACCTTATATGTACAAAAATATTTAGAGCTATTCTTTTTGAGGTGCCAAATAACTGAAAATTAGAGGGGGTGCCCATCAATTGTGAAATGAATAAATAAATTGTATCATAGGAATATAATAAAATAGTAAAAGCTGAACAATTTTTTAAGACTCAAGCACTCTTATCAATGCAATGATTGATCATGATTATAGAGCACTGATGATGCAGCAAGCTATCTACCACTATTGTGAAGGACTGACGGTACAAAATGAGACACATATTTTTTTAACATGACCAATGTGAGGATTTGTTTTGCTATTAACATGTGTGTATTTTTTTTAGTGAGGCAATTGGGGTTAAGTGACTTGCCCAGGGTCACACAGCTAGTAAGTGTTAAGTGTCTGAGGCCAGATTTAAACTCAGGTACTCCTGAATCCAGGGCCGGTGCTTTATCCACTGCGCCACCTAGCCACCCCAATATGTGTGTATTTTAAAGGAGTTTTGTTTTTCTTTTTGCCAATGGGAATGTGGGAAAGAGAAAAAAATTGTTAATGAAAAAACATAAAATTAAATCCCAAAGAAAAATATTGTGTATTCAGTATCAAATTGCGTAAATCAAGTGATTACAACAAAAGTACTGATTTCATATTAGTTTTTAAGCATGTAACAATTCTAAAGGTTCATTTGTAATCAATAAATTGTATTTTATCTCAGCTAAATATTGAATGAGGTTGTAGAGTTAGAAGATTTGGCAACTGATCAGATATGTGGGATTAAGAATAATGAGAAGTGGGGCAGCTAGGTGGCGCAGTGGATAGAGCACCGGCCCTGGAGTCAGGAGTACCTGAGTTCAAATCCGGCCTCAGACACTTAACACTTACTAGCTGTGTGACCCTCGGCAAGTCACTTAACCCCACCTGCCTCACTAAAAAAAAAAAAGAATAATGAGAAGTAAAACAACAACCCTTGTTGCTAACTTAGATGATTCGAAGAATGGGGGTATCCTTTAACTGCTATGGGGAAACTTGGAAGTGGGATGGGTTTGAGCATAGGTAAGAGGGATAAAGAAATAAGAAGTCTTGTTTGGAAGTATATTTTACCTTTGAGATGCCTATGGGACAGTGAATTCAAGTTGTCACAGTTATATGGGACAAGAGCTCAGAAGCTCTGTATAGGGATCTGGGAATCATCTGTAAAAATATGTTAATTAAACCAATGAGAGTAGATGAGATCACCAAGTGAGATAGTATGGAAAGAAAAGAATTCAATAAATTCAGCCACTTTTCTTTAGAACATGGTATACACATAGTTACATGGCATCTACTATATAACCACAAAGATCTGTAATTTTATCAGGCTGGGCTAGATGATGTTTGAGAGTTTCTAAGGTTGAAAAGTTCAGCACCCTATAGCCAACCTAGCAAAGAACCTCTCCAAACACAGCTAGACTGATGATAAAAGACAGAGCCATAACCCAAGTCTTTCCAATGAAGTAGAATCTTTTCATCTTTCTAGCATGGTATGATCCCTTTTAGCTTGTAGCTCTCTGTGAGAACCCAGTCTCACCACTATGCCATAAGAAGGCACTTCAGGTAAGTGAATATAGCTAGGCATGATGAATATTTTATCTAAAATACTTTGAGAAACTCTTCTACCACCTCTCCTGAACCTTCAAAGGTCCCATTTTGATTTTTTTATGAGAGACTATATGTAGTATGTGACCAGTTTTACAAATAAGGGTAATTTCACTCCAACTTTACTGTAATGCATTCTGTGCTCTTTTCCAATTTCACAACGGTATATTTCAATTGATTTTCTAAACAACATTTTTTCCAGTTACTAATTTGTGACTCACATGACAAATAAACACTGTACCTTTCATACCAATGTTTCACAATGGTCATTTTAATTGTCATAAACCCCCTATGGCCCCCATATTCCTGAATTCAAACATTGCTCCATTTCACATAACATTAGTTTTTATTACAATATTTTTTTACCTTTACAATATTTTATTGCCTTTGATAAAGTAAACTAAACAGATTATTGAGTAGTGATTTTTTTTAAAAAACCTGACAGATGAGCCTCATAAAGATAGCAAATAGCCATAGCAGGCTGTTTGATATTAAAGCAACATACTAATTTACCACCCCACAAGGAAATGTTTGTGATATTAACCCAACCTTGGGAATTTTGATAAATAAAATTTAAACAAAAAATTATTTTATAAGAAATGCTGAAGGATAAAGGATCATTAGAAATTATCAATAACCTTTGGCTAAAAGTTAACCTCATAAATGAAATCCATCTATTAAATGCCACTAAAAATAAAAAGCAAGATAAAACCTGAAGTAAAAAAAAGAATGGCATAAAAATGGTATAAATCATCTCTCTGAAAACATTTTTTATTTTATAAAGTAAAATGGAAATTTATATTTAAAATGGAAAGCTAAATTAAAATTAATGAGACAGGGGTATTCTCACACACATACACACACACACACACACAGATTCTCTGTAAGGTACTAATATCTCAATTGAGTCCTATATTCTCCTGATTTCCTGTTTCAGATGAAATATATATAAATATATATATGTGTGTGTGTGTGTGTATATGTATATATATATATATATGTCTTTCATGTCCAGAGATCAAAATAGCAGTAGGTTTATAGGCTCTTCCTATTAGCATGGAAAAGGTGATCTATGGAAATACTTCAATAATTCAAGAATCTTTGATTTAATTAGGGTAGGCTTCTCTTTACAAATGTTTATCACAATACCTCCACCCCTTTGGAGACAACTTCATGAGTTTTATAGCCAAAAAAACAAGCATATCAGATAGATCATAATTAAATAGATATACATAGATATGAATATGGGTAATTTATATGTACATGTATGTGCATATAATATGTATATTCTAGTGTGTATATATACACACATGCACATAAACATAGTCCACTAGTGTTCACCACAATACCTCCATCCCTTTGGAGACAAGGTCATAAGTTTTGTAGCCAAAAACAAAGAGATCACTAGATCAGATAAATAGATGATATATAAGTAGACAGATTGATAGATATATAATATAAATATTGTGCATGCATGTAATATACAATACATGTATATATAACATTGTGATATGCATGTGTGTGCATATACATACACTTCAGTGGATGCATGTGGAGATATGATTACACTTAGTATAATGAAATCTATGGTAAAAATTTAAGACTATTGATAATGAACAAATAACAGAATGGAACTCTTTGACCAAGACAAACTATCGTTACTGATTCAATTTATTACCATGTTTCTGAAATGACCTTCTGAATAAGATATCTTAATTATCATGAAACGATATTTGGGGAATTTATATTCATTCAGTTTGAGCTTTAAATGTATCCCAAGTAATATTAATAACTCAAAAAATGGTGGAAAGTACAAGGCTTTCTTCTGCTCTCTTTTCTTAGGATCCCTTCCTTGCCACTGTTTGACTAATATGCCTATAGATGCATATTACAGTTCTCTCATGTCATGCACAAACACCCTAGTGTCATCTAGAAAGACTGGCATGTTAGGACAGTGGACAACACACTGATGATGGAGTCAGAGGATCTGGGTTCCCATCCCACATCCAATGATTACCCCCTATGGCACCTAGAGCAAGTAATTTTACTTACCTAAGCCTGAAGCTCCTCATCTGATAAATGAGATGATTTGACTACATGGCCTCTAAATCCCTTCTAACTCTTGTTCTGTAATGCCATACTTCTCTGCCAGGTGACTAACTCCAGGTTTTTATTGTGGGAACTGATAGAACCAGAGACCTGAACAAAATACCAGCTCATCCAGCATCCTCTTCTTCATTCTGCCAGATGTGGAAAGTAATCTAAGACAGAGATGCTGAATAATTTGTACAAAGCCATACAGCCGGTTCGTAGCAGAATTGGAGCTGTTACCTGTGGCTTCTGGTTCCTAGTCTAGTGTCCCAGGTCAGGAAGACATACCCAGTCAAGCCCTTGTGAATCAGGATGATTTCTCAAATCAAGGTACTGGGAGAGAATTCATGCTACCTTTCATTGGTCTTACATTTTAATACGGCTGCTCTAACAAGTATGAAATAGAGCTGGGATCTCCACATTGCACAGTGCTGAAACTCCAAATTGATTTCTAGTACATTTTAGAATCAGACTCAGACTACTAAAACAATCCTTTTAAGTACAGAGATTAAAGAATAGGTGGGAGGAATGCCTAAGTCCTTCTTTTCCTAAGAAATGCTGTTGAGTCGACATTTTGCTATTCTATGAGGTTTAACCAGGATTATTGCTGCTTTGTGTGCTACTTTGAGAGCTAGGTCAGGAAAGGGTAATTACTATAACTTTTGAGTTCCATTTGATTGTCTTCACTCCTGTGCTGTGATTTTTCTACTTCAGGTGCCTCCATCAAATGAGAGAGGGAGGGAGGGAGGGAGGGAGAGAGAGAGAGAGAGAGAGAGAGAGAGAGAGAGAGAGAGAGAGAGAGAGAGAGAGAGAGAGAGAGAGAGAGAGAGGGAGGGAGGGAGGGAGGGAGGGAGAGACAGTAAACTTCCTTAAATTCATCATTCTAGTAAAGGGGTTTCTTAGGGGTTATTTCAATTAACCTCTCATTCTTCACATATGAAGGCAATTGGGTTCACCTATCAGCAGTAAGGAATGCAAATTGAGATGCTTTTCTAGTCAAAGAAAAAATTTTTACAAATCTTGCCCACTGGGAATACAAGGGTATCTTACTGGGTTAGAACAGTAGTCTGGAGTCACTAAATGAATGAAGTTAGCTGGCTGGTATAGAAACCACACCTGTTGGAAGTAAAAAGATTTGGTAATATAACAGGTGTGTGGGCTTTGTGCAGGTGTATTTGCAGAATGAGGAAATAATCCTAAGCAAGAAACCAGAACTCATGCACATTTTTTCCAGAAAATGGGCTGCATTTAAAAAGGACAAATGATGGTTTTTTTGTTTTTTCCACATAAATATTTTATTATTTTCCAGTTACATTTAGCAATAGTTTTCAACATTTGTTTTTATAATATTTCTAGTTTCAAATTTTTCTACCTTCCTCCCCTCCCCCTCCCCCCTGATAATATGTTTTTGAAAAAGTTGGGAAGGGCAGCTAGGTGATAGGTGGATAAAGCACCAGCCCTGGATTGAGTAGCTCCTGAGTTCAAATCCGGCCTCAGACACTTGACACTTATTAGCTGTGTGACCCTGGGAAAGTCACTTAACTCTCATTGCCCCGCAGGAAGGAAGGCAGGCAGGCAGGCAGGCAGGCAGACAGGAAGGAAGAGTTGGGTGAGGAGGGCAAGCTAGGTGAAAGTTCCAGATGCTACAGCACATTTAATTTTATGTTTTAGGAACATCAACTTGAAACTGTATGGAAGCTTCATTTGAAAAAAGTAGAGAGAAGAAGCAGGGACACCAACTAGGAGGATATTGGAATAGAATAAGAAAGAAGGGATGTGACCCTAAACTAGAGTAGATTCTGTGTAATTGAAAACAAGGAGATGGAAGTTAGACATGTTGGAGAGGTACAATTGATAAGACTTGGCAACAGATTGGATACAAATGTTGATGGAGACAGGTAGATCAGTAGTGACTCCAAGGTGGCAAACCTAAGTGACTGGATGGACAGTGGTGCCATCAATAAAAATGGGTATTTTGAAGAAATTTGAGTTTATTTGCCAAGAGTGTCAGAGGGAGATATAGTGAGTTTTCTTTTGGACATACTGAATCCAAGCTCCCTATGGACTATACATAGTGAGATGTTCAGCAAATAATTGCTAATGAAAGGCTAGAGCTCAAAATAGATGGAGGTAGATAATTTCCCCTGTATAATATAATGTATAATGTAAGAGAAGGCTCTTTTCTGCTTTCATCTTTATATACTCATTTCTGATTTATTAACAGAGTGGGTTATTGATGAATTTTTATCTAATTAAATTATTGAGTGGAGGAAATCAAGGAGCTGTAAGGTCAGAATATTAGAAGGAATGTTAATATGGATATTTGGGAAGGATTTTCAATGGCAGGTTAAGGTAAAATAATGAAAAAACTGAAAACATGGCCAATAAATTCCTAGAAGAATAGAGACTCTATGACCAATATTTGAATGTCATTGACCCAATGTCTCCCACTGTCCTTTGTGGAAAATGACAATCATATCATATATGAAACCATATTGCTTAATTCAACTCAACAATTTCAATTCAGCAAATAACTGAAAAAAATCACCACAATTTATTTAAATTTATTGTTATTAAAAAGAGCCCCCTTCAAATACATGAAGACAGGGGCAGCTAGGTGGCTTAGTGGATAAAGCACCAGCCCTGAAAGAACCTGAGTTCAAATGTGGCCTCAGACACTTGCCACTTACTATCTGTGTGACACTGGGCAAGTCACTTAACCCTCATAGCCATGTAAAAAAAAAAAAAGACTTTTCAGGTAACACAACCTTCCCAATGTTATATTTTGATGGATTTTTTTTTCTTCCATTTCCTTGGAAGTTAAGTTTCTTGTAAAATATTAGTTTTCTTTTAAACAATATATAGGTATTTAATTCAGTATATCCTAATTTGTAAAAATATTAGTGAATTAATTAGTAAATAGATATTTTAAGTCATCAGCATGTGAAAGTCATATTAATCACTGTGTATTCAAATATTCATTAATAGAAATCTAAAATGTGTCCTAAGAAAAGTAACAGGATGATTCAGCTTTGAGTCCATCCAATTTAAGAATCAGTTGAGGGGACTTGTGATATTTAGGTTAGGGGAGAGGTAGGAAAGATATAATAGCTGTCTTCATGTATTTGTGGTCAAGGAGACCACCTGGGTACATGTTTTTTTGTGTGTGTTTTTGTCTATTTGTTTTGATTTGGGGTTTTTCGGGGCATTGAGGGTTAAGTGAGTTGCCCAGGGTCACACAGCTAGTAAGTGTCAAGTATCTGAGGCCGACTTTGAACTCGAGTCCTCCTGAATCCAGGGCTGGTGTTTTATCCACTGCGCCACCTAGCTGCCCCTGTCTTCATGTATTTGAAGGGGGCTCTTCAGTGGAATAGAGGAAAGGGATTAAACACTCATCTTGTCTCCAAGATATCAGAACTGGAGAAAATGGATATGTTACAAAGAAGTATATTTAGGACTTAGTATAAAGAAAACTTAGAAAGAAACAGAGCTATTCCAAAAGAGGATAACCTCTTTGGGTTATGATATAGATGGATTTATTTTCTGGAATGGGTCAGATTAGTGGGCCACTGATATCCTTTCCAATGCTTTCATTCTGTGAAAACTAAGTATTCCTTAAACAAGTATCAAGTTGCCTTGGGATTTCTTTTTTATCGTATCATTTTATTGAGTTTATTGAGTCACCTGGCTAGTGGGCTGACCTCTTCCAAATTGATGCCAAGAAGAGAAAGCCATTGGATTAATTAACTTTACTATTTTGTGTACATGGTAGGTACTTAATATTTACTAGACTAAATTAAATTGGAGCATCAGTCACAAATCTGTAATAAAACAGCCTTAGTCATAAGAAAAACACCCATCTTCATGAAACCATTGAGCATTTGACCTATACATTATTCTGTTCATAGTACAGCATTGATATGAACAAGGAAGAAACAAAAAATCCTTTATTGAAAGAATGAACGTCTGTAAAGTTTAAATATCTTATCTATATTCACAAAGATACTCAAGATTTACCCAACTCAGGAATCTATGAGGGGGCTTGAAGGTTGCCCCAATAAAACAATTTTTATGAGTCAACATTCCCTCATCCTTTTTTATGTGCTATCATTAAAAAAGGTTTTCAGTGAAATAAAAGGACAAAACTTTGAGAAATGCCCAGGGCTCAGGAGATGTTTATGTCAGGCTCAAGATAGATTTGAGAGTTATATGTGTAGAGGTGATAATAATGACTCAGTTTCATATTTGTTTAGAAGCTTTGGGTAAAAAAAGAATTTGCCAAAATAAAGATTGTAGATATCAGAAATAATATTTTTACTAAAAGGACAATGCAAATAACTAATTCCATACTTACTATTGTCATTCTGTTGTTCTGTGCTTCTCTCAATAGACTCTAAGTTTCTTGTACCAGGAACATGTTGTTTGTTTTTGGAGTCTTGCAAAAGCTTCAAAAATACCTTTTTAGAGACAAAATAAGTCTATGATTATTATAGATATGACAATAGTTTACATTTCTATGCCATTATTATAAATTTTTTTCTTTCAACTAATTTCATTTTCAATTTCTGGAATTTATGAACTAAGTTATTCCTAGGATGCCTTCCAAACATACATCATTATATATTCATTCATTTGTTAAACAAATATTTATTAGGCACATACTCTGTGCAAGGTACTTTTCTAGGCACAGAGGAAAATACATCAACTGATAAAGCTTGATTTTTCCTTCAATAATGTTATTCTAACCACCTACCATAAATAACTACAATAAAAAAAATAAATACTATAAAAACAGTATTGTGGGGCAGCTAGATGGCGCAGTGGATAGAGCACCGGCCCTGGATTCAGGAGGACCTGAGTTCAAATGCGGCCTCAGACACTCAACACTAGCTATGTGACCCTGAGCAAGTCATTTAACCTTCATTGCCCTGCAAAAAAAAAAAAAAAAAAAAAAAGAAGTATTGAAGAGGTACTGAAAAAAAGAGAAAGATGCCCTCTAGCAGAAATGTCCAGAGGAGGAGCTATAGAAGATATGTGATTAAAGCAGAATACTGAAGGGGGAGGATAAAATATCAGTAGGCATAGATGGGAACAATTCCAAGTAGAGTGACTGACATAAACAAACTGAAGACTCTATAGCAAATAAAAGTGCATTAATCAGGAAATCTTTGGAGGAAAAGAACAAAGGTCAGTTGATTGTGGAGGACCTTGAACTCTAGACTTTTCGGACTTTTTTTTGCAGGGAAATAAGAATCTGATGAACTAGGTGAATCACACCTTCAGAACGCTGTAGGAAGCTGTTCAGTAGGACAGATTAACTTAACAAAACCCCCAAAATAATCAAACATAGTAGTCCAGTGAAGGTCTTCCTTTTTGACAAGAATTACTGGAAAAACTGAAAAGTAGTTTGGCAGAAATTAGGTTCAGATCAGGATCTTACACTTAGACCATTTGCCATAATAAGCTCTAAATAAATATATAACCTAATGAAAAAGGTTTTATTTGGGGAAAAATAATGAAAAGAATCAGAATTACCTTGAATAACTAGGTCAAGGACAAAAAAAGTATTAATCAAATAAAAGATAAAGACACTCATAAAAAAATGTAAAATGCTGATAAAACTTAAAACCCTTTTAATGAAAATAAAATCCTACTAACATAAGAAGGGAAGCTACTGATAAGGGAAAAAAAATCATCACAGAAATGAAAATAGGATGGAAAGAGAATCATGATTTTATTGGGGACTTGCCAATAAGGAAATTTTCTTGACCACAGCAGATTGGTATTTTCTCTGCAACAGGTCTTCCTGACTCCAAGGCAAGCTTTCTATCCACTGGAGTCACTGCCACTCTCGCAACAAATATATCTGATAAAGCTATGATGCACTACATCTATAGAGAACAAACATTGATATGATAAGAAATGATAGGAATCAGACAACATGTTTAGAATGAAACATATTGTCAGACTTGGCCAATATGTTGCTTTTCTTGTTGTTATCATTATTTAATGATACACCTATCTTGTGTTACCACATGTTTGTGGTAATAATGGTCATGAAAATATGTTGGTGTTCAATTGTTTCAATCGTGTCTGATTCTTTGGGATCCCATTTGGGATTTTCTTGACAAAGATGCTGGAGGGGTTTGTCATTTCCTTCTCCTGCTCATTTTACAGATGAGGAACTGAGGCAAACAATTAAGTAACTTGCTCAGGGTCACACAGCTATTAAGAGTCTAAGGCCAGCTTTGAACACAGGAAGATGAGTCTTCCTGACTTCACACCCCATAGGGCAGAGGTAAGGGCAGCTAAGTGGCACAGTGGATAGAGCACCAGCCCTGGAGTGAGAAGGACCTGAATTCAAATTCAGCCTCAGACACTTGACACTTACTAGCTGTCATCAATACAAAGGAAGCTTATCTGTAAAATGGGTAGGTTGAACCAGGTGATTTCTAAGGCCCTGCCTGTTCTAGTACTCATTGTCTATAGTACCAGAAGCAAGCAAGGGCTACACTGCAAAGACAAACATCCAAGAAAAGGGGGAGCTAAGTATTTCTATTCTGTAGACTTAATTATGGAGGATAGAATTAAAGAAAATTGAAACCATATCAATTAAGAAGTGCCATTTGCAAATAGGTTTTTGCTCCTTTGATAATCCAAAAGGAATTTTCTTTCTAAACACAATTGAAATTATGATTATTATTAGTCTATCTTGATGACTAAGACTGCACAGTCATATTATAGGTTGATTATAAATATATGCACATCTGTGTATTCTTAAGCCTCCTTTCTCAAAAGGGGGCCTGTAAATCTAATCAAAATAAGCATGAACGCCATCTAGTGGTATATGCAAACTGCAGACACACATTCCCTTGAGGCCTAGAGAAAGTCTAAAGGATTGTATCCTAGAATCATAGGGTCATAGATTTGTAATCAAACGGGAGGTAAGTGATGATCTAATTCATCCCCCTCATTTTAAAGATAAGCAAACTGAGGCCTCAAAGAGTTTAGTGACTTGTCCAGGACCACTGGTAGTAACATGAAGAGATTGGTTTAGATGGCATCTAAGATCCCATCTTATGATCCTAGATCATAGAGTTCAGGACTGACCCTCTCTTTGTGATCTTATCAACTCCTGTGGATTCAATGATCACCTCTAGGCAGGTGCCTCCCAAATCTCAACATCTATCCTTTACCTTCAGCAATATGAACGGCCTGCTAGAAATCTCCACCTGAATTTTCCAAAGGCATCTCAAACTCATCATGCCCAAAACGTTACTCATTATATTTTCCTGAAACTCACAGAATCAAGGCTCTTCCTAACCCCGTTAGTGTTAAGGTTATCCTTCTAGTTACCCATGTTCACAATCTCAAAGTCATCTTTGCCTCTTCACTTTCCCTCACATCCAAAATTCGGTCTTTCAAACATCTTAGTCCATCCCCTTCTCTTGACTAACATAGTGATCACACTAATTTAGCTCCTTGTCATTTCTTGCCTAGATGATTGCAATATTCTCTAATCATTTCCCTGGCTCCAGTCTCTTCCCTGTCCAAGCCATCATTGACAAATTGTGGGTAGCTGCCAAATTGTTATTCCTAAAGCACAAATCTGACCATCTCTTTCCTGTGCTCAAAAATATACACTTGTTCTTTATTGCTTCTAGAATACATGCAAACTCCTGTTTGGTATTTAAATTCTTTCATAATCTGTCTTTATAATCTATCTTTCCAGATTGAATTCAAAATGCTTCCCCTCATTTCTGCCAAAGTGACTTTGCTGTTTCACCCACAGGTTATTCTGCAATTCTATACCTTTGAACTAGCTATTCTCATGGGGCAGCTATGTGGCACAGTGGATAGAGCACTGGCCCTGTACTTGGGGAGACCTGAGTTCAAATATGACCTTCTCCAAAATAAAGTTTAAGGGGCAGCTAGATAGGGCAGTGGATAAAGCACTGGCCCTGGATTCAGGAGGACCTGAGTTCAAATCCATTCTCAGATACTTGACACTTAACTGTGTAACCCTGGGCAAGTCACTTAACCCTCATTGCCCTGCAAAAAAAAATTAAAAAACAAAAAAATAAATAAAGCTTAAATGCCACCTCCTACATTAATCCTTTCTTCATACCTCTCCTCAGCACTCTCCCCTTAGCCAAAATTATTTTATAGTTCAATAAAATAAACATTTATTAAGTGCCTATTATGTGGCAGACACTGTATTAAGTATTGAAGACACAAATTTGTAAAAAAGACAATCCCTAACCTCAAAGAGTTTATAATCTAAAAGGGGAGGAGAAGCAGAGAGATATGATAAAGGCAGAGTCAAATCCAAGGAGCACAGCTGGTAAGAAATGCACTATGAGCCCTCTTTAAATGAGGACTTTGGGGAAGTTCTGTGCCTTACACTCCAGCCTGCCAGTCAAAGGAGCTGAAACTACTGAGTGTACTCAAAAGGTGTGAGTACCAAAGCTGATGCAATCTCTGGGATAATAGGAGTTTCCTGGTGATAAACTTTTCCTGGAAGTCTGATGATAGTGAGGTTGAATCTAAGGAAGGTAACCGTATATATTTTGGATCGACTTACCTGCATACATGTTGCTTCCTTCCTACTAGAATAAGGGTTCCTTGAAAGGAAGGACTGGGGTTTTTTTTTTGTCCTTGTGTTCTCAGAGCCTAGATAGGTGTCTGACAGAGTAGACTTTTAGAAAATACTTAAATTGAATCGAAAATATCTCAGAAGGCATAAAGTGATCCCAAATGTCACACTTTTTGATGGATCAATATGATGATGGTAACTTTAGCAAATTCTTTGAATTCCCACTGAATTATATTATACAGAAGAGTATATGCTCTTATTTCCATGTTCAGTAATATTTTGGAACGACGATTATATAAGATGCCCTAATCCAGTGTCTTAGAGGAATGCATCAGATCCGAGATACGATATTAATCATGTCTTTCTTGAAATGTCTTTTATGTAAAGTTCTATAATATTCTATCAGTAAAATTTTTAAAGGGGGAGGTTTCATGTTATGCCCTGAACATCTACTCATACATCCTTTAAAATCTGAATAAAGAAATCACTATCATCCCTTTAATCAGCATTCCTCTCTTAAATGTTTCTGTTACATAACCGAACTGAGATAGAAAATTTAAGGCATGTATTTTAGGACAGAAACAGGAAGGAAATTGAGTGTATTCCAGAAGCTCATATAACCAAATGACTTTATGAAGTTTCTATTTAAAAAAAAACAGATATAGAAAAAGCAATCTGACCAATTGAAATAAGAATATATATTTAACAAACACAACACATGCAATCACCACAATAACTATGATGTGAAAAGAATGTTAATTATAGCATTTCTTTTAACAATTTCTACATGATGCCAGGTTATTAAGGATGAAATTCATATACTATTCTTTACCTTTCTGTGCCTCAGTTCTCATATCTGTAAAAAAGGGAAAGTAATAATACATCCCACAGAGTAATTGTGAGAATCAAATGAAATCACATATATAAAGTGTTCTTCAAACCTTAAGGCACTATATAAATGCTATCACCATCACCACCACCATCATTATTTAAATGTGTATTTAATTCACTTTTGATTAAAAGAGTCAATTGTATATTGACTTTTTTCAATTAAATGACTAGAAACCTATGAGAGAAGGAACTAAAGAGGGTTGACTTCTTGTTTGATTGTTTTTGTTATTGCTTTATGGTTTGGTTTGGTGTTTTTTAAGCAAGCAGATTTAATGTGTTGAGCATAGTGGGAACTAACAGGCAACTTCTTTAAGTCAAAAGAAAATTTGAAAAAGCTTAAACAAGTTAGTTCTCTTAATACTTAAATAATGTCACTCCATTAAAGAGCAAAAAATGAAATAACAGATCAAGAAATTCAATACCAGATATTCTTTTCATTAAGTGATATTTTAAGGATTAGGTGCTCATGTAATTTTACATTTTTATTATGATTTTTCTTATGATATTCCTGTTCTGCTTCCTCACAAAAGATGCATTCAATAGACACTATTTTGCCATATGTAGCCTTTTAGTCATTGTTGAGGGGCTTGGAAATTTAAAAAATTAAAAACTTCACATCCCCAAAATTTATGAGAACTCAATGTCATCTAAATATTGATTGTGCCATTAATCGCTCGGACTTGTGGACTATACTTATCTTTTTATTTCTCTTTTTAAAAGAGTATTGTCAAGTACCATAGCCCCTCTGACTTGGCTTACAGTTAAAATGTCAGGTTGATGAAGTGTGTGTTGGAGATGTTCGGGACAAGGTGCCCTTCCATTTAGAAATGAGAACAAAACTATGAAGCCAACCAATATTAATATGTGTATACCCACAATCCAGTCAGCACCACACCCTTGATGATGGCAACAGGACCAGAAAGTTTACCTCACATTATATAACCTACATTACCTTGGTCAATTTTATCTTTGCCTAAAGGGCATTAGCAAATCAAAAGAGGAAAAGAGATAGGCAATATGATATAGTGAGAAAAGGACTAGATTGTTGTTACAGACATTTGGATTCTTGCACAAGTTTTGCTACTAAAGTAGCTATCATTTCACCTTGGCAAATCACTTCCTTATGAACAACAATTATCCCTTCAGTAAAATGAGAGTTAATTAATTTAAATATTCTCAAATCCTAACTGCTTTAGTATTATGTGATATTTTCTTTAGAATTTTGATGGATCTCATCTATGGGATTACTCCATGAAATGATATAGATCCCAACACTCCTAAGACTTCTCATCCTGTCCTGTTTTTGTCTGTTTTCCATGTAGTATGCATCCAGTATACTGGAGGCCTTCCTTTAGATCAAGGTCCTTAACCTGAAGTTAGTGGCCTTGATTTTCAAAAATATATATATTTGTATAACTGTATGTCAATATTATTGTTTCCTTTGTAATCATATATATATGGGTACGTTTATATATATATATACACACACACACATATAGACATATATATCCATATGTGTATATACATGTGTGTGTACATATACATACACACGTAAATATAAAATTTTACTCTTTTAAAACATTATTCTGAGGAGTCCATAGACTTCTCCAGTCTATGACAAAAAAGTTTATGAACCTTTACTCTAGATTTCTTAATATTTTAAAGCCATTTCTTAATCATCAAGTACTAGACCACCTTAAAATTATTCTCATTCCTTGCTTTTATTATGTGTCTAGCCTATGACCTTTTCAGAACTTGCAGCTCTGTTAGTTTTTATTTCATTTCCCCTATACAATTCTTCACTAATAAGATTGTGCTCTGCCTATTCATGCCCATCATTAAACTTTACATTGTTCTTTGGGCAACTTGAAACTTGGATTTTTTGGAGACTATGCAGCCTCATGATTCAGTCATTAAATATCCCTGCAAGAACATTATGATGACAAAAACTAGGTCTTAATTTCAAGATGTATGTATTCATTTTTTAAAACTGCACGATTTCCCAAGTTGCAGCCCAGTACACTCACCTTTTCCTCTTTAATTCTGTTCCCAATTGAATCTGCCATATGTGTGTGTATGCCATCTGTGATATATATGCATCTGCCACATAAATATATATACATATATACATATATACATATATACATATTACATGCACATGTATGTATGCATGCATGCATTCATTGATATGATATGATATACGCATTATCAGTTTTCTAGACAGTTTGTCCAACTAAATATCAAAGTCTGGATGATAAGCATTGCTTATCTATTTGGTTTCTATAGGTAATCAACCTGCAAAATTCATAAGCTACTAAATAAATGTGGTCTAAGTCACATTATAATAAGAACTCTCTCTCCTTCTTCCCCTTACCAAAGAGACAAACTTTCTTCCCTGAAGGTACCTTTCTCCTAGGTGCCAACTTTGGAGCAGACAAATTTCATATAGCCCACAATCGTGTCTTCTCCCAATAGTCACAAATAAACAGTAGTATAGTAATCTTTTATTCGATTTAGAGAGTACCAGTTAGACAAGATTCACTTGAGTAAAAATGCCCAAACTATGATTTGCAGCTAGAGAAGCAGTGAAGTTAATTGTCAAACCCTCTAAACCCAACCATAAAGTCGTCAGGAATAATGCAGATGAACACAGAAGAAAGCACGTACTACAATAACAACCATGTTAACCTTAGATCAATAGAAAAACTCAAGAAAGAAAAATCAATACTTGTTTGAAAAGACAAAATTGGTTGAGATAGACATTTTACAGGCTTTCACAAACAATGGAAAGTTTTTAAAAGCTCTTAATGTTCTGGTCCTTAAAAATACTTATTTAAACTGAACTTATGTTATTGTTTTGATGTTGGTTACCTCTCATTTCTGATTCATATAAAGAGGCCTTCAGACTAACCATCTGCTGTTGCTTTAAAAAATATGACTTCCCTTTTAGCTGATACTAAGTATAGAAGTCAAGTCAGCAATTACTTTTAAATGTCTTCTGTGGGCATAATAATGTGCTAAGTATTAAGGAGGAGGACTTTGGGAGAATTTAAGATAAATAAGATCTCAGTACTGGATTTGAGGAACACCTGATCCTGACCTTGAAGGAAGAGAAATATTTCAGCCATTGAAAGATATGGGATAGGGCAGCTGGGTGGCACAGTGGATAAAGCACCAGCCCTGGATTCAGGAGGACCTGAGTTCAAATGCGGCTTCAGATACTTGACACTTACTAGCTGTGTGACCCTGGGCAAGTCACTTAACCATCATTACCCCACCAAAAATAAAAAAGTTATTGAAAGATATGGGATAAAGGGAAGAGGTGAATGACAAGAATAAAGGCTCAGAGGAAGATTGAGGACAAACAAGATCAAAGGAAGGAAAAGGTGAATCATCTTGTTTGTCTGAAATGTATAATATGCGAGGAGAAAATGCTGTGAGATCAAGCTGCAAAGGAATACAAATAAGAGAGACTACAAATAGAGAGCCTTGAATGCTAGACTAGGGAGTTTGGTGTCTTTTTTACATAAGCAATGAGAAATTCCTGAAGGTTTTTGAGAAGTTATATGTCACTTCTGTCATAAATACTTTCCTACAACTGGAGGCAATTTGTACCTCCCCAGATTTCTCATAGCACTTTGTCTAGGCTTCTCCTATATGGTTGTCTGAGGCATATTAGAATTCTTTGTGAACATGGCCTACTTCCATTTGTAGATTGTAGTTTCTTCAGAGGCAAGGTGGCATTTTTTTTTTCATTTCTGCAACCCCACTCCAAGCATATTATGTGCTAAATAAATATTTGTGGAATGGTTGAATTGCAGTGGCACCATCATTCTACATATATATACATACACACATGCATATGTTTGCATATATATGTGAACACCCACATGTGTATGTATTTAGACATTTACACATATTCATGTATAGACTTGTACATGCTTTAACATATACATTAACATATGCACAATATACACATACGCACATATGTAGAATATGCATATATATAACATGCACATATACACATGAAAAGCTTGAAAATTATTAGGTGACCAGGGATGTCCTTTACAGATGTGATCGTTGAAAAGGTACCAAATATATTCAGTTCCTCTTAGCCACTATGTTTCAAATGAAGATTATGGTTATAAATTTTTCTAGTTAAAATTTTTCCTTATTTCTAGAACTTAATCAAGGCATGGTTTTTCAGTTCTATAATTCACATACTGTTGAAGATTAAGTTTTGTTCTGATTTGGATATAAATGCCTTAAGAAGAGGCAATGAGGAAATTGAAGAGATGTGTTTCCCTGAGGGGGAAAAAAATAAAAAACAAGAAAAGCATAAAGGGATTATTTTCTTTGAACTGTCCACATGATGGAAAGGTTGTGGTGGATCGGCTAATATAATGGAATGTCCTCAATTATATTCGAATTCTCTATGTTCTGTTCTGAAAAAAGGGACTACTCTATGAGACAATGAGTGCTCTGTCACTAGTAGTGTTCCAATAGAGACTAGAAAACCAGTTGTTGGGGATGCTAGAAAGGGAATCTATGCTTCTGGTAGAGGTTCACCTAAAAGACATATAAGGTTACTTCCAGTCCTGAGAGTTTACAATTCAATTGAAAGTTACACAAGAATCGGTTACAAAGGAGTAATATAATGTGAGAGCTATAAGTAAGGCCCAAGGGGGCAGCTAGGTGGCACAGTGGCTAAAGCCTTGGCCCTGGATTCAGGAGGACCTGAGTTCAAATCCAGCCTCGGACACTTGCCACTTACTAGCTGTGTGACCCTAGGCAAGTCACTTAACCCTCATTGCCCAACAACAACAACAAAAAAAAGAAGTAAGGCCCAAGAATGAAGTCTGGAATTAATGGATCGTAATATCTGGGTTCAAATCTCAGTTCCAACATCAACCTAGTTGTATGAATTTGGTTGATCAATTAAATGTCTCTAAACATAAGTTTCTTTCCCTCAAAAATAACAATATGTAATACTTACAGAGGAATATAGTGATAGATAAAGAACTAACTTTGAAGCAAAAAGTCACGAATTCAAATTCTGCTGCATGTACATACTGGCTCTGTGACTCTGAGCAAATCACTTAATTCCTCCCTTCTTTATTCAACTCCTTAAGACTATAAGTTGAAGAGAAGGTGGCAACTCGAATTTCTAGAGGAAGTTTCCTTACCTTGGAGTTCCATATATGGATAAAATCACATATCTATTCCATATTCCTAATACTGACTTACTTCAAAGGATTTTGATGGAGAATTTATATTTATGCCAGGGTATTGGCATACATATAAATATAAGCCTGATTATGGAAACAGGATAGATAACATTGATAAGGTACTTTTATTCATACTATCTCAAGTGATTCTCAGAATAACTTTTTGAGGTAGGTATTACATGTATTGATCTCATCTTACATCTGGGGATGTGGAAAAATTGGAACACTAATTTATTGTTGGTAGAACTTTGATAGTAAGTTGTACCTAATGGATTTGCAGTTTCTTTGCAATCATCTTTTTATTATATTTTGTTATGGAAAAAAGAGGCTAAGTGACTTGCCTAGACTTAGAGAGCTACACAGTATTAAGGCCAAGTTTCTCTCAATTCCATGCCCAAGTATCTTCTCACTACATTATGCTGACTCCATTAAGGTACTATAACATCAAGGTCCAGGTATTTGGGAATCTATTCTAAGAGAACTTAGTCTTTTAGATCTAAGACTCATAAGATTAATAAAGCACCACAGTTTTAAGAAACCTAAAAGGGCCATTGGAGTTCATCTTGTGCAATCCCTTCCTTTTACAGATGAAGAAATTAAGACCTAGAGGTGAAGTGATTTGCCCATATTTAAACAAATGGTAATTCTTCTCCTCCCCCTCCCCACCCCAGGGCTGGAACCCAATCCTTCTGATTTTAATTCCATTATTCTTTTGAATATACCCCCTGCCTCTTTTGAAATTTACTTAATCTTTAAATAATATGACCTTGGAAAAGTTATTTTATTTCTCTGGCCCTAATTTTCTATGTCTGTAAAATTAGGAATTTTCATTTGATGCCTTCTAAAGCCCCAACAGAGAGCTTTAGATAAGGAAAAGACCTTGGAAATCATATATCACCACATGCTTGGAGAAATAAGTAATGTGCTAAATATTGAAATCAAAAACTAAATATCCCTAAGCTTGAATGATGGGTTGGATTTAAATCTAAAACAATAAAGCTTACAGTGGATCACTGCAAAATCTTTCATTTATATTTTTTTGGAAAACCTGCAGGATAGGTACAGGATAGGGGTGAGGGTTAGAGAGCCATTTCTATAAAACTGCCTCAGTGTTTTGGGGGAC
Organism: Dromiciops gliroides; assembly: GCF_019393635.1. Lineage (NCBI taxonomy): Eukaryota > Metazoa > Chordata > Mammalia > Microbiotheria > Microbiotheriidae > Dromiciops > Dromiciops gliroides. Next base: position 685,375,978 of record NC_057861.1, on the reverse strand, counting down.
AGAAAGCTCAGTATGAGTCAAAAGTTCTATATGGCAACCAGAAAAGTTAAGACTGCTTTTAAAAAAATCATGGCCTTAGGGTTACTGATGATGATAAAAATGAAAAAAGGAAGATAGCACAAAGAGGAGGCTGCTGAGGCTGCTCAATACAGATTATAAGATCTTTGTGGGAATTCTGTTACCAAGTAGGCAGATATAAGAGGCATAAAAATGTGCCGTAAAGGGGCAGAAAATTGCTGACTGTCTGGTCACATTAAAAGAAACCACTGAGCAAGCAAAAGGTAAAATCTGGGGAGGCTATAATCTAGTGAGCCTAGACTGGGAAGAAACCTTTTCCTGAACTAGCTGTGAATTCTGATCCAAGGCTACATGAAATTACAGAGTTTCAGACAAATTGATTAAATGTCTGAAGACACTATACAAATGTCACTAGTATTTCTCTATTAAATGCGTGAGTTAGAAAAGAAATAAAAGTTACTAGGGGAATGAGGCAAGACTTTCTATGCAATAAGTTGCTTGTTTGATTTTATATCACTTAATAGTTTAGAAGACTGGCCCCATAAATTGGTGGAATTTGGCTTCTAGGCAACTGGTGAATGAATGGTGGCTCTATTCGCCAATTGTTGTTTTTTTTTCCCTAATCAGATAGATAATTTTCTTCCAGTTAACTTTAGCAATTCATTCAACAATCTGTACTCTGCCAGGGGATTGTGAGTATTTAAAATATGTAAAGAAAATGAAAAAAATGTAGTATAATTGCCAATGACTGCATGTGGGAAATGGCAAAACATATATCACTCAGTAAATAGACAGGCAGAAAAAGAGGTGTACCAGTTACATGTATTGAGAGTAAAGGATTGTAGACAAATGTCACGTTGGAAAAATATCTAGAGAGGAAAGACATGTTAGATACATGGAAGATTGGAGTTATGGGAGAACATGAACAAAAATTGTGAACATGAACAAAGATTGAAATGTATGAATGGCTTTCGATCTGCATCGCTATATGGAATACCCATTTCAAAGAGAACACAAATCTATGAAAACATTAAAATTTACGTAAAAAGGGAGAGATTTCTATTACCTTCTCCTCCTCTTCCTCCTCCTCCTCCTCCTCCTACTACTACTACTACTACTACTTGTTTTCTTCTAAATATAGGGGGAAAGGAAAACTGAGTGGAAGAGATTGAGAGTGTATTTTGAATAGATTTTTGATATCAGTGATAGAATTGAGAGATGGTATAAATGGAATAGACAAAAGACTGGCCTTGGGACTAGGAAGACCTGGATTCAAGCCCTGCTTCTGACACATATTAGGCAGCTCAATGCTGCAGTGGAGAGAGTACTAGCTCTGGAGTCAGAAAGACCTGAGATGGGATCCAGCCTCAGACATTTACTAGCAATGTGACCTTGGGCAAGCTATTTAATCTCTGACTGCCTCAGTTTCCTCATCTGTAAAAGGGAAAATAGTAGCACTTACTTCCCAGGGTTGTTGTGGGAATAAAATGAGATATTTGCTCAGCACTTTGTGAACCCGAAAGTGCTAAATAAATGGTAGCTATTATTTTTATTAGCTTTTTGGCTATTGGCAAGTATCCAAGCAAATCTCTAAATTACCAACTCTAACTTACAGATAAATTACACATGCACACTACTGGACAGAGGGTTTTAAACAGAAATTTCCATTTAAGGAGGGAAAATCTTTCATTTTAAAAATCTTTGTGGTCCTTTTCCATTTTTTTTTTCTTTGCTAGCCTTCCATTTTAATCCTGAAATACCTTTGGGATAGCTTTTTCTTAAAATTTAATTTCACAGCAAACTTTCTTTTAACTAGTTTAACCACCTATTCACTCTTTTTGTTTTATGATGTGATAATATTCATAATGTTCAGTCATCTTCTATAATATTTTACAAATATCTGCTTTAAGTTGGTGTTGTCCTGAGCTGCTAGAAGTTAGGTGTTATAGCTATAGCTATAAATAGATAGATATAAATATATCCAGGGCAGTTAGGTGGCACAATAGATAAAGTGCTGGCCCTGGAGTCAGGAAGACCTGAGTTCAAATCTAGCTCCAGACACTTATTAGCTATGTAGCCCTGGGCAAGTCACTTAACCCTATTGTCTCAGTTTTCTCATCTGTAAAAGAAGCCAGGGAATGAAATGGCAAATTACTACAATATCTTTGCCAAGAAAACCTCAAATGGGGTCACAAAGAATTGTATATGACTGAAAAGATGACTGAACAACATAGATAGATAGATAGATAGATAGATAGATAGATAGATAGATAGATAGATAGATAGATAGATAGATATGGATGGATGGATGGGTGGATGGGTGGATGGGTGGATGGGTGGATGGGTGGATGGGTGGATGGGTGGGTGGGTGGGTGGGTGATGGGTGGCTGGATGGATGGGTGGATGGGTGGGTGGATGGGTGGGTGGATGGGTGGGTAGATAGATGATGCCTCTGTGTCCAATATAATGAGGCATTATCACTGCCTGGAAGCATATCACAAAACTAACTTTGTGAGTTCCTTCATTTGTCTCTCCAAGGAGAACCTGTGGGACCATCCTTCCAAAGAGCTGCCTCTTCCTTCTGACTTTATATCTTATTTATAATAAGGATATTAAGATATATATGATGAAATGTCTCAGCAGTGTGTCCATGAAACAAAAGGAGGGCAAATGGGACTGAAAAACATTTCATATTTTTCAATTTCGTGGTTTCCATGGTCAAAGAAATCATCATCAAGAGACCCCCTCTAGTGATGAATCTCTTCATGCTCAGCTAGGCTGATCCTTTGAATGTAGAATCAAACTGTCCCTGGTACCATAACTGAAGTTTTTCTGTCATGGCAGAACCTATCAGACTTTGCACTGTACTGATGTTGACTTTGAGAACTCATGGTCACCTCTATACTAAAACTATAAATAGCATAAAAAACTACATGAGAAGTCAAGAATATGAATTTGTGAAAAAGTGTAAATGTCAGCAAATATTTAATTCTCAGAGTTATGCATGCAAACTGAAACTAGAGGAAGAAAAAAGAAGAAAGGAAAACAAATTTAATTTGCAAAGAAAATGCATAAGGAAGGAAAATGGGCATTTGCAAATTAGTTTTTGTTGGGAAAGTGAACCAATGTGTGAAAATGAAAGAATGTATATATCTACACCAGAAGTATTTTTTAGGTTCTTCTGCATATCAAAGTGGCTATTGCATTCAATTTCTTCCTGCCTTTTCCATTTATTAGCTTCATGACCATGAACACATCAAGTAAACCTCTCTGGCTCTCAGTTTCCTCATCTTAAAAGTAGAGATAATAATAACAGCATTACCCACATCACTGATTTAAGGAAAGTGTTTTATATACAAGGTGTCCAAAAACTCTTAGGATAATTTTAAACTCTAAGAGCTGAAGTTGTTGAAATTTCAGAAGCATAAATGCTACAAAATTACAAAATCATTTGAAAGGTTAATTATTTTTTAAATTGATGTTTCTTATTAAAATTCAGCATAATAACTGCTTTGTGCTATACATCACCCTAGTCAATTTTTTAACTTTGTAAAAACTTTAATCAGCTGCTGCTCAGTGACTAAAAGGATTGAATTTGTAATCCTAGCTTTACGAACATCAAAGAATGAGGTTTTGATGCATGCACAATAGATTTGATGTGACCTCCCCTCTAATGGAAATAGATCAGGTGATTGTGGTCACCAAAGAAAGAACCTTCTCTCCCCAACCACCAGTATGAAAAAGTGCCATCCTGAAACTGTCACACATGTAATATATAATGAGGTTCCCCATCTTGCTCACGTTACAATTAATTTTTTTTCAAAATTCACAAAACAAATATAAAAGAAATGTAATGTAAATAATTAATAATTTTAAGTGTTTTTTGTAAATATGTAACATTTATAATTCTGAAGTTACTAAAGCTTAAAATCTCACTAAAAATTTTGGGATATGTTATATAAATTATATGTATAGTAAGTAAAATATAAATATAAGGGGCAGCTAGGTGGTGCAGTGGATAAAGCACCAACCCTGAATTCAGAAGAACCCGAGTTCAAATCCGACCTTGGACAGTTGACACTAGTTGTGTGACCCTAGGCAAGTCACTTAACTCTCATTGCCCCAGAAAAAATGGAGGAGTAGGGAAAAAAGGAGTTATTATACAATGTTTATCAGGGCAGCTATGCAACTTAGTGGATAAAGCACTGGTCCTGGATTCAGGAGGCCCTGAGTTCAAATCCGGCCTCAGACACTTGACGCTTACTAGCTGTGTGACCCTCGGCAAGTCACTTAACCCCAATTGCCACCACACACACACACACACACACACACACACACACACACACACACACACACATATATAGCCTCACATATACATATAGGTTTTAAGTACTTTTATCTAAAAGTAAAGAAATCTTGAACTTTTAAAACATCTATATTTATGTAAGTTTTACTGTTTTCAATGGAAACAATCTAACTCCAGAGGAGTTACATCTCTGGATCTCATTCTTGTTGCTTGTCTTCCATTCTTGAAGAGGACATGACATCAGGATGATGTCATGACTTGCAGTGAATTGGATTTAAGTGAGGGAGGGATGTGCAAAGTCCAGTGGCAAGATATACATCAGTACAACTGGAGATGACCCTGGATGTTCAAGGCAATTGGAGTTAAGTGACTTGCCCAGGGTCATACAGCTGATGTCTAAGGTGAGATTTGAACACAGGTCCTCCCAATTTCAGTTCCAGTGCTCTATCCACTGTGCCACCTAGCTGCTTCATCTCTGGATTTCAAGAAGATAATACACATTTATCTAAGGTAGTAGAGGCCTTCACTTGACTGAAGTCAAAACACTGGATCACATGATATCTCTCTCTCTCTCTCTCTCTTTTGTAGGATAATAAGGTTAAGTGACTTGCCCAGGGTCACACAGCTAATAAGTGTCTGAGGTAAGATTTGAACTCAGGTCTTCCCAACTTCAGGGTCAGTGCTCTATCCACTGTACTACCTAGATGTCCCTATCACCTGCATATTGACAGTGTAAGTAAAAAATTACAACTTTCTCCAGTGATGCTTTTGAAAATTTTTGATGCCTCTAGTTTCACATGGGAGCATCTGTGAGTGCATAGTATTTCTCCTTTATTACAACTCAAAAAGCAAAGTACCCACTAACTCTGTTCTGCCTTTCTAACACATCCCAGGAAGTTGAAACATCTTTAGGAAATGATGCCTACCAGTGACTTCAGAGAGCCATGATTTATGCCAACTGAGATCTGTCAGATCTACAAACAGAGAGCTATTTTGGCACAGTCTTCTACTTGTTATCCACACATCAGAAACTATGACTAGTGTCTGACAAATCTGTATTCAAGACCAATATTTTAATGACAGTATTTGCTTCTCTTGGCAGCTGGCCCTGGAAACCCAAATTTACAGAGAATTACAAAACCATCTGAGCACATGTGCAACCAACAGCAAAGGCCTGAAGTTGGTTTGCAGACTACTTCTACACTGGAATAACAAAGCACATTTTCAAGACCACTGGGGAATTTTACACAGGACAAGGCATTATTTTCTTCTAACTTTTGTCTTGATATCGATATGCTTTCTGCATTCTGTTTTGTATTATAGTCCTTTCTAGACATGATTCATCTCCCTTACTAGAGTCTAAGCTAAGGATTCTTATGCTTTTTTTCTTTAATGTTATAAGCCTTTTGCCAGTCTAAAGAACCTCATGGACCCCTTCTCAGAATAATAGTGGGTTTTTATCATAACTGAAGGAAATGTTCTATTTCAGTTAGACATAAATGAAAAAAAGTAAATTTCTCCATCCAAGTTCACGTAGCCCCTCAAGGTCCATGGATCCCAATAATCCCCAATCTAAAACCCATGTGGGAAGGAAACTTTCCATATTGCAAGTTAATCTTATCTTCATGGAAGGTATAACTTTTTGTGCATGGTTTGTTCAACTGAAATTTTTTTCTGCCATCCACTGACTACAACATAAAGGTGGACTTTAGGGAGGATTTTTTTTTTAATTTAGAAAATATGGGTCAAGAGTAAAAAAAAAATGAAAAGAAAAAACCTTATATCCAAAATCTGAAGCCTATATATTGTGTATATTTTCATAAAGAAAAATTAGAACGTAGATATAGTGACTGGCCATAGTGAATACTAAATAGAAAAATAAAAAGGAAATAGATTAAATCTTTTTATACCAAGCCTATGATTTTATTTGTATAGGGAGTTCCCAATGCAGTTTGGATTTCTGCTTCAAAATTTGTAGTCTTATAGTTTTGCCTGTGCCACTGAAAGGTGAAAAAAATGCCCAAGTTCAACACAGCCCAAATGTGTGGTAAACAGGACTTGATCCCAGTTCTTCCTGACTCCAAAAGCGATTATCTATCCACTATGGAACATTAACTCTCAGAACACATTTTAACAAATAGGAAATAAATGGTTACCAATGCGGTAGTCATTTTTGAGTCAACTGTCTGTACAGTCAGACTATCAACTTGCTAGAACAAAAGTTAACATCAATAACCAATCAGAAGCAATCAAAAAAACATGAAATTATAGCATACAATTATGATAACTACAACCTGAGTTAAGATTTTGAGTTTGAAATGATAAATGTAAAAAAGAATAAACATCAACACAGACTATAACCATTTTCTATAGACATAAGATAAATCAATCACCACAATGAATAGAACATAAGAACATAGAAACCAACATAAGCAGTATTTAATCTTGCTAAACAGCCAAGGGCAACACCAATTTAGAATATAAATTCATTCCATAATATCATATAAAGGGCAATGTTAGAAGGATATTGTCAGAATTGTCTCATATGATATTAAAAAGCAAGGGGAAGCTAGGTGGCGCAGTAGATTAAAGCACTGGCCCTGGATTCAGGAGGACCTGAGCTCAAATCCGACCTCAGACACTTGACACATACTAGCTGTGTGACCCTAGACAAGTCACTTAACCCTCATTGCCCTGCCAAACAACAACAAAAATTAAGGGAAACAAAAATTTTTTTTAAATTAAAAAAGATTTTAAAAAGCAATAGTGGGGGCAGCTAAGTTGCATAATGGATAGAGCACCAGCCCTAGAGTCAGGAGAACCTGAGTTTAAATCTGATCTCAGACACTTCACACTTACTAGCTGTGTGACCCTAGGCAAGTCACTTAACCCCAATTGCCTCACCAAAAAAAAAAAAAATGTGAAGGACAAAAACTTAAAGAAAGCTTAGCAGTAGACTTAAGACAAAATATTCCAAGAGAATTTTAAAATGAAATCAAAATTTGAACCACAAGCAGATGAGAAATAATGGTAAAGTTATGTCAAAATCACTCTGCTGACTATTCTTTACATCAATGATGTGGTCTCTGATGTGCTGTATGAGGAAATGAAAATAGCATTCAAGAAAAGAGGGACAGGACAAATGATTGAACCAGACTAATAATAAAGGTTTGGCCAAAGTCACAGAAATGTCTGAGGGCTAGATTTGAATTCAGGTCTTCTTTCTCCAAGTCCAGTGCTCTATTCTTTCTCCCATTGACCCGTTTCCATGAAAGCCCACAAAGAAAAGTCTATCCAGGAAAAGATGATGATCACTCTTGTCAAATGAAGCAGATAGGTTAAGAATGATGACTGAGAAAAGAACATAAGAGTTGCAATTAAGATATTATTTTTACCTTTGAAGAAAGGCATTTCAGTTTCATTGTCAGAAATCAGATTGCAGAGGGGTGGAGAAATGAGAGAAGAAATGGAGGCAGCAAGACTAAACAGACTTTTCAAGGTATTTGGCTGAGAATGCAAGAAGATAGGATGATAGCTTGAAGAATGGTAGAGTTAATTGAAAATGTTTACTTTTTTAATGTTCTATGATACTTGGTGTTATACAAAAGCAATGGGCAAAGAATCAGTTAAAGGAGAAAGGTTGGAAATTATAGAAAGAGAAGGGATGATTAAAGTTGCAATCTGTTTGAAAAGGCAGAAAGGGATGGGATCAAGAACACATGCAGGAGTGTTAGCCTTGGTCAGGACAAGGGATAGCAAATACTTAGAGAAAAATAGGCGTTATTAATACTTTAAAATAGCAATTCGATAAATATTAATAATTTCTGATCCATTTGTATATGTCCCATCTCTACAGAAATATTTATGGGAATAATCTACACCAAAAGTGTCAAACATGCAGCACTCCTGAGTGTAGACTGAACCGAATTAAAATGTAATTGGGAAATATTTCACTAAATAAATAAAAATAAAATCAGATATAGATTAATGCTAATGTCATTTTAAATCAATATGCAGCCCAGAGAGATCCTTATGTATAGTTTAATGGCCTTGGTTTCTATTTGAGTTTAAACCACTGATTTACATAATTATTGAAGGTATCCTTGATGAAAGTAGGATCAGAAAACTAGAAAGCTTTCATGGATAACATTTGCAGCAGAAAAAACATGTTTAAAGTTGAGCAACTAATGAAAGGTAAAGAGAAAAAAAGATATCATTATTTTTAATTGGTCATAAAAATAGCATTTGATTTTTGTGGAGCAAAACTCTACTTAAAAGGCTATCCTCTATCAAGAGGTCTCCCATGCATATGTTTAGAGGACTTGAAAGATGTAACAAGATAATTTTGTTTCATTATCCTTTGATTAGAAATATCAAGTAAGATGGGAAGTATATCATATATTACGAATTTTTATCACAAGATGAATTGAAAAGTTAAGCAATGTACAATGTTGCAATTGTACATTTGCAACCTCACGTGGCTATAAGAAGAACTGGATGTGGCCAGGCACTACTTAGGACAAACATCCAGAAAAAGAGATCAAGGGCTAGTCAAAGGAAGAAACCTAAGGACTTCTTCCCACAAATATGTTCCATGACCAAAGACAGAGACAAATGTTTATAGAGTTTGAGTGGTTAGATGGTAGGCAAAAGAAAGTTTGAAAGGGGAATCTGTGTTTTGGGGTGATCTGTAATGGTATATAACAACATCACCCCAGGGTCAGCCACGTTGAGTTGATCTCAAAGATCCCTTGGGATAGTAGTCGATAGGCAGGGGGGAGGGAAGGGCTCAGCTACAATAAGACTAAGATCATAGAAGCATAAATTGAGAATGAGAAAGGACTTGAGAGTCATTTAGTCCAGTCTCTTCATGTTATACAAGAATAAAGTGAGGCTTAATTGTTCGAGGTCAAACAGTTAATAATTAGTAAAACCAAGACTCAAAACAATTCTTTGACTTAAATTCCAGAACTGTTCCCACTGAACCATATCGAATTGATCTTAGATGATCTACTTTCAGCCACATAGAACACTGGTTCTATGGCTTCAGGGAAAAGTTCATCTTATAGTTTCAATTCAGCCTTTTTAAGTCAACTTTTTGGTTCAAAAAAAATCAGTCACATTACATTCAGAAAGGAGACAGCCTTGTTATTCATTTGTCAAAAGTTCATAACAGTCACTAGGGATAGTAATCCATCAACTTGGAATTACAACCACTATGAATGAAAGCATTTCTTCTTTGGGGTATTCATTCAACATCATTCACTCAGTGCCTGAATTTTTCAGAACCAGATGTGTATTTCTCCAAATTATAGCCTTTCCTTACTCTGATATATAGGGCAATGGGTTTTCAGTTAGAAGCCATGGGTTTACTTCCTGTCTATGCCACTTACTACCTGTTTGATCTTAATTAAACCAATTGAGCTCCTTGGCCTCATTTTCTTTATCTGTAAGATAAGGGAACTGGACTATATGAAACCAAACCAAGGTTATATTCATTTCTAACCTTTAAGTGCTATTTAAATGTATGTCATTACTATCTAAATTTTTATAAATAGATATCGCAGCCTTACTTTAGGCACCAAAGAAATGTTTCTAAAGTATTCATCCAAAAGCTGATCATGAGGTATTCCTGGGGTTTTCAAAGGAAGCAATGTAAAATTCTTTCTAAAAGATTTGATTCTGCAAGAATCATAGCCCCCTTCTAAAGCTGTTAGCAGTGCAGATATATGACTGAGATATTGGTACCACAGATAACCAAGCTCATCAGTATTAAATCACTGATACCATTGTTTCAGTTTCACAGAATGATTAGGAATGATAGGAGACATTTAGAATATCTACTAAGATTGGATGAAAAATCCTTTGAATAAAAGGAAAGATTAATGCTGTCTTGAGCTCACAATTATCTGACACAAAAATACAAGATGGACCAGAAAATTAAAATAAACACAGGTACTTAATACCTCATACTTCCTTTCTGTTTCTATCCCCATGCAAAACTCATTTTGTTAGGTGCAAGGTAGAAGAAATGTCTGATAGTAAAAGCACAAATGATGTTGGGACAAGAGATCTTAAATTTTGACTAGTCAGAGTTATTCTAAGGGCATTGAGAGGGGTGATTAAAACACGAAATGCTAAATACCTCTTCTAAGGTGGTATCTGAAATTCCATAGCCAGTTAGATGCAGATGATGTAGATTTTGATCCAGAGCCTGAAAGAGCCCTTTAAAACATGCTTTATCTGTATCCTTTGGAATTGCATAAGTCAGCTCATTCCCACCATTTTCTTTAAGAAATGCTTGTGGAATATAGATCTGTATCAGAGATGTAACTTGATCTATGTCTTTGGCATCTTGGACCTGCAGAATGAAAGGCTACAAAGAAGATAGGAGAATAGCAAAGAGAAAAAAAGGTGAAATCCACAAGTACCACAAACAGGCATCAATTGATTTGCATTAGTCATTATACATTCTATAAAACTAGAAGTCAAATTATGCAAAGTCAAAATAGCCATCCACTGTCATGGACTACATATTTCTTTCAGAATAGAAATCAACTTAAGACACCTTCATATATATGCCATTTATTTCATCTCTCCCTACCTTGAAGTTCACCTAAATTCAACTCTAAGATTTGTACAGGACAAAAATTCTACAAGTGCCTGCAGCTAACCACAATGTTTTAGTTTACTACCTTGTTACTAAATTCTAATTACTAAATTTTAAGTACTTGAACCTGTTTGGTCTTTAATATGAGAAAATAAACCCAGAGTTTCTGTTTATTCATAAAAGGAAAACCACAGTTGATTGGAACTCTGAATTAAAAGCCAAAACATTGGCCTGCTTTTCTATGCCCTTTACATAGGTACAAATATGTAGTATTAGTCAAAGGAGACAATGGATGGAGAAATAAATTCATCTCTATTATGGTAGAGGGAAAGGGGAAATGGAAAGCCCGTGGCCCATTAATGATATTTCATTAATGTTACCTTTGTCTTCTTTCCTTTCATTGATTTACAGATTTAATGAACTATCACTTCAGTCTATCACTCCAGTTCCTAATATTTCAGAAACCCTCTATATTGTGCTTTTATCTCCACCACTATAATAAAACTGATTACTGAAAGCCAAGTTATTAATTACCCTTTCTTGCCAAATCCAATGATCCTTTCTTATCTATCATCATTCTCTTTGGCCATTTTGTTGTATTAGACATTGTTGACCATTCCATCCTTGGAACTTTCTTTGGACTTCATGACACTACACTCTATTGTTCTTCCTTTTATCTTTGTGCATTTTCTCTTTTTCATTACCATTAACAAAAATTTATTGAGCATTTCCTTTATTAATTCACCTTCTTCCCATCCACTTAATATAGAAGTCCTCCAAGACTCAATCATGAGCCATTTATTCTGTCTTTCTCCCTCAATGAGTTATACTTTTATGGCTTCCACTACCACTTCTACATTAATGACTGTAAAACCAGCAACCACAATCCTTATATTGACCCCACTTCCCCTCTCATAATTTCAACTGCCTTGAAGATGTTTACAACTTGATGTCATTTCAACATTTCAGATTCAAAATATTAAAAGTTAAAGTCATCTTCCCTCCTAAACCAAACATTTTTCCAGGTAGCCCATTCCTGTCACTGGTACCCTCATACTCCCAAACACCTATTCTCAAATCCTGGATTTATCTTTAACTCTTCTATCTCTTTTATCACCTATATCAAGTATTCAACTGTTTTCTCAAATTTTCCTTCAAAACATGTTTTGATTTTGTCCATATATACTACCATACATACCACCACAGGACAGCTAGGTGGTACAGTGGATAAAGTACTGACTCTAGAGTCAAGTGGACATGAGTTCCAATCCAGTCTCATATACTTGACACTCACTAGCTGTGTGACCCTGGGTAAGTCATTTAACCACAACTGCCTCAAACATCCAGGGCCATCTCCAGTCATCCTGATGTATATCTTGCCACTGGACCCAGATGGCTCTGGAGGAGAGAGTAAATCTGGTGACTTTGCACAGCCCTCCTTCACTTAAATTCAATTCACTACAAATCATGACATCACCTCCCTATGTCATGGTCCTCTTCATGAATGAAAGACAAACAACAGCCACCACAAGCTAAGCCCTCAACACAATTGGGCTACTTCAATAGTCTCTTTTTTGGCTTTGTTTTGTTTTTTTTGTTTTTAGTGAGGCAATTGGAGTTAAGTGACTTGCCCAGGGTCACACAGCTAGTAAGTGATAAGTGTCTGAGGCCGGATTTGAACTGAAGTACTCCTGACTCCAGGGCCGGTGCTCTATCCACTGCACCACCTAGCTGCCCCTTCAATAGTCTCTTAAAACAGTTGTGTCAAACTTGAATAGAAATGAGAATCACTAAACCATACATAAGGATCCCTGTGAGCCACAAACTAACTTAGAAAACAATACATTTATATGTGTGTATAAAGGTAAACATATATAAATTAACACAAAAAAAATCAGAAATGAACATTTTAATCTTGTTTGGGCCCCACTTAAAAGGGTTATGAGTATGCAAACTGTCTGTTTGATATTTCTGCCCTAAAATATCTCTCTGACTCATTTTCTCTACTGCCAATTCATACTATATACCTTTATCATACTAATATTTCTAAAACATTATTTTGTTCACGAGAAACTATGACGAAGTGAAAAAGACCCTGGATTTACAGCCAAAAGAAATGGTTTTGAATCTTAGCCCATCCATTTACTGCTATATGTCCTTGGGCAAGTCACTTCACTTATAGGACCTCAGTCCCTTCATCTGTAAAATGATGGGTTTATATTAGAAATTATCTCTATTGTCCCTTAAGTCTATGAATTTTTGAATGCTGGAGTTCCATAATCCTTATCTTTAAAATGGCGAGTGTAGTACCTGTTCTGACTACCTCATTAGGTCATGGTGAAGCTTAAATAAAATATTATACTAAGTGATAGATGAACATCCATGAGCAAGAGGCAGAAAACTACAACTCATGGATCAAAGCCAGTCTGCCTCTTGTTTTTGGCATGATTCAAGAGGCAAGAATGTGTTTTGTATGTGTGTGTGTGAGTGTGTGTGTGTGCGTGTTTTTTTTTATATTGGGGGTGGGGGGGGTTGCTTGGTTTTTTGTGGGGCAATGAGGACTAAGTGACTTGCCCAGGGTCACAGAGCTAGTAAGTGTCAAGTGTCTGAGGCCAGATTTTAACTCAGGTCCTCCTGAATCCAGGGCCAGTGCTTTATCCACTGCGCCACCTAGCTGCCCTTTTTTATATTTTTGAATAAAATTTTACTGCATTTAAAAATATAAAAATCTTTCTTAACTTGTGGGCCATATGAAAACAGACAATGGTTTGCTGACCACAAAGGATAAAGTGCTGAAACTGGAGTAATGAATACCAGTCTACAAATTTCACTTTAGAAATTTACTAGTAGGGGGCAGCTAGGTGGTACAGTAGATAAAGCACCATCCCTGAATTCAGGAGAACCTGAGTTCAAATTCGGTCTCAGACACTTGATACTTACTAGCTCTGTGACCTTGGGCAAGTCACCTAACCCCCCTCATTGCCTCCCAAAAAAAAATTTTTTTTAAAAAGAAATTTACTAGTTGTGTGTTCTTGAGTAGGTTACATGTAACCTCTCCATTTGCTCATCTGCAAAATGGTGATGAATATAATACCTAATGTTTGGGATTGTTGTGAGAATCAAATAAGATATATTTAAAGCACTTCATAAACCTGAATTATTGGCATTATTCTTGGTGCTAATATTTGACCTTATTTTCTCCTTATCTGCCCAGAGAGAGAGACAGAGACAAACTTTATACAAACTCATCTCTTCACTACCCCTATACATGCCATTCTCATCTCTGCTCATTCTGATCTCTCCACCTAAAATGCTCACCTAAATTGCAGAATGTGAGTTGGAAGCCATCTCAAAGACGATTGTGAGAATTGGAATGACACCCCCTGTTGGTAAAGATATTGCAGGGAAGCTCTGCCATGATTTAGAAACCATGTGACATTAGCGTCTGGAAGTTGCCTGGTGTCTGAAAGTTACATCTATAGAATCACCTGTAGGACATGTCAATCAGAGCTACCAGCCAATTAGCTTGGAGCTGTGTGTGTGTGTGTGTGTGTGTGTGTGTGTGTGTGTGTGTGTGTGTGGACAGCCCTGCTTCCAGTTTCTCAGGAGGCTTCTGGGAGAAGCTGAGGAGTGAGCAGGCCTTTCAGGTGGAGACTTCAGCTGGGGAGCAAGAGATAGGCAGGATAGGGAGAGCAAGCAAAATTTCATACTTGATCCACATGTTTCTCTTTACTAACCCCTGATATACTTTAATAAATACTTAGTGCTGGGGCAGCTAGGTGGTGCAGTGGATAGATCACCTGCCCTGGAGTCAGGAGGACCTGAGTTCAAATCTGGCCTCGGATACTTAACACTTACTAGCTGTGTGACCCTAGACAAGTCACTTGACCCCAATTGCCTCACCAAAATAGATAGATAGATATATGACTGATAGATAGATAGATAAATACTTAGTTCCCAAAGATTGATGCTATACATTCTCTAATTTAAGGTGACCACTCATTAGATTTTAGACATTATAGCTAGAATTTTAGGCCCTTACACTATATAAACCAAATTGTACCTGTACATCAATCCTGCCTATGGTAACTTCAACAGGTGGTCATCTAGTCTTTACATGAGCTCTCTTTAGTAACTGGAGATGCTAGTATTTCCAGAGATACCTCATTCTTCTTTTGACATTGCTCTTTTTGTTAGGCAATTTTTCTTCCCATAGAGCCTCAATCTAACATTCTTCAACTTTTGCTCAATGTTCCTAGCTTTGCTCCACGGAGTTAAGGAGAACAAGTCTAATCCTTCTGTCACGTGACATCTCTTCCAATACTTGAAAATACATGTGACCCTAAGTCTTCTCTTCTCCTATTCAAAATTAAAAATCTTCCTCCTTGAAGCCTTCTTTGATCATTTATGTCAACACCGATCTCTTACCTTCCTGACCATGCAAAACCATTACAAACAGCACCATACCTTTCTGTCCCTTGTTTAGACTAATTCAATACTGCATCAAATTTTTCTCTAAGTGTTACATGTGTATCTTTTCTCACATGCTGGGGGTAGGGGTGGGGCAGCTATACTACCATTCAAGGGCAGGTTTTATGTGTCCTTCTTGCTGCTTCTACGTTTCCTGCCGCTACCCATTCCCCCGCTGAGATGCATTTCTACCATGTTTGAAAAGCTCACTGAACTCATATCCATCAGGCTACCCAATGCTGGTGTTTGTGGGCAGAGGGCAGTCTGCCACAAACATGGACAAAGACAAGTTCACCTCTTTCATCTCTATTTTCAAGTGAGACATTCTGAGAAGCAAGCAACTCATGGTTCCCAAAGTCTTTTAAACTTCATTTTCCCTTTTTCCTAAATCAATTCAAAATAAAGAATTTTGAATCTGGAAAGGAAACTATGCCTGCCCCACTCCCACCCCCAGAAAACTGCAGGCTTCTGCCAAAGGCCTGAATAGCCCCAATGTCACTGGATCTTTTCAAAAATGAAGGACGATCAACATCTTTTCTCAACAATAAGATTCTAAGTTTCTCTAAAACAAGAAACAAGTATAATACTTGTTTTACTATCTTGCTTGAAGTTCTAGGTACAGCATTACACTAGAAAGTCCCTAATAAGAACTTATTATATTAAATTTAACTCAACACATAATTATAATTACTATTACTAATTACTGCATAATAAATATAATTGAAACAGAAAATAGTCTCATGCATAAGAAATCACAGGCTTTAGACCTAGAAGAATTCTTATAGATTATCCAGGCTGATGTGCTCATTTCACAGCTGTGAAAGTACTGGAATGGGTATCATGTGGAAGAGGCATTTGGTTCACCCTATTTGGCTGCCATAGTCAGAACTAGGAACAATGCATGAAAGTTAAATTGCAAGCTCCTTGAGAGCAGGATTATCTTTCACTTATTTTTGTATCCTCAGCTTAGCACAATGCCTGGTACATTATAGGCACTTATTAAATGTTGATTGTTTTAAAAAAAAGAGTTGAAGAGCAGCAGACTTGGGTTCGATTGGAGGGGGGATGGGATTCTCTTGAAAACAGAGCAATCTAAAAGAAAATTAAACAACCTCTCAAGGAAATGGGATACCTCCATCAGTAGAAGTTTTTAAGTGAAGACTGGATTACCACTTGCTGGTATAACTGTAGAATAAATTACCATGGAGGAACAAGTTGGATCCTATAGCCTTCCAACTCTAAGGTTCTTTGACACTGAGACATAGGCATTTTTTTTTTTAATTTGGCAGGGCAATGAGGGTTAAGTGACTTGCCCAGGGTCACACATCTAATAAGTGTCAAGTGTCTGAGGTCGAATTTGAACTCAGGTCCTCCTGAATCCAGGGCTGATGCTTTATCCACTGTGCCACCTAGCTGCCCACTGAGGCCCAGGCAATTTTAAGTGACTTATCAGAGTAGCAACAGTACCAGACCTAAGAGTTAAACCCCCATTACCTAACATGAGATTTAAAGTTCTTTCTACTATCCAACGCTATATCCTGGGAGCTTCTATAATAAACATTTATTACTTTTCCCCTGAGTAGCACTTGGGGCTCCTTGAGAGAGGAGGGATGGTTTGGTTTTTGCCTTTGGGTCTCCAGAGAATTCCACAGTACCCTAGCACATACATAAACTCCATGAATATGATTCGTAAAAATGGAATTGAAGTTCTAGTTTCTTGTCTTACTTGTTTTGTCAGCGTCAGAGTGAGCCCATGGCCATAGGCTTCCTTCAGGCTGGAGGGAGACCCAGAACACCTAAGTTGCCCATGCTGAAGTATGGCAATGCGGTCACTAAGCACTTCTGCCTCATCAAGATGATGTGTAGTGAAGATTAAGGTGCGACCTGCATTTAAAGATCAAAAGAATATCAAAGCTTATATTGCAATACCCTCAAGAAAACTTATACAACTTCAGTAGAATATTGACATTTTCATGATCAAAGGAATATCTGGGATTATCTACTCAGGAACTGTCTTATGCCTCTTCTTGAACAGCATTAACACTTGGCATGTAGTAGGTGCTTAATAAATGCTTAGTGACTGATTGCTAGGGAAACTATAGTCTTTTAAAAATGAGTGACTTCTAATAAACTGTTGGTGGAGCTGTGAAATGGCCCACTGATTCGGGAATACGATATGGAATAATACTAAGAAGTGACTAAGATGTCCAAAGCCTTAGATTCAGAGGTCTCACTACTAGAGATATCTGGAAAGAAAAAAAAAGTTCAAAAATCCAAAAATCTAATGTATATCAAAATAATTAAAATAGAACCAGTTCTTTTTCAGATGAAGGTTGGACTAGACGACCACTAAGGCCCCCTCTAACTCTAAAATTCTCTGATTCTGGACATATCAATATATGATATAGTGCTTTCTATTATCTGCTTTTCTGAAAAGTTTATTTTTTTGTAGGCTAAAACACATTTTAAGTACATTGGCAAACCTGACCATTTAAAAGAATACCACAGTAGCTCTTTTCTCAAAAGAAATAATCATTCCCTAATGTATATATTTTATATATTTGTTTCCTTTTTAATATCCATGCACTTTAAGTTAGGAGACAAAAACATTTATCATGAAGAAAAGGCCTTACTAATTTTATCTCTTATTTTCATAATAAGACAGAATGACAAATCCCTGTTGGTTTTTCATGTTTAAGAATTTCTCTAGATGAAATAAAAGAAAGATAAATAAGTCCTTTTATAGGGGTCCAGACGGTCAATTAATTGATGTTATCCTGTTGTTAATTAATCTTAAAAATATCTAATAGCATGTAGAGAGATTTGAAAAAATTGCTATTAAGATTTAAAATTGGAATAAAAAATAATCTCCAATGATTTTTATCATTCCTCTTCTGAAGTCATTCTATTTTTGCTATTAAGATACCTTCTTTTTTATAGAAGAAATGATGGCATAAAATAATACAAATGCAAATTTTGATCAGTAATGAGCATCAAAAAAGTAAGCACAATAAGCAAAGAACCCCTTCTACAAATATTTTTTCCTCATAGATAGAGAAGAAAACTGCCCTAATTTCTATTTGAGAATGATGCTAGTCATTGCAAATTATGTGTGTTGAATATAGGGGATATGTCTGAATATGCCTAGGACTAAATAGATTGATGTGTGGGTGACAGCTCTTTTCCCCACAAAATCTGCTTTTAAACCTGTGGCTTCAACCACTTTCTGCCAGGGGTGGGGAGGGAGCTGGGGTTTGGGGAAGGGGAGTAGTGTTAAATAAATAATTTCCCTCTAATGAGATCCTATATTCGATGCACATCATGGCATGGAATTGGCCATGTATTCTTTTTTTTTTTTTTTTTTGCGGGGCAATGGGGTTAATTGACTTGCCCAGGATCACACAGCTGGTAAGTGTCAAGTGTCTGAGGCCAGATTTGAACTCAGGTACTCCTGAATCCAGGACCAGTGCTTCATCCACTGCGCCACCTAGCCGCCCCTGGCCATGTATTCTTGAAGGCTATACTAGGGTATCATAAACTAATAATTTTTTTAAGTTCTAAAATTCATGGAAATCATTTTCTAAGTCATGGAAGGGATATAATGCATGATGAGAAGTACCCAGCCTGATGAATCGCAGGTGCTTTAAGCCTTGAAGATATGAGCTCTTGACATGAACCAAAACCTATTGTCAATTTTTTATCTAGTTACAAAATTTAAATAACTCATATCCATGACATTTGCTTGTTCTGAAGAATTATGTCACCTGGAATATCAGAAACAATGGGTTTTGCATCTGGATTCAGAATTCAAATTTATGATGATGCACTGATGACCCTGGAAAAGTCATTTACCTTCTATAGGCCTCAGTTTCTCAGTGAATAAGCTGTTAAATGCTTACTGTGTACTAGGCAGGTACTAAATGTTAGGGATACAAAGAAAGGCAAAAACACTGATTAATGGAAAGACTACATATAAAAGTATGTAGTAGAAGTAGTAGGAGTAGGAGTAGTAGATGGAAAATAATCTCAGAAAGAAAGCACTATTAATGTATTGGGGGCAGGGAGATTGGGACTAGGGAAGACTTTCTACAGAAGGTGAGATTTGATCTAAGTCTTGAAGGAATTCAAATGAACTAAGATATGGAAGAAAGTGGGGTTGGGGTGAGGGGGAACATTTCAGATATAAGTGATAGCCAGAGCAAAAGCACTGAGAGGGGATGCAGCACATAAAGAATAGCAAATGGGCCAAGAAAGCTGGACCGTAGGATGTGTGGAGGGGAGGAAAGTATAAGATTATTGGAAAAAAGGAAAGGGACAGGTTTTAAAGGGCTTTAAATGCCAAGCAGAGGATTTACATTCAATCGTGAAGGTAACAGGGAGGCACTGGCATTCATTGAGAAAACAGGTGTCAAGGTCAGAGACATACCTTAGGAAAATCACTTTGGCTGCCATGGGGAGGATAGATGAGTGTGGGAAGAGATTTGATACAGAGAGACCAAATAGAAAGCTACTAGAAAAGTTCAAATATAAGATGAGAAGGGCCTATGATAGGGTGGTGGCTAGAGAAAAGAGGCATATAAAAGAAATTATTGCAAAGTTAAACATAACATTTGATAACAGAAGAAGGTATTGGTTCGCCTTCAAATTCTGAAGTCTATGAAACCGTTAACGTTAGCATATCTAAATTGCTTATATTAAGTTCACTGCTAACGACTGATGTGAAATAAACAGATTCATTCTTTGATCTTGAAAATAAAATGAGGCAGGAAAAAGAGTCACAGTGATTCTTAATCCAATTTCGATATTTTACAGAAAACAAGCAGGTCTAAATGAAGGCCAAACTAATTTATGAGAGTAGATACGTGTGGAAGGGAACTGTGAATTTTAAGCCACAGAGACATGAAGTAGCAGGTGCTTTCATGGGTATTTACTCATTATAACATTCCAAAGAAAATATTGATTTGAACTAAAAGAAGTGAACTAAGCCCCTGAGTTCAAGTGATAGGAGCAGTGATACATTTAGTTAGTACTGTTATCTGCAGTTAATTTCAAGTGAAAATTTTTCTAAACTATTTCTATGCCTAAAAATAAAACAATCTAAATAAATTTAAATAGTTTAAAATAAAATTAAATAAATAAACAAAGTATATGTCCATATTGGATTGTTATGGGGATATTAAGAATTTCATGTGATATTTTCATGCTATATTTTAAGGATTTTATGATATATTTCACGCTAAACATTCTTAACCTTTTGACAACTACCATTATGGCTCAAATATCATTTAGTTTTTTCATAATTAGACTATTGGGCTAGAAGAAATGGTGTACCTGATTTGATATATATATTGGTGAAGAGATGGCATAGGGAGCCAGAATCTGAGTCAGAAAAAGCTGGGTTCAAAACCTACTTCTGACACATCCTGGCTATGTGACTAATGGAAGGCATTGAACCTCTCAATGATATAGGCAACTCTCAAAAATTCCAAGTTGGAGAGTTTATGCAGATATGTAATGGGAGAAGGAGTTTCCTCAATGGGAGCTCTCTGTACCAAGGGAATCACAGGTCTGGTTGATCAAACAACATGCCTGTATTAAGCACTTACTACCTGCTGGACAATATATTAAGCATTAGATATGAAAAAATAGAAATGAAATCGATACTTTCCCTCAAGATGCTTATATTCAAATGAGGAAGATAACATATAAAATATAGAAATATAGAAGATACATACAAAACAGAAACAAAGTAACCTTAGAGGAGAGGCATTAGCATCTGGGGGGGTGGGTAGGGAGGAGAACGGAGAGGAGGGCAAGAAAAGGCTTCATGCAAAAAGTATCATAGGATCTTAGTCCTGAAGAAAATCAACTTTTAAGAGAAAGAAATTAGTAGGGAGAGCATCCCATGCACAGAGGACAGGTAATATAAAGGCAAGAAAATTCGAGATGGAGTACCATTGGTGAGGAACAATAAATAGGCCAATATGGTTAAAACATAGAGTTTGTGGAAGGGAGGAAACTATAGTAAGACTGGAAAGAGAGGAAGGAAGACTTCTGGCATGAATGGGATGCAGATTCCCCAGCTTCCAATTATTTACTCCTAAAGATCCATGAAATTCTCACCAGACCCTATAATGATTAAGAAATCTAGTGAGATACTACAGTGACTTATTTTACCCTGGGACTGCATAAAACATTAGCCAGAAGCTCATAGGCAATTGAAAAGGTTCCCTTTCTTCCCTTCCCCTGAAAATTCAGCACAAGTGCAGGGGAGCCTCCCTGCATGACCAGAGATGGGAAATATGTAGTCTCTGTGACTAAAGAAAGCAATGGCAAAGGGATCACATTTTTTTAAAAAGCCTCAAAAAACCTGGGAAAGAATTTTTATAGCTAGTGTTTCTGATAAAGGCCTCATTTCTAAAATGTATAGAGAACTGAATCAAATTCATAGGAATGCAGCTCATTCCCCAATTGAGAAATGGTCAGGGGATATGAATAGGTAGTTGTCAGATGAAGAAATTAAAGCTATCTATGGTCATATGAAAAGCTACTCTAAATCATTGGGAAAAAATGTTAATTGAAATAATTCTGAGGCAACACCTCACAGCTATCAGGTTGGCTGATGTGACATAGAAAAAAAG
Source organism: Dromiciops gliroides (assembly GCF_019393635.1). Lineage (NCBI taxonomy): Eukaryota > Metazoa > Chordata > Mammalia > Microbiotheria > Microbiotheriidae > Dromiciops > Dromiciops gliroides. The sequence continues at coordinate 685,353,933 of NC_057861.1, read as the reverse complement.
GTGACAAATGTTGGAGAAGATGTGAGAAAATTGAAACACTAGTGCATTGTTGGTGGACTTGTGAACCGATCTGGTCATTCTGAGGAACAAGTTGAAGCTATACTCATGGGATTATAGAACTGTGCATGCCCTTTGACCCAGCAATGCCACTGCTAGGTCTGGATTCCAAAGAGATCATAAAGAGGGAAGAAGAACCCATGTGTGCAAAAATATTTATAGCACCTCTTTTTGTGGTAGCAAGGGGTTGGAGATTTGGAGGATGTCCATCAGTTGGGGAATGATTGAATGGGTTGTGGTGTATGAATGTGATGGAACACTATTGTGCTATAAGAAATGATGAGCAGGTGGATTTCCGAAAGACCTGGAAAGACTTGCATGAACTGATGCTGAGTGGGGTGAGCAGAGCCAGGGGATCATTGTGCACAATGGTGGCAACGTTGTGTGATCATTAACTGTGAAATACAGCTCTTCTCAGTAATGCAATCATTCAAGGCAATTCCAAAAGACATGATAGAAAATGCTCTCCACATCCAGAAAAAGAACTATGGAATCTAAATGCAAATCAAAGCATACTATTTTCACTTTATTTGTTCATTTTTTCTTTCTTGTGGTTTTTCCCTTTTTCTTGATTCATCTTTTACAACACAACCAATATGGAAATATGTATAACATGATTGCACATATATAATTATATAACTATATATAAATATAATATATAAGAAAATGTTTAAAATACATTGTATCTAATAATATATTATATATAAGTATGATAATATATTATATATAAATAAGTATGATATTAGTATATTGTGTGTTTATGCATATATTATATAAACGATAATATATACTTATGCATTTATACATACATACATACATGCCTCCATAGGGTTGAGTAAAAAGTTCCATTGTGAGGACTTAAAAGCCTCAGGGAGTGTTAAAGGAAAGCAGCCAGCATCATCTAGTCAAGGGCTCTGAGGTCCCTCACGCTCTCTTGAGACGTAAGAAAAGGCCATGAAGATACAAAGTTCTAAACCTCTAAATTTCACAGGGCTTTAGCCACCAGCATGGAGATAAGCTCAGGGAAGATAGTTCATAGTCTCAAAGAGTTCGCAGTTGAATAAGGGCAGGGGAGAGATAAAAGCACACAACCCATAAAGAATTTAGAGAATCGCAAAACCAGAAAACAAAACCATCAAGCTTTGCGCAATGTTTTCAGAAATGTCTCTTACAACAATTCAATTAGTGTTCACTCAGAATGACTCCTCTAAGAATAAAATAATAATAATTATGAGGCAGCAAGAGAAACTAATTCAGGAGGAAGGAAAAAGTTTGGAAGAGAATCTTCTTTCTCTCTTGATTTGCCTTCTGTTTATTTGGGTTATGCTAGCTATCATACTGATGAATCATCAAACATCCTGTCATGTTAACTTCCCATGCTTCTCAGCTTTCATGAAAGTGGGACAGAGGAGTTTGTCGATCTCAACTATTGCCAAGACAAGAAAAGTGAGAGAATATCTCACAGTGAGAAAGGACCAAGAGGTCATTTAGTATAATGCTCCCAACTTCAGGTCCACTTATTAGTCCACCACAGAGTTTTTTCAATCTTAAAATTCTAGGGATCAAAGGTTCTTAGTCCTTAAAAAGGATAATTTATTTTTTTAAATGGATCCTCCTTCTTTCTGCACCTGTCTTCTCTCCAGTTCCTGGTCCCTTCCACTGTTCTAAAGTTGTAGAGGGTAGAATAGGAGACAATACTAATACTGAATTGGTTGACAATTTAGAGATTTTATAGAGAACCGTACTCTAAACTAGGAAGATTTAGATTCAAAAACTGCTTTTGACCCATCTATAATAGCTGTGTGAGCATGGGCAACCCACTTAACTTTATCTTGGTCTAAGCAACTCCATGAGACTATAAATTGCAGGAAAAGTGTTGCCTTGCTTTGGTAAAAGAAGCTTCATTATTTAGGAGTTACCCAAGTTACTGAAATCCTTATGCCAACTCCCTTAGTTAACATGGGCTGGGATCAGTATTGAATAGGAAGAATAGGTGACATTATATAGTGATTTCAAGAATCTCAAGCAGGTTGGCCTTTTGGAGACCTTTAATCCTTAAATATTTTCTATATATATCCTGTCTTCCATATTAATGTTTTGCTTATATGGAGAACGTGTTTTCTTTGAATATTAGTGGGGTTTTTTGTTTTCTTCTTCCAAATTGTCATTCTCTTCCATGTAATTGCAATGAGAATCAGTTATTCTCTCTTTTGTGTCTTTAGTAAATTTGCCACTGTGGATTGAAGGGTTTTTTCCTATTTTGTTAATTCTTACTTTTGTGCAGACCCTGAATCATGTTTTCACAATTTCTTATTTCTTTCATATTACTCAGAAACACTTCACTATGGTTCCATTCTATCTTGGGAATCTACAGGATCTTCTGTCCCCATCAGATGTTAATTCATTTTTATCATGCAATATTTTTTCATAGATGTATGGACTCTTTTGAGCAGCAAGGTGGCACAGTGGATAGAGTGCTGGACTTGGAGTTAGAATGACCTAAATTCAAATTTGGCCCCAGACGCTTATTAGCTATGTGACCCTTGGCAAATCACTTAACCCTATTTGCTTCAGTCTCTCATCTGTAAAATAAATTGGAAAAGGAATCCCAAACGGGGTCATGAAGAGTTAGTCACACAACTCTAACAACTCAATAAACATGAACTCTTTTACCTGATCTGGAGACCATATTCCCTTCTGTCATTAATAGCTTCCTTTTTTATTTATCTATTTACATATAACTTTTAACTGACCCTTCTTCCTGGTAATAAGAGGCTTTCTCCCCCTATTTCTCCCTATTGATCACTTTCTTATACTCCCTTTGATTGCAGTTTCTCTGGGAGCTGGACCTCAAAGCTGTCTTGTCCATGCTAGTGGGTAATTCACTATTCACACGACTTCTAGAGAAAAGAACTGGTCACAGCTGGATTTGGGGCTCTTTCCTTCAGGTGGAGAAGTAGCACACAGCCACATACTATATTTAGTTCTCTAGTGGGACTCTTGTGTCACAGAGCACTGACATAATAGTGTCTCAGCCTCAATAAGCTTCTGCCTTTTGGATTTTAGTTTATGTGACCTTTCTATTGAAGCATGGTGGACAGAAGGGCTGATAGTGAAGAAGGATGTTGAATGAATGTGTTATAGGTTAAGAATTATTAGCTTTCTCTCTTCTTACTTCACTGAATTGCTACTTTTAATTCTTAATGTACTAGAGTGTGAAGACAGATGAAATTGCTTTTATTTCTTCTACATGAGATAAATGGAAAAATCAAGTATATTTCAAAGACAATGATTAACTGTTGGGTAGGAAGTCCACTTCGTTATTCCATAAGCACATATTTCTTGGAAAGTTGCTGTATATTGGCATAAGCGTCAACTTAAATGTAAGTAATATAAGACACATTCAAAGACATTTATCACAGCAAAAAATGTGGGTCTATCTTGTTTCAAGGTTGAAACCCCAGGTAGCCCTAAGCACTACATTGGTACCAATAAGATATTTAAAGAAGTAAAGAAAGATTTCTTGTGTGTTAGATCGATCAGAAAAATATGATTTATAAGGAAAAAATAGGCAAGAATCTCAAAGTATGAAATGACATGGAGGGTTTTTATACATGCTAGTAGGAGTATACACACCATTATTGTATTGGTAAAGTCAACTTTCTGAACCTAAGTATGAAGCCTTAAGGAACATGTAAGGAATAGTGTGCATAATTCTAAAATTCTTACTATTTTTTTCATTTGAGATGTCTTACTATATTTCCAGGAAACAATTTCTGAAATGAAATTGTCCTAATCTCTCTTGATGAAAGATTTGATCCTATGAATGATTGACTATCTTACCTTTGTTATAAAAAAAAAATCTTATCTTATCAAAACAAAGAAGAGAATGGTGTTCACATTTACCTGCTCGATACTTCAGTAGAATATCCCATATACCCCGGCGGGCACAAGGATCCACACCACTGGTAGGCTCATCCAGAACAACGACATTTGAGTTTCCAATAAAAGCAATGGCAATTGAGAGTTTTCTTTTCATTCCCCCAGAAAGAGCTCTGACGTGCTTGTTTTGGTGGTGAGTTAACTCCACATCCTGTAGGGTTCTAGAACATGAAAAAAAAAAAAAGCCTATCACTATGGTCCATAATATTATGATATTATTCTTATAAATCTCAAATGCTTCCAGTCAAAATGTTTCCTTAGAATTTAGCAGGCTACAGTAGAGAGTTAGCACTGAACAATGGAATGAGCATTATACCTAGAATAAGGAGAAACCTAAGCTTAAATTCTGCCTCTGAAACTTAGGTACTATGTGACCATAAACAAGTTACTTGATTTCTGGATTTCAGTTTCCTTATTTCTTAAATCATTTAACAGAACTTTTAATACCAAACTTATATGAGAGGCAGCATGGCATGGTGGATCAAAAGGAAGTAAGGAAACAAGCATTTATTAAGCACCTACTGTGTCCCAGCCACTGTGCTAAGCACTTTACAAAATTATCTCATTCGAGCATCACAACCATGGGAGGCAGGTGTCATTATTATTCCCATTTTATAAGTGAGAAAACTAAGTCAGACAGAGGTTAAGTGACTTCCCCAGGATCACAGAAATAGTAAATGAGGCAAGATCTGAACTCAGATTTTCCTGACTCCAGGAACTATGCCACCTAGATGATTCTTCTATATGATAGCCTTTGAGCTAAGAAGAATTAAGTTCAAGTAACTCCTGCAACACATCCTGACTGTGTGATTCTGGGCTAGTCACTTAATCTCTCAGTGTTCTAGGCAATACTCTAGAACAAGAAATCTCAGAGAAGTCGCTGACCTGCATCAGTAGAATTAGTTCCCTCCTTCAGCATAAACCTTAGGTGACCTCTTAGATTCCTTCCTGTTTTGAATCGATAATCCTCCAGTGCTTAGAACAGTGACTGACACATAGTAAACACTTTAAAAATGTTTGATAACTGGGGGCAGTTAGGTGGCACAGTGGATAAAGCACCAGCCCTGAATTCAGGAGGACCTGAGTTCAAATCTGGCCTCAGACACTTGACACTTACTAGCTGTGTGACCCTAGGCAAGTCATTTAATTCTCACTGCCTCACCAAAAAAACAAAAACAAAATGTTCGGTAACTATTGACTTCACACTATTGTCAGATTATGCATCTTTATGTACAAATCTAATCGTGTTAATTCCCTCCTCAAAACTATTCAGTATTTCCCTATCAAATGCAGAATAAAATTCAAACTTTTAAACTTGGCATCCACAGCCATCCACAGCCTGGTAACTTACAAACTCCCCAACCCTTATTTCAAATTGCAGCCCTCTATTTGTTATGCCACAGTCACCGGACTGTGGATGGTGGTGGATGCCATAGTTATACACATCCTTATCTCTATACCTGTCATGTCATTATATTCCATTCTGAACTACGGTTATACATACCAAATCTATTATGTTTGCATCCCCTCAGCACCCAGCACATAGCAGCCTTTAATGCTTCTTAAATAAAGAAATAAACAAGTAGCCAAAGACATTATTGTATTTGAATTAACAATAGTACACTATATCCCATCAGTAAATAGTGAATTATCTATGTTGTGTTCACTTGTAAATTGCCTCTATACAGTACTTAACTCAGTTCTACTCATAAGCAGTTAATGAGTATTTTTTATATTAGTGAATATTCATTTCTCTATGGAAATAGTTTTTTATTAATAAATATGAATACATTAACTGCTCATCAAAGAGCCCAACAATTTTCAGCAAATTAAACACAGTAGATTGCACGTAGTTTGCTTACTACCACCTATGTAGACTCAATTCTTGCAATAGTTAAGTACCCTGGGTTTCTATAAAGCTTTCAGCTTTAAATAATAATAACTATGTTCCAATAAATCCAAGATCCATTGAGGTGGATACTCCTTTCAGTCACACAGATCACACAACAACTCATCCATGCCTTCTCATCCTGTGTGCCTCTTGTTCATGCACGGTGACAAGGTGTCTGGCACATAGAGGATGCTCAAAAATATCCAAAAAATGAATGGATGGATGGGTATTGATGATATGACCATTAGCTCTACTAGTTAAAATAGCTTTCCCCAGATCTCATGAGTAGATATGCACTTAGATCTTTTGCATTGGCGAGCTGAAATGATCGTTCCATGTTGTTGAGGTTTTGCCATTCTGCCATTCATGTTGACAACTATCCCTTTAATTCACAATTTTTGCCACTACGAAAAGAGCTTCTATAAATAATATTGTATATATAGTATACTTTCTATTTGTTGATCTCTTGTGGATATAGGCCAAGGAGTGATATATCTGGGTCAAAGGGAATATTCACTGTTTATTAAGTTTTTGTTTTTAATTCCAAATTGCTTTCTAGAATGTTTGTACCCATTCACAGGTTCAATGCATCCCTATGCCTGTTTTCCCATAGCACCTCAAAAATTATTTTCCTTTAATGCCATCTTTGCCAATCTTATGATTGAGATGGGAAATCTCATAATAGCTTTAATTGTTAATTCTCTAATTACTAGTGTTTTACAGCACTTTTTCATATGGTTATAGATATCCTGGGTTTCATATCCTTAGATCATTTGTCAGTTGGGGAATGGCTCTTATTCTTATTCTTTTCTTTCATTTTAAAATTTTAAAATTAAATGTGAATTATTAAAATTTTACTTTAGTAATTACTGCCTTTTATGTACCTAAAGAGAGACAATGTGGTATAGTGGATTGAATGTTGGTCTTAGAGTTAGGAAACCTCTTACATCTTACATTTTTTGACTATGTGACTATGAGCAAGTCATTTAACTTGTCAGTGACCCTAGGCAACTCTCTAAGATTTTACATTACAGAATTGTTCATCTGCATTTGTGGGGAGGGTCAGGCAACTAGGTGTTATAGTGGGTAGAATACCTAGGCAGAAGTCTGACCTCAGGCACTTACTAGCTGTGTGACCCTGGGCAAGTCAATTAACTCTGTATGCCTTAGTACCTCATCTGTAAGATGAGCTGGAGAAGGAAATGCAAACCATTTTAATATCTTTGCCAAGAAACCCCAACTGGGGTCACCAAGAGTCTGACATGATTGAAACAACTGAACAACAGTATTTGGGGGAAAAATTTCTTTCCTCAGAGTTCCCCAGGCTGAGAAAATCACAATGGCAATTTCACATATATCCAGCAGGGATACATGTGTACACTGGGAAGACCATTAACCCCCTCAGGCTATACTATCATAATATAAAAATAACTCAAATTTTAATGAAACTTTCAAGTTGACAGAATTCACCTCAAAATCCAGCATTCTTTCCATTAAACCATGCTCTATAACAAATAAAAATTGGGAAAATAAACTTATATGTCCACTATTATTGAGGAAAATACATTCTTGGTTGCATAGCATGTATTTTTTAATAAAATGGAACATACTGCCTCAGGATGCCTCTAGGCCAGGTGATTCTCCCTCACTAGAGTTCCTGAAACAAAGTCTGTATGAACACTTGATGGGTATGTTGCTGAGGAGATTCTTATCCAGCTGCCTATTGGATTAGATGGATTCTGATATACCTTCCAAATCTAATATTCCATGGATGCCTGAAAGGAAAGCCACTATTTAAATGTCCCCCAAAAATTAACAAAAAAGAGGAGTTGTTTTAGGTAAGTACTAGTCATTGGAAGAAATTTCAGAAAAAAAGATTCCTCTTCTCCTCAAAAATGAAGACCGTGCAATCTTAAACTAAAATAAAGGAAGCCAGGTTATAGAAACATGGGACATAAATCGTAATCTTCAGTATTGGGTGGTTCAGTTCTCTATGGGGCATTAAGCAAATTTAGAACCCCATGAGGACTTGGACTAAATTTCTCCAGATTGGCCAAGTGTGAAGAAATCTAATTACATCATGACAGCAGCCTATTTATGTGCTTTATACCGTTGTTAGCTTGATAGATAAGAATCAATGCTACATGATTCAATAGAAAGAGCTCTGAATTGGAGTCAGAATACATGAGTTAAAAATTCATTTCTGTCATATTACTCATGTGACCTCCTGAAAGTCACTTGCCCTCTCTGATGTCTGAATTCATCATCTATAAAATGAATGATTCAGTTTAGATCAAAGCTTCTTAAACTGTAGGTCATTACCCCATATGGGGTCACATAACTGAATATGGGGGGGTTCACAAAAAATTTGGCAACAGTAAAAGGTTATGTATAGCTATTTTATATACCTATATACCTGAGATCATGTAAAAATTTCTTGGGCAAAAAGGGATCATGAGTGGAAAAAGTTTAAGAAGCCCTAATTTAGATGACCCCATTGAGATCAGAATTCAAGAAAGGGCAAACAGAGGCAACTCTCCAAAAAATATATTTATTAATAGGGTGCCAAACCTATTAGCAACTGGATCTTATGGTTTGCCTCCATTTCTACACTTAAGTGATGGCCAATAGCACTTTTTTAAACCTGGGTGTGTCTCCCTTCTGATTGGCGTAACAGGACATCATTTGGATCTCCCTTGGCAAAAAAAAAAAAAAATAAGGCAATGCTCACTGGTGGACATTTTAATGAGAAGGTACACTAAGAGTTCTCAGCTCCTTCCAATGGCTTCAGCTGGGCAGGGAGGGACACAGGCAGGACTAATTAGCATCTGGGGAAAATATTCTGGCCTTCATATATGTCTGATTATGCCTCTCACCCACAGTGAAATGAATGTCTCCAATACAACTGCAACAACGCATTCCAATTTTGGAAAGTTGTAATCGCCAGCATTTCTTTTTCCTTAGTGAGTCCAAAACTACATCTCTACAACTTTGAAAAATTAGTCTTGGTTCTGCCCTCTGGGACCAAGTAGAACAAATCTAATCCCTCTGTAATGTGAAGGTCCTTTGAATATTTGAAAAAATCTGCCCAATTTAAGTCTTTTTTTTCCCCAGGCTAAGGAAAAATCACTGTGTTTTATTTTTTTTCATTCAATCCACATATTGCATAATTTCCGATTCCCTTACTATCCTGGTGATCCTCCTCTGAATCAGGATTTCCAGCTCCATTCTAAAATGTTTACAAAGAAGTAAACAAAGTACCCTAGATGTGATCTAAACAAGGGGGAATACAGTGGTCTATAATCTTCTAACATTATTCATCAAGCTTCAAATTGCATTAGCTCCTCTGAGTTCCACATCATACCACTTATTGTTTCATTCTTAGTATTTGTATGACCCACACAAAGCACAGTGCCCTGCACAAAGTAGGTGCTAAATACATGTTTAGTAATTAATTGAGTGACTTATTTTAGCTGCAGCCCATTAAGACCCTGCATTGTTTGGCTTTTTTTTCCCACATGAACTGCTTTCTAGCCACATTTGCCTCTGTCCTGGATATGTATTTTGTCACCTTAGGAATGTCATTGTTGAAATACATATCAAGTTATCCTTAAACACAATTTTGCCTCATCTCATTATGTTTGGCTTTCTCTTTCTGAAGTCTGTATCAAACAGAGAAAGTTCATTAGCCCAGAATGAATTTTGAATTATTAAAAAACACATATATAGGGGCAACTAGGTGGCGTAGTGGATAGAGTACTGGCCCTGGATTCAGGAGGACCTGAGTTCAAATTCGGCCTCAGACACTTGACACTTACTAGCTGTGTGACCCTGGGCAAGTCACTTAACCCTCATTGCCTTGCAAAAAAAACAAATTTAATTTTTTTTAATTAAAAAAAAACACATATATAGAGGGCAGCTAGGTGGCACAGTGGATAAAGCACCAGCCTTGGGTTCAGGAGGACCTGAGTTCAAATCCAGCCTCAGACACTTGACATTTACTAGCTGTGTGACCCTGGGCAAGTCACTTTATCCTCATTACCCCCCCCCAAAAAATGCACCTATATATCAAAGGATTATAAGGCTGGAATTAGTACTATACTGAGGCAGAAGGGCACTTAAACTTTCATATCAGATGGCTCATATTGGAAACTTTCATATATGTTACTCTTTCAGAAAAGATTTCCTTATCTGCCTCACTTGTTTGCACTTATGCCAAATAGTCATCATTGCCAGAATGTCTTCCTTCTGTCTGACCAAAATCCCTTACCCTGTTGCTTAAGTCTAGGTTCTTTATGGAGAAGGCAAACTGTGGGTTAACATGCTCAGTATGTATGACAACATTCAGCTTACTGTAGACAAATGGTATCTTAAAGTGTTTTCCAAGTCAAAATAAGGGCCAGAAATATACACACAAAAAAATGATTTTACACATGACAAAAATATAGCAACCCCTGTGGCTCTATTGTTAAAGACATTGCTTCTGCACTTACATTTTTGAGATGGTAAAAATGATGATTACACAGAGTAGTCGAGTTCCTTTTGCACCATGTTGGCTTTAAGAGACAACTCTCAAAAAAAAAAGATACAAATCTTTTGCCTGACAAAGGTAGTGTCCACATGGATAAAATCATAGAAATATGAAGTTGAAGTATAAAAGATTCACCTTGGGGCAGCTAGGTGGCGCAGTGGATAGAGCACCAGCCCTGGAGTCAGGAGTACCTGAGTTCAAATCCGACCTCAGACACTTAACACTTACTATCTGTGTGACACTGGGCAAGTCACTTAACCCCAATTGCCTCACTAAAGAAAAAAGAAAAAAGAAAAGATTCACCTTTAGCTACTATGGATGCTTCCATTAGGAGTACAAATGAGCAGCCTGCTTTTCCCCTGCAATACATCCTCCCTCTGTCTTCACTAACATAAAATCCAGCCATAAACTGAAGGATTTAGGCCATTAAGCTCTGACCTCCCAGGGACCTGGATTCCCTATCTTTACTCTGGTTATTATCTTTCCTGAGGTAGGTTTGTGCCCTCCAGAACACTACCCCTTGCTCTAAGAATTATAATCAAATCAACACTAGTATTATTGCCTCTGGTTGTAATCAGTGAGCTGCCCCATTGCTCTATTCAACATCCTTTTGACTTCAAAAAAAAAAGGAAAAAAAAACTCTTTCTTGGTCACCACTCCAAGAATTTCCATCTTTCATAATGAAAATTCTTTAAGGATAGACACTTTTACCTCTGTGTTTATACCCCAAGCATTTAGCACAATACTTTGCACATAGTAAGCACTTAACACTTTTTCATTTAATTCATCACTCATTCATTCATTTATTCATTTTCCCATCACTCAAGGCTCAGCTCAAGTTTCACCTTTCAGCCCACATTGATTTCAGCCTTCACTTAACTCCTTATAATACTGAATAATGCAGCTTAACACCTAATTGTTTTATAGGTAAAAGTGTTTTTTCTTAGATAAGTCTGTAATCTCCTTTTGTATTCCCCACAGTTCTTACTCAATTCAGCATACAAAGTAGGTATTTATTATTTGGTTGAATCAAATCTGGTCTTTAATTTATTCTCTTTCTCAGAAATATAAGCCCATTCTCCCAACCATACTCTCCAATGTTGTTTTTGTTGACCCTAAGGGGAAAGGAAATAAGAGAGCAATAATACTAACTTATTGACTTGTTGATATAACTGCTTTTTTGTCCACAGTGGTGCCTTTATTGAAGCAAATAGCAATAAATGTTCCCGTACAGATAAGTTGTCAAATAGGACATCATACTGGGGACATACACCCATCTCCATCCTGATGGCAGCAAGCTGAGTCTGCATGTCCTTGCCATTAATGATGATGGTACCAGAACTAGGAGGGTACAGTCCTGTCAAAAGAGATCTGGAAGAGAAAAGAATGGCAACAATTCAACAATTCACAAAGTGATATAACCATATTATAGGGAGAGTCAAAGACATAGCTACGCACTGTTTCGTTTGGTTAGCTGTCTAAAATAGTGCTTTTTCAGGTTTTCCTATCTTTGTCAGGGTTTTAATGACCATGCTTTGACTAATGATGAACACTAAAGTCATGGTTTGACCCTTTACCCTATTTAGTTAGATATATCCTTTTCTAAATCATCCTCTGGTGCTTCTTTATGGTGTAGTGTTCATCCTGGATACTTTAAGGCTGTTCCAGCGAAGTCCAAGCTCTGGCAAATCTTACTAACATCAAACGGCTTCAAAGAAAAGACATGAATATAGCCTGTATGTCTGCTACCTGTGAATATGTCTAGCTCAGTCCAGAGAGGCATTGCTAAAAAAAAAGTTCACTGCTGGATGATAACATGTTGGCCAGAACTAACTATTAACCTATGTAACTCACAGAGGAATTGCCATCTTCATGATAGAGGGAGTGTCCATGTGGATAAAATCATGGAAACATGAAGTTGAAGTATAAAAGACTGACCTCTGTCCTTGGTAGCTTTGATTTTGCCTAATTTCTTTCAAGTTTTAGGACTCTGGTGACCATCTCCATTTATAGAACCACCACCCTGTTTCAGGCCCTCATCACCTCATGCCAGCATCATTACAATAATATTTTGATTGATCCCTCTAACTTTGGTCCATCTTCCTATTAGCCACCAACATGATATTAAAGCATAGGTCTAGGTTATGCCCCAGCTGAATAAACTCTAGGGACACCTTTAACTTTAAGATCAGATACAAAATCCTCTTTTTGGCTTCTAAAGTCCTTTACAATTTGGCCTTTTCCTCTCTTTCCAGTCTTCTTTAGACTTTATTCCCCTCCATGAATGCTGCAATCCCAAGACATTGGCCTTCACCCAATCAATCACCACATATCTTTAAGTACCTACCATACATCAGTCACCCAAGCTCACAACTTAGATGTCATCTTCACTCCCTCACTCTCTCTCACCTTCTATCTCCAAATATGTTACTGATTCTGTCAATTTATCCTTTGTAACATCTTTGGTATATTGCCCTCTTCTCTCCTCTGATACTGCCACCCCTCTGGTGTAAGACCTCATCATGTCATTATTGCACCTAGACTATTACTATAACAATAACCTTTTGGTTTGTCTCCCTGCCTCAAGTCTCTCCCCACTTCAGTCCATCCTCTACTCCTGTAACAAATTGGTCTTCCTAAAGTAGGAATCTAAGCATATCATGCCCCACCACCACCCTTCCATTCAGTAAATTCCAGTGGTTCCCTATCAACTCCAGGATGAAATATGGTTTTCTGTTTGGCATTCAGAGCCTTTCATAATCTGATGCTTCCTACTTTTCTAGTGTTTTTACTTATTACTTCTTCCCTTGTATCCTCAATCCACGTATTATGAAATCCATTGTCACTGGCCTTCTTGCTATTCCTGAAATATGACAGTCCCTTCTCTAGACTCTGGGCATCATTGACTATCTTCCATACCTGGTCAATCTCTCCCTCCATTTCCTGACTTCCCTTGTTTCCTTCCAATCCCAGCAAAAATATCGCATTTTACAAGACTCATTTCCTCATCCCTTTAATGCTAGTACCTTCCCTCTATTGATTATTTCTAATTTATACTATTCATAGATTTTTGTTTGCATGCCATCTCCCCCATTAGACTGTGAGCTTCTTGACAACAAGGACTGTCTTTTGCTTTGCTTTGTATACCCAGCACTTAACACAGTGCCTGGCACATGATAGGTATCTAATAAAACCTTGTTGACTGAGAGACAAGTACAGATGAAGGCCCAAAAGCAATCCCTGCCCTCTTCCCCCAGTTAGAGTATTTGGGTACAAATTCTGCCTCTGTTGAATGATATTCGGGATTCAGTTTCCTCATTGATAAGATGAAGAGTTTTGACCAATTAACCTCTGAGGTCCTTTCCACATAAAAATTGATGAACTGTGAAAGGAAGAAAAAATTTAGAGTCCGAACCTAATGATTCCTATAAAATAGAATCTCACCATTTTTTGTTAATTATAAAGTGTATTTGTAAAGATAAAGCACGGTGATAGCTTTCTGAATCCATGTTTGCTCTTTCTAGCCATGTTCTCAAAGTGTGCCAATGCTAACAAATACTTTTAATAGATTCATTTTTTTCTATCCTGCCATACAATTTTAGCCCCTGAAAAATAGCATGAACTTTATGTAATTCCTTTTGACTTGTTTTACAAATGATTTATCATTTCCTATGAACTGCTGGAGTTTTATGAATTTCTTTTTGTCTTCAGATACAAAGATAAGCAAAAGTTGGTTTGGAGAGACAGGGAGACCATTAAAGTAATTCAATTTAATAAAGATCAATCTCCCATTTTTAGTGAGACAAACTGGAATATAGGAAGATGTGTTCTAATTTTAGTAAAATTATGAAATCCAGTATTTTGCTCACTTTTGATTCACTTCAGGGATATTGTGTAGACAGTCTGACTTCTGGATCTTGATGCATCAATGACTATTTTAACTCTTGTCACATATTTCTATAGCCAAATCTTGCTTTTATATCCAAATTTTTGTGTCATTTGGTCACAGACTAAGACAACCTTCCTAAGAGCCAAATAGAGCTTCCAAAAAAAATCTCAGCAGTTTAAATGTCATGCTATTTCCTCTCTGAGTTTCATCGTCTTATTTGGGTTCAAGGAAAATTGAACTTAGTGGGAGGAAAAAAAATTACATGAGCCATTGAAGTTTGTAAGAACTAAATAAAACATGGTCAATTTCTTACAAGTTCGATTTGCAGGAAATGAGAATGGATTTGTTTTTCATGGTGAAGAGAAAGATGTTTATTACTTCTCAGGGTTCACACACCACTCCACCCTCTCTGCAATCTACCCACCCCCTCCAAAGCTTCGAGAATACATCAAGCTTTATACTCATAAGGGCCTAAAAACTAAATTGGGTACTTAAAGAAGAAGATAGATTAAAATTGACCATTTAGTAGAGCACTATTGAGTGGACCAGTGCCATATATCTTGGAATTTTTGCAGTAGAAGGCAAAAATTAGATGACAATTCTTTTGGTTTATAAATCAACTTTTAAAGAACCAAATTACCTAATAGTATACCATTTTTAAAGCAGACATACATAATTGTGGTCTTTCCAGCACCATTGGGTCCCAGCAGAGCAGTGATTTGACCTTTATAAAATGTGAGCGTAAGCTCTTTAACTGCAGCCTTTTTGTCACCTTCATACTCCTTGGTAACTGATACCAGTGTCACTCCTGTGTAGACTCTGTCCTCAAGTGTTTTCTGCCCATTTGGTGGCAGAGATCCTGTGTGAGTGAACAAAATAATGTCATAACACAGCAAGGGCTTGGAAAATAACAAAGACATTTGTTTAAAATGCACTGGTATCTTCTTGATATCTACATTGTTCAGGTCCTGAATTGGTTTGGGACACAACTATAGCTGCACTTTCACGATATTTAACAGAGTATAGTGAATAGAGGGCTGGGCTTAGAACTAGAAGGAAACAAGGAAAGGGGGCTGAATTAGGAGGTGGAGGCAAAGGACATGGTTCAAATCCTGACTGCTATTTGTGTGAACTTGGACAAGCTTTTTAACTTCTCTTGGTCTCAATTCTCTTACTCTATACAATAAGGGGGCTTGACTGATTGAACTCTGTGGTCCCTTTAAAACTATGATCCGGGGGGCAGCTAGGTGGTGCAGTGGATAGAGCACAGGCCCTGGAGTCAGGAGGACCTGAGTTCAAATCCAACCTCAGACACTTAACACTTACTGGCCGTGTGACTCTGGGCAAGTTCACTTAACCCCAATTGCCTCACAAAAACAAAAACAAAAACAAAACAAAACTATGATCTTATAAGACTTGGTTTAAAATATCTCCTATGAAACTTACTAGCTAAATGGTCCAAGCTAGATGTTTAACTTTTATGTGTCTCAGTAAATTCCTTAGGATTTAGCTATTAAGTAATCGAAAATTCACAGTCTGCACTGATAGAATGAGTTCCCCAAGGTGAGTAATGACATATTATTTGCATACCAAAAATATGATTTAATAATTTCTAACCAAAAGGAGCTTATTTAATAATAAAAAGTTAAATTTTAATGTGCATTCATAAAATAGACTATTTGATTGAATTTTTTTTTAAATTTGGGTTCTCTCAAGACATAAATTCTTTGTATGTATGCCCTTATAATGTGACATGGAGGGTCAGCATGGTACAGTAGAGACTTGACCTCAAAGTCAATAAGACTTGGGTTCAATTTCTGCCTCTGCCATCAAACTACTCAATTCTCAAGGTCAACGATGTTAATGATGCTGCCCTACAACTGTACAGTGTTGAGTGCAACCTAAAGCTGATTAAAATGTAATTGGGAAATACTGAATGATATAAATAAAAATATGAGAACATAGATAATGGTAATATGTGGTTTTCTAAGTCAATAAACAGCCACAGGGATCCTTACATATTCTTTAGTGGACCCCATTTTTATTGTTCCTATTTGAGTCTGACACCCCTGCTCTGGGCAACCCTTTAAGACTCTCCATTGCATAGATAGATACCAACAACCCATCTAGAGGGAGTTTTCTCATGAGGGAATTCCTATACCAATGAAATCTCAGTTCCAGTTTCTATACTCTCATTCTACTCATGGTCCTATATAATTGATCACCCTATTTATCCACATGTTTAAAATCTATCTAAATTTTAGGCCCCATGGAAAGAACACTAAATTGGATGTCAAGATAATTCTCTTCTAGTCTTGTTTCTGTCACTAATTAACTGAGTGACAGTGGGCAAGTCACTTCCTATCCCTGGGGTTCGGTTTTCTCATCAGTAAAACAAGATGGTCAGACTAAGTCATCTTTAAGATCTTTTCTAGCGACAAAATTCCACATGCTCACACTCCTATTTTTTTTAACTCTGTCATGATCTTCCTAGGACCATTGAATTTTTGGTTACACTCATATGGACTATAGAGATAAAGCCTAACATAAGGCTATATTTAGTGTTACATTTGAGATTTTGATATATTCTTGAGCAAATCCTTTTGGTCCACAAGGAATTGTGAAAGAAGACTGCAAAAACAAATAAATACATACATACATACATACATACATAAATGGATGAATGAATGAATAAATAAATAAAAGATAAAAAATAAATGAGTAGATAGATAAAAAAGAAAGAAGACTTCATGCAATGAAAACAGAGGAACCATGGCCTTCAGGCATGATTGCTGCCATGGCACCACAGAGATCTAAAAAGTCCATGGCATGACAGGCCAGAAGGATATAAAAGGTTCTCTTTACATGTACTTGTAAAGAGTTACTCTAGGACTTACCTGGAAATCACCACTCTCCCAAATAGCAGGGTAAAAAAAAGTGACCTAAAGCTATCATCTTTTTACAGACCTTTATTCATGAAATTCTCATTGAAGAACAGATTGTAACTGGTATGTTGTTGCTTCCTCATCTTGAAGCCACACAAGTTCTGCCAGTAGGACATAGTAAAGGGGAAATTCCATGGTTTCCTTAAACCAAAATTGCCTAAAAAGGAAAGATTGTAATTAAAACATATGAGGCTACTATCTCTTATTTGTGAGAAGATTCTATAGACTATCTATACTAGAGAATATTTACTTTCATATCTAGAAAGAAACACAACTTTAAAATAACATTGCTAGTCTAGCTTATGCATGGCCCATATATAAAAATGATGATTCTGTATTCTCAATATAAAGACATGTCTCTATTCCCTACAGCAGCAGATGCCCTTGGCCCCTAACTTAGATCACCTGGAACTATGACAGACCTATCAAGGTATCACCTCTCATTTAAATGGAGAAAGGAACCTTCTTCTTTTCTATAGGTAGAAAATTTACGTGGTACTAATTCTAGTTTATATCATCCTGCCTCTGTAATCCATCTTTCTAAAGCCCTGGTACAATCTTCCTGCTACTAACAACAACCCAACCTACTCAAGCCCTTCACAACCCCACCCCCAACTGGGACCAATGTAACTGGTAAAGCATTCATGGTTAAGGGAGGGTAATGGTAGATGATGTATTTCTCAGAATCCAAAGCTAATAGTTTGGATACATATTCTCATAGACACAATGCTCTGAATCCTAGTTAGTACAATTAGAATGTGAAGCTTATAAAAGTAAGGATTATTTCATTCTTTGTATTTGAATCCCCAGAGCTTAGCAGTGTCCCTAGAATATAGTAGTGATTAAATACTTACTGAATGATTGAATTGAAATAATAAAATTAATTCAGTTCTATACTTAGAAATTGAAAGGGGGTTATGGAAAAAGAACTAAATAGCCTAAGACCTAAATTTTAGTCTACCTAGTTTATGCCAATAAGTGTCTATAGGGTTTGAGGAAGTCACCCCTTGGAACCTCAATTTCTTTCTCTTTTAAATGATGATAATAATACTTGTACTACCTACCTGATAGGATTTATCATAACAATAATAAAAATAAAAACTAGCATTTATATAGCATTTTAAGATTGGCAAAACACTTTAGAAATAGTAGCTCATTTTGTCCTCACAACAATTCTAAGGAGGTAAGTGTTATTATTATTCATATTATAGAGGCTTTGAAACTGAAGCAAGAGAAAATTAAATGACTTGTTCAGAAAGGGTCTAAGGTGAGATTTGAACTCATATCTTCCTGTCTCTAGGCACAGCACTCTAGCTATCCTGCCATCTAACTGCCTCTAGTCATGCATAAAACATTTTGTAAACCCTGAAGTGTCCCAGAAACATGAATCAGTATTAGTATTTCATGGTCCTTTCTAGCCCTAACATTCTGTGACCCAAGTGCTTATTTTAGAGGAGCAGTGAGAAGGAACTTGATACATTGGAGAGATCACTGAACTGGGACTGAATGAACAGACCTGCTTTGAAATGCTAGACCAATCATGACAAATTCTGTGTCTTTAGCTTTTAATCTTCAAATTCCTAATCTGAAAAATGAAAATAATATTTGCACAGTTTCTCTGTGGTGCTTTGTAAATTTTAACACTGCCTAACAATAGTTTTCTTTTTTTAATCTTAGGATTTCCTTTACACTCTTAAAAATTATTGAGAACCCCTCAAAGAGCTTTTGTTTATGCAGGTTATATCTATTGATATTTATCATATTAGAAATTCAAATAAAGGGGGCAGCTAGGTGGTAGAGTGGATAAAGCACCCACCCTGGATTCAGTAGGACCTGGGTTCAAATCTGGCCTCAGACACTTGACACTAGCTATGTGACCCTGGACAAGTCACTTAACCCTCACTGTCCAGAAGAAAGAAAGAAAGAAAGAAAGAAAGAAAGAAAGAAAGAAAGAAAGAAAGAAAGAAAGAAAGAAAGAAAGAAAGAAAGAAAGAAAGAAAGAAAGAAAGAAAGAAAGAAAGAAAGAAAGAAAGAAAGAAAGAAAGAAAGAAAGAAAGAAAGAAAGAAAGAAAGAAAGAAAGAAAGAAAGAAAGAAAGAAAGAAAGAAAGAAAGAAAGAAAGAAAGAAAGAAAGAAAGAAAGAAAGAAAGAAAGAAAGAAAGAAAAGAAAAGAAATTAAATGTCTTAACAGTATTATGAAAAATAGTTTTGACCTCATGGACCCCATGAAAGGGTCTTGGAGATTCTGAGGGGTTCCTAGGACACACTTTGAAGACTGTTACTCTCTAGAAAAAGAGTTATTATTATCTGTAATTTCATCCCTGTGGTGTTCTCCTACACTGATTCAGAGCACAATCTATTCCTTCCTCCTCCCCTGCAAGCATGCTCATCTTTGAGATTCTTGTTCATGTAATGGAGAGATTAAGTAGACTTTTATGCTACATCCCAGGAACTTAGCCCCAATCTATCACATTGGTTCAATGACAATTCACATGTTCTATGTTCCAACAAAACAGCCTAAACTTAATTTTTGAAACAGTCCCTCTTTGTAAGGTAGGCTCAGTCTGCAGGAGAATTGTGCGGTCTGCCTTGGGATTTTTGTCCCTTTACTATATTTTCTCTATTATAGAAAGTTTAGTTCAAGGCCATGATCTTCAGTTTTCAAACTGAAAATTTTAATAATTTAACATTTCAGACAAACACAAGAAGACACCCCACTTTTATTTTGTTGGCTTTCAATTTAGTCGACACAATGCATTTCCAAATGTGTCCCAGGCTCGAAAAGGTTCTAATATATCTATTCTGCTATATCATAGGTATGATTAGGAATGAAGTGACTGTTAAATATCAACTAAAAAAGAACCCATTCAGAACAGTTCTAATTCCATATTAGTCATCTCTGTTAAATCAATACTTATCATATACAGGTCCCCAAATTCATTTTAAACCATTAAATAATTTTCTTATTGATTTTGTGCATATGAATGAAATAAAATACAATCATCCATGGTTCCTTTTATTTTCCTAAGCAATTCCATAAAATGAATTCACATTCTTGGTGAATTAAAGGTCCAAATTCCATGTCATTAAATTAGGGAAGGCCCATATTCTAAGATTTGTGTACTGGGCAGAGATCTTTTTTTCTTTTTAAAAATCATGGAAAAAAATCATGGCTTCCTAATTACCAGCTTAAAGAGATGATGAAAATGTCAAGAAGCAAAGAAATAAAAGTTCTTCTCAATTTTAAAAGGTGAAGGAAGAGCCTGGGTACTGTAGCAGTTATTAAATTATTTGTAGGCTCATGCTAAAGCAGCTTGTGTTTTGGTCCTGACTTTGTCACTAAGTATCCATATGACCTTAATAAAGAAACTTAAACATCCTGCACTTCTCTTTCCTTCAGTGGTCATGACCTGTCTCTTGGCATACATAATCTTCATTGATCACTTTGTCTGGGCACTTTAAAGCCCAGCTCTTTAAACGTTCTGTCATTATTTTATACTATCATAATATCCACAAATCAAAATGACCCAACCATTCGTTTGATATTTCTTTGTTGACATACTGTTGGTTGAGTTTATGTGGGTGTCGCTCCTTGGAACATCTTTTGTTTCCACTCTTAGATTTTTAGCTTTTCAAACAGTCTATCTGGAGGTAAACAAATTTCAGTTATGGTCAACAAATCTAGTGGCTTTTTCACGTTGTCGGTTTTTACTATTGTGCTGACAAGTGATGTTGGTTTGTTCCAAAAGTATTTCTGTAAGTTATTTATTAGTCATAGTAGTAGGATTGAGAATGTTAAGTTATTTGAGGCAGGGATTGTTTCATTTCTGTTTAAATTTTTCCTTTTACCCAGCATGAAATCTTGAATAGAACAAGCAACTAATGGCTTCTGAATTAAATTATATGCATTATTGTTATTCTATGAATAGTAATTATTATCCATTTTATATGCCGTTTTATGATTTAAATATTGCATTGCTCACAGACCTGGGAGGAAAATAGGACAAACATCATTCTTTTAGTTGTGCAAAGGAGGAAACTGAGGCTTGTAACTACCAGAGGAAATAAATAAATAAACTCTAAAACTGATAATATTCATAATGGAAGAACCACCTAAAACCATGACAGAACCAAATCATCCAATATTTATTAAACTAGGATCCTCTGATGACCCTTGCCTACATTCAAACAAAATGTGCAGAGACCAATTGGCAATTACAATTCTGGCAAGGTCCTTCCATTCTTTTAAATAAGGAGGCTGAATTATATGATACCTAAGGTGCCTTTCACTTTAGACTTTCTTTCTCTATGGTTCTGTTTTAGTCCATGTCTATACAGAGTCCTCAGATAAGTTACATGGGTCAAAAACATCTGTCTTTGCTGGTTCTGTACATCCATCTGTGTACCCCCATCCACCCACTCATCCATATAACGACATCCACCCACCTTTTTTACATCCATCTGTGACAACAGAACCATGCTCAGGGACATATTGACATTTTTCTGGGAAGATTGCTGTAAAGTTTTCTTGAGATGAAATTACCATTTCCACAAATATATTCTGCATTCCCTCCTTTCCTTTTTCCTATCTTCTCTCTTAATTCTTTCCCAGAACTCAATAATCACCCCAGTCTCAGCCCCTCTGCTCTAGATATGCTCATCCCAAGGAATGCTCAGCTATTTTATGAATCCACAGTTTCACTAAATTCTTCAAACCCCTGTGTAGCCAAGTCAACAGCTCAGAGACACCATTTCTATTCCCTTCACCCCAGAGGGCATCAGTACTTTCCTAGCCTACAAATAAATCAAGTCCCCAGGTATAGGATCAGCATGTTAAAGGAACTCCACTTCCAACACATCTGCATTTTAATTACAATCAATTCCCCTAGACTCAGGCAGGATGAATAATGTTAACACTTTCTGAAAAAATAGTCAGCACCAGGGCCAAGGGAGGATACTAATTCAGTCAGCATTGAGGTGGGGAGAAGCAGTCATGACAGCCCAGCTGCTGCTACATTGTATAACCATTGAGGCAGCAGGTGGCAAGAATTAGTCTTATATTTAAGGAGGAAGAAGGTTCTGATCCTGACGCCATTTGCTCTATGGAGGCTGGGCAATTGTAGTCATTAGGCAATTGAGAGTAGGTCCCATGTGAGCCTATAGGGCTTGGGAAGGAGGTCACCACATTGGCTTGCTTTCCTGAAAATAAAACATCTCCAGGATGGGCATATCCCTAAGTGTCTACCATGATGCACCAATTGACAAAGAAGTAGATGATGGGGATCATGTCAATCGCTATTTCCCTTCCCTGATTGTCTGGTGTCCTGTGGTGCACTATGTATGTAAAGGTGTCATATTTTCCTCAAACTCTTAAATCTATGATGAACACGTCTTTAGAGATGGTCCTGGCTGTATTTCTGATACACAGCTTATCCTAATAAACAATACATGTATGTTTGCGAATCTAGACATAACAGTTTAAAAAGCCTCCCATGGAAGTCATCCTTCCCCTGCTGTCTGCAGGACAGATTATTGGATAGGACTTTGCTTTTTGTCACTGAGTCTTCAAATGCATTAGCAACCACTGCTCTGAGATACTGTAGAAAGGATTATTTTTCAATCATCATGACTTCTTAGGTTCTTCTAACTCTGAGATTCTGGGAATCCGGGAAGTCAGATGTATGTATTTTTCTGGAACCTTCAAGCCTTCCCAGATAACATCTGATGCCATGAACCAAAACAATCTAGGGAGAGGGACTAACCAGTAGCTGAACAAGACTGTGCAGTGTATATTTTGCTTTTGTGTAAAGGGAAAACCATGTGACTTATAAGTGCCAAGCCTTCACCTAGGACAGAAAAACAGAGCAAGAAAGAAAAGCACAGGAATCACATGCCTTATCCTCCTGGTTGAATTTTGAAAGGTGCAAAGGGAAACATTTTTTAAAGTAGCAATCAGCACTAACTTTTAAGAGAATAGCAAAGAAAAAAAAGTAAATTAATGGGGCATAGCACAAAAGGACCTGAATTCAAATTCTACCTCTTCTGCCTAACTACCTATATGACCTTAGTCAAGTCTCTTCATTTCCCCAGGTCCCGAGTTCCTCATATGTAAAATGAGAGGTTGAACTGAATTTTCTCTAACACAGACCTATTTCTATGAAGATCCATGGGAAGAGACTTCCTGACTTGAAAGTACTAACATACTATATAGATATATAGAAATGCCAATACAAGGAAGGGACAAGAGCCATTTGTTTTTGTTTTGTTTTTGTTTTTTGTTTTTGTGGGGCAATGAGGGTTAAGTGACTTGCCCAGGGTCACACAGCTAGTAAGTGTCAAGTGTCTGAGGCTGGATTTGAACCCAGATACTCCTGAATCCAGGGCTGGTGCTTTATCCACTGTGCCACCTAGCTGTCCTTTTACATTTTTTTGTTTTTGTTTTTTGTTTTTTGTTGTTTTTTTTAACAACAGCCATTTGTAAGGATGATGGCAATTATTCAGAACATTAATAATCAAATGACCCATCCTTTTCAGGGTATGAGTTAGTTCCCTCGGGTTCATAAAAGTAATCAAAATTCATTCTCATTCTCTCTCTCTCTCTCTCTCTCTCTCTCTCTCTCTCTCTCTCTCTCCATATGCCCTTTGATGGAGTGGTTGGGAACTGTCCAAGAAGGCTGAATACCACTAATACTGTTAGTACAAAAGTTGTAAACATGGGTGCTAAGGGAGCCAGCTGCCTTAGACAATCTATCAATTGCTTATTCCAATTGTTCTAGTGTATACCACCACTGATGCCATATAGAAGGGTTATATACCTGAGATATTTAAGGAGGAAAAATAAGCATTATCATGTGCTGTAGATTTTAATGAGACTGGTTGACTTTTGTATTCTTAGGCAGTTGAGATTATTCATAAGGTGAGACCAAGTAGAACCAGAGAGAGTCTAAGGTTGGTCAGGGTAGTACTGAAATTTTTAATTACACACTTGACATAAGTATACATTGCATCCCAAAAGTCTCAGTGAAGTTTTGGGACACCCTATATATCTCTGTGACTTCCCCAATGTGCAAACCTGCAGGTAAAGCGGCAAAGGAGATTGTACCTACATATCCCTTCCATGCTTTTGTAATATGCTATTATATTATTTTTTCAGTTGGCAAAAAGAACAGCTTCTCATAAAGACTGAGTTTTGATGAGAAGACCTTTCAAAAACAACACTGATCACCTGTCTAATAATGTTCTGATACCCCCTCATCATTCCCAAAGTATGTTTGATTTAACAAATACACATATATCATGATTAGGTGGAATATCATTATGTGAACCAAAAACCAAATGCTAATATAAAGGAAAGTACTCCCCATTAAAAATTATAGTTTGCTCCTGAAAATATCTTTTTTGTTACCAATATAGTTCCCTAAAGTGTTTTAACTTACAATTTTTTTTGGGGTGAGGCAATTGGGGTTAAGTGACTTGCCCAGGGTCACACAGCTAGTAAGTGGCTGAGGCTGGATTTGAACTCAGGTACTCCTGACTCCAGGGCCAGTGCTCTATCCACTGCGCCACCTAGCTGCCCCCAACTTACAATTTTATTAATGATTCTGTGTAAATTCGGTCATCATCAGTTTTGTTTTGGTTTTTGATTTTTTGGTTTTGTGTGTGGGTGTGTGTGTGTGTGAGAGGCAATTAGAGTTAAGTGACTTGCCCAGGGTCACACAGCTAGTAAGTGCTAAGTGTCTGAGGCTGGATTTGAACTCAGGTACTCCTGACTCCAGGGCCTGTGCTCTATCCACTGTGCCATCTTGCTGCCCCTCATCATCAGTTTTCAAATCCTCCTTAGAATATTTTACCATTTCCCTCATTTTGAAATTTTGCTTTCTGCAATATTTCCTTTTATTTCATGTCTTTTTTCCGTGAAGGTTAATTTTCTTTTGTTTTAGGTCTCAGAATTCTTACCAGGAATCAAATTACTGAAGTACCATCCACATATAAAATAAGCCATTGAATCAAAGAGAATCATCCAGCACACCCAGCCAAATGTCATGTCTCCTTGTTCCAGAGATTGGTACATATTATTCCACTGAATCCCTAGTAATAAAGAAAAAGGTCAGAGCCACATCTTCACATCTCCTTTTACTATATGTCTTGGGGTGATAAGCACATCAATAACTGGACCACTGAACAGATCTAAACAAAAGGAATGTTAATAAGAGTTCTTCAAATGAAAAGTTAGATCAACATTAAACCATTTGAGCAATATTCAATAAAGGATGAGCAAAACAGTAAAAAAAACTACAGCATGCATTTGGGAGACAGATATTCAATTTGACTGAAGTGACATGATATAGAAGAAAGTTGGAATAGCATTAGATTGTGAAGAGCCTTGAATATTAGTCAATGGAGTCTGAGCTTCCCTCTAACAATAGGGAGCCACTGAAGATTTCTGAGCATGAAACAACCAGATATAAGCATAAGGAAAATTAGTTTGGAAGTGGTATGAAGGAAAAAATGTAAAAATTGAGAAAGGAGAAGGAAGAATGGTTAGAAGACTATGGCAAAAGTCCAGACATAAAAGCTTTGATTTGGGTGCCAAAAGTAGGAAAAGAATAGAATAAAGGGAAAAGATTTGAGAGATATTGTGATGGTAAGGGAGTGGCCAAAGATGATACTAAGGTTTCCATCTTTGGAGACCAGGTAAATGATGGGTCCTCGGGGAAAATTAGTGAAGTCAGAATAAAGAACAAATTTTATGAGGCTAGAAAACTACCTTCATGTGAGATATGCTGATTTTGAGACTATGATAGTAATACATTCAGATGCAGCAGTCCTGTAGTCACATAAAGGAGAATAACAGAAACTCAGAAGTGAGGAAGAGGCTAACAAAAACACTCTGGAGATAATCTGATGATTTCAAAACATCAGGAGTTAATATGATACCCAAGGGAAGACATCAAACTGAATAGCATAGATGGCACAATTGGGAATAGCCACCTAAAGGAGTCAGGAAGAAGTAAAGAACCAGCAAAGGAGATAAAGTATTCTGAGAAAGACAGAAGAATCAGATCCTCATGTCTCTGAAATGATGTGGAAAAGATTATCTAGGAGAGAGGGGTTGGTGGCATATACTGCAGATAGATGAAGGAGGATCTGACATGGAAAGAAGGACTTTTGATTTGGCTATTATAGATTAACTGACAGTAGTAGATTAGTGTGGGGAGGTGAAGATATTGAGGACATTCTGAATAATGAAGAAGTGAAAGCATAGAGTGTAGGTAATATTTTCCAGAAGTTTGACTATGAAGAGAATGAGAGAGTTGGTATGATTGGGTAGATGGACCGTAAGCAACAAAGAAAGGCTTTTAAAAATGTGGATTGCCTGATTATTCCTGGGGACAGATTAGAAAGTGTTATTGAACATTGTGAAATTAGAGAAAAAAGAAACGGAGACAGAAGGAGAAAGAGAAAATAATTGCTAGAGCACGGTCCAAGAGGTGGTGGAAGGGCATAGGATCAGGCACTGAAGTAGAGCACTTCACTTCAAGAAGGAGTAGGGCTACCACTTCTACGAACCAGAGGAGAAAAAAGAGGATGTAGGTGACGATACTGAGATTTTTGAGAAACACGATGCATGGTTTAGGAGTTCATTTTTAGGAGATTCAGGGGTTGTTGTTTTTTTCAATATAATTGTATAATTGTAGGATGTGGGTGCAGTAGGGAGATGACGGGAAAGGTAACAATTTGCCACAGTGACTGTGGGTAATGAAATGTAGAGGGAAGCACAGTGACTGGCACATTGTAGGCACTTAATAAATACTTGTTTCCTGTACCCCTTCCCACCTGGACCTCTAGGTCACAGAAAGAACCAAGAAGACTAAAAGCTAGTTACCATATCTTTATCATTTTGAGGAACGTTTAAAATATGTATTCTTAATTGTTCAGAAATGAATCTAATATTATATCAGTAATTGAGATCTATAAAATTTTGTGAATATAAGCACGCTTGTATAGCCACATGATAAATGTCTATTTTGTTTTAATATTTCAAAAATCTGTGATTTAATCAATGTAGGTATGTCTAAAATCAATGCATTTCAAAACCCCTCTGTACCTTAAAACATAAATTTCTGTGGACAAAATATATCATATAATGGCCAGTCTTTCAGTCATGAGCTGCTCCAGTGAGTGAGAGAGAGAGAGAGAGTGAGTGAGTGTGTGTGTGTGTGTGTGTGTGTGAGAGAGAGAGAGAGAGAGAGAGAGAGAGAGAGAGAGAGAGAGAGAGAGAGAGAGAGAGAGAGAGAGGGAGGGAGGGAGGGAGGGTGGGTTAGGGGGAAGGAGAGATGCTTTACCCACAGGTTAAAATTTAAGTTGTTTATCTTTTTTGGTATTCATACGACTTAATCCAGGGCAACATTAGAGAATAAAGTGTGATACATAAACCTATAGGTCTACTTTCACCTTAAGTTTTTCCTTTGAGACTTAAGCACCTTGGGTCTGGAAGGAAAAAATTATTAGGTGGCAGTTTTAGCTCCAGTTTGTTATTTCTGCATCTCCTTTCCTCCAAAGAGTTGGAAGCATACTGGACCAACCCTCCCCACCCTCCACATTACATTTGTCTTACCATAATTCACTGTCAGCCAAGCTCAGCCCCAAGCAATATATGGTCCCAGCCCAGAGAAAGCGGGAGAAAAACAAAGAAAAGAGAAATGAAGATAGAAACAGGTAGATAAAGGAGAAAAGGAAATGCTAGTTTATTCTTCATGACCTCCTCACCCCAACCAGACTAGGAACAAGGGTCACTTGCATCATTATTAATATAACCTTATATTTGCTTTGATACAGAAAAAGCACATTCTTCCCATATATCTTCTAAAAATCCCTAAGGAGTCTCTCTTGGCAATCATAGTTAAAATCTCAAAGCAAAAGAGAAAAATTAAGATGAGGATAAACATGAAAGATGTTTACAAAATAGGAGGATAAGGGAGAGGGGAAATATGTGATTAAAGACAGTAAAAGGCAAAATATGAGGGAGGATAGAAGTAATTTATATTTCCACTTTTACCACAGAAAAAAGGAAACCATAAAAACAGTAAAAAAAAAAAAAGTCATTATTTAAAACCTATCCATTATTAAATGAAGATTCTTTCTTTTTACTAAATCATAAATAATATATTAAAACTCATAAATTTCCAAAATAGGTTATTTTTAAGTCTTAATCATTAAAAGCCACTTCAGGAAAAATCCATGCTCTTACCTGCCTCTTGTCCTTCTAAGAATGTAATGAAAAATACACCTTGCCCAAAGGCAGTTGTAGATAGAAAACACTGTACCAATTGATAGAGAAAAGATGAAAAGAGATACATTAGCGTTTTTCATTGAATAAAAGAGCAGGTATAAGAATAAATTCAGCTTGAGAAACAGTGAACCATTCACATTCAGATGAACCAAACAGTTGCTCTGGGCTACAATTTAAATTTCTGAACCTGAAAAATTTAACAGAATGCCAACCCATTTTTAAAAGAGTGATAACAAGTTAGTTATTAATGTTAAAAGGAATTATTTCACTTTTCTGCAGTGCTTGAAGTATCATAAATCCAATGTACTACATGTTGAAAATACATAAAATATATCAGCAGAAAAAAGAATAAAGTGCCTTTTTTTAAAATAAGTGAATGCCCTAGAGCTCACTAGAGGCAGAATAATGGAATGAACAGAGCACTATCTGCTGGAAAGGAATTCTATTGTAAAGAAATATTATTTTATCCACTGGAAAGGGCAAATATACTTTACTACAATAGAAAAGACAAAAAAAAGCATTTCAAGCTCAAGAATATAATGTTATCAGAAGGAGATGGCTAGTCTAGTCTTTTAATTACAGATGGAAGTAGACAAAAAAAATTGCTGAATAAAATCCTTAAAATCTTTGCATCAATAGAGGGAAAAAATCATATGGACTGGATTTTAAACAATAATAATAGGTATTGACTATATTCTTTTTTCCAAATAGTTTATGATTTTTTTTCTATTTCTCTTGGATACCATTGAACACGCCTAGTTAATAACACAATAATAAATAGAAAGGTATCGTCATTATTTTAATAGCAGGTGGTACAAATTCCAGTGTGAAGTAATGAGTATGTTGGGAGCCTTGATATTAATTAATTACACAAGACCAATCATCCTAGCAAAACACTAAGACAGAGAAGACTTGGTAGAGAAGTTCTAGAGATTTGCCTGAATTACAAAGAGATTGTAATTTAATGAGGGTCACATGGCTGGTAATTTTTGAACTATTTCTTTCTAATTCCAGGATCAGCACTCTGTCCAAATGTTTATGTTCCTTCATTTAATTACAACTTTTTGTATGCTTGGCTAAAGTGTTTTGTTTTTTATTTTGGTTTTGGTTTTTTTGTGGGGCAATGAGGGTTATGTGACTTGCCCAGGGTCACACAGCTACTAAGTGTCAATTGTCTGAGGTCGGATTTGAACTCAGGTCCTCCTGAATCCAGGGTGGGTGCTTTATCCACTGTGCCACCTAGCAGCCCCCCACAGTGTTTTTTTTTATATGACAGTTTAATATAGATTAATTTTCTTTCCCTTTCCTTCTTTCTTTCTTTCCTTTATTCCTCCCTTCTTTTTGTTCTCTTCTTTTCCTTTTTTTAGAGTGAAATTTTAGAAATAAAATAGAAGTTATATAAATATCTGAAGAGAAATACTTTTTTTCAGTAGGTACATTTTAAATGAACGATTTTGACATTGCTAAAGGAGTGATCACTCCCATTAACATAATATGATTCACAAGTAGTTCAATGGAATGCTTAGGTCTGCACTTATCAAATGTCTTTAGAAATCTCTCTTTTTTGTTTCATGCAAAAAAAAAAAATCTAATATGCTACAGCTTAGTGTTCTCTTTTGGATGCTGCTGAGTTCCCAGGGTATCTCCATACAGTATCCTCTATTACATTAATAATGATAACATTCAACAGGCTGTCACCCTGCAAAATCATTGTAATCTCACAGACTCGTGGCTGCCGGGCTTGGATCTCTGAGCAGAATAATGAAAAGGAGACCTTTAAAAGGGTTTTTATTGTTGTCATTGATTTTTTGGCACCACCCATAAATCCATCTGAGTAGGGAACTCCCAGTGTAGAAGGTTTGTCCATCCATTCAGATCAGCAACTGTTCTCCAATTTATTGTCTTAAGAATGCTATTTGGAGCCTGAGACATTAAAGGACTTATCCCAAGGCTAAACAGCTAATATGAAAAGTCAGAGTTAGGCCTTAAGCCCAGATCTTTATTTTTATCTTCAAAACCAGTCTTGCAGCTATTATACATATTAGCTCTCCTGAAGTGGCCCCCAAAATGACTAAACTATAAGGTTGTTTGTTGTTTTGTTTTGCTGGGAGAGGGGAAAAGTAGACTTACCAGAACTGTCTGAATAGCAAAACTTAAGTGGTTGTGTAGGACCAAGAGAATTATGTACGGCAAAAAGCTGATCATATACACCAAACTAGTACACAGGGCTGCGGTATTGGCATTGCTGAAAAACGCACTGAGTAAGAAGCTAAGCATGACGACTGAAACTCCGAAATCCAGGAGGAAAAGGAAAATGATGATAGCATTGCTATGTGCAAAGATGCCACTTGTTTTCAGGATGATGGCCAGAGCACAGCTGCTTATAATAAGCATGATGATGTTCTCCAGAAACCAGGCGAGGAAATAAACAGTGGGGTGGACACCCATCATCCTCATATACTGTCAAGAGAAAGAATCCTAAATTACCATTAGCAATGAAAATCTGAGAAAGAATAGGGGGTTATTGAACAGAAAAAAAGAACAATATTGGTCCTCAATTTCCTCACTTTTTAAATAAAGACAGTGAACAAGATGATCTCTGCTGTAAAGAATTAATTGTCATTTGAGGTTTTTATGACCCCATCTTTTGGCTAGAATTTGAAAGAAAAACCTCAGCGTGCACTGGCCTGGGGCTCCGCAAACCGCAGGGTGCTCCACCCACTGGTTGCAGCCGTGCTGGCACCTCACCTCATCACCACTCGCAAAGCCTACATGGACCTGGCAAAATTATAATGATTGGAAGCCTAGTGAGGGAAGTCATGTGCTGTCAGAGCAGCCAGCCAATTGGCTGGGGATTGGGGGGGGGGCGGGGGCTAGGAGAAGGGAGGTGTTTTTTTTCCACATTCTAGCTGGAAGCTGGAAGGTGCTGGAAGAGGCTGCAGTGTATTCTCAGCTGATTCCTGGGCGGTGGTGTTTTATCAGGTTGTATAATTTCCCTTTCCCCATTTTATTTCCTTTCCCTTGATCCTACTGATCCTGTTTGTGTTTTTAAGTTCATTCTTGTTAAAATAAATCCTGTTCTGTTTTGAGGGAGGCTGCCGCAGGTCTCCTTCCTTGGCCCAATATTGCGGCGAGCCGCTTAGCTAACACTCCCCAATTAAAAATTGGTCCCCGCACTGCTGTCCCTTCAGGTATAGCAAAAATACTAGACTTCTTAGCAGGTGAACTGAGAGGGAAATCAGAATATGGTGGAAAGATAAATCGGTCATATTTACCTCAAAGAATCCCATTTTTGTTGTTGTTGGCTTAGGAGGATTTGTTTTAACATGGGGGAAGAAGAGAAGGGTGAAGGGCCAAAAAGTGTATAACAAATACAAATTCCTCCTTAACTCTTCAGACATAATGTCTTCTAATCTTAAAGAAAAATAAGATCGGTCCCATTATGTCATTAGGAAAAGGTATAAAAATAATGAAATCAATTCATTAATTAAAAATCCTCCAAATAAAATTTACTTTTTCTCTGAATTTTTAGTTTACTATACATGAAATGAAGAAAAATCGGATAAACATTTTCAAGTATCTACTATCCATCAGTTACTGTGCTACATGCAGTAGAAGATGCTAAGAAGTATAAAACAAGTATAGCCCATGCCCACAAGAGTTTCATAATATAATTTGAGAGGTAAATCCTAAATTCACAAAAAAAATTAAAAACACATACACAAGAGTTAAGTGTTAAGAGTTAAGTACAAACTTTCAGTGTCTATAGATGTGTCAAAAGCAAATGAGTTGAGAGGCAATGTGTTACAGAGGAAAGAAGTCAGAAGGACCTTGAGATCAAATCCTACATCTGATACATGCTACCTATGTTTGACCACAAGCAAATCATTGTTCCTCTCCAAGACTCAGTTTCCTCATCTATAAAACAGGAAAATATTCCCACCGCACTAACTCCCAAGACTATTGTAAAATTCAAATGAGGTCATGAATGTAGCACATTTTGTATGTGCTTTAGGGCCAGGTCAAGTGGCCAAATCACAATTTTTATTTCCCCATCTGTCAAGTGAATCAATGATATCTTCATTCTGCCTCAGTGAGACCATAATAGCATATGATAAGGCTGTGATATAGCTCTTTCCTATGAAGATATTTTAGGACATGAACATTTTTAATTAAAACTAGCTTGAACATTATTTCAATTCATGAAATGCAGCATGACCAAAAGAGGAAAACCAAGTATCCCTTCTCACCATCAATGTCAAAAGCTAGGTATCTATCCGACAGATGGTGTTCTTCCTAATTCTGGCCCTCCATACTCTTGAGAAACTTTTGAGAATTTGCTGAGGGAGCAACATTCTCCACTAAAGACAGCTAGATTTTTATTCCAATGTCTCCATTCTTTGTCAGTACTCCTTAATCTCAAAAGAAAGAAGCCTTTTTGTGCCAGCAGGGGTTGAGGCTCCAACTTAAGGCAGTTTTCCTGAGAATGTGACTTGTCAGCAAGACTCTAAATCAGAAACCCAGAGACTGGAGTGAATACAAAACAGATACATTTGATTCAACCATATCCATGTCTACTCTACTTTTAGGTTTACAAAGCTTCTTCCTCGCAATATTCTTATGAGGACGGAAGTGCAAGTATTATTATTCCCATTTTACAGATGAGGCAATCAATGCTGTAACATACCCAGGTGGACTTAGATGGTGTCAGAATTAGACCTCAAACTAAGGTCCAATTTTTTTTTTTCTTCTACATCACATCAACCTCCATGGAACTGTATAGTAATAGGATGATGGGATTTAGAACTGCAAGAGAGGGGCAGCTAGGTGGAGCAGTGGATAGAGCACCGGCCCTGGATTCAGGAATACCTGAGTTCAAATCTGGCCTCAGACACTTGACAATTACTAGCTGTGTGACCCTGGGCAAGTCACTTAACCCCCATTGCCCCGCAAAAAAAAAAAAAAAAAAAAAAAAAAAAAAAAAAAAAAAAGAACTGCAAGAGATCTTAGAGATGATCAACCTGAATACCTTCATTTTTACAGATGAGGAAACTAAGGCAGAGAGTAATTTAAAAAGATTTTCCCATGGTCATACAGGTAGGAATTATCAGCACTGGGCCTCAGGTCCAGATTCTTCAACCTAAAAGCCGGTGCTCTCTTGCAGTATTCATTTTTTTCATTTCCCTCTTGGTCCCAACCAGTTCTACATTTGTGGCTAAATAATGATACCTCTTCAAGACGAATTTCTCTTTCATAAACCAGCTTTCGGACCATACTGGCTACAGATACCATCCATGTCAGCATCATTATCAATGGAAAGAAGAAGCCAACATTGTTCAAGAATCTGTAAACAAAAGAAATATCCGTAAGTATCAACAGTCAGAGCTAAAGGACAATACCCTTTTGGTATAGGTGTATGTGTTCATGTTCATGACCTTTTAAAAATCGTTAACTGTATTTCAATATGAATGATTTCCATTGTGATCCTGTGTATTTTTGCATTTAAAAACATTATGATTCCAAGGTTTTCCCCAACTGCCAAAGCCAAGTAAAATCAAGAAACATTGAACATTTACTATGTGCCATGTCCTCTGAGTATATAAAGAAAAGCAAAAAAGAATTTCTAGGTCACATGCCCAGAAAAGTGGAAAAATTGATATTTTCTCTGATCCTCTTGGTCTCTCAAACTTTTCCAAAATAAAAACTATACACGATATAAAACAATTTTCAGCTGTCTCTGTGGTCTAAGACACTAAGAACCAAATGAAGTTAACAGCTCTATGAACTGACACCTAGTTCCAGCTTACTCAGTACCCCTTACTTTCTGCAACAATGTGGTACAAGCCAACATAATAGGCAGGATTGCAATAGAATGTAATTTGGCATACTGACCCCCCTCTTTTTCTAGAACCATAAACATGAAAACTCCAAACATCAAAAATATTCCCCAAGTTTAAATAGTAGCAGCCTGGCAGTGCTTGGTATTGTTGAGCAAGAGAACTGGGGAATGGAGAAAACGGGGAGGGGGGAGTTGGTGGGGGGGGGGGGAAGGTGGACTGTGTGGTCCCTTGATATACCTGAAGAAAAAAACCCAACATCCAGCTGGGGCCTGTTCTGTCCTTTCCAAATAATATTTAGACTGATACCTAGACTGGTGAACAATAATTTGTCCACTGTGAGTTCCAATAGCTAGCTAAAGAAACCACCATCAGTAGGGAAGGAGTTAGAAAGTGAGTAATAAAAGAAAAAAAGGGGAGGGGGGAGAGCCTGAAACTCCCATAGATACCAGGAAGAAGAAAACTCGAAGACCTTAAGCTTAAGTAAATGAACCAACAGGGAAGACATTAACAATAGAAGGAAATATAGTCTCTAAATCTAATAAACTAGTTCAGACTTCTATCAACAAATACTTTCTTTAAAAATTCAACACTGGATAAGGCAGAAGATCCCTATGGATTTTTTTTCTGATAAAAGTATTTTACTTTTTTCCAGTTATATGTAAGAATAGTTCTCAACATTTGTTTATACAAGCTTTCCAATTTCAGATTTTTCTCCCTCCCTCCCCTCCCTTCCCCCTCCCCTAGATTAATGCAGAAATATGTTTAATGTTATTATGTATATATATATATATATGTATAAATATGTATATTATGTATATATATATATAACCTATATCAGATCCCTATGGATTTTTAGGAGAACATGGAACCACAATACATTGTTCCTAAGCGGTTTAAAAGAAATGAGAAATGAGAGAGCAGAATTTATGGCCTACATAGCAGCAATAACTGGCAGAATAGAAAAACTTGAATCTGTGGGGGTAAAAGAAAGAGAGAAAATAACTGATTGGGAATTTAAACACACAGAAGTGGAGGACAATCTGGAAGAAGAGAAGCAAAAATAGTAACATTAACAGACAACATTCTTCATACAAGCAAAACGTGTGGATCTCATACAAGATGCAGAGACAATTTAAGGAATATATGTCTCTCAGAAGAACATGACAAGTCAAGAAACCTGAATACAATAATGAAAAAAATCATTCATGAAAACTCTCTAGAACTTCTGAGCACAGAAAACAGTCAGTTGAAAAACTCCATAGTTCACCTGCAGAAAAGCAAAAGGATTCCATAACATACAAAAAGATGAAGAACCCCCACTTTAGTGTCTGGGAAGTGGCTTATTTTGATATTTTAAAAATTCTTTATTTTTGGAAGAAAAAATCATTCTGCATACAGGTCTATCCTTTCATTTCTGAGAGGGAAGGAGAAAGGGACTGGACTTGTGATTGAAATTTAAAATTAGAAGGAATTTAAGAGGCTGTCTAATCCAAATCCCTCATTTTATAGAAGAGATTAAAAGAGGTTAACTATCCTTTCCAAGGTCAAACAGCTAATAAGTGCCAGAGTAAAGAGTGGAACCTGTCTTGCTGAAGCCAATGTTCTATCCATTTGGCAGTGGGTAACCATTAAGGTTAAGTGGCATTTAGGTCATACAACCAGGGCTTCATGGCTTTCAGTAAAATCCTCTACTATGTATCTTACTATGTATCTTAGAAGATACTGCTAATAAAGGACAAATATGTAACCAACATTCTCAACATTTATCAAATTTTGACCTAGATGGGATACAACAGCAATAGTCTATTAGAGCTCCTGGGAGACTAGTTATTCTCTTCCTAGATAAAGAAAGCTCTTGATTGAGGGTATAATGATAGCTACAAGGAAAATGACAGAATTCCTGGTAATACGAAGTCATAGCATTATTTCTGACACTCTCTAGCCATGGATTTAGGCATAGAAATGGGAGATTTCAAATATATATTTATGCTAAAATACAATTCACCCTTTCTTACTCTAGGGTAGTTTTTGTTGTTGTTTGTTTTTTGTTTCCTTGCAGTGTAAGGGGGGGGGGGGTAAAGTGACTTGCCCAGGGTCACACAGATAGTAAGTGTCAAGTGTCTGAGGCCAGATTTAAACTCAGGTCTTCCTGAATCCAGGGCTGGTGCTTTATCCACTGTGCCATCTAGCTGCGCCGTAGAGTAATTTTAATTAACAGGGCTCAACAGTCTGGTTCTTTTGTTTTCCTTTGGACATGGTTGTAAAGCCATCAACCAATTCTTAAACTATAAGGTTTTTTTCTCCTCATTTTACAATAATCTAATTTTTTTATAACCCCACTACAATACATCACAACATTTCATAATTTGAACACACCATTATAAATTGGTTATGGATTTTCAATGAAACATCTGGTTGCTTCTGGAAAGGCTTCTTGTAACGTCTGTTCTCATTTATATTATGAAAAGAAACAATGTGGTCTAATTAGAAAGAGCCTTGCCTTTAAAGTGTAATAATGTAGGTTCAAACCATTGCTCAATATGGCATAGAAGATAAAGTATTAAACTTTAATCAGAAAAACTTGGGTTCAAATTCTACTTCCAACACTTACTACCTATGCAACTGACCATGGACAGATCAGTGAGTGTCGGTTTCTTCATCTGCAAAACAAGGATTAGAATTTATGATCTCTTAAGGTCCCTTGTGCTCTAATTATAGAATTCTATTATATATGTGAATTGGGCTCATGGTTGTTGGATTTTTTTTTATTTTCTAGAACTATAAGTAGCTATTGAATGTATGTGTAACACATAACAAAAATGGAAAGGACAACTAAAAGGTAAAAAATGTTTCGAATGATTAAAGTTTTTCTATTTTTGACTTAGAAAACTATAAGGAAGACAAGCATAAATAAAAGTGAATATTATAATTACCATAATTATTTTTGCTTTTGCTATTATGTATCTAATTTTTATTTTATATTTATACTTTTATTATTTATTTATATATTTATACTTTTATTATTATTTTATATTTAGTTAGTATCTGAGATATGATTTATTTTGAGAAAAATTGAGTGTTTTAGATTATTCCATTTTATGATTTTTTTTGTATTTTAAACAATTGACATCTCATTTTTCACATAGTTTTTAGAGCAGGTAAATATACATATGCAGAAAATGTCATAAATAATATCCAGTTGTGCCATACTAATAAATACCACATGTTCTTCTGGAAATAACACAATGTACTATGGTAATAAAACGTAAATGACCCATATAATTAAAACAATTCTTAGTCTATTTTTGAGGTTGGAAAAGTTTGCCTATTTGTTATTCAGTTCCCTATGTTTTATAAAGTGTGAGTAGAAGTGATGACTCTTCATCCTGTCACATTGCATATTCTTACAGAAACCAGATTCCAGTAAATGAAGAAATAATTATTATCTGCAAATATGACTCAGCCTTTATAATAGATATGATATCATGCTCATGGAAGGAAACACCAGCCAATCATATTTTCCTTCTTCTTCAAAGGCCAACCTTTGGAAGAAGCATACAAATTCATTTCTAAAATGCTTGGTAGATGATCTCGATGGGTAATATTGCCAATTTCCCCCTATACAGGAAAAGCTTAATCAAAGTTGTTTAGTTTGCTAGCCCTTGATCATTCTCTTAAATTTTTCCACTTTATAACATAATTTTCACCTAAAAATTTAAAAATTATTCTCCTAAGCTTAGTTTACAATAATTTCTGTTTGCTCTGCCCTCAACAGACATTTAAAACAGAAATGAATTTACAATTCCTTTTTTTGTGAACGATAGAAAGACTCAATTTTTCAATGATCCTTAGTTCTAATTTATGTAGGGGTATTTTTCATTTTTCTTATATTCCTACCAATAGAAGGTGAGACAGAAATAAAAGAACCAAGTGGCAAATATGGATAACTACAAAAATAGACTAAAGTTGTTACTCCAGGAAAATGAATATAAATTCCAGAGACTCCCTATTGCCTACAGGACCAAATATAAAATCCTCTTGCTTTTAAAGACCTTTGCAACCTGGCTCTTTCCTACCTTTCCAGTCATATACCTTACTCTTCTCCATATACTCTGTGATGCTGTGACACTGACTTCCTTGCTGTTCCTCCATTTCCCAACTCTCCCAATTCTAAAATTGTCCTTCCCCCTCTCCCTCCCCTCCCCTCCCCTCTCCTTTCCTCTCCTCTCCTCTCCTCTCCTCTGTCTCTCTTTATCTCTGCCTCCTGGCTACCCTGACTACCTTCTACCTTCTAGACTCAACTAAAACCTCATCTTCTAAAGAAACATTTCCTGATCCCCCTTAGTGCTAGAGTCTCCCTCCAGTTTATCCTCTATATATCTTCCTTATATATAATTATTTGAATATTGCCCCCATTAGGTCATGAGCTCCTTAAGAGTAGGAAATATTTCTTTTACTTTCATTGTATCACCAACATATAAAAGGCCAGCATAGATTAGATGCTTATTAAATACTTGTTGACTACGTTCTCTCCACCAACTCTCAATACAATAAGATTCTTCATGGCAGGGACTTTTCATTTTCTCTTTGAATCCCCAACTATGCCACAGATATTACACATAATAGAAATGTAATAAATGCCTGTAAAATTGAATACTTCATTTTGTCATGGAAAAATCACTACAGAAGTATTGGCTTACTGACATGAAACAAGATAATATTAGTCCAATTTCTCCAAATAGAACTCAACTATAGAATTATTCCTCACTTCCAATTTTCATTCCCTTCCTTTCTTTTCCTCTCCAAAGCACACAAATGGAGTATCATAGCATCAAGTACTTCAAATACTCATCTAAGTCAAGATTCAAAAACACCAAGAAATAAGCAAATAAAGTCATTCTTCCACTGAACATTCTTGGCTTCATGACCAAGTTAAAGAGGATCATAGTCCTTTGTTTCTCTCAAGTATTTTTTTTTAAATTTGGCCTAGGATTGTTGGCAGCTAGATGTTGTAGTGGATAAAGCACTGGCCTTGGATTCAGGAGGACCTAAGTTCAAATCCAGCCTCAGACACTTGACACTTACTAGCTGTGTGACCTTGGGCAAGTCACTTAACCCCATTACCCCACCAAAAAAAAGTCAAGATTGGGGCAGTTAGGTGGCACAGTGGATAGAGCACTGGCCCTGGAGTCAGGAGGACCTGAGTTCAAATTGGGCTTCAGACACTTAACACTTACTAGCTGTGTGACCCTGGGCAAGTCACTTAACCCCAATTGCCTCAACAAAAACAAACAAACAAACAAACAAACAAACAAACATTTGGCCTAGGATCAATGGAACTTGGTCTCTACAAACTCTAAATATATTGCAATTTCTAATTTTCCAGATAAGGAACATCAGGCCCAGATGGATTAAGTGACTTGCTCAATGTAGCACTGGTAGCAAGTAGCAGATGCAATTCAAACCAAGTTCCTCTGCTGCCCTTGCCACTCTACCTTATGTATAGATTCTTTCTTTTTCCCATTCTTGTCTTAAGATAATTTGACCAGATTGAATCCATACAGATTAAGTCATCAAGCATCTCTAAAGTAACTATCATACAATAGGCACTGGGATAAATGTTAAATGATAAGATTAAGATGATAAATAAGCACTAGGAGATCCAATATGAAAAAGAAAGATCACTCCTGCCTCAAGAAGCTGGCCAATCGAATGGGGGAAGAAAATAAACAAAAGGAAGCTGGAAATTGGGGTGGCAGACAAATGTACCTGGAACATGGGGTGATGATGGAGAACTACAAAGGAGAGCATACTGCCAGGTAGGAAACACCTGGAAAGGAACATCTGTCTTTGAAATGAATCTCCAGTGT
This sequence comes from Dromiciops gliroides, assembly GCF_019393635.1. Lineage (NCBI taxonomy): Eukaryota > Metazoa > Chordata > Mammalia > Microbiotheria > Microbiotheriidae > Dromiciops > Dromiciops gliroides. Next base: position 685,313,676 of record NC_057861.1, on the reverse strand, counting down.
CTCAAGCAATAGAGCTCAATAACAAGGTAATTTGAAATAGACCTTTAAAAGAACTGCTAGTCTTCATTCTTCTTATAATAAAAACTAATCACTGTATAGGGGACATTTAGGATTCATGGGCCTAAAACATAAAAGTTTTTATTTTACACGGTTATGGAAAAGACTTTGTATTGAAACAGAAGGATTGTGTCTAATATTCTTAGAAACAAACTACTTCTTAGGGAAGTATAAATGAATTGTCTCCAAGTTGACACAGTGGATAGAGTCTGGGCCTGAAGTCAGGAAGACTCATCTTCTTGAGTTCAAATCTAGCTTCAGACACTTACTAGCTATGTGACCTTGGGCAAGTAATTTAACTCTGTCTCAGTTCCTTATTTGAAAAATGAACTGTAGAAGGAAATGGCAAACCACTCCAATATCTTTGCCAAGAAAACCACAAATGCTGTCATGAAGAGTTAGACCCACAACAACTAAACAACTAAAGAACAAATCTTGTTAGTTTGAAAGTCAGTAGGACATGAGAAGATAAGCAATTTACTCTCAAACTGCTCCCTATTTAAATTTTTAGAGTCGAATCCTGTATTTTCACTAAATACTGTATTAAGGATCCAGTTAGTAAGAAGCATCCTGACCCAGAGGTCAGAGAAGCAGCCTCAGATTTGACTTAAAAGATGAGAGACAATTCAGTATAGAAAGGGATGCAAGGATTGAGTGTCAGTGGAACTAGGTTTGAATAATAGTACAGCTACTGACTAGTTGGGTGAATTTGGGCAAATCTTTTATATTCTCCAAGCCTCCATTTCATCATCAATATATAAAGGCTGTTGAACTATTTAATCTCTGAAGTTTATCCTAGCTTTAAAGGCATTGGAACTACAAAGGAGAATATAAGAAGGGATGCCTTTTTGGACATCTTGACTCTAAATTCAACAGTCTACACACCATGTGATCTAGTTACCTCTTATATGAGGTAAAAACTTTGGCACTGAAAAGACCCAGGGCTATTGTCCTGGAATTTGAAGTGGAAAAGGTATTACAGATCATCTCTTCTGATTTTCTAATTTTACAAGTGAGGAAATTGAGGCTCAGAGGGATTGTGACTTGCCCAAGGTCACATATGTATGAATTGCAAGAACTGGAAGTTGAACCCAGATTCTTGGATTCAACTCTGGAGCCTTTTCCAACATACCTTCCCATATCAGAAATCAGTGAAGAAAATCCTGCTTCATTCAAATCCAGTGCTCATTATTGATTCATGCTGCACAACTGCTGAGGTGGGGGAGCTTTTTAGCTTTGAATTGTGTAGGTAATCAATAAATATCAATTTATGTTGCTCATAATTAATATTTAGTAACAACCTAGATGGATTTAAATGATCAAATAGACTGTTTCTTTTACCATTAGACTTGAGGCCTAAGAACCTAGCAAATCCATAGAAATTTAAAAAGTAGAAGTCTTCTCACCCATCTGCTCTGGTTCAAGCTGACTTTTAAAAAGAAAAAAAAAAACAAGAAATGTAATACTTAAAATTTGACTCACTGTCAAACCTTCACTCTTGGCTATTCTCAAGATAAATCAAAAGGTAGACACAATGGCTCATGGGAGTCATCAATCAGTCAAGGCCCAACAAGGACTCTTTAATTTCTACTTGCGAAATTTCAGAGTTCATGCTTCAATATGAATTTAAGGAGGTAACAGAGAAAACCTATTGCCACCTTTCTAGAAAAAGGGAATAGATTATTAGGGCTTGACAGGGGAAGGGTTATGTAGCCTTCTGAGCAAAATCTGTGCATATTATTATTTAGATTTATTAAGTATGTTTAAACATAATTATATTATGTTGACTCATGCCACTTAAATTACATATATATGTGTGTGTGTGTGTGTGTATATGCCTGTATATGTCTATATGCATATATATAATTTTTTCCAAGCACTATTTATACATATAATGGGCAACCCAAAGCCTTGGATGCTTGTTACTAATTACATATATACACTAAAGACAGGCATATGGAACAAAGAATAAAATGGAGAAATATGTCTAGAAGCAGCTTTACCTGGCTTTTTTTGTTCTTCCCCTTTCCCATACTATTTCTTGGCATAGGAAAACCAGAGCACTTTGACCTGAAGGAAAATCAAATGCCTCAGACCTATATAGTTCTTAGCGGGGTTCTTTGGCAAAGCCCACCCTAATTAGAACGAAAGAGCCCTATAAGACATTCATCAGGAGGTTCTTTGAATTTCCAACCCTACATCAGATGGCATTCTGACTCATTAGACTTTGATTCAGACCTAGACTCAATAGGTAAATTCAAAAACAGATGCTGAAAAGTGATGGGTTCTTCCTCTTGTGGAGAAAAAAAAAAGAGCTATGAGTTTTTTTCTCTTTTCTGATTCCCTCACTAAAAAAATTCTGAAACTTGAGAGAAAGACAGAGAGAGAGAAATCACAGAGGCCACTAGAGGTAGCATCTCAAATAAATACTCCAGCTAGAGTCAGTAGCTGAAAGCAGAGAAGCAGAGAGAAATCCAGAGCCAAAAAGAAAGAGTAACAGCTGGCTCTCAGCTCTTCTTCTAAACACAGTACCAAGATCTGCTGCTACAGCATCCCTAAGACAAGATAGTGAAGGTTAGAGTAAATTGATTTGGCTGTATTGGGCACATGGTGACCAGGGCTACATTGACCTCGGGTGGAGTGTATGTTGTGGCTATCATGATCCTTTCATTGACTTCAACTACATATATCATATGTTCCAATATGCTTCCACCCATGGCAAGGTCAAGGTCGCTATCAAAGCTGAGAATAGAAAGCTGGTGATCGATGGAAAAGCCATTACCACATTCCAGGAGTCAAATCCCATCAATATTAAGTGGGAAGATGCTGGAGTCAAGTATGTTGGAGAGTCCATTCAGGTCTTTACCACCATAGAAAAAAACTGGGGAACGGGGTTTATGAGAACATTGTTATGATGTACCAGGAGATATTAATTGTCACACCACATTAAAAGAATGATGTGCTCCCTCTCCCAACATGATTGCATCCATAGAAAGACTATCCTCTATATGTCTGCCTTGCTCCTATCCCAGTTATTGACTTTGGCCCAGGCATAAAAAATGCATACTTATAACTCTGCAGAGCATCTTATTCAATTTGAATCAATAAGAATTTATTTTTCCCCTTCTATTTATCTAGACACAGGGACAAATGCAAAGCTCAAAAAGATCAGAGTAACAGTTACTGGCCTGGTTTATAATCTATTAAGAATATATGGGGGTACTAGCTGTGTGACCCTGGGCAAGTCACTTAACCCCAATTGCCTCACTAAAAAAAAATAAAAATAAAAATAAAAAATAAAAATAAATTAAAAAAAAAAAACAAAGAATATATGGGGGGCAGCTAGATGGCGCAGTGGATAGAGCACTGGCCCTGGAGTCAGGAGAACCTGAGTTCAAATCCAGCCTCAGACACTTAACACTTACTAGCTGTGTGACCCTGGGCAAGTCATTTAACCCCAATTGCCTCACCAAAAAAAAAGGGGGGGGGGGCAGCTAGGTGGCGCAGTGGATAGAGCACTGGCCCTGGAGTCAAGAGTACCTGAGTTCAAATCCAGCCTCAGACACTTAACACTTACTAGCTGTGTGACCCTGGACAAGTAACTTAACCCCAATTGCCTCACTTTAAAAAAAAAAAAGAATATAGGGGGATGGGCAGCTAGGTGGTGCAGTGGATAGAGCACCAGCCCTGGAGTCAGGAGGTCCTGAGTTCAAATCCAGCCTCAGACACTTGACACTTACTAGTTGTATGACCTTGGGGAAGTCACTTAACCCTCATTGCCCAACCAAAACAAAAAAAAGAATATATGGGGGCAGCTAGATGGCGCAGTAGATAGAGCACTGGCCCTGGATTCAGGAGGACCTGAGTTCAAATCTGGCCTCACACCCTTCACACTTACTAGCTGTGACCCTGGGCAAGTCACTTAACCACAATTGCCTCACCAAAAAGAAAAAAAAAGAATATATAACATATGGGGGCAGCTAGGTAGCACAGTGGATAAAGCACCTAGCCCTGGATTCAGGAAGACCTGAAAATAAGCTTTCTTTGAGATATATAGAGTTTTAGGTGTTAAGCTGAATATCCAAGTGAAAACGTCCTATAGGAATCTGGAGATATGCATCTGGCACTCCAAAAGAATATCGGGTTTCAGTATATAGATTTGAGAGACATTTAAATAGAGGGAATAGCTGAAACACTGGGGATGAGTAAGATTTCCTCTTTCATACACTTAACTATGATACAAAATAGATCATAATGTTTGTGTATTTGTCTTATTCTCCCCTCCTACAATATAAACTCCTGGAAGACAGAGATTGTGTCTTGTTCAGTTCTGTATATCCATGCTGAATGGAATTAAAACACAGAAATGAAAATATTATGGTCAAGGTTATTTTTCAAATCAGTTGAAAAGTTAGGAACACAATTCTATTGACCTAATGTCTAATTCATGGAATTCATTTGACCAGACTTTCATGGTAAAATTGTTTGATGGCCACTAAAATGTCTTAATGATATTAAATTGAATTTAAAAGGATTTGCTTTCTGAAAATATTGCATTCATCACTTTCTTAGGAAAAATACAGAAGTATAATCTTTTTTTGATTATCTACATGTGAACCTTTTTGTGTTATAAAAAAGTTTTTCAGGACATCCTGGCTGCAAAACCCAATTAAAAATCAATTCAACAAGCACTTATTAAATTGCTACCATGAATAAAGCACTCTAGTAGACACAGAGGATGCAGACAGAAACAAAACCATTCCTGCCTTCAGAGCCTATGTCTTCTATCAAGTATGAAATTCAACTTACAAGTCACTGGTATGGCAAGGATATGGCATGGCTTGGGCTTGTATTGATGGTGTCAATGTGTCTAGTCCAGTTTGCACCAAAATGATGGCTCTTTCAATCATGTCTTGCAAGGGAACAAAAATGTAATTGTATTTGAACCCATCAGATGGAAGACTTTGGGGATGGAATTTCCACAAAGGGTTTTTGACCAAATCTGTTCTCATACTGTACAAAACACTGGTTCTGATTGTGTAGATAAAATGGTGTGGGAGATCAACAACATCTGATCCATGTCTCTTGCTTCTTGAGGAACTGTTGAATATAATGCCTATTAGAAGAAAAAAAAAAAAAGGAAAAGGAAAGTGTTTAGTCCTTTCAATGGGTCACACAAAGACCAGAACTGATATCAGATACGTAAGTCTTTTTTTCCTTGAGGGAAAGAAATTAAAAATTTGGGGGTTTTTTCCAAACGAATTGTCATATTGAATTAGAATTTTCAATTAGTTAGAATTTCTTTCTAGAAAAGATAGATATCATCAAAAAACAGATAGCTTTGAATGCATTAATCAAATGGGCTTTAGATATGTATACAAATCATGGAATCATTGGGTTTTGCCAATGAGATAACAGTGAAAGAAAATCAATGAAATGCAGAGACAACCTGAATTTGAAAGACTATAGCATTTTTACCTGAATAACTAAAAAAACTAATAGACGACGACAAATAAGCCATGGTGTTATATTCTGCAAGCTCGAGCATACCGGTAAACCACAATGAAAATAGAGGTTTGGTTGAAAAAATCACAAGGATCACTCTATACCTCAGGAAAAATAATTTATCATGTGTGATGTGAAAACATAAAAGATGTCTCACAGTCAGTGAGACCAAATCCAGTGAATAGGATTAAGGCTCAAGCTGATGGAAAGATCATTAGTTCTTATTGCTTTCTCTGTGGGGTGAAAGAATGAGCCATATCTTCTCATCAAACCATTGTGCTTTTCTTCTGTTTTATTTTCTCTTTTATCTTGAAGGCATTTTTCACTTCTCTCTATACCATTGTAAGACACTTTGAGAAAGAAATATGCAAAATGGCAATATATCCAAACTGGTATCTTCCAAATAACAGCTGTTCTCCAGAGTTACTTACTAGCCAATAAATTGTTTTGTTGCATGAGCCCATGAGCTTCTCTCTCCAGTATTTCCACAGACTCCAGGGGCTTGAAGCGATTTAGGAGTACACAGGATGAGATGTTTACCATGATTTGGGCCAAAGAATGAAACTGTTCAGCCTTTGAGTGATTAAACATCTTGCCCAACATCCCAGCTGAGAAAAGTAAACAAATTAGGACACATTATCTATCTGGGTCAATCCCCTGCTATTTCCTTGATTCATAGAATAAGAGTTTGTAGGACTAGGCAGGGCCTTTAAGGTCATTTAATCCAACCACTTTATGTTACAGAAGAAGAAATTGAATCACAGAGTTTAAATGACTTGCTCAATATTACATAGACTCTTAGCTTTTCTTTGAACCTCAGTGTTTCTGATAGGATAAAAATGATTGCATCCTCCACTCTTCCCAGACCTCCTGAAACATAGTTTCAAAGCATTTTTTTCTACAAGAATATCTACTTTTTAATGCCCTGAAATCCTTAGTTCATTAATACTGAATAGAAGGGGCAGCTAGGTGGCACAGTGGATAGAGCACCAGCCCTGGATTCAGGAGGACCTAAATTCAAATCCGACCTCAGACACTTAACAATTACTAGCTGTGTGATTCTGGGCAAGTCACTTAACCCCAATTGCCTCACAACAAAACAAAACAAAAAAATAGTGAATAGAAAATAGTATATTGACACAAAGGTAAAAGGATGAAAATGGATAGCTAGAGGCAAGCCTTGGAAAGTAAAGCCTGATAGTAGTTTCCAGCCATCTTTCCCCATTCTAAAATAAGCCAATAGAAACAGAATGTAGTAGCCCTATTTTTTTGTGGGGCAATGGGGGTTAAGTGATTTGCCCAGGGTCACACAGCTAGTAAGTGTCAAGTGTCTGAGGCCAGATTTGAACTCAGGTACTCCTGAATCCAGGGCCAGTGCGTTATCCACTGCACCACCTAGCTGCCCCCTAGTAGCCCAATTTTTGAAGGGTCCTAATATACTGTTCAATGTTAACTTTTTTCTTGTTCAGGAATTTTTTAGTCATGTCCAATTCTTTGTGGCCCCATTTGGTGTTTTCTTGGCAAAGATACTGAAGTAGTTTACCATTTCCTCCTTCAGATCATTTAACAACTAAAGAAACTGAGGCAAACAGGGTTAAGTGACTTGCCCAGGGACAATAATAAGTATCCAAGGCCAGATTTAAATTCAAAAAGATGAATCTTCCTGACTCAAGGCCTGTTACTCTATCCACTGCACCACAGTTAACATTTATTTTTAAATTATTATTCTTATTTTTTCTTATTTTCATTTTAAGTATATGCAGGTAATTTTGTATATAGTAAAAAATATTGTCTGGGCATGCCCAGGGATTGAGTTCTTCTGAATAGATTTTTTGACAGGTTAACATGATTAGAAAAATGCTTTGGAAATAATCTTTCAGGATGTAAGTATAGTGAATGTTTCTGAGAGGAAACAAGTAAGGCCTTTCTCTTATGTCTCCTTAATGAATTGAGAGTGCTTTGGCACAGACAGAAATAGAAAGATTTTAGCAAATTTGGATAACAGAATGAAGGTGTAAACAGAATGAAAATATGAAATGGTCATATGAATCCGACAAGATAAAGGAAACTGAGATTAAATGCAAAATATCAAACTGAGGATAAAAGAAGTCAATTATGCAATGAAAGTCTCAGAACCTAGCTTTTTTTTTCTTTTTTCTCTGATGTAGATCACATTCAAAATTCTAAACTGAGTCAATTTCCATATAAGCCATAACATATGCAAAAACATACTTACCATAGTTCTGTAGCTTTTCAGCGAATTTTTCCACATCAATCTGCAATTGGCTTTCTATAAAGGTTTTGATAAATGTATTTCTCAGGACTTCCTAAAATTAAAAATTTAATTTTAATAGAAAGAACCTACAATATTTTCTTTAGCTATAAATTATAAGTTGGCAATCATATATGGAGTTTCTTCAAAGTGATCTCCAATTGATATTGCTGGTGGTGGTGGTGGTGGTGGTGGTGGTGGTGGTTGCCCTTCCTGTTAGAAGAGGACCAATTGACATCACCAGGTGATGTCTTAACTCACATGCAAATTGGATTTAACTGAGGTAGAGTTGGACAAAGTTGCCAGGCTCACTTTCTCTTCCAGAGTCATCAAAGTCCAATGGTAAGACAAAAGTTAGGATGACTGTGGTGAAGGCCTGGCATGCAGTGGATGGCCTTGGCATCTTTGGTGTCTGACCAAACTAAGCATTCCATAGTGCCTGCTTTAGCAAATTGTTCCCATTCACCATTCCACCAAGGGAAGTCTTCACATTCTTGGGGAAGACACCCCTATAACTCACCAACATACATGTTTGAGACCTGTCAGATAAGCTCAACCTAGTTTAGCCCATCTGCCAGTAAACTTTCTGGGGTGTGGCCATTACACAGGCTACAGATTCTTGGAGCTACAGGTGAGAGTTAAGTACCAGATATACATGAAAAGAGGATGAATACTCCTGAAAAGGGTTCAACAAACCCTCATGCCAGAGGTGCTACAACTCCTTGAATACTTCATACACCCCACCAATTCCTGGTATGCATGAGTGTACATACATACATACATGTGTGTATGTCCATATGTATGTGCATACACGTGTGTGCATATATATTCATTAAACACACATGTGTGCCTGTCTTTATATAATTGCATTTAGAGAAGCATCTATTTTACAGAGTTGTTCTGAGGACAAAATGAAATAATATACCTAAAGCATTTTTCAAACCTTAAAATACCATATTAATGATAATAATTATTGTTGCACTATTATTTTAAGACTGATGTGCGGCTCTGTTATCTCAAAAATGAGGGGGAAATAATCTAAACAAGAGTTCTGTTATCATCATCATCATTATATCCTTAAGGTAAGAAAGAGGTAGGCCTCTATTGCCTTAAAATTGAAGGGTAAATAATCCAAGCAAGAATAAATATGGTCAAGAACATGTCATAGTATTAGACTTTGAAAAGGTAGAGAAAAATAACTTATAGCCCCTGCTTCTTCCCAGGTAAGTGATCAATACAAATGTCCCCCAGGGCCTTCCTATTTAATATGCACATAAATTCCTTGATAGCTATAACCTGCATGTTAACAACTGTCCCCCTCTATAAGAATACTTCAGGGCAGGTAGGTGGCGCAGTGGATAGAGCACCGGCCCTGGATTCAGGAGGACCTGAGTTCAAATCCAGCCTCAGACACTTAACACTGGCTGTGTGACCCTGGGCAAGTCACTTATCCCCAATTGCCTCAAACAAAAAAGAGAGAAAGAAAGAAAGAATACTTCAGGACTATATAAGCACACTTACTAGTGGATAAAAATGGTTCCTCTAGGGCAGCTAGGTGGTGCAGTAGATAGAGCACCGGCCCTGGAGTCAGGAGTACCTGAGTTCAGGTCCGGCCTCAGACACTTAACGCTTATAGCTGTGTGACTCTGAGCAAGTCACTTAACCCCAATTGCCTCACTAAAAAAAAAAAAAAAATGGTTCCTCTAGGTCAGGTGTGACCTTCCCTTTAGTAGAAATGTGGTCCTAGAATTCATAGTTGTCATTTTACTCCTGCTTTTAACGTTGAACTTGCTCTAAGTTTCAAACTGACACTGCTTTTGAGTGCTTGGGATATTGAACTTTGTCTCTTTGGGCTTCTGGAGTAGCAGTGAGTTGTATTTTAATTTTAACGTGATAGGAAAACACACTTTTTATTTTCATTTAATTTTTTTTTTTGCAGGGCAATGGGGGTTAAGTGACTTGCCCAGGGTCACATAGCTAGTAAGTGTCAAGTGTCTGAGGTCACATTTGAACTCAGAACCTCCTGAATCCAGGGCCAGTGCTTTATCCACTGCACCACCTAGCTGCCCCAGAAAACACACTTTTTGAACTTTCCTTGTTTTCCCTTTGTTACATAAAGGAGAAGCTAGAAAACTAGTGATACAGGGGAAAAGTTGGTAAAATGCCTCAAACACTTTCATGGTATTGTTTTCCGATTGAGCAAGAGTGAGACTGAGATTGTAGAACAGAATAAAAGCTGTACCCAACCCTCTAAGGTGACCTAATGACAAATAAGCAGAAGAAGGGGGAGGAGAAGATTCCATTCCCTTTAGCATCAGAGACCTAATGCTTCAGCACAGAACAGGAAACAAAGTAAGCGTGGTGGGCTTTAGCTAAGTGAAATTGCTTAGAAGTTAAAAATAATTTAGTTTAGGACTGGTGAATTTCATTTTACATGAACTTATGATTGCTTGATCCTAGTGTATTTTTTTCTGAATTTATACTGGCTCCTATCCCTTAAAAATAGACAGAAAAGCTGAAAATCAAACAAAGTACACAAAGCCAGGTTTGAATTTATCGAGTTTTAATCCTGGGGATTCTTACCCATGATCCTTTCCACAGAAGAGCTACTTAAAAGAAAGTGATTCCAATTATATGAAAATCACCAATAAGTACAAAGTTTCTCTCCAGTACTATAGATTTCTAGTTGAGAGAATATAAAAAAATCATAAATTTAGAGCTTGAAGCAACCTTAATAGTTACCTAGTCCGAAAGACTTAATTTTCAGATGAGGCAATAGACACCCAAGAGGGAGAGTGACTTGTCCAAGGTGACACACATAGTAAACAGAAGAGCTGGAGGATGCAAACCCAGTTCCTTTGACGCTAAATCTCATGTTCTTTCCACTGCACCACAGTGTATCCCTTAGTTCTTTTTCTTTTTTTTTTTTTGCAAGGCAATGAGGGTTAAGTGACTTGCCCAGGGTCACACAGGTAGTAAGTGTCAAGTATCTGGGGCCAGATTTGAATTCAGGTCCTCCCCTTAGTTCTTTTTCAAAGACCATATTGACATTTCAGATATTTCCTAGCAAATTGTTGTGTACCCGCAATAAATCACAACTAACCTGGAGATGTTTAATCATTTGTGCATTTCCACCTTTCTGAAAGATACTGGACATTTTCAACATTGCTTCAAAAGCAATCTTCAGCTTGTCCACAAAGACAAAGGTGTAATTCGCCTGCAAAGCAAAACACAGTTTTAGGATTAACCCCAAAGAAGCAAACCATGCCTCAGGAAATCTTAAGAGATCCTTATGTTTCAGTATTGTATTTATAAATATAGAGGATGTAAAGAATTATCATTGACATTGGTGTCATGATTCGGTTCAATTCAAGAAGTATTTATTAAGCACTTATTATTGTGCAAAGTGCTGGGCTCAAAATTAGGGATACTATGATATAAAAAAATAGCCCCTGCCCCAATTCAAGAAGCTAATCATTCAATAGAGGTGAATGATGTATAAAAATAAGTGTGATATAGGGTAAATTTAATAGAAATAAAAGGGATATCCTTGAGGAAAGGGAAAACTTTCAAGTGAGGATATCATGTAAGGTATCATGAAAGAAGTGTCACCTGAACAGAACTTTGCAAGAAGAAAATTTCAACAAATATAGATGAGACAGCATTTGTTGATGTTCAGTAGTTTCAGTCACATCCCACTCTTTACAACCCTATTTTGGGATTTTCTTACCAAAGATACTAGAGTGGTTTGCCATTTCCTTCCCTAGCTCATTTTATAGATAAGTGACCGAGATAAACAGGGTTATATGATTTGTCCAAGGTCACACAGATAGTAAGGATCCGAGGCTACATTTGAACTCAGGAGTCTTTCTGACTCCAGATCCAGTAGTCTATTCACTGAAGCCACCTAAGTGCCTGAAAAAAGGAGTACATTTCAAGAATTAGAGTTCAATTGCCTTGAACATCCAGGGCCATCTCCAGTCATCCTGATATATATATCTTGCCACTGGAACCCAATGGCTCTGGGGGAGAGAGTGAGGTTAGTGATTTAGCACAGCCCTCCCTCACTTAAATCCAATTCACTGCAAATCATGACATCACCTCCCAATGTCATGAGCCTCTTCAAGAATGAAGGACAAACAACATAAATATTGGTTAAACCAAGTATTAGAGAGCAAAAGGTAAATTAACATAGTCTAGATAATTCTTGTCGTCTTCTCCAGACAATTTGAAGACCGAGAACAAGAGTTCACATCTGGCCCAATAGCCAGGAGACACTACCACCCCAAGCCCAAGACCATTCCATGCAGATGAAAGAAGCCTCTTGGGATTCTCCAGTTTATTCAACTATTAACTAAGTACCAGCCCACCTGGTATACTATGAAACTCATGCAGAAAATATGCCCTATGTGAGGACCAATTTTTAATTGGGGAGTGTTAGCTAAGAGGCTCGCTGCAATATTGGGGCAAGGAAGGAAACCAGCAGCTTCCCTCAAAACAGAACAAGATTTATTTTAACAAGAATGAACTTTAAAAAAAAAACACAAACAGTAGGATCAAGGGAAAGGAAACAAAATGGGGAAAGGGAAATTATAATACCTGAAAAAATACCACTGCCCAGGAATCAGCTGAAAATACGCAGCAGAATGCCTGTCGCTTTCCAGCTTCCACCTAGAATGCCCAATTCTCCTCCCCCAAACCTAGAAACACCCCCACACAGCCCCAGCCAATGGGATGGCCACTCTGACAGTCACATGACTACCCTCACTAGGCTTCCAATCATTATAATTTTTCCAGGCCCATGTAGGTGTCAGCGAGTGATGATGACGTGAGGTGCCAGAGCCCTGGCAACCTACAACCAGTGGGTGGAGCCCCAGGCCAGTGCGCTGAAGCATAAAAACCTCAAATAACACTTACTTCTTTACACCTATCTCCCTGAGGAAGTACTTTAATGGTGGGCTTGAATCATGGAGCCACCTGGCATAGACCAATTTCTATAAGTGAGAAAAAATTTCGGAACTCCAGGGTAATAGCAGACATGTTTTAAGGTCTGCAAAGGAGTTTATTTACTGTACTTTATCTCATTTGTTCCTCATAGCAATCCTGTGATTTTACCTATTTTTTGGATGAAGAAATGGGTTAAATCCAGTACCATACCTGGTAAGTGTCTAAGGTAATAGTTGAACCCAGGTTATGATAGGGTTATAGAATGGAAAGGGACATCTGAGGCTACCTAAACCAATCTTTTCATTTTATAATTAATTAGGGAAATTAAGGAACTTGATAAGGTCATATAGTAAGTAAGGTATCAGAGACAAAATTTGAATCTCAATCCTCTGATTCCTTCTATTGTACTCTGCTGTCATCTTGATTATATGGTCATATTAAGGGCTAAAATTCTAGCTAAACTGTCTAAAATATCTAGTGAGTGGTTGCCAATAAATTATAAGCTTTAGCAAGAGTTAGACTTTTAAGCATTTATTAAGGAGAATAAGAATTTGGTAAAGAGAGAGAGAGAAAGGCCTAGATTCCTATCTATTAAAGGGAGAGCACATTTCTAGCTCCCTTCTCCGCCAGAGTCCAGAGGAAAAGAGCCCCAGAGTCAGCGCCAGTCTCTTCCTTCCTCCTCCCACTAGTCTGCGTCACTTCCTCCCGCCAAAGAAAAGACTCCTGGTCTTGCCCTCAAAGACCTTCGCTTCACGGGCAGAACTCTTCTACAGTAAGTATCCAGCAGGTGGCGCCATTCCAATCGTTACAGTCATGATCCTTGGCACTAGATTTCTATTTCTTATCATCCTTGAGCCTCAGAGAAACAGAGACAAGTGTTCATCAACCTCACATAAATCAGCATTCAAGCTTTCTGTTTGTAATAAGATTCTATCTGATCTTAACATTATTCTATTATTTGCATAAATTAAGAGAGGGGCAAAGGAGAAGAAAGAAAACTTAAAAACTGGGGTGCATATCATTGAACATTATCCATTTGTATAATTCAAAAAAAGAGGAAATATACCACTTTGACAGAAGAGCAAAAGTTGAAGTTTTAGCAAAACAAAATTAATTTAAAATACTTTTTGATGCTCTGTAAAAAAAAATTAATAAATGCAATTTATTGTTTGCCTCCAGTATCTTCTCTCATGATTTGTATTAGCTAAGGAATATATATAGCCGTGGAGCTGCCAGTGGGGCATTGTAAAATGGAAAGAAGCTCAATTACTCAAGGTCACTGACTCCTCATCTTGAAGCCACGACCTGTGCTAGATAAAAGAAAGTAATGGAAGAGAATAGGATACAAAATAACAAGCCAGGGATTCCACCACCAACTTGAGCACTCAGTTGATATATGAATTTTGACAAATTATTCTTTATGCCTATGGTCATATCACAAGTGATGGAAGGGACCAGGAATAGAAATGAAGATGACTGGTTCCCAGGGGGAGTCTAATGATTAAATTATTGTAATTTCAAATGATTCAGTGTGCACACTGAGTGTATTTTCCAACATCTGAGGCTAACTTCTTTCTGCCTTACCATAGGCATAAAGAACAAAGCCTGCTCTATTACTTTATTCTCTAAGTCTACATTGATAATATAGCAGCTTCTTCTTGTTTTCTAATAAAGCCATCTGTTTGGTGATCATTGAGTGAGTCTGACATCTATTTTTATAAGCTATCTCGAAGCTCCATAAGTTGATGGAGCTCTTTTCAAGCAGACTAAGACAGTGCATCTATTGTGTTGACTCTGTCCATGATAAAACCATTGTAAAATGTCAGCAGTTTTCAAAAGAAAAAAAGTAAAATCAATGCTCACATGAAACAATTGTAATAATTCCAGTTTGTTTGCTTCATTTAACAAAATTATATACTAATAAAGTTTGGATATGCAAGGAATGAGTAACCTGATTGGCCATCCTATTGGAATCATGGATTCTTCCCCTGGTTCAGACATGGTACCTGATAAAACTTGATCTTATGAATCATTTGTTCAGTGTAAAAGTAATCCACAAAACAATACCTTCCCCCAAATACCTGTTTGGTTCAATTCAATGGGCATTTTTAAAGCATCAGTTATGTGCCAAGCCCTTGCAGGTACTGGGCATTTAAAGATAAACATGAAAATAGTCCTTGCTACCAAAGAACTTATATTCTGCAGTGGGGAGCGGGGGCAGGGTATGACATGTATACAGATAAATAAATACATTTGCAGAGAGAAGGAACCCTGGACGTCTGCTAGCACCTGTAAACTCCTAGTAAAGATAGAAACCCCTCTCAATGCAGGTGCTCACATGCTCTAGGAATTATAATCTGAAAGATTTGTCTGGGATGCTGATGTTAAGTGACTTGTCCAGAATTGCACAAGCAATTACATGTCAAAAAGAGAACTTGAATCCAGGACTTCCTCATTCTAAAGACAGATTTCTGCTGCCTTAGTAATAAAAATATATGCAAAATAATACAAATAATTTCAAAGCAGAGTGCTAATAAATGGGGGAGGGAGGAAAGATGTGTCAGGAAAAGGCCTCATGAAGCCTTAGTGCTTGAACTGTAGGTGAATGAGAGCATGCCAGTCACAGAGGACAGCCAACACAAAGGTACAGGGGGCAGGAGATGCAATGTCATGGAAAGGGAATAATGAGTCAGCCATTTGCTTTGGAATGGAGAGTATATGAGGGGAAGTAATGAGAAATATCTGGAAAAAAATACATTGGAACTAATTGTGTAGGGCTTTAAATGCCAACTGGAAGTATTTGTGCCACTGAAGCCGACAAGTCATTATTCTAGGGGTCACTGAAATATACATTACCAAGTAATTTGAATACATTTTGATTCATCTTTAGCACACTGAACCAAGGAGAAAAAATACTGTACTAGAGGACATCAGAGTAGGTTCTAGTCTCTCCCTCCTCCGGGTGTGTGACTTTGATCAAGTCCCTTCATCCTTGTAGGCCTGAGTGAAGATTCTTTAGAGGTTTTCAAAGGATGAATGACCAATTGTGAGGGATGTCACTAAAGGGGAATCCTGTATAAGTGTGAGTTGGACTATGTGGCTTCTGAGTTCCCTTCCAACTATGAGATCCTAAAATTAGGATGTTCTCACTTTACCTCCCTCAAGACAGAGAGGTCTCTTTAGGTCTTTTCTGACTCTAAAATGGACGATATTTAGAAAATTGAAAACTGATGATGCCTGGATCCCTGAACATCTAAATGTATACAATCCAATACTTCATGAGAGGGGTTGTAGCAGGTGTAGAGAATGGGGAGCCCTAGGTTTAAATTTCAGCTTCACTATTTATTAGTTTTGTGAAAGCGGGCAAGTCACAACCTCTTTGAATCTCAGTCTTCTCATGTTCAATATTATATTTGTGTCACCTCTATCATAGCCATGTTGTGAGAAAACACTTTGTAATCTTTTAATACACTATAGCGATGTGGTTTATTGTTTTTGTTCTATGATCTATAATTTCATAGGCATAGGTACCACTGACAAATGCAAATCACCCTGATACATTTGTACAGTCAATCTTTGTGAGTTCCTGTTGTCATAAAGAATTGGTAGGGGCAGCTAGGTGGCACAGTGGATAGAGCACTGGCCTTGGAGTCGGGAGGACCTGAGTTCAAATCCAGCCTCAGACACTTAACACTTGCTAGCTGTGTGACCCTGGGCAAGTCACTTAACCCCAATTGCCTCGCTAAAAAAAAAAAAATTAATTTTAAAAATTAAAAAAAAAAAAAGAACTGGTTGGGGGGGAGGGGGTGCAGTGTTAACCTTTCTAAGCTTAGTTAGGCCAGGCTGGCTCTCCCTAACAGTTGATGACCAGGCCAGCACTTACAGACTTTCCAACTTGGTGTAGCATCTTAAAACAAGAAAGACTAGCAGAAGTGAATCCAACTGACAGTGGATATGGCCCCATTTCTTTATAGAATGAGCAAAAATGGCATTGAATTTGAGTGTGTCAAATATTGTCATAGGAAAAAAATCCACCAATGCCCAAATTAGAGTAGACTACTGATATAGAGAAGTTGTGTCTCTGTGCTGCTTGCTATATTTGTGTGTGTGACTCAAAGTTAGATGATCATTTGGTAAAGACAAAAGTGCTACAAGAGCTGTTATATTTGTCAATGTCATTCATTTTAAGTACAATATGTTACCCCCCCCCAAAAAAAAACTCTATAACTTTCAAAAGAACCTTAAATCAATTCAAGAATGACTGTGGGTAAATATTTGACATTTAAATTTGTCATAAATGTTTTACGGGCTCTAATTTTTAAAGTAAAATAACCCCCCTTTCATGATGGATAAAAGCATAACTGATTTAAGCAGAAAATCTCCTGACAGCCCAAAGTGATATAACTAAAAACAACAGAGGCATCGTAAGAAATAAAAACATAAAGTAAAATGTCCAAATTCAGAAAAGTAATTCATTATATTTATCTGTGGGATTTACAAGTACTGCTATTGAAATTCTCTGTATGAGTGTTTTACCTACATATAACATGAGATTTAAATAAGCTGACATCTTGAAAATGAACATACACAATATGTTGACAAAACAATAGCATTTTTCCAGGAAAAAAAAAACAAACCAGAATTTTAACAAGCAAAATAAACTTTTAAAAATGCCTGTTACACTAAAGGTTGAATTTAATAGATGATACAATTGATGGTTCTAGCTAAATCTATTGATATGTTTTAAAAGATGCTTCCTGAATTGTATGCAAAGTACTTTCCAATCATTCCACTTGCAAACACTCTGATGAGAATTGCCCATCTGTCAGAAGACCTTTGTGATCAATTAACTAAGAAACTAAAATCTTATTGTTCATTGTAAGTAGATGAAACAACAGATGCAGTTAAAGATGTTCATCTGATTACACACGTATGCTATGTTGTTGAAGGTGATATTAAGAAAGATCTGATACTTTGCAAGCTTGTTGATGTCAATGCCACATCAAAAGAAATTTTCAATATAATTGATGAATATTTTAAATGGAAATGACATAGTGAGGGAGAAATATTATACCTTGCACTGCTCCTTCTCTTCCCTCAGAGGTCTCATACACTCTCACTGCTACAACTGTCCCCTCTAAGCAAATTCCTTAATTAACATAATAAATCATTACCCCTCTCCTAAACTCCAGTTTCACCTTTCTGATTGCTGACTGAATATTCCCACTTCAATGTCACAGTGGACATCTCAAAAAAAAAGTCTAAACTGAAATTTCATGTTACTCTCTGCCAGCCTGCTCCTCATCTGTTCTTTTCTAGGTTCAAAAGCAAGGAGTCATCTTTCATATTTTACTACCTCTTTTTAGTGTTCCCCTTTACTCCTGCTCCACCCCACATGTAGCTGTTTAGTTCCTTAAAATCTCTAATAGCTCTTCTTCCTTTTATTCTACTATAGGAGCAAAAGTTTGAAGAAATATTACAAATAATCTAGCTAAACCATCTCATCTGACAGCTAATGAAACTGAGATTAAGGAACATCAAATAAATTGTCCAAGGTCACACAGATTAAGTAACAGAGCCCAAATCCAAAGTCCCTCTGTCTCCAATTCCCATGTTCTTACCAGTACGTGACATTACCTCGCATCCTATAATTCCAGATTTAATACGTTAATAGAGCCACAGGACATATTTTGTATGCGCTTCTAATCCTTCCCACTTAGACCAACTCAGTTGCTCTTTTTTTTTTTTAATCAAACTTATGCCTGGACTTTTACAATCATTTTCTAGTTCTTCTTTCTCAAAACATCCTACATATTGACAATCTTAAACTTTGTAAGATCTTAAGATTTAGAGCTGGATGGGACCACAGAATTCAGAATAACTGCTTCTCCACTGTATGGCCTATCTGCTTTCTGTTTTATATCATCCTTGCCTTGCATACAGTAGGTTCTTTTGGTTTTTGGTTTTTGTTGTGGGGCAATGAGGGTTAAGCGATTTGCCCAGGGTCTCACAGTTAATGAGTGACAAGTGTCTGATTTGAATTCAGGTCCTCCTCAATCCAGGGCTGGTGCTTTATCCACTGCGCCACCTAGCTGCCCCCAGTAGGTTCTTTTTTTCTTTTTTTTCGGCAGGGCAATGAGGGTTAAGTGACTTGCCCAGGGTCACACAGCTAGTAAGTTTCAAGTGTCTGAGGCCGGATTTGAACTCAGGTCCTCCTGAATCCAGGGCCAGTGCTTTGTCTACTGTACCACCTAGCTGCGCCCCCGCCCCAAGTAGGTTCTTAATAAAGGAATTGGGACTGAATCTTTGTTTCACTGTTATAGGGAAATCACAGATGAGCTGTCCCTTCTCCATAATTTATACTTGGAAAGTTGTCTAGAATAGAGAGAGTTTAAATGAATTGCCCACAATAACCAAGCCTGTATGTTGCATAGGTAGAATTTAAACTCAGGCCAGGAAGAATTTCAAGAGTAATTCTCTATCCATTGTTCTCTGATGCCTCTCTGATACTTAATAAATGGATGAGATGGATACAGAGTTTTAGGGAAACACTGAACATCAAACTGGACAGCTTTGCGAGATATTGCAAGAGAGAAAGGCCTAGTATGTTATGTATGGTCTGTGGGGTCAGTAAAGTCAGACCGAACAACTAAACAACAACAAAATCTGACTTGAATCTAGCCCACTGCCCCCAGCCTCCTTTTACAAATAAAGAAAATAAAACCTAGAGTGAAGTGATGGACAAAAGTGACACAAATTATAAATGGCCAAACCAAAATTTTGACTTAGGTCTTGTGATTACAAATCCATTACCCTTGTAACTCTACCACGCTATCTTCCATATTCCTAAAGGGTCACTTGGATTATATCATTTTTATGCTCAAAGACCCTCAATAGTTCCAGGGACACAAAGACAAAATTAAACAATTCATACTTGAAAGTAGAGTAATAGATGTATATTTAATTAAAATATTTATTTTATACTTAATTAAAATAATTTAATTGAATTTTCAGTAATCACATCTGTAATTCTACAATAATAGATCCTACCACAGTGCCAGGAACATAATGCTTAATAAATGCTAAGTAATTAGTTGATTTAAAAGCATAAACAATCTATCTAGAAATTTCCTAAGCTAGGAGATTTGCCTGGCACTAGCTCACATAGATTTGAATGTTTGTACAGAGGAGTAGTCGGTTGTGTTTGTGGCAGTTAAAATAATTACTATAGGGGCAGCTAGGTGGCACAGGGGATAGAGCACGGGCCCTGGAGTCAGGAGTACCTGAGTTCAAATCCAGCCTCAGACACTTAACACACACTTACTAGCTGTATGACCCTGGGCAAGTCACTTAACCCCAATTGCCTCACTAATAATAATAATTGTTATTGTTATTATTATTATTATTATTACTATAGACTGAAGTTTTGGGTACGGTTATTATTATCAGTGTCTACCAGTAAGGGATTGACCAAGCATCTCCTTATCTTCTCAAGTTCTCAAAAGAACCCCTAGCTACCTTGTCCAGGTTTTTTATCCCTTTTCAATGAGGTGGGGCATTATACATACATCAATGAAATCTAATTGGTTCACATAATTAAAGGTGGATTACATCAGGTCAGAAAGACTGACTGAAAGTCCCCTGGATTCAGGACAATAACTCTAGCTATGGTAATCAATCCAAAGAATTCAGACCCCACCCAGAGTTTGCCAAGACTGGCTACTATCTGGGTGTGGTCCTGAGGGAGAAAGCAAGTCTCTCTTACTCACTCAGGAGGCTAACAGGAAGGGGCAAAAAAGCATCCCAAGGGCCCTGACTCCTCTCCCAGAGATGCAATTTTTTATAATAGTTTAGTGGACACTCAGTCTTAGCTGGGGAACGAACCTATACAATCCTTGATTTTTACTGCTAAAAGTAACCTTGGAAGGGCAGCTAGATGGTGTAGTGGATAGAGCGCCTGCCCTGGAGTCAGGAGGACCTGAGTTCAAATCTGACCTCAGACACTTAACACACACTTACTAGCTGTGTGACCCTGGGCAAGTCACTTAACCCCAATTGCCTCACTAAAAAAAAAAAAAGAAAAAGTAACCTTGGAGATTGTTGGGCCAATATCCTCATTTGATTGAGTACACAGACTGAAGTTCGGAAAAATCAAATGATTTGCCCAGGATCCTATGGCTAGAAAGTGGCAGAGCTTAGTTTTGTACTAAAATAAGCAAGTCATAGTGAATGTGACCTGGAACCTGCAGCGTGGAAGATCTGGATTCAATACATTTCAGATTCACCCTATGCGACCCTTGTCAAATCGCTTCACTTTTTTCAGCCTATTTCTTCATCCGTAAAATGATGACAATAATATTACCTAGCTACCCAAGTTGATGTGATGACAAAATAAGATAATATATGTAAAGTTACAAAAATGTTAACCATTTTTATAGTATCAAAGCCACGTTTTCAGACCCCCAGGCCAGGACCCTGTTAAAGAATTCATCTACCTCCACTACTGAAAAGCTGAGGATACCCAGGGAAATGTGACAAACCTCTCCTACCCCAAATTGGGTACATGCCAGAAGGGGGCTGCACAGGTAAAGGGGACAGCCCTCTTGTAGGTGTATGGAGCAAACTGCCTCAGTTTACCCAAATAACTTGAGGAGACCACCAAGTCAAGCAGAGACAGATTTATTACATCCTCATGAGGACGGGCAAAACCCAATTACACATTGAAGTCTTGCAAAGATATGCCCAATCCTCTAGGCTTTTATAGTAATCTTGAAAAGGACTGTCCCCACGTACACCTGGGGTGGATGAGCTCACAATCTAACATCCAATCCTGTCTCACCCAGGGTGCGTGTTCAGCTCGTGATCAATGTATGGAGACATGCATACGTGTTCCAGGAACAAGGGGGAAAAGGGGAGGGGGAACAAGGTCAAACCAAAGGAAAAGGAAACAGGGGAGTGAGAGTCAGATGTTTCAGATCTCACAGTTCCCACTGACTCCCCTCTCCAGGCCCCTGTCTCTAAAGATAAGGATGACAGGGTTAAAATTTATCTTCGGTTATGTTGGGAAGAAAAGAATAATCCATTGTTGGGACCCTAGGGTCAAGGGGATTCCACTCTGAGAAAAAAAAAAACAATGTCACTTAACATCTGGTCTCAACTCAATTGCTGCATCCTATGCCGAGTCCCGTCCTTTCTTCTTGAGTCCCGAGTATTGAATTGGTGGGCAAACTCCCTGACCCACTGACTGGGGTTCTGACACATGATGGATTGCAGACAAAATTAATATGTAGCTAACAAGTGGGGAGACTGAGCAGAAGTAAAAATACTGTTAATTGGCAATAAAACTTAAAGGAGACAGTGAGAATTTGACAAGCAATAAACTTCTAAACAAACTATACTGGGGCAGGGCTGGGTACCTTCCAAACCCCATCCTCAGAGTCCATTCTGACTCAAATCCATAATCATATCATACATAGGGAAGCTACTCTATTGGTGATCAAAAGGAATAGACAAACATACCTTCATTCCCCTAGGTAATCAGTAACTTACTTGTATTGTATTCTCAAAGTTGAGATAATACTCATCCATTCCCTCCTTAGCTTTAACCTATCAAAAACTAACCCCTTTGCTTTGAAGATTTGTCTTTAAAAACTTGAGCTCAGCCTCAGTTTGGAGCCCAAGCCCATGCAGCATTTCTGCCTTGTAGATATTAATAAACTCCTGCTACATCTTTCCTGAGTCTGCCTGTACACAGGGTCACAAAGAGTTGGAGGAAGAAGAGGAAGAGGATAAAAATGTAGGTTATGGCATTTAGAAAGAAGAAAGATCCTGGAATAATATAAACTCATGTCATACTCCGGACTAGTTAAGGAATCAGCCAAGCTGTTTGGGGAAGGAATGTGAAGAATTAAAATGAAAAAACATAGGTTCCCCATCATTCTATTCCTACTTGCCTTCCTCATACTTCCCTTGACTCAGTGTGCAATGATGAGAGTCAGAAAAGTGGGTAACATTAGCAGCTGTCCTGTGAAAAACATTTCATGCTATTACATAGTGGTGATAGATTTGGGGTACAGAATAGGAGTAAATATATATGCATATATTCATATATACATCATGTATATGTTCATATGTACATTCATTAAGTAAGTATGTGTGCATGCCATAGCCATTTGAGGAATTTTTACTGCTTGACTGCATATTTATTATGTTTTCTTTTCAGTGGGATAGGGGATAGCAGGGAGAAAAACATTTTTTAAAATGTATTAAACAGAGAGATGGGGGTACTATAGGTGTGCAATACTGGTGCATTTTCACATGGATCCAGTATATTACTACTTTTGCTTAACTGTTTTATTTTGTTACAAGAGAACTCTAATGAAGTGGAAGTCAATCTGCAAATGTATGTGATATAAAAAGAAAATATATCAATAAAAATGGAAATGACCAAAAAAGAAAGAAAAGAAAAGTCCTTCTAGGTAAAAGTAAGAACTCTAGTAGAGTAAGGGGTGGAAGAACAACCCAAGCAGTCTATAAGAAAGGCCCATTCCAATAATTCTAGCAGGCACTCAGTTGTCATTCCTAGGAGTAGGCTTTCTGTATTCATAAGACTGGATCTGTGGTCTTAGGTGATAATGTTGGCATATAGAGGATAAAAACCTGCAAGTCTATTTATATAATGTAATTACTTTTCCAGGAGATGTTTAACTGAGTCATGATTTTTTTAAAAATACCTATGTCAGACCTTCTCCTGATAATATAATTCTCATAGTCCAGGCTGGTGGAGGTGCTCTTTCAGCTCACTGAGTAGGTATCTATGTTTAGAGTCCTGATAGCTATGAATTACATTATTGACTCCTGAATTCTCTTGGTAAGGTTCCTATCTATTTTGAGGTCTTGCCTAGGACCTTCCACACACTATGACTCTGTAAATATTACAAAGTCATGCATATTCTGGATCTGTGCTCCCAGCAACCACTGGTCATGTCTATGGATGCTGATTTCATGCTATTGGCTCCTTCTGATTTAGAAATTGTTTATTCCTTGATAAATATCTTATAACCAAACATTTTTCTTTTCATTCAAGTTACTTGATGAGCATACATTATATATTAAAGGGCATTCTATTCCATGCTCAGATATAAGCTTGTATTCAACTCTAACCATACAAAACCTGTTTATCACCTTTCCCGAGCAGTTGTAAATTCTTTCTGTAAGATGCTCTCTTTATAGTGAGAATACTATAGGTGCATGTGAATATGATATAGTAAAAAAAATAGATAGACTTGGAGTCAAGAAAAGCAAGGTCTGGATGCCATCTCTGATCATTACAAGATTTGCTACCACAGAAAAGTAATTTAACCTCTAATAGCTTCCCTTTCCTCACTATCATGGAAATGATAGTTCCTGTAATAGCTACCTCACAGAGTTTTCGTACGGAATAAATAAGATCTTGTATGTAAAGTGCTTTAGAAACCATAAAGGGATAGATATGGAATTGTGACTAGGGCAAGTACAGTAAGACTTTGTGCCAGGGTAGTGACACACAATGAAGCATGCTTCTTCCGAGGGCAGAAGCACTTCCTCCTCACAATTCAGAGACCTATATCCCTGTGCTCATCAAAGACCAGGGACATGGTGCTTTGAGGCCCTCCACTACTTTGCACCATGCAGCACAACCCCACTCCTTCAATGGCCCCAGTAATGATGATTCCCTACTGCTTAGCCTGACACTACTCACTGTCTTATCACAAGGCTCCCATTACCATGACGTCCACCATCACTACCACCACGGGTAGGTAAATGGGATTGTCAAGACTCTTAAAGAGATGACCTTCCCCCTTTTTGTTGTGGTTCAGTCAGGTCTGACTCTTTATGATCCCATTTGGAGTTTTCTTGGCAGTGATACTGGAATAGTTTGTCATTTCCTTCTCCAGCTCATTTTATAGGAAACTGGGGCAAACAGGATTATGTGACTTGCCCAGGATCACCCAGCTAATAAGTGGCTGAGGCTGGATTTGAATGCAGGTCTTCCTGACTTTAGGCTTGGCACTCTATCCACTGTACCACTTAGCTACCCAGTATAAGTATACCATCACTTAGACTGACCTATGTCAGTGTGCTGCTTAGCATGACTTCACTCCCTAACCAGTTCTCACCCCAAGACTCCCATTATCTGGATGCCCAACACTGTGATCCAACACTAAAACTCTTCATTAGTAAAGCAATGGTCTGAATACTTTATTGATCATGGTCTGGAACTAGGACATTATGACTGACAAATATAAAAACCTTACAAAATTTTTCAAATTAAATTATATTTACTCCTACAGAACCCTGGAAAGATAATTGGGTACAGATGAGTCTCACAATAACAGCCCACTTTCATGGGGCCACCAAATCAGGTTCTCATGACAATCACCACTAAGAGTTGATGAATACATAATCACTTCTATTTCTTTATAAGTTTGGAAATCATTATTCAGGCAAGCATTAAACTCATGATAGTATATTTTATAAAAATTCTAATACCTGGCTAACCATTTTGGCTGACTAACAAATACTCCCAAATGTCAGAAGATAATTAAAATTAATCAAAGTATATCATTCTAACTCTCAAATTTACTTACATTGCTAAGGTTCAGACAAACTTTTATCCAATTAGATTCTAAAGTAGGCTTGCTACCACAACCAAAGACTCCCTATCCATCCTTGGGAACCTAAATCTGTGAAATGCCTAAGTTACAAAACCTTCCCTAAAACCTTTTCATTCTGCACTATGTCTATGACCCTGCCAGAAGGTCCTTAGGGAAGTTGTTAACTAGTATTCATTCTTTTTTTTTTTTTTAAGTGAGGCAATTGGGGTTAAGTGACTTGCCCAGGGTCACACAGCTAGTAAGTGTCAAGTGTCTGAGGCCAGATTTGAACTCAGGTACTCCTGACTCCAGAGCCAGTGCTCTATCCACTGCACCACCTTGCTGCCCCTACTAGTATTCATTGTAAAATAACACTACGAAAGGTGCTTTACCTACTGTCTGTCTGACATTGATCTCTCTGAACCTATTGGAGGCTCTCTATTTGAGATTAATATGACCTTAAGTATCACTGAGAGAGAGATACCAGATTCTGAACAAGCAAGGTAACGGCCCTGCTGTACATTGTCCTGATCAAACCACTTATAGAGGATTATCTTCAGCTGTGTACACCACAATTTAGGAAGGACATTAATAAACTGGAAGAGATCCAAAGGAGGACAAGCCAGGAAAATGAGAAGACTGGAGAATATATGACACACAAAAATTGACTGAAGGAACTAGGAGGTATTTACTCTAGAAATGTTAAAGGTAACATGACAGCTACCTTCAAGTTATTTGAAAAGCTGATGTTCTGGAAGAGGTATTAGACTTGTTCTGACTGGCCCCAGAAATCAAAACTAGGGCCGAACAGAGAAAGATTCCAAGATGCAGAATTTAGTTCAATATAAGGAAAAACTCAGTAATGATTATATTTGTCCCAAAGTAGAATGAGCTCCCCTGGCAATCAGAAAGTGACCTATCACTGGACAGCTTCAAATAAGGGAGAGATGACTACTTGTCAAGACTGCTGTAGGAAGAATTACTGTCCAGGTATAGATGACTTCTGAGATCCCTTCCAACTCTAAGATCCAATGACATTATCATTTATATTAGCCCCTTCAATAATTGAAACAAAAGCTATTTTATACTTTATAGCCAAAAAAAATTATTTTTATGAAATCAGTTCAAAACTATGATCTATGGTAGTCTCAGAATCTCATTTGAACTTGGCTCCATTTCGGTTTTTATCATCTATCTTAAAGTTCACATTGTAATTCTTGTGATGACCTTTTGGCCCAAAGCACAAAGAAAAAAAATGCTCATCTATAAGGTCACAATCCTGCTCCATTAGGATTTTAAGAATAATTCATAAAATTTACTTTTACAGGGCATACATTAAGCAATACTTCTTCAGAACCTTGGTTACTCATTGATGATGTGAGGCATTAATTCTTGGAGGATGTCAAAGTATTCTTCTCAGTAATATTACCAGTCTGAATGACTTACATAGACTACAACAGACCTTTAAAACTGAGACCTTTTTTGTGGGGCAATGAGGGTTAAGTGACTTGCCCAGGGTCACACAACTAGTAAGTGTCAAGTGTCTGAAACCAGATTTGAACTTAGGTGCTCCTGAATCCAGGGCCAGTGCTTTATCCACTGCACCACTTAGCTACCCCCCTGGAATTGAGACTTTAGAAGGAACCTTAGAAATCATTTGTTCCTCCTCGTTTTACAAATAAAGAAGCTGAGACACAAAGAAATGAAGTCATTTGCCTAAGATTATACAATCAATGGTAGAGTCAAGACTTGAATCCTGGACTATTGACTTCTGATTTAATAGGTTTCAGCTACTTCAAATACTTGAAGAACACTAAAAAGACATCCTCCCTAAGTTTTCTCTTCCCCTAGCCAAAAATACAACCCGTCAGTCAACACATATTTATTAAGTATCTACTACGTGCCAGGTTCTGTGGGATACAAGCACAAACAATAAACAACTCCTGATTTCAAGTAGCTTACATTCTATTAAACATGTGTCCATAAAAGTGAATACATAATATTTATAGAGATAGAGACAGAGAGAGAGAGAGAAGAAGAAGAAGAAAGAGGAGGAGGAGGAGGAAGAGGAGGAGGAGGAGCAGGAGTGGAGAGGGGAGGAGAGGAGAGAGAGAAACTAGCTGCTGTTGCATTATTGCCTGATCAGAACATATGGGTCACATATATTAGAATGGATGCCAATGAGTTAGAATATCTCCAGAGGAAAGATATTGGCAAGTTGACCCTTTCCTCTATTATGTTATTATATTGTCAAATGAAATAATATTTGTAAAGTGTTAGCCCAGTGCTTGGCACATAGTAGACAATTAATAAATGCTTCTTAACTTCCCCCTTTCTTTCCCCCATGTTACTGGCACATCTTTTTCTAGCATATAGTTTCTTGATGACATCCTTTAACTCCATTTCAAAATTTCTCATCTGACAGGGAAGGAAAGCCCTTCTAGCTGAAGTCACAAGACATCCTGAGAGAGACTCAAGAGGAACATGTGCCAAGTGAATCAAACAACTTCAACCAAAACCTCTCTTCAGATCCTAGTAAGAGACAATCCAGAACTCTGAGACCTAAAGCTTAAGAAATACCACCTGGGACAGCTAGATGGCGCAGTGGATAGCGCACCAGCCCTGGAGTCAGGAGGACCTGAGTTCAAATCTGGTCTCAGACACTTAACACTTACAAACTGTGCAACCCTGGTCAAGTCACTTAACCCCAATTGCCTCACTAAAAAAAAAGAAAAAAAAAGAAATACCACCTGCTCAACTTCCACCTCAGTCCTTTCAAAAACCATTTAGGGACTTCGAGGGTGGAGCCAAGATGGCAGAGGAAAGGCAGTGAGCTCCCGAACTCATGACACAATCACTCCAAAAAACATCCAAATAACGCCATAGGAAAATGCCCGGAGCAGCAAAACTCACAGAAGAATGTGCTGAAATCATCTTCTAACCAAGAATGACTTGGCAGGTCAGAAGGAGGGAGCTGCTGTGCTGATACAGGAATCAGGCCCAACCCCACAGTCACCCTGACACAGATCCAGTCCCAGGAAGTCCTCACCAGAGAAGGAGGCCCCCACAGCCTCTGAATCAGCTGAAGCCCCAGTGTCGTCTGGAACTAAGCTCCCAGTCTGGTGAGTGGGCTGAGTCCTGGGCAGGGGAGAGACTACAGGGGTCTATGCTGGTGCTAAGGCAGAACTTGGATTCTACACCCCTACTGAGAACCAGGTGGTAGGCTCGAGTATCAGTGGCCCAGGTCGGGGAGGGGCACAAGCTCGTCGGAGCTAACAACCACAACACACAAAGCTGGTTGATTGGCAAGTTGGTCTGGGGTCATCTAGGACCAGGAAACAGGCCGGGCAAGGGAAGAACCTGATTCTCCTTAAATCATACCACCTGGGACTTCTTAAGCTTGGGATACTGCAGCCTGGAAACAGTGCCCCACTTTAAGGAGCTAAAAGTCTAGTAAAAGAAAGGCAAGATGAGCTGATAGAGAAAGGTGAAGACCATAGAAAGTTTCTTCAGTAACAAAGAAGACCAAGGGGCACCCTCAGAGGAAGATGTCAACATCAGGGCCCCTATATCTAAAGCTTCCAAGAAAAATATAAATTGGTCTCAGGCCATAGAGATGCTCAAAAAGGACTTTGAAGATAAAGTTAGAGAGGTAGAGGAAAAAATGGAAAGAGAAATGAGGGTGATGCAGGAAAGACATGAGAAAAAAGTCAACAGCTTGAAAAGTCAAATGGAAAAGGAGGTACAAAAGCTCTCTGATGAAAATAATTGCCTAAGAATTAGGATTGAACAAATGGGAGCCAGTGACTTTATGAGAAACCAAGACACAATAAAGCAAATCCAAATGAATAAAAAAATAGAGGGCGATGTGAAATATCTTCTGGGAAAAACTGCCAACCTGGAAAATAGGTCCAGGAGAGATAATTTGAAAATTATTGGTCTACCTGAAAGCCATGATCAAGGAAAGAGCTTAGACACCATCTTCCAAGATATTCTCAGGGAAAATTGCCCTGAAATTCTAGAAGAAGAAGCTAAAATAGAAATTGAAAGAATTCATCGATCACCTCCAGAAAGAGATCCCAAAAAGAAAACTCCTAGAAATATTACAGCCAAATTCCAGAGCTCTCAGGTCAAGGAGAAAATATTGCAAGCTGCCAAAAAGAAAGAATTCAAGTACTGTGGAGCCCCAGTCAGGATAGCACAAGATCTAGCAGCTTCTACATTAAAGGACTGGAGGACATGGAATATGATATTCCAAAGGGCAAAGGAAATGAGATTACAACCAAGAATCACCTACCCAGCAAAACTCAGCATTATCTTTCAGCGGAAAAAAAATGGGACTTTAATGAAAAAGAAGACTTTCATATATTTGTGATGAAAAGACTTGAACTGAATGGCAAATTTGACTTTCAAATACAAGACCCTAGAGAACCACAAAAAAATTGGAGCTGGGGGACATACTTGGTGTGGTACATAACAGGAAAAGGCTTATGGAGTGGGGGAAGAGATAGGAGAGGAGCAAGGCAGTAAATGAATTTTACACTCATCAGAAAAGGCTCAAAGTTCTTAAACTCATCAGAGCTGCCTCAAGGAGGGACTAACAGACACACCCAACTGGGTGGAGTAATCTTTTTAATCTGGGCAGTAAATGAGCCTAACACTCATCAAAATTGGCTCAAAGACCTCAATGTCATTAGAATTGGCTCAAGGAGGGAATAATGTACACACTCAATTGGTTGGAGTAATCTCTATAACCCTGCAGGAAAATAGGAGGGGAAGGGGATAAAGAGAGAGGGGCAAAAGAAGGAAGGGCAGAGTGGGGGAGGGGGCAGAGTGGGGGAGGGGGCAGAGTGGGGGAGGGGACAGACAGAAGCAAATCCCTTTTGAAGAGTGATAGGATGAAAGAAGATGGATAATAGAATAAATATCATGGAGAAGGGAATAGGATGGAAGGGAAACAGTTAACAATAGTAATCATGGAAAAGAGAAAAGGGGGGAAAATTGTACAAAAAATATTTATAGCAATTCTTGGAGGCTAAGAATTGAGAATCAAGGGAATGTCCATCAATTGAGGAATGATGGAAAAAGCTGTGCTATATGATTGTAGTGGAATGGTCTTGTGCTACAGGAAATGACAAACAGGATGATCCCCAAAAATTCTTGAAAGACTAATGAACATCGATGTATAGTGAAGTGAGCAGAGCTGAGAGGACACTGTATGTAGTGACAGCAGTATTGTTCAATGAGCAATTATGAATGACTTAACTACTCTCATCAGTGCAATGATCCAAGACAATCCCAAGGAACTAATGAGGAAGCTTACTATGCACCCCTATAGAAAGAACTGATAAAAAGAACACTTGTGGATTGTACATATATAACCTGATTGGGATCTTGTGGAGGGGGGAGGAAAGGGACGGACGGAGGGAGGGAGGGAGGGAGAAAAATTTGGAACTCTCGATCTTATGAAAATGAATGTTGAAAACTACCCTTACATGTCAATGGAAAATAAAATAAATGTTTGTTGCGGAAAAAAAAAAAATTTAGGTAGTCCTTATGGAGAATGGGTTGTCCATCTCCACCACCATAAGCTACCACCAACTAACTGCCATTAACGGTCAGTCAAGTAAGCCCAAGAACCCTGGGAATAGCAGTACTCTTCCCTGTTTCCCCCACCCCCTCACCCCCAGACAAATGAATCTAACTCTGCTCTATTGAATGCCTCAATATTAAAAACCATTATCGTTTTATTAGAGGAAATTACATTAAAGAAGATGCATTACCATCTGCATAGTCACTGTGCCCTAAGGCTCACTGGGCCTTTCTATATGACTTGTAGCTGAAACCTCTTATATGTGCTATCGCTCCTTCTTGCGTTTATTATGTGAGCTTCTCAAGAGCAGGGACTGTCTTGATTTTCTATTTGTGTCTCCAATAATTAGCCCATTATTTTTCACATGTCAAGTGACTAATAAATGTGGGGTTTTTTTTTCATTCAAGGGTGTACAAACAAAGGTGACTAGACCAATAAAGAGGTCAAAAACAGTGTTATACAATAATAATTTAAAGGCACTGTGTATATTTAGCCTAAAGAAGAAAATAACTATAAATGCTCACACACTATCCCTTTAATAATACCCAAGTCCAGATTACATGGTCCCCGAGGGCAGAGACTCATTTGTATCTATGTATCCCTAGTCTTTAACACAGTGCCTAGTAAATAGTAGGCACTTAATAAATGTTAAATTTGTCAACTTGAATTACATGATTATTATATTCAAACATATGAAGGGATAGCAAATGGAAGAGAAATTCTCCAAACCATGGAACTAGGCCCAAGGGGTAAAATTTACAGGGAAGGGGGCAGCTAGGCGGTGCATTGGATAAAGCACTGGCCCTGGATTCAGGAGGACCTGAGTTCAAATCTAGCCTCAGATACTTGACACTTAACAGCTGTGTGACCTTGGCTAAGTCACTTAACCCTTATTGCCTCACCCCCCAAAAAACAGACTTTAGCCACAGACACTCATGAAGAGCGAGAGAGGGAAGCAAAGGCAAGCAAAGTCAAAAGAGAATGTTGAGGGGCAGCTAGGTGGCCCAGTGGATAGAACACCAGCCCTGGATTCAGAAGGACCTGAGTTCAAATACGGCCTCAGATACTTAACACTTACTAGCTGTGTGATTCTGAGCAAGTCATTCAACCCCAATTGCCTCGCCAAAAAAAAAAAAAAAAATAGAGAATGTTGAGGGGGCAGCTAGGTGGCGCATGGGATAAAGCACTGGCCCTGGATTCAGGAGGATCTGAGTTCAAATGCGGTCTCAGACACTTGACACTCACTAGCTGTGTGACCTTGGGCAAGTCACTTAACCCTCATTGCTCCACCAAAAAGGGGGGGGGGGACAGAATGTTGAGGACCTTTAAGAAGACTATCAGGAAATAAAAGAATAGAGGGGTTGTAATATGAATCAATTGAAAGATATTCCACATAGATAAAATTGCTGGTCATTGTCTTAAACTGTAAACACTAAATATGTACAAAATTCTGCCATCTGCTTCTAAAACAAGTTTGTAAAAAGTATATCTATTATCCCTATCAAAGAAATAAAGAATTCTAAGCCATGCTTTGAAGATTGTGCTAAAAGCCCCTCTATTAATAAAAGAAAAATAAACAGTAGTTATTATTCCTGAAACACCAAAACAAAAATTAGAACAGAAGTCTTTAAATTGGAGTCCATATATATTCCAGGGGATCTATGAACTTGAATGAGGGAAGAAAATCACATCTTCATTTTCATTAACCTCTCACTGAAATTTAGCAATACTTTCAATTATTTAAAAACATTATTCTGTGCAGGGGTTTATAGGCTTCACCAGACTGTCAGTGGGGTTCATGAAACACACAAAAACGGTTCAAGTCTCTTGTTTTACAGTGTGGAATTGGGTGAATATGTCTTAGTTAAACAGCATGTTTTCATTACTCTGTCAAGATCTCTTTTAAACTATATAATATATAACCTTAAAAATATAGATACGCTTAAGAATAAGGAAGATGTCAAAGAGGTTAGAAGTTAAGAATTTTTTAAGTTAAAGAAATTGGGCCCAAATTCTTCTTATGCAGAAACCATTCAAAGCAGCAGATCCCAGCAGGACTACCTTCAAAAACAATGATCCATCATCACAGCAATCTCCCTGCATCCACACATCCTAACCAAGTTGTTAACCCCCAGGATAGATTTAATCCAATGTTATTCCATTGTGCAGAGTACAATGTTTTGGCAAGTGTCCCTTTTTGCAGATAAAGATTGCAGCTATTTAAACACTGTTCCAAGTATGCTAAGGAAAATGCACCACCTCACTGAACTGATGTCACAAGGTGTGAATGCCTTCTGGCTTTAATTTCAGAGATGTGCTGCAGCAACCAGAGGGAAGAAATCAAAGAAAGAAAGAAAAAAAATGCTACTTTTCTCAAACATGGTTTAACTCCTTCTATGCTAACCTTTGCAAAGCAGCTGGGGAAACTGTGTTTATATACACATGTGTGTACATATATACATATGTATGTATGTGTATATATGAATGTATGTGGAAATACACACGCAAAATGTGCTTCTATATATTTATGCACACAGATACTTCTATTTTATATGTATATGATCATTCAATAGCTATTTCATTAAGTACCTGGTGCGTCGGGCAAGAAGGCAGGCAGTTTGTATTTATTAAGAGATCACCGTGTGGGCAGCTAGGTGGCGCAGTGGACAAAGCACCAGCCCTGGAGTCAGGAGGACCTGAGTTCAAATCCGGCCTCAGACACTTAACACTTACTACCTGTGTGACCCTGGGCAAGTCACTTAACCCCAATTGCCTCACTTAAAAATAAAAAATTAAAAAAAAAAAAAGAGATCACCGTGTGCCAGGCACAGAGTTAAGTAAGCACTAACCATACAAAAAAGGGTAACGCCAGCCTGAGCCATCAAGGAGCTATTGCAGCTACCTCTGTATTAGGTGCTTTGGGAAGTACAAAGTTTAGATAAGACAGAGTCCCTGCCCTCAAAGAGTTTACAGACCTACAAGATGATATGGCACACAAATAACTCTAACGTAAAATATAGCATTCTATGGAAAGGGTATTAGAAATAAAGTGGTAGGGGGCAGCTAGATGGTGCAGTTGATAAAGCACAGGCCCTGCATTCAGGAGGCCCCGAGTTCGAA
Source organism: Dromiciops gliroides (assembly GCF_019393635.1). Lineage (NCBI taxonomy): Eukaryota > Metazoa > Chordata > Mammalia > Microbiotheria > Microbiotheriidae > Dromiciops > Dromiciops gliroides. The sequence continues at coordinate 685,279,547 of NC_057861.1, read as the reverse complement.
TCTGACCTCCAACACTAGACACTTACTAGCTGTGTGACCCTAGGTAAGTTGCCTAACCCCCATTGCCCCACCAAAAAACCAAACAAACAAACAAACAAAAAGAACAACAACAAAAATGATGGGTAAGAATTCAACTGGCAAAGTGGGATATGTTCTAGGCAAAGGAACAAAAGGAACTAGGAAAAACAAAGTTTTGTTCAAGAGTTCAGTCTGGCTAAAGCATAAATGTGTACAAAGGAAGATAACATGAGAAGAGACTAGAAGGGTAGGCATCAGAATATAAAAGCCCTTGTATATAAAATAAAGGAATTTCCTTGGAACCACTGAAGATTTCAGAGCAGAAGATTGGCATGACTAGATTTAAATATAAGGAATTTAAATATTTAAATATTAGAATTTGATTCTGGGGGCAGCTAAGTGGTACTGGACCTGGAGTCAGGAAGACCTGAGAGTTCAAATCTGGCCTCAGAAACCTACTAGCTGTGTGGCCCTGGTAAAGTCATTTAACCCTGTTTGCCTCAATTTTCTTATCTGAAAAATGAGCTGGAGAAGGAAATGGCCAACTACCTCAGTATCTTTGCCAAGAAAACCCCAAATGGAGTCACAAAGAGTTGGATGCGAATGAAAACAACTAAGGAACAACAAATATGAAATAGTGAAAGAAGAATGGATTAAAAGGAGATATATATATATATACATATATATATGTATATATGTGTGTATATGTGTATGTATATATGTATATATACACACACATATATACATACATACACACATATATAACATATGCATATATAGGCATAATCCTTGTGTATGTGTATAAAAGCACATACAAGTACACACTATGTTGTTTTTATCACTCTTTGAAGAGGAAAAAATTGAGTCAGAAGCACAACTATTTCCTTTCCAGTAAATATAATATTTGTCTTTATTTTTTATCATCTAGCATAACAGACAGAAAAAAAGGACATGAGTAATATCAAAACTAGAAAACCTAGAACCCTCTGGGAAATATCACACTAGTGTTTATATGAAATAAAGTATAAATATTTATGGTGACAAAATAGCAAATAGTTATTTCAGTCACCAAATAATTATAGATCAAGCAATTAATACCAAATAGACTAAAGAACTATCTTTGAAATATTTTAAGCATTTAAATAAAAATTTAAATTTAAATAAAGAAGATACATTATGCTTTATCTTACCTTAACTGTAATAGCCTTGTTTTCATTTACCTCATTTTAGCCTATCCTCTAATGCTTCAGGCTGTCATCGCCTCGAGGCTCAAATATCAAGTTATTACCTACTTGTCAAGTTAAAATCATGTCTTGATTTCAACTTGTTCGATTTTTTTTTTCTTGATTCTCAGGGCAGCTGTTCTCTGGTCTTTTCTCTTCCTTTGCCTTTTTTGAGTACTTAGTTCTTCAGAACAATGTGAAATAACTCATTTTTTCTTGGGTTTTTTACGCTTTTTTATAATGTAAAGAATTAATTGTTATTTGAGGTTTTTATGCCTCTGCTTGCACTGGCCTGGGGCTCCGCAAACCGCAAGGTGCTCCACCCACTGGTTGTAGCCGTTGCCAGGGCTCTGGCACCTCACGTCATCACCACTCGCCGATGCCTACATGGGCCTTGAAAAATTATAATGATTGGAAGCCTAGTGAGGGCAGTCATGTGACTGTCAGAGCAGCCATCCCATTGGCTGGGACCGTGTGGGGTGTTTCTGGGTTTGGGGGAGGAGAATTGGGCATTCTGGGTGGAAGCTGGAAAGTGACAGGTGTTCTGCTACGTATTTTCAGCTGATTCCTGGGTGGTGGTATTTTTTCAGGTATTATAATTTCCCTTTCCCCATTTTATTTCCTTTCCCTTGATCCTCCTGATCCTGTTTGTGTTTTGTTTTTTTTTTTTTAAGTTCGTTCTTGTTAAAATAAATCTTGTTCTGTTTTGAGGGAGGCTGCCGGTCTCCTTCCTTGCCCCAATATTGCGGCGAGCCACTTAGCTAGCACTCCCCAATTAAAAATTGGTCCCCACAGGTTTTGGCGAGTCCTCACTAGGCTTCCAATCATTATAATTTTGCCAGGCCCATGTAGGCATCGGCGAGTGGTGATGACGTGAGGTGCCAGAGCCCTGGCAACGGCTACAACCAGTGGGTGGGGCACCATGCGGTTTGCGGAGCCCCAGGCCAGTGTGTGCCGAGGCATAAAAACCTCAAATAACAATTAATTCTTTACAATAGTAGAAACCTATAATATCATTGCATCTGCCAAGCTGTTTCCATTCCTGACTATTTATGCAATCCAATAAACACTTATGAAATGCCTACTATATTCAATTCAATAAACATTTATTATGTACCTACTATATGCCTGACACTATCTTAGGCTCTGAGGATATAAAGACAAAATAAAAACTGGTCCTTTCCTTCCTGTAAAGAAATAAGCATATATACATGGTCATTTTTGAGGACTAGCAACTCTTTCTTTTCCATCACTCCTGCCCCTAAGTCTGTGTAAAAGTAAATTACTCCGGGCAGCTAGGTGCCTCAGTGGATAACGCACTGGCCTTGGATTCAAAAGGACCTGAGTTCAAATCCAGCCTCAGACACTTGACACTTAACTAGCTGTGTGACCCCGGGCAAGTAACTTAACCCTCATTGCCCTGCAAAAACAAAACAAAATAAAAACAAAAAAGTAAATTACTCAACTTCCTTACCTGTTAAAAGTCTACAGGATTTTTGATCAACCAAAATATACATTAAGTCCAATTACAGTTAAATCATTTCATACCATAACTATAAACTAAACATGAACAGTTTTCTTCACAAATATGGCTGGATAATCATTGACAATATAATAATCTCCATTAAATTTTGATAAGTTATTTACTCACCTTTTCAATAACCTTATTAATCACCGGAGTGTTGGGTGTGTACAGTATCTTCCCATGCAATAAAGGCTTTAGGAAAGCCCACACCAAGGCTCCATTTGGAGACTGTAAAATCTCCTTATATAGCTTCAGGCAAAATGGTGCTGTTTTAATAAAAAAGCCATTGGTTAAAAAAAACTTTAAATTCTTAAAAAGAAGCCATTGGTTAAAAGATGATTCTTGATGCAATGTGAAGATGCATTCAATATTCGCAATAATACATTTCCAAAGGACTACAAATCTTGATGACTTAAGTTGTATTTCATAGCACAAATTCCAAATTCCCTACTGTTAGAACGAGGAATTGATCAAAAATAGCTTTTTTTTTTTTTTCAGGATTCATTACTCAAAGGGATCTCCAGGCTCATTTTAGCCATTCGGGGAAGATGAAAGAATGACCGTCAACTGTACATGAAAAGATGCCATTAAGAAAGGACAGAAATGGGCAATGAGGCATAAAGTTTGTGGGAATATATGTGTGTGTGTGCGTGTGTATATATATATATATATATAAATTTGTAAGTTAATGAGGGATTATTATAAAAGCCAACAAAGGCAGCATGGTAAAGTAGGCAGAATCCTGGACTCCAAGTCCAGAGAGACCTGAATTCAAATCCCACCTCAGACAATTAGTAGCTAGATGGTAAAATTCACTTAAACTCTCTGAGTCTCTGTTTCTTTATCTATAAAATGGGGGTATTAATGTCTGAGGTAACTGCTACCCAGTGTTGTTGTAAAGATTAATTGAGGTAGAAGATGTAGCATGCTTTGCAAACCTTAAAGTGCTATATAAATGTGAGTTATTAGCCTGATCTTCCACCCAGGCCTCTCTTCCATCCCAAGTTAGTGTGCACCAGGCTCTTAACCACTTTTTGTGTCACGGATCTTTTTGGCAGTTTGATGAAGTCAATGGACCTTAACACAAAATAATACTTTTAAATGCATAAAACAAAATGTATGGAGCTGCAAAGGTAACCCAGGGGATAGAATGTTGGGCCTTGATTCAGGAAGACCTGAGTTCAAATCCAGACTCTTGACACTCCTAGCTTTGTTACCCTGGGCAAGTCACTTAACCCCTGTTTGCCTCAGTTTTATCATCTGTAAACTAGAGATAATAATAGCCCCCACCTTCTGGAGTTGTTGTGAGGATTAAGATCATTGTAAAATGCTTTACCACAGAACAAATACTATAGAAATGTTAACTACCATTACTGTGTTGAAACAGTCTTAAAAAAAAATTAAGTTCATGATCTCCAACTTCATAGTCCCTGGTCATGTCTAAAAATCAATGATGACTGAGAGTTCTGAGCATAATCAGTTTATTTTTCAGGCTAGCAGTTGCCAATAGAGGGTATCTATGACCTCTCAAAAACCAGAGACCCTAACTGAAGACTGACACAGCATTTTTATAATGAACAAGGAGGAACACCATACATTACACAATTTTGAGCAATATAGGCATAATTATCTTAAATTGGCATACGCTTTACAAAATTTGCAGCACATCCTGGAATGTTTTTGTGGTTTGGTCATTTCTGGTAAAGAGGAACACTTCTGGTAAGGCAGAACATTGTGGTTAGAATATTTGTTTAGCAAGATATGCAGGTATGTCCTGTGTGTATGCATAAACATCCATCACCCTCATTTCCCCACAATTAAATGAACAGGCAAATTTATCTTAATATGGGTTATACTCAAGCAAAGCTAAACTAAAAATGCAGGATAATCACAAAATGGAGCCTTATCTGATTATTATCATTCCACAACAGTATAATCTTACACTACTGGTGCTTATTTCAATAATTAATAGATTTGCAGTTTCATGTGCAATCATCTTTTTTATTATACTATGTTATGGAAATGCTTATTTTATTCCATAAATTGAAAATAAAATAACTAAATGTGGGAAAAATAATTTAAGCCTCTATTGCGGGGGGGGCGGGGATCAGGATATATGTTGCAATAGATCTATTCCTTATTTTATTCTCACCATGACCTACTTTTTTTTGGGGGGGGGGCAGGGCAATAAGGGTTAAGTGACTTGCCCAGGGTCATGCAGCTAGTGTCAAGTGTCTAAGGCTGCATTTGAACTCAGGTCCTCCCGAATCCAGGGCTGGTGCTTTATCTACAGCGCCACCTAGCTGCCCCCACCATGACCTACTTTTGCTGAAAAAATGCTCACTGTACACTCAACTTATTTGGTTTGGTCCTTGAAAGATAGAAATACAGCTTATTGCCAAACCCATATTGAAAACAATTTTGAGCTTGATGTAGAAATGACCCTGAGGGGCAGCTAGGTGGTACAGTGGATAAAGCACCGGCCCTGGATTCAGGATGACCTGAGTTCAAATCTGGCCTCAGCCACTTGACACTTACTTACTAGCTGTATGACCCTGGGCAAGTCACTTAACCCTCATTGCCCCACAAAATAAATAAATAAATGAATGAATGAATAAATAAACAAATAAACAAACAAACAAATAAATAAATAAATGACCCTGAATTCTCAAAGACTGTATCCATGTATGGCTAACTACAGGAGACTAAATCAAGTTCTTTCAAGATCATATTAATAAAAGTTACTGACAATAGATGTTGGTCTTACTTGAATCTTTGGGAATGTTGAATTTTGTTTTGTCATCCTCCAAGAGATCATTCACTCTGGGCAAGTTAATGTACATGTTAGAGTTGCTAAGGAAAGATGCTTCTTCTTTGCAGACCATCTTCATCACAGACTGGAGAGAGCCAAAGGTTGAACTTTGAGAGCGGACATCTTGTGGAAACTAGAAAAAAAAAAAACTGAATGAGGGTAAGAAAAAAAATTGCTTGCTTTCAGTAATCCGTTCCAAAATTTCCAAGATTATGGATATTCTTCCTTGCAAACATGTCCAGGAACATCCATAAGACAGGAATGTGGAAGCAGGGCTATGATCTTCTTTCTATTTTTGTGTTAACATAAAAAGATAATTAAGATGTCTTGAAAATCCAACTCACATGCTGTCTACTCCAAATGCATCTTTAATTCCCATATATAACATCTCTTACCTCTCTACCTTTTCACAAGTGATCCCACCTGCACATAATGCTCTTCCTCTTCACCTCAACCTCATAGAATCTCTAACATCTTCCAAGGCTCAGTTCATATGTCACCTCTTAGACAAGGTCTTTCAGTGCTTACCTCCTCCTGCATGTTGTATGCCCTCACAGGGTATGGGATCCTTAAGGGCAGGGTCTTTTTTATTTCTCTCTTTTTTTGCACCAGAACCTTGCACATAGTAGAGATAGGAATAAGGCTAGACCTTAGATTTCATGGGTCTAGGGAGCTCCCAAGTAGGGGCCATTCTCTACTCATGTAAATCAGCACCTTTTCTGCAGATACAATCTGGAGCATTGCCTAAAGCAGGGAGAAGTAAAATGACTTGTCCAGCCAGGGTCACACAACCAGTATGTGTCAAAGGCAGGACTTTTTTGTTTTATCCATTATTCCATACTACTTCTTCAAAAATATTTATGAAATTAAGCTGAAATCTTCTTCCCTGATCCCTTCACTAGTCAGGGATCATCATCTTCCTATAATAATCTCAAGGAATACTTTGTTAGACACCTCTTTCATTTACTTATCCTATAATGTTGAATAGGATTTTCTGGGTCTGAATCTTTTCTACCTACTAGACTGTAAACTACACAAGACTTTGTAATTCTAAGAGCCTAAAACGGTATTCTGCACCCAAATGTTTGTTGATTTAATTGTTTTAAGTAGGACAGCATATGCTGTCAAAAAACCACAACATCAAGTGAAAATGCCAATGCAGAGAGTTCTGTTTACCATTTTGTCAAATATCCACCATGGCTAGAGGCATTTTTGTTGTTGTTGTAGTCCAGTCATTTTTCAGTCACGTCTAACTCTTCATTACCCCATTTAGGGTTTTCTTTGCAGAAATATGGGAGTAGTTTGTCACTTCCTTCTCCAATTTACCTCAATTTCCTCATCTGTAAAAATGAGCTAGAAAAAGAAATGGCAAACCACTCAAGGGTCTTTGCCAAGAAAACTCCAACTGTGGTCACAGAGTAAGACAGACTGAAATAACTGGACTGACCAAATGGTAACATATCTCATATCTCCTCCTCGCCTGTGGTACTGCCATCACCCTGGTGCAAGCCCTCATTACCTCATTCCTGGATTATTTCAATAGCCTGAAGTTACTTTCCCTGGCACTAGTCTCTCTCCAATTCAGTCTTTCTACTCAGTTATCAAATTGACCTTCCTAAAACACAAGTCTTATCATATCACTCCCCCCTCACAAAAATTTTTTTAATAAACTCCAGTGACTTCCTCTTACCTCCAGAATCAAAAATAAAATCCTCTGTTTGGTTTTTTGTTTGTTTGGGGTTGGGTTTTTTTTGGTCAGAGAAATGAGGGTTAAGTGACTTGCCCAGGGTCACACAGCTAGTAAGTGTCAAGTGTCTGAAGCCGGATTTGAACTCAGGTCCCCCTGAATCCAGGGCCAGTACTTTATCCACTGCACCACCTAGCTGCCCCTCTCTGTTTGGTTTTTAAAGCCCTTCATAATCTGACCCTTTCCCACCTTTCTAATTTTGCATTTTCTGTAATTCAATGGCACCAGCCTCCTTGCTATTCCTCCCATAAGATATTCCATTTCTTGATGGAATATTGTCCCCCATGTCTGGAATGCTCTCAGTCTCTTTTCATCTCTGACTCCTGCTACCTTGGCTTCTTTCAAACCTCAATGAAAATCTTACCTCCCAAAGAAAACTTTTCTGATCCTCCTTAATGCTAGTATCTTCCCTCTGTCTATTATCTTTGATTTACTATATATATATATATATATATGAAGAAAGATACTTGTGCATTTAGGCAGAGTGGGGAGAAGACAAGGAAAGGCTACATGCAGTAGATCAGGAACCAAGCCTTGTAGGAAACAATGTATTCTCAGAGATAGGTGTGAAAAGGGAGAGCATTCTAGGCCTCAGGAACACCTGAATTGAAGGCACATAGATGAGAAATGGAATAGCTAGTAGGACTAGACCATAATATGTGCAAAAAAGTACAATGTACAATAAGTCTAGAAAGGCTTAGATGGAGCCAGATTGTGAAGGGTAGTCTATAGCAAAGCTTCTTAAACTATGGGCACAACCCCATATATGGTTATGTAACTGAATGTGGGGGCGGGGGAGGGTCATAAAAAAATTTTGCAATAGTACAAGGTTTTGTAATCCTATTTTATATACCTATATACCCCAGGTCACATAAAAATTTCTCAGGTGAAAAGAGGTCCCCAGTGGAAAAAGTTTAAGAAGTCAAGGTCCATAGCAATCAATCAATCAGCAAGCTTTTATTAAGCAATTGTTCTGCTATTCAAAGTCTTACAGAGAGAGTTGCCCATGGGCACTGAGAATTTAATTGATATAACTAGGGTCACATTATCATTATATGTCAGCGGTAGAATGGGAACTCATGGCGTGTTGACTTCAAGGCCATCACCAGCCTGCTTCTCAGCATATACATTATTTGTCCTAAATAGGCATTTCAAACACTTGTTTGACTATATTTGAAAATAAATTGTTCTCTGTAGTAATTTAAACATTCTCTTAAAAACTCATTTATACCACTGATTTGCCCAAAGAATCACTTTTTTTCATAGATAATGCAAAAGCAAATATCAGTTCAGCCAGTCTGAACAGTTGCAAACTGAATTAATACAATCGATGTTACTGACATTAACAATACTGTGTAATCCAGTCTAGAGGGAAAATCATGACTCAAAACCACCTCAGTCTTCTTTCATGCTCCAGCACCAGTCTATGGAGAATAGTTTAGGTTCTTGCATTTCTTTGTCTAATATGAGCACCAGTCCTTGAAAGAGGGATAAAATCTGGAAAACCCAATGGAAAAAATCAATTGCCACTTATTTCCAAAGTGGCTAAGATGAAAAACATACAAACCTGTGGAAATGCAGAAATGTCAAGCAAAGGAATATTTTTAAACGATTGAAGAAATTCAGGAAGATATTTGAGAATGTGCTGAGCCTTAATAAGTAGGGAGTTGATGCTCGAAACCACATCCAACAAGGAGTTCAGTACGGAATTTGCCTCTGGTGGTATCAACATCTGAAAGAAGAAAAATATTTTGGATCCTTGGAGTGCCGTGATCATCTTATAGAATAAAAAGACAAATCTCATGGGGGTCTATAGGATAGATTAAAGGGAAAAGAGTCTTGAAACAAAAATTGGTCATGAGAGTATTGCAATACTCCAGGTAAGAGGTAATAAAGGTCTGAACTAGGATAGTAGCAGTGTGAAAATAGTAAGCACAGCTGACATCACAGTGGGTGAAGTGCTGAGCCTGGAGTCATGAAGACCTGCATTCAAATCTAGTCTCAGATACCTCCTAGCTATGTAACTCTCAACAAGTCACTTAACTGCTGTCTGCCTCAGTTTCATCAAGTGTAAAATGGTAATAATAATTGGTTGATAGGTTGGTTGTTGTCTTTCTCAAAAAGGACAAAAATGACATCACCACGTCAAGGTCTAGGTACAGTGTATCTGACTGTGGCTGATACTAGCTCACATATGAGATCAAAAGGCTCTGCAACAGGTTGGAATAATAGCACCTGCCTCATCACAATTGTAAAATGCTTAGCAACAAGATGGCATATAATCAATGCTATGTATGTATGTAGTAGGAGGAGGAGGAGGAGTAATAGTAGTAGTAGTAGTAGTAGCAGCAGCAGCAGTAGTAGCAAGAGTAGTAATAGTAACAATAAGTGTAGGAGAGATTTGAGATATATTTCAGAAGTAGAATATGATGGACTTGGAGACCGTATATGTGATACGAATAAGCAAAAGTCAAACATGATGGTGTGTTTTGCCTGGTAGTAGTATTGACAAGATAGAAAAGTGGTGGGGGGAAGAGAACAATACTTAAAAGAAAAGAAGAAAACATTACTTATCTTTGATAATTTTACATGTAAACAAAAAAAACCCCTTCATTGTTTCTTATTTGTATTCCAAATATAAGGAAGTTTTTCTGAGCTACATATAGCCCCAAACCTGGGAGGGTTGCCTCTGGTCAATATCCATAATAAAATAAAGAATATGGGGCAATTGGATGGAAAACAAGAAGACCTCTTCTTATCATTCTGTCTGCTGCAAATTCATTTGTATGACAAGCCAAATAGTAGTTTAGGAGTTTCTAACCCTAAAGCAGAGAGTGTCTGCAACAAAGGAATGTATCAATCTAATTTTACCTATATTTTATTTGCTGACTGGGGCTCTGGTGGCTCATAGCTACTGGCAAACATTCTACCCTAGCAAACTGGATTTTTAGATGATTCTAAGTTGGCCAGAAGACATGAAGTCTAGAAGCTGGAGCATAGAGCAGTTCATGAGACAGACTGAGTGAAGTATTGTATAGAGTATAGAGAAACCTGAGAGAGGAAGGGAGGGAGGGAGGGAGAGACAGAGACAGAGAGACAGAGAAAGGCAGAGACAGAGAGAGGCAGAGACAGACACAGACAGAGTAACAGAGATGTGCATAGGCCTAGCAAAGGTGTATAAATTGTAGCATGGTAACTTTACCAGAGGACATTGATGGGAACTTGCAGCATTAAAACTATGACTTACTCTCCTCCATGAATGTGTCCTGCTCTCATATATTCCCCATAAACATGCTTCCAAGCTTGATCACATTGATGCTCTATATATTTTGAAAGATTGAACCCTAGGTTTGTGGGAACCATGTTCTATGCTACTTTTCTTATTTATTTACTACTTTATTGGATGCATTGGCCTTAAAATAATTTGAGTCCTTTTGGCATGTTATAATGTCCATGGATGGACATTATGAGTCATGATTCTGAATAAATATGGACCCAAAGAATATCTCAAACTTAAGATGGACTGTGAAAGGCGGTCCTCAAATGCTATGTATGTTATTGTGAAATTGCATAAGCTGATTAAATTTCAGAACTAATTCTAATTAAATATTATGTACAATTCCATTGAATGAAAAATCGACATATTTAAATCACCAATCAGTCAGCTGTTTCAATAGACTCATAACTATCATTATTAAATAAAAATCATCCTAAGCCCAAAATCTGCTAACACAAACAAAATACCATAAAAATCAATTTTTGGTGTGGACGAACACTGTGGTTTGATTACTAAAAAAACTCTCCAGTGAAGAAACTCCCTCTTTGGTACCTGCTATGCAATGTAGAGTGAGAGAAAATTACCTAGAGGTTAAGTAACTGGCCCTAGATCAAATAGCCATTCTGTATTCAATGTTGTTCATTCCTTTCAGTCTTTGTGACCCCATTTGTAGTTTTCTTGGCAAAGAAACTGGAGCAGATTGCCATTTTCTTCTCCATCTCATTTTACATATGAGGAAATTAAGGCAAACATGGTTAAGTGATTTGTCCAGGGTCACTAAATATCTGAGGCTGGGTTTGAACTTAAATCTTCCTAACTCCGAGCCTGGCACTCTATCTACTGGACTACTTAGCCACCCATTATGCACTAAAGGGGAGCCCAGAACTTAGGTTTTTCTGACTCCAAGGAAAACTCTCTATCCAATGTATCATGCTGCCTCTCAAAAACAAAGTTAGAAAAAACAACTGCAAAACTGGTGCCAAAATAAGGTTCCCCGATGTGTCATCTATTGTGAACTGAACAGCAAATACTTCACTTTACAAACCATTCAGAGATAAATGTTCTAATTGCCCAGAATTCAAGGGTAGAGAAATTAGGTAGACTATTGTCTCTGCCCCTTATCCTTTCTCAAGAGTTTTCATGATCATTGGACAATTGCCATTAGCTGACATCTTACTTGATAACCAGCAAGATAATTGAGAGTCAGTCCAGCTTGCTTTTCCATAGACTCCTTCTGCTGAGAGCATAAGGTAGGTTTTCTAGCCAATTAAGTCAAGAAATAAAATTTGAGCCACAGAAATGTTCAGCAGGGTTATGCCATTTTCCCGACTTGCTTCTCTAATTATGGCTACACTTTAAAAGTGGCACGAAGAGACACTTAACTTGTCATAGGGAAATGGCTGGAATTTAGTTAAGTGTCCCTGACAGACAGGTGAAAATTACTGGTAAGCATGGATATTGTATTTTATATTTCACAGAATTCTTCACAATTTTTTTTGTCCTGGTGGTTGTTACTATCATTTCTAGTTCTGGTTGATCACTGCAAATTGCCTAATATATTCTTCAGGTATTAGTAATGGCCCCAATTAGATGGCTTAAAAGATGTTTGATGTATATTAAATTATTATATTATATATAAAATAACTATGGCACATAATATTATTTTACATCATATTACTAAGTAAAGGTTTTATAATATAGCCTGCAGGAAGAGCTACAAATGACTTAGGCTTTATTCCAGGGTGCCAAATTTAGAAAATATTGACAAAACTCAGAATCCTACAGCTTCCAAAAACAATCAATTAATCAATCAACATTTATTAAGTGCCTACCATGTGCCAGACACTCTGCCAAGTGTTAGGGATGCAAAAAGAAACAAAAGACAGCCCCTGCCCGCTAAGAACTTACAATCTACTGAAGGAAAAAACATGGTAACAAATGTATGCAAAGAAAACTATATACAGACTAAATAAGGAACAACAGAGGGAAGGCACTGGAATTAAGAGGGATTGGGGGCAGTTTCCTTTAGAAAGCAAGGTTTTAATTGGGACTTAAAGGAAGCCAGGAAAGTCAGTAATTAGAGCAGAGGAGTGAGTATTTCTAGCATGGAAAATAGCCGAAGAGAATGCCCAGAGCTGAGAGATGGAGTGTCTCATTTGTTAAACAGCCAGGAGGTCAATGGCACTAGATCAAAGAGTACATGATGAGGAGAAAGGTGTAAGAATACTGGATATGTAAGAAGGAGCTAGATTATAAAGGGCTTTGAATACCAACTAGCTCATTTTGTATTTTCTCTTGGAGGCAATAGGAAGCCACTGGAGTTTATTGCATGAGGAGAGGGCGAAATAATCAGACCTATACTTTAGGAAGATCACTTTTGTGGCTGCATGGAGAATTGATTAGAATGGAGAGAGATTTGAGGTATACAGACCTAACAGGCTATTGCAATCAAGGCATGAAGTGATGAGGGTCTGCACCAGGCTAAGGGTAGTGGCAGTTTTAGAGGAAAGATTCAGAGGACAGAAGATTTGAGAGATACTGCAAAGGTAAAATATCAACAAGCCTTGGAAACAATTTAGATGTGGGTAGTAAGAAATAGTGAGGAATCTAGGATGATTCATAGATTGTGAGCCAGTGACTGGGAAGATGGTGTTGCCCTCTATAGTAATAGGGAAGGTAGGAGGGGAGAAGGGCTTAGGAGGAAAGATGATTAGTTCTGTTTTGTATATATAAAGTTTAAGATGTCTACTGGACATCCAGTTCAAAGGCAGCTGGAGATGCAAGACTGGAGATCATCAGAGAGACTAAAGCAGGAAAGGAAGGTTTGAGAATCATAAGCATAGGTATGGTCATTAAATCCATGAGAGTTGATGAGATTACAAAATGAAGTCATATAGAGGGAGAAGAGAAGAGAACCAATGCCAAATCCCTGTGGTACAACTACTGACAGAGGGCATGATCTACAGGAGGATTCAGCAAAGGAGACAGAAATGGTCAGAGAGGTAGAAGGAAAACCAGGAGAGCGGTGTCCCAAAAAACAAGAGAGAAAACTCTTTCAAGGAGAGAGTGAGGTCAGAGAGAATGAAGATTGAGAAAAAACCATTGGATTAAGCAACTAAGAGATCATTAACACCTTTAGAGAGATCATTTTCAATGAAATTGTAAGGTTGGAAGCCAATTTATAAATGATTGAGAAGAGAGGAAGAGGAGAGAAAGTAGAGGCACCTATTGTAGCTGACTTTTTGAGGAGTTTAGCTACAAAAGCCACATCCCTCTGGCAACTCCTGTGGCGGCACTGGTGCCAAACTGTATTGGCTCTGCCTCTCCTTTGGATCCACCAATGTCACGGAGAGGGAAAACCTGCTGCATGGGCAACAGCTTGTTTTCCATATTGATCTGCCCAGTCCAGCACCCTGGAGAGGACACTCCAGCTACTCCTCATGGGGTAGATACAACCATGGGATGTGGCAGTTACCGGTTATAAGTCACCTAGGAGCTGCAGCTCCCATATCAGACTGCACAGTCACACCGTGGCCTGTGGCTCTTCAAGGCGCTGATCCATGGTTGTCAGCAGCTGGTGGAGGTCTACTACTATCTACAAAAGACAGAAGAGATTTAGGAAGACAGAAGGGATGGAAGGATCAAGTAAGTTTTTTTTTCAGGGTAGGAGAGATATCAGCATGATTGTAAGCAATAGGAAATGAACTGGTAGAGAGACAGAGATTGAAAATAAGTGAAAGAATGGGAATGACATGGGGGCAATCTGTTGGAGGAGAAAAGATAAAATCAAATTACTTGAAGAAGAGGCAGTAACCTTAGTAAGTAGTAAGGCCACTTAATTACGTGAGACAGATGGAGGAAAAAGTGGCAAAAGGCATTTGAGTGTCAGGAGATGAGAAAGAGGAGGCAAGAGGTATTTCATAGCAAATAGCCTCAATATTTTTGGTAAAATATGAGGCAAGGTTCTCAACTGAGAGAGTAGGGGAGGGGAAGAAGACATGGAAGGTTTGAAAAGGGATGAGAAGGTTTGGAAGAGCTACTATGGAGAATGGGATAGTTAGTTGATAAAGGAGATAGAGTAGGATTTCCTAGCAGGAGTGAAGACCCAGTTGAGGTTATATAACATAAATTTGTTGTGAACACAGTCAGAATGGTTCCATGATTTTCTCTACCTTGTTCAGCAGCACATGTATAGGACCAAAGGTGATGAATGTTGGAAGTGATCCAAGCTCAAGGCTCAACTGTAATGGAAGTGATCCAAGCTCAAGGCTAAATGTAATCAGCAATGATAAAAAGGTTAAGAAATCAAGAGAGGAAGACACTGTAGAGTTGAATTAACTCACCAAAAAGTTAAGATGGAGTAGCTAGTATAGAAGAGATGGACTGGGTGACAAATGAGGGGTCATGGGATTAGAGGTCAGGTACAGATGCAGAGTAGGATTATGTAAGAGAAGACAGAGGGAGAGGTAAAATCCATTAGAATACAGTCATATAAGGGGATTTCAGAATTCTTGAATACAGAGGCAGTACATTTGTAGATAATGGCAAGATCAAGGGTATCACCATCTTTGTGTGTGGCTGACATGGTATATAGGAGTAGGTCATGGGAGGTGAGTAGTTTGAGAAATTAAGTGGTTAGGGTATTTGAAGAAGAATCAATATGTATATTGAACTCCCTTAATATGAGAGAAGGAGTTGGGAAGAAGAGAAAAATTGTAAGCCAGGTATGAAACTCATTGAGGAAAGAAGTGACTTGGGAGTCTGTAGACAACAGCTACCAGGATTATGATTGTGTGGTTGATATGAATAGTATAAACCTCAAATGAAGAGAATCTACTGAATGATAGAGGAAGGGGGAGAACCTGGAAGTGGTTATAGGGAGCAAGGAGTATTCCAACTTCCCTGCCTCTATCTAAAAAGCTAAGGAGGCTGAGTGAAGGTGAAGCCAGTAATAGAAAGGGTAGATAGGGAGGCTGTATCATCCAGGGAAAGCTAGGCTTCAGTAAGAGGTAGTAAACAGGAGTAAGACAGGAAAAGATGAAGGTAAGTTTGTTGTCTATGGAGCAGGTAGTCCAGAGGGCCAGAGGGTAGAGGGGAAGGTCTAGGTCAGGGCTTCTTAAACTTTTTCTACTCGTGACCCCTTTTCACCTAAGAAAGTTTTACATGACCCTGGGGATATAGGTATATAAAATAGGTGTATATATAACCTTTTAGTGTTGCCAATTTTTTCACAATGCCCACATTCAGTTATGCAACCCCATATGGGTTTGAGACCCACAGTTTAAGAAGCTTTGGTCAGGGACAGCTAGGTGGATTCATGGGGACCTGAGTTCAAATCTAGCCTCAGACACTTGACACTTACGAGCTGTGTGACCTTGGGCAAGTCACTTAATCCTCATTGCCCTGTAATAATAATAATAATTTTTTAAAATAAGCTTTGATCTAGGCAACAACAGAGATTAGCACCTAGAATGCAAGAATAATTAGTTAAATCAGCTATCTTAACCACTATCTGTGTGGAGAAGCTTCTCCCTAACATTCCTTGATCTCCCCAACATCTATGGGTATGCTCAATACTACTTGCTCCAGACAAGGTTTATGGCAGTTGCCTTGTATGCAAAAATTCATAACTATGGTTTTAACTATAGGACCTTCTAGAACTATGTCAGGGGTGAGTACACAAGTGATGTTGGAGAATATCTAGAGTATCAGCTATAAATCTCATCATTTGTCTAGATTCTATCACAGTGACAATTTGATTGTTTGTTCTAATATTTATTTATGTGTATTTTTCTTGTTCCTAACATCACCTACAGAGTGAACCAGCTGTAAAAAGCAATCCACACCACCAGACACCACCATCTCCTTACTTTGTAAGTGATAATCCGCAAATCCAGGTTCTGACTAATGAGTACAATCAAAGTGTACATATCCGATGCAGGCAGAGCACACAATTCTCTAGCTGCAAGAGCTTTTCCATCTGCAGGAAATGTCAGCAAGAGGCTGATAACTTCTTCATCACATTTTCCAGCCAAAGCTACTGTAAGGGCACTGGAAAGAAACTGGTTAAAAGAAGAACAATTAGAATTGACTTTGCCTAAAATGTAAAAACAATTCATATAAAAATAATGATTTCTGAATCTGAATAGTTATTGAATAGTTTATCATGAACCAAGAAAAAATTGATCACTTCCTGACCAATGAGTCCCTCCTAACTTAGCTAGATTGGTCACAGGCTCATAGATTTAGCAACAGGAAAGACCGTCAAGGTCTTCTCTGAGAGAGTCCAACCTTAGCCACCCCCTGCTTATTTTATAGGAAACTAAGACCCAGAGAGTTGAAGAGACTTGATGAGTTATCAAGTAATAAATAACAGAGTCTAGATATAAACCCAAGTTCTCTGACACATACTACAGCATTCTATCATTAGGCAGTGCTCTCAGTCTGTTGCCATGACCACACTGAAAGACTTCTCAACTAATTGGTAGTAGTCATACCTAATGCTGGCACTATCTTTGAGAACTCAGGTTTACTTTCACACTATAATGAGATTTCAGAGAAAGACTTTATAATAAAATCAATAAGAGCTCATCACTGTATAATGTTTGAAGGTTTTTAAAGTCCTACAAAAAGACTGGGAGATATGTCACGCAAATAATATCCCCATTTTGCAGATAAGGAAACTGAGGTTCAAGGAGGTTACATGACTTGCCTAGTCATAGCATTAGAAAATGTTTGACCCAAGTCTCAACTTAAATATTTTTACTCCAAGATCTGTTACGTGCACTTTTTTTTTTTTAGTGAGGCAATTGGAGTTAAGTGACTTGCCCAGGGTCACACAGCTAGTAAGTGTGTGTTAAGTGTCTGAGGCCAGATTTGAACTCAGGTACTCCTGACTCCAGGGCCGGTGCTCTATCCACTGCACCACCTAGCTGCCCCTGTTATGTGCACTCTTAACCACTATACCACATTGTCTTTTATAAACCAGATAACCTTAAGTCTTTAAAAAAGGATACAACTTTCCATTGAGCTAAAGTCTTTGTATGACTCTCCTTCTGATGGCTTAATCCCCCTAACTTCCTATTTAAGGTAGAATCCCAGACCAAAGATATCCTCTTCCGTCTTCAGGCTGTACTGTTGACTCATTTCCACAGGATTTTTTTTTCTACTGTGGCTCCATGCCACATACATTTCCCCCACTCCCCACCCCTTCAGCTTCCTTTCTATGTTGCCTTCCCCCAGTAGAATATAAACTCCTTGAGAAGAAATCCTGTCTTTCTGCTTACAAATGCGTCCCCAAGGCTTAGCATGGTGCTTAACACATATTAAACACTTAACAAATGTTGGTTTTGGTGTTTTGGTGTTTTGGTTTTGGTTTATTTCTGACTGCTATCACAAACTGGGGGATAATGCTGACAGGGGAGTTTCTAAGAAGGGAGAAGTTTCTGACAATAAAATCTGGGAGGGTATCACCCCAATGGGTTACCCTACCTACTGGTAATTTTGATGGACCTTAAAAATGAGAAGGGAAATTTCGAATAAAGAGCTCACAAAGGAAATAACTGGTTTGTTTAGAGATGAACCAGGAAAGGCTTTCAAGTCTTGATATTTGTTAGGTCCCAATATAGTAAAATTCTAAATTAGCTGTTCTAGGGGAGAAGTAACATCAGTTAGTTATCCAAAGGTACAAAGAATCAAGATGCATTTATGTGTTTTGAAATATATTTTGGTAACTTTTTCAATACAATTTATTTTCTTTGTAATCCTTGGCGTTTTATTTTATGCATTTAAAAGCACTATTCAAGCAGGAGGGTCCGTGGCACATACACACACAAAAAAGGTTAAGAACCTCTGATTAAAGGGAGGTTGCATATCAAAGGTATGTGTACCATACCATTCTACATTGGTATAACTGTTTAGATAAAAACAGAGAAAGTTCTTAATATCTACTTAGGAATAATTAATGTATTTATTGGATCATAGATCTAGAGAGAAAGAGACCTCAGGGACCACCTAATTCAGGGGTTGGCAAACTATGGCTTCAGGGCCTCTGCCTGTTTTTGTACAACAGGTCATACTCATTAGTCTAGACCAATATTCTTATTTTATTGATGAGGAACCTGAGGACCAAGGATGTGCAGTGGCATAGCCATGGTCACAGATGTACTTAACTATCAAAGGCAGGATTTGAGCCTGGGATTTGAGACTCATCCATGCTTCCACATTGTTCAATATCCTATTGTATTCAAAGCATTGTGCAAACTATACAAAGACATGAAACCATCACCACAAACTGGAAGTGAACCCAAAGCACGAAGATGAAACATGTTGCATATAAATTGAAGTCTTCGGATTTACATTTTTTTAAGTCTGCTATATGAGTGAAGATGGACAACATCTAATTTCAGAACAGTTGATATGAAAAAATACCTAGGAATTTAATTCACCATAAACTCAACATGATCTAAAAATGTGGTTCTAAAAGCTGCTCCAAAACCTAATTTCATTTTTGACTGCATGGATTTATGTATGCTATGCTTATCAAGGAATGTCAGGGCACTACAGTACTTTGGTCAGCCCAATCATATCTATAATATTATGTGCAGTTCTGGAGACCACATTTTAAGAGTAATATGCAACCAGGAAGGAGAGAAGTCTCATATCATGTAATATAATCAATAGATATGGAAACTACAGGTGTTTGGCTATAGCAGCCATTCTCGAAGTGTGGTCCATAGACTCTGAGGGGTCCTAAAAGCCATTCAGGGAGATGGGAGAAAAGTGGAGTACCTTGAGGTTAAAACCATTTTCACTATAATACTAAAATGTTATTTGTCCATTAAAGTATCCTTCCCTTTTCAACTATGTTATCTATCTGAGGCCAGATTTTCTTCATAAACTTCAACCAAAACAGCATATTACAGCAGGGTGAATGAAGATGTAGATATGAAACTATGTCTTCCATTAAGCCAGACTTCAAAAAGACTTGCAAAAATATTTAAAACAGGGGGAAGCTAGGTAGTGCAGTGGATAAAGCACCAGCTTTGGATTCAGGAGTACCTGAGTTCAAATCTGGCCTCAGACACTTGACACTTACTAGCTGTGTGACCCTGGGCAAGTCATTTAACCCCCATTGCCCCGCCCCCCCAAAAAATATTTAAAACAATCCACTCTTCCAACTAATGTTTTTCTTTTCAATATAGTTAATAAAATCATGCTGGCATTAAATGGGCTTGTTATTATTATAATTATTGCTAAATGAAGTAAATATTTTATGTTTCAATCTCTAATGTGGTAAATATTGATATTTATAACCCACATAAATAAAAGCTCTTTGGGGTCCCCAATAATTTTGAAGAGTGAATAGAAGTTCTGAGATTGAGACCTAAACATTTGAGGACCACTGAGTTTAAAAAAATGAATACTAAAGAGGAAGGGGACTGAAAATATTTGAAGATCTATCAAGCAAAAAAGAAGAGATACATTTTACTACTCCAAAAAGTAGAAGTAGGTGGAGCCAATGAATAAAAGACTTAGGGGGTATATTTGAGTTCAATAGAAGGAATGAATTTGTGTTGAAAATAACCCAACAGTGAGAAATTCAAATTAAAACAACTCTGAGATACCACCTGACACCTATCAGATTGGCTAATATGACAAAAAAGGAAAATTAATAAATGTTGGAGAAGCTGTGGAAAAAATGGAAGACTAATGCATTGTTGGTGGAACTGTGAACTGATCCAACCATTCTGGAGAGCAATTTGGAACTATGCCCAAAGGGCTATAAAGCTGTGCATACCCTTTAACCCAGCAATACCACTATTAGGTCTTTTTCCCAAAGAGATCACAAAAATATTTATAGCTGCTCTTTTTTTTTTTTTGGCAAGGAATTGGAAATTGAGGGGATGCCCATCAATTGGGGAATGGTTGAACAAGTTGTGGTATATGAATGTGATGGAATACTATTGTGCTGTAAGAAACTATTGTGCTGTAAGAAATTTCAGAGAAACCTGGAAGGTTTAAAAAATATCAAAGTAGAAAAACACCCTATGAGTCTTTCAGTCTTATGCCAACCTGAAAAAATGAATACTTTCTACTTTCTACATTACAAAACAGTGACAATCCATCCTCTATTTAAACACATCCAAACTACATTGTTTTCTTGATTTCCAGGATTGATAATTACCTTCCCACTCAGAGTGTATATGAAATTGCGGGCAAGGAGGTTAACTCTTATGAATACTTATGTAATATTTTGTTTTAGCACAATTTTTGCATTGATGTCTTATCTCTAAAAGAGTAGGAGCATAACTTATCTACATTTTGTCTTGGAGCTCAGTATAGTCCCCTACATACTGAAATGTAATAAAAGTCTACACATCCACTGAAACAAGGGGAAACAACTTTAGGAGAAAGAAGGATGAATTTGTAGTCAATAGACCTTAGTTCTGATCCTAGCTCTGCTCTGTATTACCTGTGTTACCTTGGGCAAATCGCTTATCCTCTGCTCTAAGCCTTGACTAATCCATATGTAAAATGAGGGGATGGAATTAGATTCCCTCTGTGGATTCTTCAAGCTCTAGACTTATGATTTTAAGGTTTTTGTTGTGATGTTTGTTTAAAAAAGATACTGTTGGAAAGGATTTATTTGTAAAGAAGAGTAATTCAAGGGAAAGCAGGTCTGATTAAGGATGGGAAAAGAAAGCTAAGTAGAAACATGGATATACACACACATGTAGAAACATACATGCAAATGTAGCTACTAACCAGCACATATATCTATAGAGGCATAGCTATATATTAGCTAAATATATGGAAATATATTTACCATATACATGTGTAATGATGGTATTCTTTTATCTATACAAAAAACATCATAGTTTATTGAACTCACAATAGTGAAGCTTTTTTTTCTATACTCCTCTCTTTACCTATCTTGTTAGCAGACCACATTTATTTCCTTGACAAAGAATTAGATGAAGAAAGACAAATCATTCATAAGTAAACACATTGTTTCTCATAAAGTTACTCAAATGGGACAGTGGTTTATACAAGATAACTTTCTATAGGTAGAACCTAGTCATAACAGAACATCAGTGACATCCAGTGGCTGGCTGACTCACTGAGTTAGTCTCAGAACACCAACACCTAAATGACAAGCCCTTCCTAACACATTCCAGCAAGTGAAGAATGGATTTTTTTAAAGTGGAAAAAACCCACTTCAATCACCTCTATGCCTTGATTTCTTAATATCATTAAAAGAACAAGATCAGAAAGCTGTACTTGCTGTCTAAAGCATGGGTGAAGGGTGAGGCTTCATTTATGAAGATATTGATATTGTCTTATTTATCAGACTACCTCCTTTCTAACCCTGAGAGAACAAGTCACACAGCCCATCATACCACTAAACGTAATAATATTTCATATACATAAGCAAAGGTTTTCTCTTAAGAGGTATACAGAATCAATCCTTTCCTTTCAACAATATTTCTATTGAGTGATATTCTCTTTTTCATTTTACTTAGAATAAAAATAGGTCCAAAATATTCTAATTTGCTATAAGCAATTTCATGTTAATATAATTAGAAATGGAAAGGACCACTGAGGTAAGCTCATTTCACATATGAAGAAGCTAAGATCCGGGAAAGCTAATTGACTAGCTTAGGGTTACACAGTCAACATAGGAGGTAGAATTTGAAGCCAGTTCCTCTGAATATAGGGCCCCTGTTCTTTCTACTGTACCAGAGTTGCTTAGATCTTCATGTCCTGATCCAAGTCCCCTCTCTCAACCCAATCTATTCTCAGCATAACTTGACAAACATTTATTATTCTCTCTACACCATAGAAGACATCATACTTGGTACTAGGAATACAAAAGCAGTTCCCTCCCTCAAGGTGTTTATTATATTCTAGCTGGTGAAAAAATACACATCCAATTAAGTACAAAGGAATTTGAGGAGGGAATGAGCACTAATGACTAGAGGCAAGGTTGATCAGCAAAGGCTTCATGGAGGAGATGGTCATGAGCTAGGCCTTTAAGAAGCTAAGGCATTTAAGTGCCTGAGATGAGGAAAGAGGACATTCTGCAAGTTGTGGATGATGGATTAAAGTGGAGAGAGACTTGAAGCACAAAGGCTAATTAGCAGGTCGTTGTAATCATCCAGAAGATATGATTAATGAATCAGGGTGGTGGTTGTATGAGTGAAGAGTATGTATAGGAAATTATGATAGAGTGGTTATGACTTTGGACCTGGAGTCAGTAACACCTGGGTTCAAATCCTGCCTAAGACCCTTAGGAGCTACACAATTCTAGGCAAATCATTAGCCTCTATGGACCTCAGTTTTCTCATCTATAAAATGAGAAGTCTAAATTTATGTGGTGTAAAATCCCTTCCCAAACCAAAGCTTTGGACCATGAAATATAAACAACAAGATTTGGGATATGTGGGATAAGTGACAAAGCAAGGAATTGAGGATGACACTGAAATTGCGAACCTTAGTGAATGACTACAGTGATGGTGGTACACTCAAAAGTCATAGAAAAGTCCAGAAGAGGGGTGGGTTTTCAGGGAAAGATCATGGGTAATATATTGGATCTACTGAGTGAATTCAAGATGGCTAGAGAACATTCATTTCAAAATTCATGATATAGAATTAGAACTCAGGAGGCAGATAAGGAATAGATACAGAGATCTAGGAGTCATCTTCATAAAGATGGTAATTAAACCCTTGGAGCTGATAAAATCACCAAGTAAGAGAGTAAGTGAAGAGGATGGTGTTCAGGATGTTGAACTGAGAGATATATACAGTTAGTAGATGTTGCAGGAGTGGAGAGCTGTCAAAGGATTCTGAGAAGGAACTATCTGACAGGTAGGAGAGCTGAGAGAGTAATATCAGAAAAACCCAGAGAAGAAAGAGAAACAGGATGAAAGGGTCAACAGTATCAAATACTGAAGAGAAGTCAAGAGATGAGGTATGAGCAGAGGTCTCTAGATTTTGCACTTGTCACTGTTAACTTTGAAGAGAACAGATTCAATCAAATGGTGAGGTTGGAAGCCATATCAGATTGAATTCAGAAGAAGGTGAAAGGAAAGGAAGTAGAAGCACTTAGTGTGAAAGGATTTTTCAAGAAATTTAATTGAGAAAGGGATAAGATATGTAGAATGATAGCAAGGAGAAAATGATAGGATCTAGTGAAGGTTTTGTTGTTATTGTTTTTAAAGAATGGGAGGGAAAATGCTTGAGCTTGTTTATAGGAAGCCAGAAGGAAGGAATGGAGAGAGGTTGGAGAGAGGAGGTCATAATAGCAGCAATCTGGTGGTGAAGATGGGTAGGAATGGCATAAAAGATACAAGTAGAGGGATTGGCCTTAGCCAGAAAGGTCACTTCACCACTTCCCAGATGATCTTGGAAAAGTCAGTTTTTTTTATTAGTCACAGTTTCCTCAGCTATTAAATAAAGTTAACATACCTTAGAGGATCATCGTGAGGATGATATGAGACACTATGTGAAAACACCATGAGAATGCTAGCTAAGCCAAGAGTGTCATAAATGGAGTGAACAAGAAACTAAACTATCATTGCAAACCAAATGGGCAAATATTGAGCTTAGTGACTTTCATAATGACCAGTCATTTTGCTGGCATTATTTACAAGGAAGCAAAAAACTGAATGGACTTGTTGGAAGGATGCCCGAGCAAAGCTGTAAGATTGAAGAATGCACCTGCCAACATTGTGGGCCTATCTTCTTTTGCAGGCACTAAATTAACTTTGTCACATTATGGAAGTGAAAGCAACACATTATGTTTTCCAGAAACCTAGCAAACCAGAATCTTCTCTGTGAACATCACTTGGTACATCATTATTCTACAATGTTTGAGGAGTCTCTATCACGGAGGCACATATGCTCTTGCCATTTATATACCTTTATTTTAATTGTCTATCATTGTCCCTCCTGTCTTGGAGTGCAACCACCCTATCATTCATTTCAAAATGCCCTCCCTACTTCTAGAAGAGTTGTATAGTATGTATTTGTCTTAAGTTAAAAGAAATTATCATTGTGTTTTAAGATGGTTTGAGAAGAGAATTTCAAAATACCCCCAAGAGATAAGCAGAGATATCCCTGAAAGGGATAAACCTGTTCCAAGGTTGAAAATCACTAATATAAATATCAGCATTGTTTTTATTCTTTCTGGTCAACTATTATAATTAAAGTATTATAAAAATCAGTAACTCTAAAAGAGTCAGACATTGATACCATCTGACATTGATATCAGATTTCCTCCTTGTTTATTCCACTGCCTTTTTTCACTTCCCCCATAGTGACCATTAGGTCAAAGACTGTTTTCTATTTTTCATTTCATTTTGGTTACATTATTGTACCCCACTGATTAATAACAGTATTCCCTCTCCATTACACATATGTCTAACCTCATCAAATACATATGTTCCTGAAAAGATGACCATAAAATTAACTTCTGAAATCCGAATCATATTTTCCATATTATATGTTTAAATCCTATTAAAGTTGTTAGAATATTTTCTTCACCCCAGTTGGACCCAGGTACAAGAAAAATACACTGAACAGGATTGCTATATATAAATATTTGAATGTCCCTCATGTAAAAGAGGAGCTGACCTTTGCTTGGTTGTCCATAGAGAGAAGAACTAGGAATAATATGTGAAAGTTGCAGGAAAGCAGATTTGTAGTACATACAGAAATACTTCCTACCAATCATTGCCATCCAAAGTATAATGGCCTGCTTCAGGAAGTAGTGAGTTCTCCCATCACTAGAGGTCTTCAAATGAAATCTAGATGACTACTTGGTTTTGGTTTTGGTTTTGGTTTTGGTTTTGGTTTTTTGGTGCGGGCAATGAGGGTTAAGTGACTTGCCCAGGGTCACACAGCTAGTCAGTATCAAGTGTCTGAGGCCAGATTTGAACTCAGGTCCTCCTGAATCCAGGGCCGGTGCTTTAATCCACTGAGCCACCTAGCTGCCCCCCTCAATGACTACTTGTTGGAATGCTTTAGAGAAGATCCTTGCTCAGGCATGTGTTGAGCTAAATGATTTATCTGGGATCCTTATAACTGAGATTCCATATGTGTTTTAATTTTTTCAGTATCAGTGTGGAATCTCCTTCTGTTGATGAGGATTGGCAACTCCTCTGAAACTTGGGCCCACAGAATCATAGATTGAGATTTAGAAGGGACCTTCCTCAGACTGCAAGTGGTCTAACTCTCTCAACTTGCAGATGAGTAAATTAAGAATGAGTGAGTTTAAATGGCCTGCCCAAAGTGAGATAGGTAGTTCGTGAACAAGCAATGATTCCAACCTAGATCCTCTGATTTCTGATCTAACATGCTGTCCAATATACCATACAACCTCCAAAGTGGTCTTGGGGAATTTCCTAGGGAATAAGAGACCACATGACATGCCCAGCATCACACAGCCAGCTCAGAAATAGAACTTTCACCCAGGTCTTCTTGACTTTAAAGGAGACCCTCTAGCCGTTTAGCTATAGTTGTTGAATCATTTTCAGTCACATCCAACTCTTTGTGACTCCTTTTGGGGTTTTCTTGGAAAAGATACTGGAGTGGGTTGCCAGTTCCTTCTCCAGCTCATTTTATAGATGAGGAAACTGAGCCAACCAGAGTTAAGTTATTTGCCCAAGGTCATAAAACTGGTGTCTGAAGCCAGATTTGAACTCAGGTCTTTCTGACTCCAAGGCCTGGCACTCTATTCACTGTACCACCTAGCTTCCTCCCAATGATAACAACAAAACTAGTTATTCTTATACTCTTCATGAAAAGTTACACTTAAAAAAATCAGAATGGTCTCATAAAACAATACTAATACTCAAAGTAAGTTATAAAACACAAATATTGCACTGCAAATTTTCCATAAATTCCAATTTCCTCAGGCATAATTGAAAGTGTTCCAGTGATAAGCACTAAACCATGTATGAATTTTAAATAACTTCATAGACTGTCCCCATAAGCATTTAAAATAGGGTCCATTGAAAGCCATGGTGCAAAGAATGGAGCCTATCTTGGAAAAAGTGATGATGGAGAATGGAAATATTAGACTTGTATAAGTCCAGTAACAAAATAATTTGCACGTTCAGATATAAAATGCAGTAGGAATAGTCTTAAACTGTCCATATATAAATATAGCTTTTAATACATCTATAAGCATGCCATGTTTTAAGAAACTATAATATTAAATCATCTAAACAATTATAAAACAGGTAAGCTAAAGGGAGATTAATTGCAACATAAAAAGGACTTACTGTAATTCAGAAAAGTATTTCCTTAAATACTGAGATCACATAGCATATTTAGGTGCCTGCTACAAATCATTAACAAAGCCTGAATTTAAAGTGTTAAAAGCACATTCCCATATTCCCAATAGAAAAATAAAATTCAATTTATAAAATTTTAATGTATACACATTTCTGGAAGATACTGGTTGTTTAAAGAAGGGCACTCGCTAATAGACAATTGGCATCAACTAACCCCAATCTTGTCACACAGATTAGAACTAGAATAAGAATCACCCCCTCTCCGCTACTGAAAGAAAAACTTCGCAAAAAAGAGGTTGAAGAGAATCATAGTAAGAAAGATACATCTTTTCTCATTTTCATATTCATACCTTTGAATGTGAGATATTTGCTTCTAGAATATTGTTGATGGTTTCTTCTGAGATAATGGTCAAAGAACGTAGCTCCTTTCTTAACTTGGTAACATTCTGCACACAATCCTTTAGCTTCACATCTGAAACATTGCCAAAATGAATCAATATTTATAATATTGAAAGGCTTTCATCATTGATGGTGGGACTGAGGAAAGGAGATTAGACATAAAACAATTTTAATCATAGTGTGCTGTGTTTATTTCACATGCACCCTTGAAAATTTCTAAATTTTACTGAAACTTTCTTATTACAACTCAGAACTTAAACATTCCAATCCACAACTTTTTATTGATAGCCTACTATATACAAGTCTAATTGCTCAAAATGCAAAGCAGTCCTTGCCCTCCTGAGCTTGCTTTAGATTGAAAGGATACAGTATGTATAAGGAGAAATAGACACAAGGTGATTCAAAGAGGGGAAAAAAATTAAAACCTGGGGGTATCAAGGAAATTTTTAAAAAGTGACCTAGGAATAAAGTCTTAAAGGAACATAAGGAATGTATGAGGTAAAAATGAAGCAAACATATCAAAAAAAACTACCACTTAAGATGAAGCACGTGTAAATTCCAAAAATAGGGACACAGTTTGTTCAAATGTACAGAAGTAGGACATGGAACATTGAGTTGGGAAACAACTAGGAGTCTACTTTGGCTGGGAAAAAATGCTCTCAAAAACAATAAAT
This sequence comes from Dromiciops gliroides, assembly GCF_019393635.1. Classification (NCBI taxonomy): domain Eukaryota; kingdom Metazoa; phylum Chordata; class Mammalia; order Microbiotheria; family Microbiotheriidae; genus Dromiciops; species Dromiciops gliroides. The sequence goes on along the minus strand of NC_057861.1, from coordinate 685,251,571 downwards.
ACACTGAAATTTCCTCACCATATTATCTTTTGTGTTTTTCTTACTTCATCTGACAATTGTCCGATTGTCATCTAATTTCTGTTCTTCTGCAGTGAGGTGGCACAGTACATAGAGCACTGAATCTGGAGTCAGGAAAATCTGAATTCAAATTCAGTTTCACACACTTAGTATGTGACCCTGAACAAGTCACTTAAACTCTGTTCACCTCTGTTTCCTCCTCTATAAAATGGGGATAATAATAGCACCTACCTCCCAGAGATGTATCAAATAAGATAATATTTATAAAGCACTTTGCAGACCTTAAAGCACTGCATAAATGTTAGTTATATTATTATTATAATATGATGAGGTAAACAGCCAAAACTAAATGCTCACTTAACAGATGAGGTAAAAGCAACACAGAAGATAACATGAAGAAATTTTTAGGTATATTTATAGTCTATATTTGATGGCTCAGAGTGTTTTTAAGATCCTATATTCTAAAGTCATTACTTCAGTAGTAAATAAAAATCCATACCACCCCCCCCAAAAAAAAAATACAAGTGCAGATAGAATTGTATGAAATAGAAGACATACTAATAACATTTTACCTGACTCTGTGGTGAGGAAAATTTCTTAACATAAACGAGAATTATAAATATTGTTATAATATGTTTTGATAAGAGAGAGATGCAACAGTCTTCAAACTTCGAACAGCATTATTGCTGTGGAGGCAGCATAATTCAGTGAAGGGTTAGGGGAAGAAACCCCCTATATTAAGAGACAGAAAACCCAAATTTCAACCTAGGCCTAGGTTCAAATTCTCGTTCTCCTATTTATTACCTGTGTAGCCTTGGGTAAGTCACTTAAACTTTATGAATTTCCCTTCCCTCATTCTCAAGATGAGGAATTTAGATTGGCAGCCTCTCAAATTCCTTAGAGCTCCCAACCTATGTTCCAATGTTTGGTAAATAAGATTGCTGTCAACCTGCTTCTGTTTTAAGGAAACCTGCCACAAAAAATCTTTACTAAAGTCTCCCTCTAACTGTTGCATGCATTTTTAAAAGGTCATCAGGGGGCAGCTAGATGGCGCAGTGGATAGAGCACTGGCTCTGGAGTCAGGAGTACCTGAGTTCAAATCCGGCCTCAGATGCTTAACACTTACTAGCTGTGTGACCCTGGGCAAGTCACTTAACCCCAATTGCCTCACTTAAAAAAAAAAAAGGCCATCAGAATGTAAGTCTTGAGAGATCAAACTAAACTGAGAAGACCAAGTGCAGATCCAATGAAATACTAAGTGTAAGAGGACCGATCTCGCTAAGTTTGAAAGACTCATCATCACGTGGTCTATGCAGTGATGGATTCTCTTGGTCACAGACAAATCTTGAAGATTACCAAATATAGCAGAAAGGAATGATGACCTTTTTTGATGACAGGAATGCCAACATGGACAAAATCACAGACCCCCAAAATATTTCATGAGAAAATGCATGTGTTGTTCATCACTGAAAGCTTGAGATGATACCTTCCAAATATCAAAAAAAAAACACTCTTAAAACATCTCTCTGTGTTTTTCTCATCAGAATAATAAGATATCCTCAAGGACTGGCATCTTCTTAATTCCAGGAAGACCATTTAGGATTCACCATTTTTACCCAACAGTTCCTAGAAATATTTGGGGGAGGGCAGTTGTGTCAATGATTTATGCTACTACACTTTAAAATGTCAGAAAGCAAAAGGCAAGTAAGCAATAGACTGACTTGTGATTCCCAGTCTCAATGAGGTTTTTAAAAAAAGGAAAAGAATCTCTTTATATGTCCTCCCAAGAGATCTGTTTAGCAGAATTATAAATAATGAAACTCAATAGCAGTAGCAGCCTATAATACTCTGAGTCTGAGGAGAAGGCACATTCCTAATGAGTGCATGAGAGAACAGTAGTAAACCTCATTAAGCACATAGTAGGGGCACAATAAATGTTTGCTGAATGTTAGATTGAACTGAATTATCAAATACCAAGGACTACAATAATAGTGATAGCAATGTCCCCATCTGGACATAGATACCTAGAAACAAATTCCATCAGTATCTGGTATAGTAAAAAAAATAAATAACCTTAGAGCCCTGGACCCAAAGTCAGGAGTATCTGAGTCCAAATCCAGCCTCAGAAACTTACTAGCTGTTTGACCCTGGGCAAATCACTATTGCCACTAAAGAGAGGCGAGGAGAGGACAGGAGGGCAGATCTGACTTCAGAGCCTAAGTATTCAGGTTCAAATTACAGCTCAACCATATCCTACCTACATGAGCTCAGGCAAGACATTTAATATCTCTACCATTTATCCTCCTCTCCTGGATATTGAGATAACAATACTTAAACTATTTCCCTTACCAGGTTGTTGTGAGCCTCAAAAGAGATAGTTATGAAAAGTACTTTGTAAACCTTAAAATGTGATAGAAATGTCAGCTCCTATTTTTCTATTTCCACATCATTAAGTTTTCATTAAAATCTACTTGCTAGTGGCATCCTTAAAGTATTCCTTTGTGGTTGGTAAATGCCATGATAAACATTACATGGCCAGGGAAACAGTTTAGAGCGATGAAGATTTGGACAACAAGGAGCCCAGAAAATGTTCTCTCTGCCTCTAAGCTGTCTGTTGAATATTTAGGATGTGGCTCCCTAATCTAGTAGTTTTTACATTGCCACAATACTGAGTGAACAATGAGCCATCATGAAGTAATGTCACCTGAAGTAATCAGTAAATAATGGTATGCAAAGTCAATACAGGGTTGTTTTTTTTTTAAACAGGCCCAGTGATATTAGCAAGGCTATATAACATGACATGGAATATGGTTAACAGAGGGGAAAAATGAGCAGACTAAGGCTGTTACTAAATGAAGTGTAATTAATTCTTGCTGCACCATCTAAGTGCAATTGGTGCTTCCCGGTCCTACCCTAAGTGAGCCTTTCTTTAAGGATTTCTCATATCTGTTCAGACTGGCCAAAAAGATACATAACCATGGACTGTGAAAGATGGAGATCTTTGAGTCCAACCCCCTTTGCAGATGATAAACTCTGAGAGGTTAGGTGACTTGCCTCACATCACACAGCTACTTAGTGGCAGGGAGAGATTAGAACCCAGGGACCAAATCTACTACTCTTTTCACTCACCATAGTACACTCTAATTTACCTTGAAAATACTCAAGCATTTATGATGCTTCCTTTACCCATAATTTAATATGTAAACACCCACTGGATGCTTTACAGGTATGGCCTCCCTTACATCTTTCATTATATTTCTTCTTTAAATAAATATATGAAAATTATGCTGCATTTATTTTATCTGTTGGACGAAATCTAGGAACTTACCCCCATTTACGCTGAGGTTGCTAAGAAAAACCATAATGGGGTCTCCTGATAAAGGCTTCTCAAGGCTTCTGGCCAACCTGAAATGACAAAAAAAATTAATGCTAAATTAGGCAAGATAAAACACTAGAAATTATGTTGGAGTGAATGTGACTTCTTGAGTTCCCAAGAGGTGGACTGGATAACAAGATAATTAGGCACCAAGCCTCTCCTGACACCATCTATCTGCTTATGTCCATGAATACACTGTGGCAATACATTTTCTCCTCAGACTTCCTGCCAAGATGAACCAAAGGAATAAAGATTCATAATGAGTGGTGTTAGACTAAATGCTTCATTTTCTAATGTGAAGGGATGACAGAGAAGAAATATCAAGGAGCTGGGACAACAGGGAGTCTAGGAGAATATTGTTCTTTCTATCTCTAAGTCATCTGCTGAATACAAAGTGCATATTTCCTCATCTAGTAGTTTTCCACTTCCCAAATATTGAATGAACACTAAAGAAATATGCAAGGAACCTGTAGTAATTGAAGAACAAAACCAAATCTGGGATCTGTATTACAAAACATGCTTATTCTTGTAATTATTATGAAACAGCATCATATAATATAGACTAAGCTTTGAAGCCAACAAAACGTGGACTGAAGTTCCACCTCTGACATCTATTGGCCTTATGACCTTGGTTGTAAATATATATTATGAGTAAAATACATTTCATGAATTTCTAGAAATGAATACTAATTGTCATTTGTAGAGACAGTTTCCTCATCGGGAATTTCCTGCACCAATGAATTCATGGGTCTGGAACAAGAACGGAGAATGATATTTTATCATTTTCAATTATAAAAATTGAACTAGAAAATTAAATAAAAACCTGGCATTACATTTGCACGTGTTGCTGAACAGTTTCTAACATCGGATGGCATTCACAATCTCTGACTGTAGCATTTCTCAGGCTTCTTTTAAAACTTTCCAAGGTACTAAAAAGCTTGTTGCTGGTATGCAAAAGGTTTTCACAATGTCCATGATTGGATGAGGACCAAATATTTTCAAAATCCTAGGAAACATAGTAGTGGCAAAGGTAAGAAGCATGTATGTTGACATTTTTTCATTCATTCCAATTAAAAGGCATGATTTTATTAAATATTATCTAAATGTTGATTTTATATCACATCCCACAATTAAATTTGAGTAGCAATTTGAAGATACTAATGAAATGGACAATGTGATAGTGTATTTTTTATACTGAGAAAGGAAAACTTCACTAGCATAATTTATTAGTCTTAAACTATGAAAAGACACATAGCTATAAGATAGGTTTTTAATTAATACTTTTATAATTTACCAGTACAAGTAAGAAAGAATACTGTTAAATTTAGTCCCCCCCCAAAAAAAAATATATAAGTTCCAATGCATCATAGTGTGGGTATCTTGATAATTCATTATGAAGACAAAACAGGGGGAAATGTAAGTGAAACACCAAAAAAGCAGAGTTCTGGGTTAACAAATATACACACCTGGTAGTGGCCATGAACCAATGTAACTCCTTGTAGAATGGATGAGAGCAGATGTTTTATCAATCCATCTTTGCAGCTCAGAAAAGTACACAAAAGGTCCTTAGTAAAAGAAGGCTTTTCTACAGGAAAGAACACAGAAGAATAATTAGCAAAAATTAAGTCCTATCACAAATGAAATTTTATTTATTTATTGGTGGGGCAATGGGGGTCAAGTGACTTGCCCAGGGTCACACAGCTAGTAAGTGTCAAGTGTTTGAGGCCGGATTTGAACTCAGGTACTCCTGAATTCAGGGCTGGTGCTTTATCCACTGTGCCACCTAGCTGCCCCCCACAAATGTAATTTTTAAAAGAAAGAAAAACACTGAGGATCTAGGGCTAAAAAAATGACATAAAAATAAATAAGATTATAAAGAACATTATGAATTATTCAAATGAAACTTCAAATCAAGTTGAATAAATTTTATTAAGAATTTACAAGGGGCAATTCCAGAGCCAAGATGGCATAGTGAAGCAGGAAATCACCTGAGTTCTCCCAAATTCCCCTCCAAAAACTATAGAATCTCAATGCCTCAAACCCAAGTTTAAAGTAGTAAAGCAGATTTCCAGCCCAGGACAGCTTAGAGGATCAGCAGGAAAGGTCTGTCTTTCTCAGGTGGGAAGGGAATATGCAGACCACACCCTAGAGAGCCACCAGCAAGGCCCCACCTCCAGTGTAAAATATCATTTTGATATACTATTAACAAAACCCAGCAGAAAGAGGTAGAAAGAGAAATTTCCATTTAAAATAATTGCAGACAATATAAAATACTTGTGAGTTTACCTGCCAAGATAAGCCCAGGAACCATTCAAACATAATTACCAAATATTTCTCACACAAGTAAAGTCAGATATAAGCAATTGGAAAAATATTAATTGCTCAAACGTAGGCCAAGCCAATATAATAAAAATGGCGATTTATACCTAAATTAATTTACATATTCAGTACCATGCCAAACTATCAAAAATTATTTTCTAGAACTAAAAAACATAATCACAAAATTCATCTGGAAGAACAAAAGGTTAAAAATATCGATGGAATCAATGGGTGGGAAATGTGAAGAAAGTAGACTAGCTATACCAGATTTCTAACTGGATTATATAGCAGTAATCATTAAAACAATCTTGTATTGGCTAAAAAGTAGAGTGGTGGATCAGTGGAGTAGATTAGGTACTCAAGACACAATAGTAAATGACCATAGGAATTTAGTATTTGATAAACCCAAGATCAAAGCTTTTGGAACAAAAACTGACTATTTGACAAAAACTGCTGGGAAAACTGGAAAACAAAATGGCAGAAAATAGGTATAGACCAACATCTTGTACAAAATAGAAAAATAAAGTCAAAACTGGTACATGATTTATACATAAAGGATGATACCATAAATAAATAAGGGGGACATGGGATAGTTCACCTGTCATATCCTTGAAGAAGGAAAGAATTAAGGACCAAACAAGAAATAGAGAGCACTATGAGATGTAAAACTGATCATTTTGATTACATTAATTTAAAAAGTTTTTGCCCAAACAAAACCAATGTAACCCAAATTGAAGAAAAGAAGAAAATGGGGGCAGGGCGTTTGTAGTAAGTATTTCTGATATAAACCTAATTTCTCAAATATATAGAGAACTGAATCAAATTTATAAAAATACAAATTATGCCGCAATTAATAAATGGTCAAAGGACATGAACAGGCAGTTTTCAGGAAAAGTAATCAAAGTTATCTGTAGTCATATAGAAAAATACTCCAAACCACTATTGATTAGAAAAATCCAAATGAAAACAACTCATACCTATCAGATAGGCCATTATAACACAAAAGGAAAATGATATGTTGGACAGGATGTGGGGAAACTGGGGCACTAATACAATGTTGATGGAGTTGTGAGCTGATCTAAACACTGGAAAGCAATTTGGAACCATACCCAAAGGACTATAAAACTCTACATACCCTTTAATCCTACAATACCACTACTAGGTCTGTATCTCAAAGAGCCACTCTTTTTGTGGTGGCTAAAAATTGGAAAGAATATTTTCATCAATTGGGAAGTGTCTGAATGACTTAAAATATATGATCATAATGGAATATTATTGCACTATAAAAAAATGATTATCAGGATGCTTTCAGAAAAACTTGGAAAGATTTACATGAACTGATGCAGAGCAAAGTGAACAGAACCAAAACATTGTACAAAGTAACAGCAATATTGTACAATGAACAAGTATGGATGATTTAGCTATTCTCAGCAATACAATGATCCAAGACAATCCCAAAGGATTCATGATGAAAAATGCTATCTACCTCCAGAAAAAAAAACTGATGGCATCTAAATAAAAACTGAAGCAAACTATTTTTCACTTTCTTTTTTTCTTTCTTTTTCTTTTTGTTTTTGGTCTGAGTTTTCTTCCACAAAATGACTAATATTGAAATATGTTTTACATGATTACATGTGTATAACCTATGTCAGATTGATTAATATCTCAGGGAGGGGAAAGAGAGGAAGGAAGGAATAGAACTTGGCACTCAAAACTTTTTTAAAAGAATGTCAAAAATTGTTTTTACATGTAATTGAGGGAAAATATTTTTTTTTAAAGAATTTAGGGGCGGCTAGGTGGCGCAGTGGATAAAGCACTGTTCTTGGATTCAGGAGGACCTGAGTTCAAATCCAGCCTCAGACACTTGATATTAGCTGTGTGACCCTAGGCAAGTCACTTAACCCCAATTGCCTCACAAAAAGAAAAAAAAAGGGAAAAAAATTTATAAGGTACAGTACACTGTGCTAGTTTCTGAGAGAGATATAAACTTAGGTCCTGGGCCTCCAAGAGCAATGCTCTTTCCACAATTAACAGAAAGACATGCTAGATAATAATAGCTAGATGGATACAAAATTTGTTAAATGGACAGAAGAATAAAGTGTAGTCATTAATGGATCAGTCTCAACTTGGAGGAAAGTGACCCATTGTGTGTGTGTGTGTGTGTGTGTGTGTGTGTGTGTGTGTGTGTGTTTAATGGCCTCTGCTGTTCAAAAATGTTATTACTGACTTGGATGAAAATTTAGCAAGTTTATCAAAAGTTACAAATGATAAAAAGCTGGGAGGGATGTCTAACTTGTTAGGTAATGGAGTAAGAATCTAAAATGTATACAGATCCCTTGAAGGAATTGAGTTTTTAAACTGGAGAAGAGATGCATTAGGGGAGACTGTTAACAGACTGGTCATAAAAGGGCAATATGTGATCCTGAGTGGCATCTCTATATAAACAGTCAGTACCAGGTACATATATGGGAGAAATTTGAACTATTGGAAAAAAACATAGGACATTTCTGAATACCCCATTGTTTTCCTTCCTTGAAAGGAAAAGTCCTCATCTAGTTTATAAGAGGATGAGTATATCCCTCAGATGGCATGAAGACATAATGCATTAACTGAAATTTCTAGAACCAAAGTTTGCTCAGGATCAAAATAAAAACAAAAGAAAGTAGGTTTAGGAAAACCATACAAGGTCAGTCTGTAATTCTCAAAGCAGAACCCGTCAGAACATAAAGAACATTCTGACAAGGTTGTCTCTTTCCTCCTAACATAAATTCTCAGTCCTTGAAGACAATACCCAGAAGCTCTATAATCATCCTCCATAAAGTTATCTAACTTGTTTATGCTGAAAATAAACAAGTGCTTCAAGGTAAAACTAGAAAAGAAAGAGATAGATTATAACAGAGAATACCTCTATAAACCCCTACCATCAGAAAAAAATAGTGTTCCTATCCTATTTATGTGGTCTGTAGTTTGGGGGGGAGGGAGATTAAAATACACACACACGTGTGTTATGTATGCACAAATGCAGAGTAGAAGAAGATCAATTTGTATTTTTGCACTCTGTGTGTCTGCCCTTTTCTCTCTTTCATTAAAGACAGAAAAACTACCTTTATTGTTTTCTATCTTTCCCAAGAAAGTTACAGATTCCCTTCTTTCCACAATATTCTGTGTGTATATCATCTCCTTCTTATGAACCTTAACCCTAGTCATGTCAAAGAATCGGAGATCTACAGTTGGAAGGAATCTCAGAAGTCATGTAGTCCAACCATCTCATTTACAGTTGAGGAAACTGAGGTTCGAAGAAGTTTAGCAGTATGGTTCAGTGAGAAAGAATACTGAGGGGCAGCTAGGTGGCGCAGTGGATAGAGCACTGGCCCTGGAGTCAGGAGTACCTGAGTTCAAATCCAGCTTAAGACACTTAACACTTACTAGCTGTGTGACCCTGGGCAAGTCACTTAACCCCAATTGCCTCACTAAAAAAAAAAGAGAGAGAGAGAGAGAGAGAGAGAGAGAGAGAGAGAGAGAGAGAGAGAGAGAGAGAGAGAGAAAGAAAGAATACTGAGTTTGAAGTCAGAAGACCTGGGTTCAAAATCCAGCTAATCCATTTATTCCTAGTGTATTCCTAGGGCAACTCTCTGGAACTCAGTTTGTTTTTTAAAAAGACAGGAGTAGATGACTTAGGTCCCTTACTTACCCAAGGTCCCACAGGTAGTAAAGATCAGAGACAAGATTTAGAACCCAGGTCCTCTGACCCCAGAGTCAGTGGTCTTTTCAAAGTAACATGCTGTTCCCTTTTTATGTATGTCTTCTCTGGCTGACAGTGGTATGACAGAGGTGGTATTTGAGCCTTATCATTAAAAGAAGTGTTAGTATTCAATAGGTGGTGGCTGAGAGGTTATTTTAAGAACAGAGAACAGAGTAAGAAAGAGACAGAGATGAGAGAGTACAGGGCCTGTTCAAGGGATAGAGCAGTTCAGTTTGGCTGAAGCATAAAGCATGTGGAAGGGAGAGGAAAGTTGAAAAGGGTCAGCAGCACTGGACTTTAGAGAACCTCAAAAGCAGGAGGGAGGAATGGCAACTTTGCTTTGTAGTCAATCTCATGGTGCATTTAAGCCGTGTGTGCTCCATTTTAAGTGCTCCAGATGCCGTGCTTTTCATAATCTAACTGATATTGATTTTTATTTCTTATTTTTAAGGAATTACTTTTAATGGTTGTGTTTATGACATAAGGCAGAAAGAAATTTTCCATGAGTGACAAAATGGTTCTCCAGAAAGAAAAGAAAGTGACTTCTCAAAACCCAAAAGAATATAAGCTCCTTGAGGGTAGGGAATGTTTTGTTTTAATTTCTGTCTTTGTATTTCGAGTGCCTAGAAGAGTATCTGGCCCATAGCAGGTTCTTAGTAAATGACTGTAGGAGTGAAATTACTTTTTTTTTGTGATTTACAAGAGTTGTTATATAAGCATTTTTATAGATACTGAATTCATCCAAACCTCTCCTTTTGCTGCAGCCCAGAGAAATGGAATGACTTGTCCCAGATAACATGATGAATCAGTGACCAAACTGGAACTAGAATCCAGTTCTCTAGATTCCCAAGTCAGCATTCTTTCTATGATGATATTTCAACAAATTAATATAAAGGATTGCTAACAAAAACCTTGCTTTTAGAAAATATGTCTCATCATTTTAAGCCTTATTTTACATATTTTAAAGTCCCTTTAAAAAAAATTCCTGTTTTCAGAAATCACTTCTTTTTCTAAAAAAAAAAAAAATGAACAAACACCACCTGGGGAGCATCTGTCTTTGAGGATAAATAAATAAATTAATCTTTGTGTCTGGGAAGGAAATCAACATATTTGCATGAAATGTGTTTAAACAATTGTGTTAATTGTCCTAAAGGAAATGACTGTACCATTTTTTAAAAGCCAATTAATACAGGCCATATGATACCAGAGTCTGGAATTTCTTTGGCCACTTGAAACTAGTATATAGCACAACAGAGCTTAAGTGGATAAGGCACTGAACTTGTAATCAAGAAGACTTGCATGCAAATGCTCACTAGTTATATATGACTTTGGACAAGTCACTTAACTTCTTTTTATCCTAATTTCCCCATCTATAAAATGAAGTTATTGGACTTAATGACCTCTGAAATCTCACTTAGGTATCTATGAGCCAAAGAAAAACAAACAGACCGTTACTAACTGTCCCAAAATTTAAAAAGCTTTCTGTGTGTGTGTGTGTGTGTGTGTGTGTGTGTGTGTGTGTGTGTGTTTCCAACAGTGATAAAGGGCCAGATGTCTCTATGACTGTTACAAATGGGGAGGTAAACTTCCCCCTCCAAGCAATCTACATGTTCATTGCTTCTCCACTTTTCTGTGCTTCTCAGAGAATACAGACAGTAAGGGGAGAAGACAGGAAGCATTTATAAAGCACATACTATGTGCCAGGCACTGCACTAAACAGTTTTATTTTGTTGGGTTTTGTTTGGGTTTTTTACAAATAGTAGTTCATTTGCTCCTCACAATAACCCTAGGTACTGTTATTATTCCCCTTTTACATTTGAGGAAACTAGAGGAAACAGAGGTTAAGTGACTTGTCCAGGGTCACATAGCTAGTAAGTGTCAGGCTGAATTGTAATTCAGTTCTTCCTAACTCCAGGCCCAGCATTCTATGTATCATATTAGACCCTACTTTCTATAGAAATTTAATGCGAAACAGCATTTTAATTATTTCATTATTTTTACATAATACACATATGTTAAACTAAGATTAAATGTCATTAATAAAAGGTAAGTTAATGAAAAGTTATAATGCTAATGGTATAAAGTAATGATCTCTCAAGACAGCATTTACTTTTTTATGAACAGGTTGGGGTATGTACTAGATATTCTCAAAAATCCCTTATAGCTCTAAAATGCTAGAATTCAGCAGCATTTTCTTAAGTAGAAAAAATTAGAGATATAGTGGGTGCCTAGCAATTGTGAAATTTTTTAAAAACTGTAGTATATGAATGTGATAGAATATTATTGGTTAGTAGATGTATTGGTTATGAGAAATTCAAAGGAATATCGGGCAATTTGAATAAACTAAAACCAAATGAAATAAGCAGAACCAAAAGAACAGTATGTACAACTGACGATGTAAATGAAAAAAATATACTAAAAGGAAGCTGATCTCTGAGCAACTTAAAAAACAATAATGAGGAAGAGGTAGAGAACCACTGGGACAAAATATTGGAGACTCTGTCAGATAAGACCACTGCATTGTATGTCTGTTTGTTGTTGTTGATGATGATTCTAGTTTTTTGTTTTGCTTTTTTTTTTTTTTTAGTCAGGGAAAGATTGATTTGTAGGTGGGGAATGGGGAAGAACTACTAAAAGTTATTGTGATATAAAAACAAAAGTCATCAATAAAATTGATTTGGAAAAAAATATTTTATAAGATTCACATGCACCAGATTTTTAAAACACAAATTCTTAATTACTAAGGGGTATAAATCAATAATTCCTTATAATATTTGGCCCCTCTACCCATTTCCTTATATGTGAATTAATTTATAAGTGAATTTTTTAAGACCATAAAGAACTAACTAATAGTTTAGAAGACTTTGATACAGAATGTGCTAGGGGAGAAGGGATTATAATTAAATAAAAAGATTAAAAATCAATTTTCTGTTACTAATAAGTCATTCCAAATATGCTATATCAATTTAGCAGCTGTAATGCAGATCTAGAAAATAAACTTAACTGGAGGTATTAATCTAAATGTTTAATTCATTTAAAAGCCATTACTTTACCCATGTGTGAAGTGTCAAAATGATTATGTCTTCAACTGTGGCTGGATTCAATATATTGCTTAGGCAATTAAAACTAAGACAGCTTCCACTGAATGGCAGACTCAGTCTCAGATTGTTTAAACATATTAGAAAGCAGTTTTTCACAATCCTAAAGAATATTTAGAAAGACGATGCTTTATTTAGCCTGCTATGAGTTACTTTCATAGCAGCTCTGATTAAAAATATAGGTCTTTTTTGGAAAATTATCTACATAATTGTTACAGTTATATTTGCATTCAGAGGCAGATAAAGCATTCATCTACTCTGTATCCACTGATCGAATACCTACCGTGAGCTAGAATCTCTAGTTCTGGGATTCTTGACCTTTTATAATATTCTTGACCTCTTTGGCAATCTAGTGCAGTCTATGAACTCCTCAGAATAATGTTTTTAAATAGCTGTCTCCCCCCTCAGAATAATGTTTTTAAATAGCTGAAAGAAATGCTAAATTCTAGTTAAAGGTTAGTGAATATAAAAAAGTAATTTTCCCATCCAAATTCATGGACTCCCCCAGAAAACTATCCATATGAACCTCAGATTAAAAACCCCTACTCTAGTTACGAACTACAGATGAAAATATTTACATATATATGGTGTCTGCCTCCAAACTGCTTCTAATCTGATGAAGGTTGAATGCTGAATGCTAACAACATGATAAAACATAGAAAATGAATATAATAAAGAAGTCTGTATAAGGTGTTATTTAAAGAGAGATTACTTCCACTGACTATGCTGCTAGGTGGCACAGTGGACTTTTAGGGCCTAGAGTCAGGAAGACTCCTCTTCCTAGGTTCTAATCTGCCCTCAGATACTTACTATCTGTGTGACCGTGGACAAGTTACTCAACCTTGTTTGCCTCAGTTTCCTCATATGTAAAATGAGCTGGAGAAGGAAATAGCAAATCACTCTAGTACCTTTGCCAAGAAAACCCCAAATGGGGTAACAAAGAATCATATGTGATTGAAATGAATGAAAAACAATATAACAACACTTCTACTACCTAGGGTAATGGAAGGACAGGAAGGACGGAAGGGGAAGGAAGGAGGAGGGAAGAAGGGAAGGAGAGAGGGAAGAAGGGAAGGAGAGAGGGAAGAAAGGGGAGAGAGAGGAGAACAGCAACAATAATAAGAACAGAAACATGAAGAAGGGGGGAGAAGAGGAAGAAATAGAATTATAGGTTCATAGTTCTGAAGGAAACTTCTGCGGTCATTTAACCTAATCCCTTAGTGAAAAGAATAAACATCCTGTTCCTCACAGTTGTGGAGCCTTTGCATGCACCCTGCTATTGTCCAAGAAAAAAGATAAAAGGGAAGTCAATGCTATTGTAATGCTTGTAACTACATAAAAGGGGAGAAATAATGGGGGGAGGGGAATCAAATAAGAACTGATTGTGGATTCCTTTTGAATATGTATGCTTGGGGATATGCAGATATCTTCCTTAGCTCCCATTGACTCCTCCACTAGAGACAAATTCTGGTGCCTGCTTATTTTCCTCCCCACACTCCTCTCCCCAAACAATGATAGTTAACTCATATCTAGAATACTTGTTTGAGGCCCTTACAGTCTACCAATTTGGAGATATGCCTCTGACCCATTTCATTCTGGTATCCTCACTGACCCAGTCCTTTCAGAGAGAGAGCTTTCTCACAACCTTTTCCATTAATTTCTTGATTCCCAGAATGATTTTAGAAAAGAGTTAAAAGACAAGGTCCTCCTTATGTCGCCTTTGCCTAGTAAATTGTCCAGGATAGGGAAGAGATTACGAGTTAAATGAGGCAACTCACACTTAAGTACTGCTAAAGGCTGCTAAGTGTTGAAATAGAGTTGTACTTAAACCTGAGTTCAAATCCTGCCTCTCATACTTCGATATGGGACCCTAGGCAAGTTATTAAACCTCTCTCAGCTTCAATTTCTTCATCTGTAAAGTGCAGGTAATAATAGAACTTCTGATACAGGAGTATTGTAAGGACAAAATGGGATAACATATTAAAATCACCTCCTAAACCTGACAGCACTAAATAAACATCAGTCATTATAGTTAAATTCTTTGATTTAATCATTTCTTATTAGTGACTAGTGTTGTAGCACTGCCAGCTTTAAATTTTCCAGGACAAGTATACACCCCTGGATTCTTAGGGAAGGATGCGTCAGTGCTGGTGGGGAGATCAGGAATAGGGAAAGAAGACTAGAGAGAAGAAGGGAGAGAAGAATAGTCTCTCCTAGAATTCTGCCTTAGCATTGTACCTGGCATATACATGGTAAAGCCTGATAAATTCTAATTGTTTGAATGCCTGGTTAGCTGGCAGAATCTCAGGCTGCCCATCCTGCCTCTGCCCACTGAAGACAAGCAATCAGTCAAAAAACATGTATTTAGCTCCTACTTTGTTCACAAAATAGAAATTTTAATAAATGTTTGTTACATGGTGCCAGGTGTTGGTGAAAAGAAATTAAAAACAAGATAATCCCTGACCTCAAAAAGCTTACATTCTATGAGAAGGATATAGCAAATAATGAAGATAATTAAGTACAATTTAGTTAAATGAAGAAAATTAAATGCAATCTAGAGCATAAGTCTAAGATGATTTCAAGGAGAAGAGGAAATAGGACTGAGGGAATCATGTTGTTTGTCCTTCATTTTTGAAACAGACCAATGATGTCACAGGGTAATGTCTTGACCCATGCATGAATTGGATTTAAGTGAGGCATAATTTTACAAAGTCTTTTTTAAACACTACAAACATAAATGAAATGCTTCATAATAAAATAATTGAGACTTTCTAAAAAGTTATATGATTCACTTTCTCTCCCAGAGGCACCAAAGTCCAATAGCAAGACAAAAAGCAAAACAATTGGCAATAGCTTGGGATGTGGTGTCTTAACAACTTCAGTGTCTGACCAGGCTCTAAGAACTCCACAGTGTCTTCTTCAAGTCACCTTCCTGGCTCATAAATCAATTGTATTTTATCTTACCCCAGGGTATGATAAAATGGTAGGGGGGGGGAGAAACCCTAATCCCCTAGCACACTTGAATTGATAAAAGAGTGCCCACTGCCATTGATTTGTGCTACTAATTTTCACTAGGTGTTATGGTAACAGACTTAAGCCAATCAGTAATTTTAACTGAAGTTAAATTTAATTTATTATGTACCCAAAATCATGTAGCACAGATACTTTCTAACCATGTAAACACTAGTACAAATTTGAGTGACTTTGAGTTAAAGATACTTCATGGCAATGTGTTTGGACTTGGAGCATCTGGACTTGAAATCAAAGGATCTGGTTTCAAATTTTTGCTTTGCTAGTATAGATCATACATACATACATTCATAAGATAGATTATAGATGGATAGATGTATATGTATATATGTGCATACATACATACATAAGCATATTTATAGATGAGTATATATGTACATACATATACATATAAACATGGATAAGTCCCATATCCTCTCTCATATCTATACATACACATATCTACACATACACACATACATATGTATATATTTGTGTGTGTATTTATATAAAATTCCTCATCTGTAAAACAAAGGAGTTGAACTTCCCTTTCAGCTCTGTATCCAATGGCCTACTGGCCTATGATCCTATGATCTGCCTGTACAATGCATCTCTCCTACAACTTAGCTCATTTCATAGATTCAGTCAGATTCACTATGGACTAGATCATTTCTCATCCAACCCATTTTAAAATCAAAGAACATACAAAAGGCATAGGGACAGTTAGTTTAGATTATTGGAGATTATCCAAAAATTTATATTAAAGTAACTCACCTGCTAGGATGCTTAACACATTCAAAACTGTCATCTTCACCTTCTGCAGAGTTAAGGCAGTAGAGGGCTTTAAGTGCTTCTGGAAAAACTGACATATTTCTAAGACACTGACAAAGAAGAAAAACAGTCATTAAGTGCTAACATAAACATACCTATACTGTCCATTAAGCTCAAGACTACATATTTCAAGAAATAATGAGGAAGTGTTGTATGAAAGGAGAGAAGATTAGCACTCCCCTTGATAAGGATGGAAGAGGTCCTGGTGGCCTTTACAACACATATACGGTTAAGGCATTGCCACCTACTCTTTGGCATCAAAAAAAAAAGAAAGAAAGAATGAGGAAAAAGTAAAAAAAAAAAAGTTTCAACATAGATGATCACCACCTCTGGATTTTCCATTTTTCTGGGACAGAAGATGAAAGAATATGGATAATATAACTGAAATCCATGGATAATTCCAAGTTCTTATTTTGGCCAAAAGTGTTTGCTTTTGTCCAAAACAAACAAAAAATTGTGATTAAACTTGAGCTTTACCTTATCAAATTCCTGAATTAAAGGCCTAAGTCAATACTGCAAGGGAGAGTGAAAATGACTCTAGGTCATTTTTTGTAGGCTATGCTGGGAAAAGAAAAAAAAAATCCCGACAGCTCCTACCAATCCAAAAAGATTTTGAGAATAATCATGGTGATAGATTTTTATACTTGTTCCCTGAGTACCATCCTAACTATGTTGAAAGACTCTCTCACAGAAGATTAGGAACTAGGTGATTTCTTCTGTGGCACTGCAATTCATGAAGAATATTATTTGCTAAGGCTTAGAGGAACTGTGATTTGTCATTGAAAACATGCCCACAAGAATGAAATCACTGTTCATTTGTTATCTTAAAAAGCCTTCTTGGTCTGCCCTGCCTCATCTTCTTTTGAAGTTGTAAACAAGTAGAAAGTGATCAGAAGTCAGAGCAAAAGAAACTTAGAGACCCTACAGGAATAAACCCATGGTTTATCAAATATTTGATGTAAAATATTTTTGTTTACTATATCAGGGATGACTATATATTAATATCATTGTATCACCAAACCTTTACCAAGTACTGACACTGTACCAGATAGGTTCTGAGGATATGAGAACAAAAGTCCCTACCGAAAAGAAAATGATATTCCACAGGGAGGGGACCTGGAAAGAGGGAAATTACAAAGACTAACAATAAACATAACTGAGAAAGGAGGAGTCATAGCTAATACAATGTCCCTAAATAGAATTTAAATAGAAAACTTATATGAGGTTAACTTATTTAGCAAAATATTGTTTTCTTTCCACTTTAGTGTTAACCTTACCTCTTTTGTATCTCCATTTACAAATTCCTGCCTAGCTCTTCATATCTGTTGAAATTGGTAAACTTTTTAAATTGCCCACTGGGTATTTTCTTGGATTACTGCTTAGACTGTGTTCTTTTCTACCATTTGCATTCTTATCCCTAGAGACTAATTTCCCTTAATTGCCAATACATATCAAGCTAAAAGGTCACTGGATTTGAAATCAGAATATTTGGTTTCCAATCCTGGTTCTCCTATTTACTGCCTGTGTGAATCTTCCCAAATTACATTACCTCTAGACCTCCCTTTCCTCATATACTTTAAAAGGAGAGTTTTGACCAGAAACTCACTAAGGTCTCTTTCCATTCTAAGACTGTCATCCTCTGATTCTAAGATACCCTTAGGGGGCAGAAACCTGGAAGGATGGGTAATACCTAAGAAAATAGGTCTTCTTACTTTAAAATTAGATCTTGTTTTGAATTAAATTTATATTATTCATTTTGGTCATCCATTTTATTCACCAAACCTGGCTCCTAATAACTTTTGGCTATTCCCCCAAATCAAACATGCTCACACAAGTAAAAGACAATATCACTGAAGATGTTTAAAAGAAAGAGCTGTAGGTTTTGAAGTAAATTCCAAAAAGAAAGTTCTAAAAATACTTTGAGCAACATAAATGCTTTAGACATCACTGAAACTGGTGTATGGGCCCTAAGGGTGACTATTTTAAAGGGAACCCTTTAGATGAATCAGTTGGGTATATTTATTTTTTTAATCTATCATATTGATTTAAAACCACAGGACCCACATCCTGAATCCCCTTGCAAATGACTCCCCCTGTATCTGACATTTTGGTTGGACCTCTGATTTTCCCCATCATCATCCTATACCTTCATCATTATAACAGTAATCATAACTAGTATTTATATACTTTTAAATTTACAAAGTGCTTTACATATCTTATTTGTTCATTTAATTTATTTCTTTATACATATATATATATGTATAATTTATTATCCCATTTGATCCTCACAACAATGCTGAGAAATAGGTGCTATAATTTTACAAATGAAGAACCTGAGGCAAGAAGTTGTGACTTACTGAGGCCCACACTATTAGTGAGTCTCTGAGATAGGATTTAAATTCAAGTCTTCCTGACTTTAAATCGAGTCACCTAGTTTCCTCTTTCTATACATCACTGACTAGGATCCCCACCTTGATTCTCTGAATTTTACTAGAGCTGGCTTCCCTGTATCTGAATTTTCTGCTACTGCTTCTTGACAGAAATTCTACAAATTCTTCCTTCCTTGTCAAATTTAGACCTAGTACCCTTTTCTCTTGCCTACAGCTTCCCTTAAGAAAAGGAAATAGTTAATATTTTCTTCTGGACCTTTCACTACCAAGAGCTTCACAGCATCAGGATTATGGTGATAATGAAGTGTGAAGTAAACAAGGTCCTTCCAAATAAAACAAAATTAGGTTGTTATAAACTAATTAGAATTGTATTGATTTATGACAAAGATAGAAAGTTTCCTAATGCCACAGGAATGAAATTTGTTTAGTGATCACATTCCTCCAGCAGAAAATAATTAGGTGCTGGCTGGTTCCTGAAAAAATGGAACTCTTTGAAAGGTTTGGAGATATCTCTTCAGAGGGAGGAATCCATTATTAACATACAAAAGGTGACCTCACCGTCCGAGAAAGGGGTTCTATGTGCTTCCAAAAAGCCCAGTCCCAGAGGCTAACCACCTTTTCCTTCCCCTTGCTCAAGACCTAAAAGGTAGGAGGGAAGATCTGGAACACTCATGATTCCTTTGCTTAATGGAAGAAAGTCAAGAAATGGAAGGTTATCAACTATCAAAGCATTATAAATAGTTGAATAAACTTCTGCTGTAGTAAATCTAAGCTTCTATCTGCCATCAGTCAATGTTGAGGAATACCATATTGTGGTAGAAAGGGCATTGGATGGGAGAGCCTCTATACGTACTAGAAGCGTGACCATGGACAAGTTACTTAATTGATCCTCAATTTCCCCATCTCTAAAGTGGACATGATTTAAAAAAAAAACTATAATATCTACTTCAGAGGGTTGTTAAGAAAAACAGGTGAGATAACATGAAATTTCCTTTCTAGCTTTGCTGACTGGGTCCAATACAAATTTGTTGACTAATGTCAACAGAGTCTTCAGGGCTGCATAAAAATCTTTGTGTTCTTCTGACTGCCACTTTATCTCATTCCCCATAGAAGCTGTTCTCCAAATCTCATCAGTCCATGCTCTTGTGCCTCTCAGAAGAAGATATTGCCTCAGAATTTACTGAGAATGTAAGCTTCTTTGAGGTCAAAGACTTTCATTTTCTCTCTTCACATTCCCCATACATAGCACAGTGCCTGATTCGTAGTAAGCTCTTAATAAATATGTATTAAATCGAATTGAACTTTATTTGAACCTTAAAGTGACATATTAATGTCAGTTATTATAATGATGTTGAATCCATCTCCTACTAGGGGAGGGGAGCTGGTGGCCAGGACACAAGGAGTGGATAGAGTCCTTTGATATTTTAGTCTTAAAAACATTATTCAAATAATTTGAGGATGTTGAAGGACAGATGGTTTCAAGAATTCCCTTGCACTAGAATAATTGTTCCAGGTATGCCTTTAATCATATCCCATAAGAGAAATTTGTGGATGGTAGAAATAAGATAGCAGGGGAAAGATTTGCAGAGAAATGAAGACCCCTTCTGAGGTTCTTCCCCAGGATTGGGGTGGAGCATATGGTAGGTCAGAGATGTTTAGGAAAGATATTTGTTAAATAATTGAGACTTTGAAAAAAAACACAATGACAAAGGGCTAGATAAAGATTCTAAATGACAACATATAACCTGTTGACTCAAGCAAGAGGAGATTGTAGGACAGGAGAAAAAAGACTGGCTTTTCACACCCTAGTCTGATAAAAAAAAAAAAAGCTTCGCACATCAAATGATTGGATTGAACACCTACATTTTAAGAGTTGTCAAATGAAATTACAATAATTAGGAGGTATTAGATAGATGAGAAAAAGGATGAAGCTACCTTTGGTCATTGTGTAGGTTAATAAGACATCTCTGCCACTTGTTTGGACTGGTTCTAGCTGTCCCTATGGTTCAAAAGCACCTTCTCTTCCTTTCATTCAATATTGATAATGTTTGAAGTAAGAATAACTTTAGAGATCATTACAGCTTGACCAGGAGATCTTTCACTGTCCTCCTGCTACAATTTTCTTATATTGGCTATCCCAGGGGATCATTGATTGATAAAACCCTGAGTGAACTGAAGTCCATCTCTAAGGGTCATACATAATTTTCAGATGAAGACACTAAAATTTGTTGAATAGGGGGTAGGGTGTGACATGATCAGATCAATGTTTTGGGAAAGTCCATTTGACAGCCAAGTAGAAGATGGATTAGATTAGGGAGACACCTGAGTCTGGCTATCAACCCACAGGCTATAGCAATAGTTCACACATATGATAAGCCAATTTCCACACCTTTACATTAGATATCCATCACTACTGAAACATTCTAACTCCTTACTTTAAGCTCAAAGTACCCCTTCCTTCATTCAAAACTCTGCTTGAGCACTAGCTTTCCTTTCTTTCCATTTTTCTTTCCTTTCCTTCCATTCTCTCCTTACCTTCCTAATACTGGCACTATTACTCCCTAAACTATATTGTGTAACAAAGATTGAACAGGTTATGCAAAAAGAAGCATCCATGACATTTCTGCATGACTCAGCACTGAGAGGGCTAGTTTCTTTCAGGATGAAGAGCACCAACCTGGGTTTTTCCAATCATGTTTGACTTAGTATTAAAGCGTTTTGCATTTTAATATGAAGAGGTATCTCTTTTTTGGCCACTGAACAGGGATATCAGACTCAATGAAAGTGACCCCACTCTTACAGCTCCCTTCTCTTCTGATAGAGAATCATACCAGGACTGTTTCAAGCTGGCCACAATGTGGCAGATAGAGGGCATGATGTACCCATGCAAAGCTAGATTTGGGACTAACTCATGTGTTCTTTCCCTCCTTACCTAATGTGGATGTGTACCTATTTTGAAATGGACATGAGTATGAGAGGTCAAAAAAGTTCTGGATTCTTTTTGTCAGAGCCGTGTAGCAGCAAAGGAAGAAATCTCCCATAAAAAAATAATAATAATAATAATTTTGGGGCAGCTAGGTGGCACAGTGGATAAAGCACCGGCCCTGGATTCAGGAGGACCTGAGTTCAAATTCGACCTCAGACACTTGACACTTGCAAGCTATGTAACCCTGAGCAAATCATTTAATCCCCATTGCACTGCAAAAACAAAACAAAAATAAGAAGAAATCTCAGCAACTCTTCTAGCACTTTTGAAGAAGTCAACCACTAAAATGAGAAAGAGCCCAAGGTAGGATTAATTTACCTGACAATATGTACTAACCAGGAGATATATGGGCAGTGCAGAGCAGAGGTAAAATATGGAATACCTCTTCAGTAGCCCTACATATTACTTTATGTTTGAATGAAGTTTAAGCATAAGCCTCTCAGATGATTAAAACTATAGCTATAAGGGGCAGCTAGGTGGCGCAGTGGATAAAGCACCGGCCCTGGATTCAGGAGTACCTGAGTTCGAATCCGGCCTCAGACACTTAACACTTACTAGCTGTGTGACCCTGGGCAAGTCACTTAACCCCAATTGCCTCACTTAAAAACAAAAAAGAAAAAAACTATAGCTATAAATTATGTCAGTGATTAGGTTTTGTCACTGCATGTTTTGAGCCTTTTGTGTCTTTTAATATTTCTTTTGTATGTAAGAAGTAAATGCTTCTCATATATGAATCGGATTGTTTTACTATTCAGTAATAGCTTTCTATTCCTCCTTCCCTGACTTAGACTTTTGGGAAATCCAAGACATAAGCCACAACCTAAACTTTAAGCAATTTCTCTCCAGAGCACTGGGGTAAGAGACCTAACAAGCAGAAAAGAGTAAGAAAAGTGAGCCTACCCTGCCTATAATTAGAAGCCAGGCTTCCCCAGGACTAAATCCATCCCAATCCATGTGCAAAGGTTCAGAGTTGAAAGGTGACTCTGAGAGAAAAGGAATGGAGCTCCCTGAGTTCAGCATCAATTCTTGATGAGAGATTTGGGTTTATGTTATATTCATTCTATATATGTGTGTGCCTAGCCGAATGCCTGTCACTAGGTAGGCACTTCGTAAATGCTTGTTGACTAATGCAAAATATAGAAAATTTTATTTGAATTCCTTTTTATCTTAATGAAATTAGCAATAAGAGATGGCATTTTATACATTGGTTTACCGTTACCAAGTACTTTTTGTACATATGTAGCACACATTATTTTACTTTTATGCAAAAGAATATTTGGTATTTAAAATGACTTATCTATTTACCTGATTCCTATATGTTTATGCTTTTGGTACTTTAAAAAATAATGGTCGTTATGAATTATGAAAGGAAAAATTACCTTTGATTTTGCAGTGGTCCTTTTTGCCAGTATTTTGCCAGGGAAACTATTCCTTTAATGTACTTTTCAAAACATGATGAAGTTTTGAAGGTAAGTGAAAAATTATTCTTTTCTCTCTTAATGTTGTTTGGTGGTTTTGACATCACACCTTTTCCAGTAGTTACATTAACAGAAGTCTCCCAAGTGAGTGGGAATAAAGCTTTGGTAGAATGTCTCCACTGTGAGTGGTGTAAAAGTAGCCATTCCATCCAGAGAGCTATTTTATTTAATGCAACCTGAATTGCTTTTTCTAGTTGCTGGTGGGTCATGTTGTGAATGGTAGAGCTGTTAAAAAATAGAGCCTTACTGAATTCTCCTCCAGAAACACTCAGCATCTTCCCAGTGCTTTCTATGGCTTGAGAAAGGTTGTTTGGATGCTGTGTAAATGTCAGCAGCAGATTAAATATATCCCAGCCACCCTCCTGTAAATTATTCCCCAAAGCTTCTAAGGATAGAGCAATCACCATTTTCAACTTAGCCCCACTTTCTGGGCTGTTCTGAGACAGTATTTCATTCCAAAAAAGTACCATTTTGTAAAGTCTTTCCCATTTTGTATCCCAAAGCCAATGATGGGAGGAATTCAGATTAAAATTTAAAAATTCCACCTGGCTAGTGAGGTTGTTTATTGGCACCAAACAATCAAGAACTTCTTCCATTAGAGTTTTAACATCTATGGATAAAGTTTGGGTTGTATTTTTGAGAGCTAATACAAGATGCTCCAACTCTCCAGAATGGTTTTTTGAATTGATTATAAACACAGCAATTTCTTCTGCAATCTCAGAAATGTTTTTAGACAGACTTAGATATGAAAGGGAACTGGTTGATTTATTCAGAGGCTTGGATCCTTTGGAAATAAAGGGTTTAATCTCAATAGTCCAAGAGATGACATCCAACAATGGCTTCAGCAGGCTCTCTACTTCCTGGTAACTTAAAAGTTCAATATTCCTCATAGAAGTTATATCATCTACCACACTGTGAACAGCTTCTTGCAAAAAAGAATAGAGCATGTCAAGGGAACTTAACTTTCCCTTTGTCTTGGAAATGAAGTGAGTTTCTAAAATAGCAGCCACTTGAGCTGAGACTTTCTTAGATAGCTTAAGGAATTTAACCATGGCATCTACTGATAGTGAAAGATCTTGTAATTTCTTGATATCCTGCAACAAAGTACTCAAAGCCCGTGACATTTCCAAGAAAGCTTCTGGAAAATCCTTTTCTCCATAGGCAATTACATCTAGTAACTGCTTAATAATTTCTACTACCTTTCTCTCCTTTGATGAGAAAATATTATCTACAAAGGTCACTAATTCAGTTAAATTAGCAAGAACAACTTGGAGTGTAGAAGAAAAGGCATGCAGATCCTTAATATTATAGCTGAAGATAATATCCATGATGCTGACTATTTTTGCAGAACTTTTTCTCACACTTTGAATTGCAGAGTCAAGGTCTTCATTGAATTCAACAAGGTCCTCAAAATTTTTCATCTTGGACACCAAATGGGTCTTATTCATAACCATCTCAGCATCATTTTCAATGTCATTTCTTGTAGGGATATCTCTTAAAATAACATGAAATAAATC
Organism: Dromiciops gliroides; assembly: GCF_019393635.1. Classification (NCBI taxonomy): domain Eukaryota; kingdom Metazoa; phylum Chordata; class Mammalia; order Microbiotheria; family Microbiotheriidae; genus Dromiciops; species Dromiciops gliroides. The sequence goes on along the minus strand of NC_057861.1, from coordinate 685,226,807 downwards.
TCTAATGAACTTGAGTTTCTGTTGAATATCAAAATAAAATTCACCATCTTCTAGTATGAATGAGTCTGTGATTAGATCAGAAATGTTTTTTCTTAAACTAGAATAGTTGCCGGGCAATCTGTCTTCTTCCCTTAGGCTAGTAAATGGATCCAATTTCAGAAGATCTAAAATTTTGTCCATTGGAGCAATACTGTAAAAATAAGAAAAATATTCAAATACAGTCAAAATCTTCAAAAGACTTCAACAAAGATATGTATTCCAGAAAAGAGGTGAGCCAGTCATGTATCAAGAATGAGAGACAATATCTAGACATCCCAAGTGCTGCACTAATATATCCAAGTTTAAAAAAGAACCAGGGCAGCTAGGTGGCACAGTGGATAGAGCACTGGCCCTGGATTCAGGAGGACATGAGTTCAAATCCTACCTCAGATACTTGAAACTTACTAGTTGTATGACCCTGGGCAAGTCACTTAGCCCCAATTGCCTCACACCAAAAAAACAAACAAACAAAAAGAACCAGAGAAACACCTCTAGTTAATTCAGTGACATCTCCATGGAGGATTTATAGAAAGATAAAAGACAAGAATCTCAGAAAATTTGTAGGACTACTAACTTCATTCATGGATGGAGCAACTCTACTGATGAGATCACACATCCATCTAAGTATCTAAAAAAATGGATCAAATGATCTGAATCATATAAAGAACAAAATTCTTTAAGTATTTGGTAAACAGAAGATAAACCTTATATTGACTGCTAAAATGACATAACAGGTTATTAAAACTAAAATGTTTGGGTGTTAAAATAATAATAATAGTTTGATTAGAAATGAGCCAATGGCAAAATGATGACCTTGCTCTAGTATTTCACCCCAAAGAGCAGCAGGAAGTACTCACCAAAGAAATCGTATTCCTCTCTTATAAATTAAAGTTTATATCACTATTTTAGAAAAGGGGCACAATAACTATAGATTCTGAATATGGGATAATAATAATTGAAAACTTATAAGTTGGACTATCAATTTCTTTTTGTTTGGTTGGGGTTTTTTGTTTGGTTTGGTTTGGGGTTTGGGTTTTTTTGCAGGGCAATGAGGGTCAAGTGACTTGCCCAGGGTCACACAGCTAGTAAGTGTCAAGTGTCTGAGGTTGGATTTAAATTCAGGTCCCCCTGAATCCAGGGCTGGTGCTTTATCCACTGCACCACCTGGCTGCCTCCGACCATCAATTTCAAACTAAAAGAATCCTCTGAAATTTTACTCCAACTCCTTCTTTTTTGGAGTTCATGGATTACTTGGAATGGTCATTAGAGGTCATCTAGTCCAACCCCTTTATTTGACAAATAAGAAAACTGAGACATAAAGAGGTAAAGTATAGTGCTATTAATAACATAGTGCAATTTTACTATTTATAAGTGAACCATATATTTATTTATAAATGAATAGTATTCATTGCTATATATAAATAGCACTGATCTCATCTAATCATAGTATTTAAGTGCTATGTATAAGTATTATACAGTTTCAAAGAATTAGTCAAATCAAAAATTACTTGGTGGAAGGTTTGAGAATAATTGACTTTTCCTTCCAGAATTGCAAAAGGCATCTTCAAAAGAAAAAAGATTAAATTGTGGGTCTATAAAGGACAATAGCATCATCTTTGTTTCACATTTCAAGACAGGTATTACAATTACTTCACTCGAATGAAGCTTTGAATTTGTTTCCCTTCATTCAATAATGGAAAGTCAAGACAACTATTGGGATTATAGAAAGATTTTATATTTTTAGAAAATCTAGATCTTTGATGATATAAAGGAAAAGAAGATTGAGATAGGCAACTCCTCTGTAATTTATTCTTACAAAGTAACTTGCCAGGAGTTATAAGCTGGTATGGCTGAGAGGAAGAATTTGAGCAAATGTCTGCCTAACAAGTCTTCATAACTCAGGGCCATACCCAGTGACTATTTAGCCATGCTGTCTCATTCATTGATCAAAATACATGTAAAATTAAACTTGTACTTTTTTTAATGGAAGAACTCGTTTTTCAGTTCTACACCAAGTTATATTAGATAATGATAGGAATTTTTAAACAAGGGAAAGCTCTGAATGTGCAGTAACAAAATCTCTAGAGTTCAGAATGACAGATTTGCTAGGTAGCTGAGGCTCACCAAAACAAAAAACCTTACATTTTTGATAAACCAAAATCGCCCCATGTAAAATTTATTTTTAAGATGACACAACTATGAATAGACAATCAAATTTAGTGTAATAACTCAGTTGTTGCAATTTAAACAGACTTCACAAAATAAAATCTATTCCATAAAATGCCATGTAGCAAACAAAATCATACTCATACTCACCTCATCTCAGCCATTACATTTGGATACAAGTCTTTCAGCAGAGCGAATGTTTTATTTTCAAATTTTCCCTTTGGTGGAAAGAAGAATTTGTGAAAAAATTGCTTGAATAGTTTCATTGTGCTGCTTGGGTAGAGAGAGAGATTTCCCTTATTTTCAAACTGTGTATAGTTAAACACCAGATCAATGAAGTCCATTATTGGAAGGTCAGTGTCACTTAAATGCAGGGCTGCTTCCAGAGAACTCCGAGCAAAGGTATCGATTGTTCTAATCAGACTGCTTTCAAAAAGAAATTGAAGAACAGAGAAATTAGCTTGTTGTCCTAGGTTCAACAAATGAGCAACAAATGTAGTATTAATGAATCCTTCTCTAGAAACATTCTTGAAGTATTCCAGAAAGTCTGTCATTTCATCAATTCTCAATGTCCTAGCATGAGGGGAACTTTCATTGGTCAAAACAAAGATCAACATATCTATGATTGTAGAGAAATTTCCATTTGTGTATTCTTGGAGCAAGTCTCTAGTAACTAATATAAGGTCTCCAACGAATCTAGCCCCATGTAGAGATGAGGAATTAAGTTTTTTCAAAACATAAGAAAGTGGCAATGTTATGTTTTGATCAGTCAGTGATGTTATTATTTGAATTCCTTGTTTAACTGAAGAGAATATATGCCTAATACTAAAATTCTTCCTTAGGTCTTGCACAAATCTCTCTGACTCAAGCCATGGGGTTTCAAGATTGTCAGTAATGTTACTAGTCTTACCAAAACCTAGTAATACTTTTAAGAGGTCACTAATTTGGTTTGCTCTAGAAGATAAAGGCAATGAAGGAGGTAGAAAGAAAGTTAAGTTTTCCACACCAATACCAGCAACTAGATTTGTCCACCTTTTCAAATTTGTGATAATTTTGTTTAGAACTGAAGTTTCTTTCTTCACATTCCAGAGTTGGATCTTGTTCAGACCTGTCAACTGTTCCAAAATATCTTTAATTGACAAAACCTTTGTAAAGTTCACTTTTTTTAGCTTTTCTATGACTCTCAAAGCAATCCATTTCCCTGGGAGTACCATACAATGTATGGAGTCATTAGCATTGCTTGATTTTCCAGAAGATAGGATGTAGGGTGATGCCTCATACCAAAACCCCTGAAGCTCCTTCAGAAGTGAATTATTTAGATGAAGGGCCTCAGAAAACTTTATACTAATGGCATTCCATGCTGCTAATTCATGAAAAAGGCAATATACCCTATGAGTCATTTCAATCCTTAAACTCTCATTTGAACATTGTAAATCTGCCTCCAAAGGCATCATCTGAAGGTGATGAAAGAGATCAGCCATCTTGCTGTACAACAAAGGGTGCACAGACTTGTGTATGTTACACTTTTCCATTACTATATCCTTGTGAAGTTGTACAGTTGTATGGTTTGAGCACCAAGTTACAGGAAGGCAACTTAAAACTTCTGCAGCAGTATTTGGCTTATCTATAACCAACTCTGTTATGTCCAAAAGGTCTTTTATGGCACTTGCAAAATCTTCCTTAGTGATGGTAGAAATGCTAGCACCATGAGCCAATGTGAAGTTGTAGACCTCCAATAGGGCCTCTGTAATGTTTTTATGAGCTATTCTCTGTAAAAGTTTCACTGCCTCAGGAAGCATATAATATGCATCTACTACTGCATCAACTTCATCTTTAGGAAATAAGCGTGACAGTTGCCACAGGTGGTTAATGTTCCAAGAATGTGAGCTGTGTACGAAAGTCTTCATTAATCCAACTAATAAGTCAATCCCCGAATTTCCATCCTCTGCAGTACTGATATTCTTTAAAAAATCCCAGAGGCTCCCACTAATTTGTTCAAGTTGATCTACTAAGAGTTCTACATCTGCATTCTTGAGGTTGCGTAGCAGAGTGCTGATCTTCTTCAAAACTTTCACATATCCTGAATTTTGTGGAATGTTAGGAAGAATAGATGGCAATAAGGAATTAATCACATCCCTTACCAGTTGAATGTCAAGCCCTATTGCTTTCATAATTGCATGGGTGGGTGAATTTTGCAGATCATAAGACAAATTAAATGCAAAATAACTTCCTAAATTTTGAATTGAATCACCTAGCACATTTGCACTTTTTTCCTTTGGTAAATTCATAAATATCTTTAAAACTTTTCCAATTTCAGATGAATTGTCTTCTAAAATTTTAACAGTAATATTTCTCACAAGTTTTTGAATTTCCCTCAAGAATGCTATTGATTGCCACCATACAATTTGGAATTGTTTAGGAGAGTCACCTGACTTTTCTAAGGCTCTTATAATTAATTGAGTAAAATTTTTCCAGTTTACATCAGATGAAAATTCTAAGGTTCTTGTTAAATTATTTATAATTATTCTGATTTGGTCTTCTGAATTATTTAAAATCCTTAATATAAAGTCAAGCATTGGCATCTTTTCTTTTTCAAACAATGTAGTAATTACAACTTTTACAAAGTTAGTTACATTTCTAAAGTAAACATCGAGACAATGCATATCTGAATTATTCAAAGAGCAGAGAGGTTTTTCTGAACTTAATATGAAGGTAACAAAATCTAACATCTTTCGCACTTTGATTTTTGTGTCATTGACATTTCTTGAAGATAAAAACAACTCTAAAAAGTCCTTTGAGTGGCCAAGAGAAGAACTAGTATTATATTTGACACCTAGATTTCTGATTATATCTATCCACGCAGTACAATCTTCTACTCTATTAATTATATTTTCAGAGGTTAAAATGGAATTGAAAATTGCCAGCATACTTAGTAATTTTTGTGAAGCATTTTTTGAAGTTAAATCACCTTCCATAACTAAAGTGGTAATATTCTGTAAAACGCCAGCACAAGACAATAAATCTTGGCCATAGGATACATTTCTAAGGAATCTTATTGTCTCTTGTAAAACAATGAAGGCAGTTTCATAGTCTTCTCTAGAACCTGTCAGTTCTCTGTCTATATTTCCTGTTGTATTGCTTAGCTCCATGAAAACTTCAAACAGAGAGTGAATAAATTGTCTGCTAATGTTAATATTTAATGGATATTCTTTTAATTTGAGCACCGTGTTTTCTACTTTCAAAAGGGATTTCTCTACTTTCTCTGTATTTAGTGATTTCATGATGGCTAATGAATTGTCTAGCACAGATGAGAGACCAGTAAGGGCATTCCAATTTCTAGCATCATCATCATCTTGAACTATATGTTTTAATAAACTTGTGATAAGTTTTATAGGAACATGGTCAGGAAACATTCTCTGGCATATTTCAGAATGTTCAAAGCTATTTCCCAGTTCTGAAGAAAGTTCCCTAAGGCCAATCTGGAGAGAAGGAAAAAACTTGGAATCAAATTTTAATACTTGAGACATGGCATCGAAGATATCAAACCACACTTGGACCCATGAAAAGGTACACTGCATAGCCAAAGATCCATTTATGACAATATTTTCTGTTAGATTTGAAAGAATTTGGATCCAAGGAAGGATAAGAGAATTGCTCACATCCATTGACCAATTCAAAGGGAGAGGCCTGTCATCCAAATCGAAGCATTGGGTATTCAAGTGCCCTTCTAGTGAGTTGTTGAAAAGTTGATTCAGATAATGAAGTAAAGACATCCGAAAATTTTTATCTATTATGAGCAACTGCTTCAGGCTCATCAGAGTTGCATGTATCATTTTTATTTCTTGGTCTTCCTTAGGGATCAGGGATTTGACTTGAATTGCCAGATAGTTATAAACTGAAAAGAGCTTTTCACAAAGTGATTCTTCAGAGATTCGATCAAGAAAGCTTGTAACTTCAGAGAGAAATTCAAAAGCTTTGCTCATGTCTTGAAAATTAAACTCCTTGATAATAGCTGAAATGCTTTTTGAAATTTGAATAAAGAAAGTTAACAAAGACTTTCTATTCTGAAAACTGGAGATGAATTGAAAAATATCTTGGTAAATTGAAGAATATAATTGAAGAAGTACAACAGAATCCTTATCCTGAAAGACATTTTGATAGATTTGAGTCAAAATGTTTTCCAAGTACTGTTTTTGAGAAATAGAAAATGATGAGGAAAGGATAGATATGTTCTGTAGGGCATAAACTGTATGCAGGGCTGCAGTGACTTGTTCTTGCTTAACTAATCCAAGATCATATAGACTATTTATGATAATTTCACTTAAATGTACAAAATCCAAGTTTAAATTTCCTGACTCAGATAAGCTATGGAAATGAAGAGAAAAGTTGAAGTTTTTTCCAAGGACTCTCTGATTTTCTGGAATAGACAGATTTAAAAGAGTTGATAATGTTTCCAATCTGTCCCTTTCTCTTTTGGGGATGCCATACATCCATAGTTCTAAAAGTTTAGGATTAATTTCATAAAGTATTAATTCCAAGATTCTCAAAAATTCTTCATATTCATTCCTTTTCCAGAGGTTTGAAACAACTTGGATTTTCTCTATAAGCTCCTTACTAAATTCAGAAAATTTCTGAGTATTAAGAGAAGATGGTTCAGCCTCTGAACTTTTGGAAGTTTTCTTCCACCAAAGAATCTTATTCCAGATAACTTCAGTGAGGTTTGCAAGGTTCTGGAAAATGGGATGATTGGATGAAGCCAAAGACCCAGGCACTACCATTTTTTCCACAAAGTCTACAAAAAAAATCCAAAAGGTTGTCACTTCATCTTCATAGGTATGTGACTTCTTTTCCATCTCCAGAAGATCCTTGGTGTACATCAAAATCCTGAAATATTAAAACATGAGCATTTTGTAAAACATCAATTAATAATATTTTAAATTTCAAGTATATTTATAGCAACACAGAAATGAATTTTCACAAATCTTCCTTATAACAAAGATAAGAATTTGGGCAAATATTTAGTTGCACATCTGTATTTTAAATGCTCTTGTCATTAAAGAAGATAATTATTTGAAAGTTATTTGAAAGTAGCAAAGCTTATTTTTATATGTAAAGTAAGAAGGTACCACTTTAAAATATTGGTAAGTGAAACAAAAATATTCAATTCTTCAATGATTCTTAGGATCTGTTGTTTGTTGTTGTTGTTGTATTGTTGTTAGAGTTAAGCCTGAGAGATAAATATTGAGCCTAAAGTAATAAATTTCTAATTTCTAATGAACTGATTTCAATGCAATTGGGTAGTTCCACTTGCCTAAAAACATCTCTCTCATGCTGTCACTGATGCCTCAAATTAAAGCAATATTAGATTCATTTCTTTAGATGTAAGATTGTCTCTCTTGATATACTCTTTTATTTAAAAAAAGAGCAATAGCACAGTAGATTCATTACATATATACATTTCTAATAGTAAATTACTTTTTTAAATGATAGCTATGATAAGGGTTAAAATGGAATGACAATTTTAATGAAGAAGGTATGTATATTTTTAGATCAAGAGATACCCATCCATCAAGAATCAGGTAGGCTTACCGGGGAGGAGAAATATGGTTGGCAGTAGAAAGGTGATAGGCATTTGAGGAAATAGGTGATATTTTGTTTAGGAATAAAGAGGAAGGATACTACAGAGAAGCTTTGCTTACTTCATAATTTTGCCTAGATCAAGACTTGTCTATATAAAGTCATATACCTTGATTAGGCAATCTAAGACTGTGGACACTATATAATACTCTCATTCTTTAGCTGGGAGAGTTCAGTGGTACATTTTGGAGATCCAAAAGACTTTTAACCACCTTTAAATTCAACACCTTTTCCCTATTGTCTTTCTCAGTTTATTCACTCAGTAGAGTGGAAGAGTGAAAAGGCTCAAAAAAGAATCTAGAGATCTGGCCTCTAGTTCAGAATTTGCCAATGACTTGCTCTTGGACAAATTGTTTTACTTTTCTGATATCTGAGTTATAAACAACTGATATTTTTGTCTTATTAATTATATATTGGTATTTCATATTACTATATAATGTTTACATGTGAATGCTAATTATCTTTGTATTTTTCCATAAACCAATCGATCAATTAATAAATATTTATTTAGCACCTGTTAACTGCCAGGTACTGTGTGAAGCACCGAGGCACTGTGCTAAGCATTAGGGTTATGGTCAGATATGAACAATGGACAGGCAAAATCCAGAACCAATTCTGTAATCTCTCTTCCTATACCAATCAATAGTTGATCTTAGCAGCCTTCACTAGAAGAGACTCTTTTTCAGGACGAGATATTTCCAGGACAGTGCTTCCAGAATGGGTAAGTAGATTCCTGACCCTTGTCCCAATACTCCCACTAATAATCCTGCAAACTTCAAATCTTGTATTTGAAGTGTACATGAGATAACCAAACACATTCTAAGTTTGCCAGTGCAATGCAGGATGTATGGTTGACCTCTTCCCAACAGTTGAGATAAGCCAGAGATTTCTTGATATTAATTCCCAAGCTTGAACTGCAAATCCAGAAGTAGGCCATCCTCAAGAAAAAGCTCTCACCTTTGTAATAGTCACATCAAATTTGTTGACCTCCAGGAAATAAAATATTTTTTATACAACTAAGTGTCTAAGTATATAGCAAAGGTGTCAAGCTCGGGGCCCATACACTGAGTCCACAAAACTCTTCAGTGCACTAATGAACCAGATGAAAATGTAATTGGGAAATATTTAACAAAATAAGTAAAAATACAATGCAACATAGAGAAAGTTAATTTGGTGTTTATCTAAATATGTGGCCTTGCAGACCCATTCCTATTTTAATTTGACACTACTAGGGTAGTGTTAACCTTTAAATAAAAATTATTGGTTGCGATGATCATGAATATCCTTAAAGAAGTTCCTTTTATCTTACAAATCAAAACACTTTATCTAACCAACAGTTCTTCATCTCCAAAGGGAATCATAGGAAGACCTTGAAAATAAATCATTAAAACTTACCTGGACACTGATGTCCTTGGAGACTCTAGCAAATTTTTCAGAAACACAAAGTAAGTATCAGTGATGACTTCCCAATCCAATTTTGCTCCCTTACAAGGAGAGTTTTCAGAAGTAGCTAGATGGAAAAAAAATTTCAGGATATGACTTTTCATTTAGGGATCAATAGCAAATTCTTGGGTGAAAAGGTGTAGGATTGCTATCCTTATGCCAGGAGAGTCTAATGTACTAAAAATAGGAATGTTGAAAATCTCTCTGAGTCTGGAAAAGTTCTTTACATGCTAGATTAGAACTCTACATAGTTATAACAACATAATTATGTCATGAGAATGATATGATCTCTGCTATATCCATGAGAGAATAGACTATTTACCTCACTTACAAAAATGAACCTAGTTAACTACCCTGTTGCTAAAAATCCATCAGTGGGACTGAATTCAGGAACTTATCTTCACTACAAATGGATCCCCTCCTATTCACCTTCTATGTAGCACCAAGCAAAATTTCCTCTTTGATTACCCTCTAACTCAAGAATAATAAGAATACAGTAATGTCATGTGATTCATTTATGCATATATTTAATTCTAGCCAATAAACAGTGACTGCTGGTAGGAGTTCTTAACCTGAGGTCTGTGTACTTGTGTATGTGTTTACATATGTAACTACTTCAATATAATTGGGTTTTTTGTAATCTTATATACTTTTATATGATTAAAATATTATTCAAAAAAGAGGACTTTAGGCTTGATAAGACTGCCAAAGGAGGTATGTGACAAATACATAATAATACTTTCTAATTATGCATGAAAATTATTTAGGGAGGGGCAGCTAGGTGGCGCAGTGGATAGAGCACTGGCCCTGGATTCAGGAGCACCTGAGTTCAAATCTGGCCTCAGACACTTAATAATTACTAGCTGTGTGATCCTGGGCAAGTCACTTAACCCCAATTGCCTCACCAAAACACAAAACAAACAAACAAACAAACAAAAATTATTCAATGAGATATCCCTCATTCTCTTTTTTGGAGAGGATGGTCCAGGCTTATAATCTCATATGGGTAGGGAGCACCTTTTGTAAAAATTGTCTACTCCAATGCAAATCAGCAACTTTTACCATAGTTTATAATCTTAAAGATTTGCATAGGACATCAAGAGGTTAAATTATTTACTCATGGTAACAATGGTTTGTGTCATAGGTAAGACACAACTACAGGTCTTCCTGACTCCAAGAACAGGTCATTATTGAATACACCATGTCTCCACTAATAGTACTATTTTTGGAAGAGCACACAGGCTCAAATGGATTAAATGACTTGCCCAAGGTCACATGAGCAAAGTCAACAGAACCAAGGCTGACACCCAACACAAATTTAGAGCTTAATGGCATTTCAAGGATCAACTGGTGGACTCCCTTCATTTACCAGATGAGAAAAGTGAAGCTCAATGAAAATAAACAATTTATCCAAGGTCACACAATTAATAAGCAACAGGACTAAATTTTGAACCCAAGAATCCAGGCTTCAAATTTAGCCTCTTTTTCTACCATGTTCTTTCTCACCATATTGCACCATTAAATATCAAAACATTCCTATGTTAAAATTTAATCTGCTTTTGGACTTACCAGATGCAATTCTTTGGAAACTTTCTTGCTTGTTCACATAATGAGCAACTTCACATGTTTTCCTGAGGAATTCTGTTAAATTTTTCCAAGAATTATTTTGTTCCAGAGCAAATTGTACTTCTTCCAATGTATGGAAAACCCTAAAAATTAAATAAATAATAATGACTTCTAATATCAACATGGTAGACAGTATAGAAATGTTACCAAATCAACAATACCATTACCTCTGGAAACAGATTGCCTTATTTTTCCACTCACCATCTTTGTAACTTCTCAAACCACAATTCCCTTCTTTGGCCACTACTCTTTAATATATATTGTCTCTCCCATTAGAATACAATCTTCCACAATGGTGGAATAAGATAAGAAATACTTAACTCTCAAAATTTCTCTCACAAAGTTAAAGATTACCTCAAATTGCTCTTTGAAGGTAGAAATATTAAAAGTCAGGGTAAAACAGTTGACTCCTAAGGCAACTTGAGAGGACCCTAAAAATGACTCGACCTCCAAGGGTAGAGGTTTGGCCCAATTGAAGAGCAAAAGCCTCCAGACAGGCTTTGATGAATCATAAACAACAAACCCTGGAGCAGCTGGGAGGCTGCCTCAGCTTCAAGTACTTTCAGACACTTGAGGAAGGGAAGATTGAAAGACCCTCTTCTGTTGCTGGATGTCAGGCCCTAATGTGATGACCAGAGGTGGTCATGGGAGACGGCTGTGGGTATGGAGGAGTGAGCACAAGCCCAGTGAGTGTGGTAGCGGAGGGTTGGGGATGCTGCTGGCTGTGGGCACTTGCAGGAGAGCAGAGTCCCTGGTTTTGGTTCCAGGGAAGAGGGATAAACTGAAGTTTGTAGCTGCTTGTGAGGGAGATGGCAGGGAGCAAGAGTGTTTGCAGTGACATCTTGGCTGGGACCCCTAACTGGAGTTCAGAGGTACAGACTGACTGAGGTTGAGCCTCTAGACAGAGCTCAGAAAACCACAGTATAAAAAACCTGAAGCCTGAGGCACCACCCCCCACACCTCAGGGCTAGAACCTGACTATAATAATAAGATGCTAAACATAAAATAAAATGAGCAAGCAAAAGAGAAAGAAGCCAACCATAGTTAGTTACTATGGGGATAGAGAAGATCTGGGTTCAAATTCAGAAGATAGTGAAGTTTAAAAAAAAAAAACCTCCTACTTCAAAGAAAAATTACAAGTGATCCCAAGACCAAAAGAGTTTCTTTGAAGAGCTTTAAAAGGACTTTAACAATCAAATGAGAGAGATTGAGGAAAGATTAGGAAAATATAAAAATAATCCAAGAAAATTAATAAAATTATAAAAAGAAAGTCAGCCAATTGGGGAAAAAATCCAAAAATTTAAGGAAGAAATAGCTCCTTAAAAACTAGAATTAGGCAAGGGGAAGTTAATCCCATTATAAGACGCTAAGAAACAATCAAACAAAATCAAAAGAATGAAAAAATAGAAGAGGATGTGAAATAGCTCACTAGAAAAACAACTGATCTAGAAATGACATCAAGGAGAGAAAATATAAGAATTGTTGGACTACCTAAAAGTTATGATAAAAACAAGTCTAGATATACTATTAGAAGAAATCATTAAGGAAAAATTAACTGAAGTTCTAGAACAAGAGGGTGAAATAGAAATATAAAAAAATCCACCAATCACCAGCTGAAAGAGACTCCATGATAAAAACTCACAAGAACATTATAGCCAAGGTTCAAAGCTCCCAGGTTGAAAATGAAATATTAAAGCAACAAAGAAAAAAACAATTTAAATACTGTACAGCTACAGTCAGAATAACACAAGGTTTAGCAGCTTCAGAATTAGATGACCATAGGGCTTGGAGCATTATATTTCAAAGAGCAAAGGACCTGGGCTTGCAACCAAGAATAACTTACCCAGCAAAGCTGAGTATAATCCTGAATGGGAAAAAAATGGACAGTTAATTAATGAATTGAAAGACTTTGGGGTATCTGTGACAAAAAAGAAAAACAGAACTCAATGGAAATTTTGACATATAAGATCCAGGAAAGCATAAGGTAAACATTAAAGACCAATTATAAGGGACTCAATAAGGTGAAACTGTTTACATCTTATATGGAAAAATGTTACCTATACTCCTAAGAATATTATCATTATTTTGGTAGTTTTAAAAAAGCATATATGGATAGAAGGCTTGGGGTTGAGTTGGGTATGATAGGATGATTTCTTTAAAAAAAAAATAGAGTAGGGAGAGGTAAAATGGAGCAACTCATACAAATGAGACATGAATGGAAGAACTGTTACAGTGGAAGCCACTGGGGGTGGTGGGCTAGTAATGCTAGAACTTTATTCTCATTGGAACTGGTTAGGGGAAATAATATATACATCTAGAAAGGCAAAAAGTCTTCTAATTTTATAAAGAAATAGGAGGGCAAGAGGACAGAATAAGGGAGAGACCATTAGTAAGATGTGTAGATCAAGAACTAGGAGTGTGGGGGAGAAGATAAAGGAGGGATTCTTAGAAGGGGTATAGATTAAAGAGGTAGTTGTTGGAAGTAAATCATATGTGGGAGGAGGGATAGGGTAAAAAGAGGATAACAGAGAAGAAGAAAAAAGAATGGAGAGAAATACACAACTAGTAATTACAACTTTGAATGTAAATGGGGGGGGAGGGTGCAGCTTGGTGGTGCAATACATAAAGCACCAGTCCTGGATTCAGGAGTACCTGAGTTCAAATCAGGCCTGAAACACTTGACACTAGCTATGTGATCCTGGACAAGTCACTTAACCCTCATTGCCCTGCAAAAAAAAGAAAGAAAGAAAGAAAGAAAGCAAGAAGCAAAAAAAAAAAAAAAAAGAATGTAAATGGGATGAACTCACCCTTAATATGGAAATGAGAACAGATTAAAGATCAGAATCCAACAATATGTTGTTTATAAGAAAAAAATTTAAATGAGAGATATGCACATAGTTAAAATAATGGGCTGGAATAAAAATATGCTTCACCTGAGAATTTTAAGAAAGCTGGGGTGACAATCATATTCTCAGATAAAGTTAAAGCTAAAATAGATTTAATGAGAGATAAACAAGGAAACTTCATTACGATAAAAGGTACCATAGAAAATTAAGCAATATCAGTACTAAATCTATATGCACCAAATGCTATGGAAACTACATTTTTAAAGGAAAAATTAAATGAATTACAGGTGGAAATAGATAGCAATACTATAATAGCAAAGGACTTTAACCATCCCCTCTCAAAATTAAATAAATTTAACCAAAAAATAAGAAAGAAGTTAAGGAGGTGAATAGAATATTAGATAAGCTAGATGTGAGAGATATCTGGAAAGGACTGAATAGGACCAGAAAGGAATATACCTTTTTCTCAGCAGCAAGGGCAATGAGGGTTAAGTGACTTGCCCAGGGTCACACAACCAGTAAGTGTCAAGTATCTGAGACTGAATTTGAAATCAGGTCTTCCTGAATCCAGGGCTGGTGCTTTATCCCCTGTGGCACCTAGCTACCCCCAGTACGCTGTACTTTTACAAAAATTTAGCAAAGTAGCAGGATATAAAATAAACCTACATAAATCATTAGCATTTCTGCATATCCTTAAAACCATCAGCAATCATCATTTGGGGATAAGTTATAAGCCTTCCCAATAAGATCAGGAATGAAACAAGAATGCCCATTGTCACCAATATTATCCAATAGTGTATTTGAAATGATAGGTATAGTAATAACAGGAAAAAAGACATTAATGGAATCAGAATGGACAATGAGATAATAAAAACTATCTCTTTTGCAGATGATATGATGATATACTTGGAAAATCCTAAATATTTAATTAAAAAGTTAGAGGAAACAATAATTTAGCAAAGTAGCAGGATATACAATAAACCTACATAAATCATCAGCATTTCTGCATATCACCAACAAAACCCAGCAAGATAAGATAGCAAGAGACACCCCATTTTTTTTTAGTGAGGCAATTGGGGTTAAGTGACTTGCCCATGGTCACACAGCTAGTAAGTGTTAAGTGTCTGAGGCCGGATTTGAACTCAGGTACTCCTGACTCCAGGGCCAGTGATCTATCCACTGTGCCATCTAGCTGCCCCCCGAGATACCCAATTTAAAATAACTGTAGATAGTATAAAATATCTGGGAGTATACCTACCAAAACAAACCCAAAAAGTACATGAACACACTCATAAAACACTTTTTATACAAAGAGTCAGATTTAAATAATTGGAGAAATAGTCAATGTTAATGGGTAGATAAATGACATTTTTACCTATTCAATGTATTCCAATTAAATTACCAAAAACATTTTGCTGAGCTAGAAAAAAATAATAATAAAATTTACTCAGAAGAACAAAAGGTAAAGAATATAAAAGGAATTCATGGGGAAAAAATGTAAAGGAAGGAGGTTTACCAGTCAGTACCAGACCTCAGTAATGATCAAAACTATCTGGTACTGGCTGAGAAACAGAAAGTTAGATTAGTGGAACAGAGCAGACATAAAATATGCAGTAAGAAATGATTATAACATTGTGTTTGACAAATGTAAAGATTCAAACTCTAAGGATAATAAATCATTATTTGGTTAAAAAAATGTTGGGAAAGCTGGAAAGCAGTCTGGCAGAAACTGGACATGGATCAATAATTTACACCATTTACCAAGATATAGTCAAAATGGATACATGACCTATATATAAAGGGAGATAGCATAAGAAAATTAGAAGAACATAGAATATACTTACTTATCAGACTTATGGATAGTAGAGCAGTTTTGAATAAATAAGGGAGAGAGAGAGCATTGTGAGATGTAAAATGGATAATTATGATTACATTCATTAAAAGGCTTTGTACAAATAAAACCAATGTAGCAAAAATTCGAAAGAAAATAGAAAATTGGGAGACATTTTTATAGACGGTTTCTCAAAGGTCTCATATCTCAAATATATAAAGAATTTTGCCAAATGTATAATGAGTCATTCTCCAGTTGATAAATGGTCAAAGGATATGAACAGGCAGTTTTTCAAATCAAAACTATATATAATCATATGAAAAATACTCTAAATCATTACTGATAAGAGAAATGCAAATTAAAACTACTTTGAGATATCAGATTGGTTAAAATGATAGAAGGGGAATGCAACAAATGTCAGAGGGGATGTGGGAAAATTGGGACACTAATTCACTGCTGGTGGAACTTTGAACCGATCCAACCATTTTGGAGAACAATATGGAATTATGCCCAAAGAGTTATAAAACTGTGTATATCCTCTGATCCAGAAAAAAAAAAAACACTATTAGGTCTATTTCTGAAAGAGATTAGGGGAAAAGGAAAAGAACTTATATGTTCTAAAATTTATAGCAGCTCTTTTTTTTGGTGACAAAGAACTTGAGATTGAAAGGACGCCCATCAATTGGGAAATGACCAAACAAGTTGTGGTGTATGATTGTGATTGAATACTACTGTGCTATACAAAATGATGAGCTTGGGGTAGCTAGGTGGTGCAGCAGATAAAGCACTAGCCCTGGATTCAAGAGGACCTGAGTTCAAATTTGGCCTCAGACACTTGATACTTACTAGCTGTGTGACCCTGGTCAAATCACTTAACCCCCCATTGCCCCGCAAAAAAAAAAAAAAAAAGGAAAGAAATGATGAGCTAGTTAATTTTAGAAAAACATGGAAAGACTTGAATGAAATAACAGAGTGAAATGAGCAGAACAGAAAATGTTGTACATAATAACAGCAATATTCTTCTAAGAACAACTTTGAACAATTAAGTCATTTTGAATATCATAAATACTCAAATCAACTAGAAAGGACTTATGAGAGAAGATGCTATCCACATCCAGAGAAAGAATTGATAAATAGATGTATGTATAGTATGGTTTTATGTGTGTATGTGTGTGTATACACACATACAAATATACATATATATGCATATGCATCTATATTTATATATGTGTGTATAAATATTTGTATTGTGTATAATGTTATCCCTGTCTAGGGTGGAAAGAGAGGGAGAAAAAAACAAAAAGTGCACAGTAAAGAAAAAAAAGGAAACTTAGAAAGAAGCCCAGAAAAGCAGGGTAACTTTTTTTTTTTAATTTTTAATTTTTAGTGAGGCAATTGGGGTTAAGTGACTTGCCCAGGGTCACACAGCTAGTAAGTGTTAAGTGTCTGAGGTCAGATTTGAACTCAGGTCCTCCTGACTCCAGGGCCAGTGCTCTATCCACTGTGCCATCTAGCTGCCCCAGCAGGGTAACTTTTAAAATGATGTATAGTATTTATTACATAGTTTTAAAAAATAAAAGTAAGCAGTGTGAAATGGAAATTCATGAATGTATATTGAATTCTCTTTATATGTTTTACAGTATATATGGAAATGATTTTTTGTCTTTTTGTATTTAAATTCAAAATTATTTTTTTTATTTTAAATGATTTTTTTAAAAAAATAATACAATCACCCTGAGGCCAGGGATTGTCATTTTTGTATTTTTATCCTTAATTCTTAGCAGATCTTATAGTAAGCACTTAATAAATTAGTTTTATTCATTCATTTAGGACTTCTTTTGAAAATGAAGAATTTGGTGTTCACCTGCCAGGCTGTGCAGCAGATAGATTCTCCTAGGTTGGCAGGTTGTAACTGAAGTTAACAGACTTACCTTGAAAGAAACATGGGCCCTTTGTACCATTTGGTGCCTTTAGACAAGAGGTATATTGTGATTTCCATCAAGGATAAATTTAGATTATTCTGCTTGGTGCATTTCCTAAAAGTAAGGTTGAAATCATCTATGCTTCCAAACATTCTGATTTTGTTTTTAGTAAAATTGTATACTTACAGTGTGGAAATGATCTGTTCTTGGCAATAAATGAAGGAGGTATTCTCCCCAGGTGATAGCTGGGTACTCAATGACTGATACAACCAAGAACAAAAAGTTGTACTTTCTGCAAATTGCTGTTCAATTTCTTGCCAGCCCAGAAAGTCTTCAGTTATTGCAATGGTCTGATTTGTTCGTCCAAAGAGCACCTTCTGAAAAATCCCATCCTTAATAGGAAAGAGAGAAACCCAACTTGTGATAAGTAAACAAATTAATACTCAACAACGTTGAAACTCTGTACCCTACAGCTCTCACTTAACATTACAGCTCAGTTGAACAAGGTGACTCATTCAAAGTACAAACTTCAAACAACATGAAGAGACTCCTTAATCCTGCTGATAAATGTTACAAATTCATGTTTCTTTTACTCTTCCCCCTTCAAATTACTAAATTCAAAAATAGACATTATGATGTATCAATGGAAAAAATCAGTAAGAATAAATTCAAAATTTGATTGAAAAGTCAAATCTTTTACAATTAGGACTTTCTTAATTTTTTGTATTGGGATTAAATTGTCACTACATTTATTAAGCACCTACAAATGGGTGTTTGACTTTGGGAATACAAGACAGGTATGAGATACAGGGAGAGGGTGTACAATCATAATGTTGTTGTTAATTGTTTTCAAGAAGACCAATGGCATCATGGGGTGATGTCTTAACTTGAACACAAATTGGATTTAAGTGAGGCAAGATTTAAGTTGCACAGAGTCATCAGCCTCACTCTCTCTTCCAGAGAGATCAAAGTCCAGTGTCAGGACAAAAGTCAAGATAACAGGCAATGGCCCAGGATGCAATGGGTAACCTTAGTGTCTCCAATATCTGACCAAGCCCTAAGGACCCCACAATGCCTATTTCAGCCACCTTCATGTCCATTGGAACAAATTATACTCATCCACTCATTTCACAGGGGAAATCTTCACATGCTTGGGGTAGACATCCCCCTAACTCACCAGTGGGTTTGAGCTCTATCAGTTTTCCTCAACCTGATTTTGTCCATCTGCCAAAACATCTTTACCAGGGTGTGGCCATTGCATATGCTACAGCTTCTTGGAGCTAAGGTGAGAGCTGAGTATCAGGTAGACACCAAAGGTGGAAAAATAGCTCTGAAGAGGGTTCATGTTCAACAAGCCCTCACACTAGAGGTCCTTGTCCTCCCTGACATAGAAACTCATAACTAAGGCAAGGTGACCATAGCTCTGCCCAATACTTGAAATCTTCTAGATCATTTCAACAAATGAGATTAGCAAACTATTTTTGAGTGGTCCTATGATTTCACTAGTTTAGAAAATTCTTTAGCAAATTGGTACCTTCTCTGTGTCTTATTTAGTGTTAAGAGATGCCTGGGGCCCTGAGAGCTTGTCACTTGCCCAGGATCACATAAGTAGTTTGTATCAGAAACAAGACTTGTACCCAGATTTTCCTGAATTGGAGGGTAAATCTCTATTCATTAATCCATACTTATTCTCAATACACTATTGGCCAAAAAAAGGAAATAATTATCTAAAATCAGTAGCTAACAGATGAAGATGAGCTTCCTTACTCATGACCAACATACCCCAGGTGAATTTGTACCTCTCCCACTCTCTTTCCCCTCCCCAACAAGTGAATTGCTCCAGGTACCAACATGGTTAGTCTGTGATTCATAGTTTATCTTTACAACTAGAAGAATACTTGAAAGTAATTTAACACAACCTCATAATTTATACAGGTAAGGAAACTGAAATTTGGAGAGATTAAGTGACTTTCTCAGAATCAGACAGTTTAATAAGTATGATGTAGAATTTGAACTCAAGTCTTCCTAATTCCAAGTCCATTGCTTTATACACTATACCACTCCACTTCAAAATATGTGTATATATAAAGATACAAAAAGAGTCAGGAATTGGACCCATGCCCTCAAATTTTAAGCCTTTCACTATTTAAGACCTTCTATCATGGTATTGGTTTAAAAAAGAATTATGTGCTAAGTATGGAAATGAATGGCATAGACAACATATGTTACTGAATTCAGAGGGGGGGGCAGTGATCATTGAAGAACAAGACAGCTAAGGAACGTTTTATCTGAGGAGATCCTTAAACTGAGCATCAAGGGAAGTATATACCTTAGAAAATCAAAGACAAAAGAGGAGAGCTGTCAAGGCAGTGGGGTGGGAAAGCACAGGATGTATCAAGCAGCAATGGATAGACCAATTCTTCCAGGTAGGACCACAATAATTAAAGACATGTTTAAAGAGATAAAATTGGAGAATTTTGGAGCTCAAAAGAAATCTGGAGAATATCCAGTCCAACTCCACTATGACTGAAAATGACCTTGATTTCCATTTTATAAATGAGGAAACTGAGGCCCAGAGAAGGTATATAGTTTGGGGCAATACCATGGAGGTGAAGTACCTTTAATGTTAGGCAAAGAGTTGCCAAGCACTTAACCCTGGACCTCCTCCAAATGCTTTCACTTTCCCCCAAAGTATATTATACAACTCTTCCTCTCTTGAACAATCAACCAAGCGTTTATTAAGCAACTGTGCTAAGTACTGAGGATGCAAAAATCAAAGTGAAACAATTTCTGCCCTTACATTCTATTGGGAGAGATGACCTATATGGAATGTAGTGTATGTAGATACACACACGTGTGTGTATATAGGCGAAACATACACATGTGCATATATGTGTAGGCATATAAATCTTTGAAAAGAGGAAAAGGGAAACATGTTTTGATGGTAGAATACACATAGATAATTGTAATCAATATAAAATAAGAATATAGTGTGGGGGGGCAGCTAGGTGGCACAGTGGATAGAGCACCGGCCCTGGAGTCAGGAGTACCTGAGTTCAAATCTGGCCTCAGACATTTAACACTTACTAGCTGTGTGACCCTGGGCAAGTCACTTAACCCCAATTGCCTCACTAAAAAAAAAAAAAGAAAAAAAAAAGAATATAGTGTGGGTTTAAGATCCCTTCTCTAAGCAATAAGAAGCTATTAAGGGGGGGCAGCTAGGTGGCACAGTAGATAGAGCACCAGCCCTGGATTCAGGAGTACCTGAGTTCAAATCCAGCCTCAGACACTTAACACTTACTAGCTGTGTGACCCTGGGCAAGTCACTTAACCCCAATTGCCTCACAAAAAAAAAAAAAAAAAGAAGAAGCTATTAAGAAGGCTAAGGAAAGGGGAATGTGTGCAAAATAATTCATGAGAAGATTAATGTGATACTGGTAAGTATAATAAAATGAAAAGAGGAGAGGCCAGTTAAGAGACTATAGAAATGAAAATCAATAAATCTGGGGCAGCTAGGTGGTGGAGTGGATAAAGCATCAGCCCTGGATTCCGGAGGGCATGAATTCAAATCCGGCCTCAGACACTTGACACTTACTAGCTGTGTGACCCTGGGCAAGTCACTTAACCCTCATTGCCCCCTCCAAAAAAGAAAAGAAAAGAAAATCATTCAACAAACACTTACTGCCATATGCCAGGTACTATGGAAAATGTTAGCGTACAAAGCCAAAGGAATCTATCCCTGCTCTCAAATAACTTACACTCTATAAGAGACAGAAGCACACACATACACACACTCACAAATACACACACCCATACATGTGTATATGTTGTTGTTGTCCAGTTATTTTAGCCCATTCTTCATGATTCCATTTAGGGTTTTCTTGGCAAAGATACTAGAGCAGTTTGCCATTTCCTTCAGCTCATTTTACAGATGAGGAATTGAGGCAAACAGGCTTAAGTGATTTGCCCAGGGTCACATAGCTAGTGTCTAAGGCCAGATCTGAACTCGGGAAAATGAGGGTTCCTGACTTCAGGTCCAACACTCTATCCACTGCATCACTTAGCTGTCCTATGTGTGCATCTATAAAAACATATATATAATGTGTATATATATATGTATATATACACATGTGCATACATGTACATATATATACAAAATAAATACAAAGTGATTGGAGTGGGAAGGAGGTACTAGTAGCCATATTTCAGGCATGACATGATGAACACCTTATTCTGATTTATAATAATGGCAATGAGAATGGACAAATTCAAGAGGCCTTCATATACCTGACTGGATATGAGAGAATAGGGAAAGGAAAAAGTAGCTTCAGGCTTAGGGAATTAATGATAGTATTGATAGAAATGGGAAAATCCTGATTAAAAATATATTCTGGGATAGCCAGGTGGGAGCAATGATGAGTTTGGTGGGGTTTTAGATGATTGCAATACTTTTGTTAAAGAATGTAATTTTTGTTTAAGACTACTTCTCTAAGCAAGACATCCGAATAGAGTTGTCTAATAGATAACTGGAGATGTAAAACTGAAGCTCAGAAAATAGGCTAAGGACATAAATTAGGGACACAGAAGAGAGAAGTGGGAAAACATGTGCACAGAGGTTGAGTTATAGACATATAACTTGAGTTATAGATGAGATTCCTGAGGTAAATAAGAGAAAAGAACAAAGTACCAAAGCTTGAGCCTTAGGAGATGACTTCATTGGGGAACTGAGAAAGACAAAAAAGCAATCTAAGAAGTAGAAGGAAAACAAGTATAGCATAATATCAAGTAACTCTAGAGAGGAGAGAATTTCAAGAAGAAACTGTCATTGGTGTTAAACACCGTAGAGAGATCAAGAAGATTGATGATTAAGACAGGCCACTGGAGAATATCCAGTGATTAGGAAGTTATTGGGGATCTTATGGAAATCAGTATCAGTGACTGATGGAAACAAGATTGTTTGGAATGATCTGCTATTTCCAGATCTCTCCCACCATACCAACATTTGCTTTCTTTAAAATTCATTCAATCCATTTACACCACCTTCTCTCCATTCCTATCATTCACTGTCATTCACCAATAGCACAGAAGAACAAAAGAGATCTTAGAGATTATGTAGCCCAATGCCTCTTTTTCCAAGTGAGGAAAATTAGGTTCCAAGGATAAGCAAGTAGTGTTAGAATGGGATTTGAACCCAGGCTTTCTGACTCTAATTCCATTTTTCCCTTATATTCTCTCTAAGATGATGTCCCATTTTCTTTAACAACTTTTGCACCTGGCTCACAATCTTCTCCATGTCATGTTGTTCCTCTCAATGCCTTCAATATATACATCAGAATCTCTTCTAACATTCAGGTCTTAGTATCTTGATTACCTCTGTGTCATCATCTCCATTCCCACTCATTTTTAGCTACTAGTTGGGGATTTGGGAGGTCATTCCTTAGACATCACAATTACTTATAACTGTCCTATCTCCACAAGAGTCTTATAGAATAATGATCAAAAGACATAATTGGTCTCAATTTCCCTAACTGTATTATGGGGGATTGGAGCATGGATAAAATAAACGATAGCTAAGGTCTATCTAAATTCTAAAGTTCTATGATTTTGTCCTTTCAAATTCTGAAGTTCCACTCTCTGACCACATTCTCCCTTATCAATCCCATACCATTATTTCTGTTGAATCCACTTGCTGCCTTCATTATCTTTGTTTCCCATGCCTTCCCCATTTTCTTAGTGCATTAGTTCCCATCCTGGTTTCACTTTTTTCCAATTTTAACTCAGCTTCCTTTTCTTCATGTGTTAAAAGTGGGGAACAGGGGGACTGAGTGATTTATAAATTTCTTTCCAGCTCAAAATCCCCATAATGCCCTCCCCCATAATCACTTCTTGAAATTTTATTTCACTTCTTCCTACAAGCTGAATTGCTGCTGAGACCAGAGACTATGGCCTAGAAAACGATGTTTTCAGCACCAGAACTCCCACCCTGCAGCCCCATTGTCCTGATTGGTGAGTTCTTCTTGAGGCCCACTAATTTTAGGCAGGTTCCAGCCACACTTCCCTTTACTCCCTGATCATTTTTACTAGACACATTGGCACCTTGTGTGTAAACTTTTCCACTCCCACCTTCTAGTTCTGGAAACATTAATCAAATTAACACTGCTATCGCCACTAGAAAGATTGTGTCAATCTATTTTCCTATGTTTGTAAATGACATTACCCATCCATAGGCACTATTTTTCTATATGTGTTATTCCTCCTCCCCTCATTAAACTATCATCTCTTTGAGGGCCTGGGCTGACTTGACTTTTGTATTCACATCTCCAATCTGAGCACAGTGCTTGGCACAAAATAAACAATTAACTTTTTTTCTATTAATCCATTCATTCATACGTATCCTTCAGGATACAACTCAAATCCAGCCTCTTCCACGAAGGCTTCCTTGATCCATAAAACTAGATACCAACTTCCTCAATTTCTGCCTTTGAATCTCCCTTGTCTGCCTGTATCCATTTGATTTATTTGTATCTCCCTCTCTATGTAATACATAGTAGGTTCTTAATGAATGCTTATTGGGAATTAAATGAATGAATGTATTGTAGAGTTACTTTTTAACTTTCTGTGCATGCACTCAGAGATTTTCTTTATGCCTTAAGAATGTGCTTTTTTCCTCCCAATGATACCGTGGAAAGAGCACAGACCTTAGCTGTTTCTTCTGTAAAATGAAAGGGTTGGAGGAGATAACTCCAAAAGTCCCTTCTAGCTTTTAATCTCTGAGCATATTCAGGATATAAAATATATTAACAATGAAGCTAATCTCAAAAATGAGAAAATGAGCCAGGATGTTTTCTAAGATTTCAGTGGAGGTGAAAATACTTACAGCCTCTTTGACTGAATGCAGTAGGTTGTATAAAATGATTGTCTCATTGGAAGAATGAGTGCGCCCCCTTAATTGGGTTAGCATTTTCATGACTTTGGAGCTCTCCAGAAGAGTAAAGTTCTTTCCAGAAACAAAAGATACATCTTGACTTCTGAGTGTATAATTCTTTGTCAGCATCTAAAATATTAATAAGAAAATAGAGAAAATCAGAGAACTCAGAAACCCTTTTCATAATGGTCATCCCAATGCTAGTCATAAAAATGTAAATTTTCAACATAAAGGCTTAAAGTAAAAAACAAAAGGCCTTCAAAAAGCTGACCACTATTCTCTGCCTTTAGCAAACACAGCCTATAATAAAAACAGATGTGAATATTTCATGAGTCCCTTGTAGATTTTATGTAAATGATTTGTTTAAAATCTTTCACTATGGCTTACCTGTTTTAAATCCCTGAAGATTGTGTCCATTTCCAGTTGTAATGAGCTCAAATCATCCGTTTCAGAAAATGGAGCCAATCTTTCCAGTTTACTTAGAACTTCTATAAGATTTTACAGATGTATACAAGAGTTTATTAAATAAAGTACATGTGGCTTTCAAATAAATCAATATGCTAAATTCTTAAACTGAACATGTTTTTGTAAGTTTACTCATACCCTTTATAACTATTGTCATTCAGTAAGAAAAAGCCAATTAATGTAATTTTTTTTTTAGTGAGGCAATTGGGGTTAAGTGACTTGCCCAGGGTCACACAGCTAGTAAGTGTTAAGTGTCTGAGGCCAGATTTGAACTCAGGTACTCCTGACTCCAGGGCTGGTGCTCTATCCATTGCACCACCTAGCTGTCCCTAATTAATGTAATTATTAACACAATAAATCTCTTTTAGACTGTCTGGAAACTGGGAAAGATGTTGTAAGCAACAAGAAAGTATAAAAGGCAGTGGCCACTGCAGCCTAATTACTCGCATCAGTACAAGTTCGAGAGACAATTTTTTTTCTTACTTTGAGTTAATAGCAATAAACTGCAGCCAAGTAGAAGAATAAGAGAATGTAGGTCTATACCACTCTCAACTTGGCTGAATAGTTTCATTTTCCTTTTCAAAAACCATTGACAGGCACCTGAGTTGAAATAATCCTAAATCCTACTTCTCTAATATCATGAATACACTGGATAACAGATTTTAGAACCAGCAGATTAAAACAGCATACTAGTACTAGCCAGATGAAATTTAATGTGGATAAATAAAAATAACTAAATACACACAGACATGGCTAAGGAAGTGAACAGTTACAATCACCCAGGGATTCTAGAGGACTGCCATGTCAACAGGAAGCAAGATCAAAATATGAAGTCAAAAGAGGGAATGCATTATTAGATGGTATTAATAGTATTGCCCGGAGCAAGGAAGGTGATGACCTCAGTATTCTAAGCACCGGTCCAATGACATCTGCAGTGTTGGAACATGTTGGAACATGTCCAGAAGAGAGCAACAAGAGAGTAAAGAAATTCAAAAGCCTGGTTGAAGAAAATGAAATGATATAGCCTAAAAAAGAGAAAACCAAGAGAAGACTATGAAAGTCTTCAAATATTTGAAGGATTTTTTGTGGAAAGGATATCAGACTAGAAGACAGAATTAGAACTCGGGGAACTTGAGTTAAATTTAAAATATTGGAAAACTAAAAATTAGTATCCAAAATGGATGGGATGACTTCTGGAGAGGGAGGAGAAAAATATCTGTTATGGAAGATTGTTAGTGAGAACTAAAAAATCATTTTGCAGGGTTGATGTAGAGAATATTTCTGTTCAGACATGGGTTGGATATGGTCGTCTCTAAAGGTCTCTTCTTCATTTGTAATCTTATGATTCTTTGTTCTTTACTGTTTTCTCCCACTTTTTCCTCTTTGGTGTTAACTATGACTCAAACTTCAATTGAAGAAATACAATTTTGTGGATACTGTTGCTCAGGAACTACAGCAATGTGATACAAATACCAGTGGCTCCAATTTTCTTTGCTAAAACTAAGTCACGGGTCCTTCCCTTGAGGAGAACTTCCTCTTCGATAAAAGGGCTGGACAATTCCATATAGGCTATCTGTAAAAGAACAATTCCTGTCCCTCCTACAGAGAACCTAGACTTATCACTATATAATAGAGACTTTTAAATTGAAATCTACTGCTACCACCAACATGACAGTCACAGAACAGGTCTCATCATTGTCATTTTATATATTCTTTTGCAATAAAAGTATACAGCATACATTGTGACATTATGTATTTGTCCCTAGTTTTATAAACCTAGATGATCCAGAAAGTATCACAAAACTGAATAAATATGTACATATTAGAAAATTGAATTATTTCCCAGATGGGCAATGTTATGAGTCAATTCCAATCTATCTTATTAATCAATCCCATATTTGTTTATTCATTGATTTCATGTCAGCTATTAGTGAGTGTGTGGCAAGCAACAGATAAGTTTTACCTCGGATGAAATGTAAATTCTGGATGATCACATTCCTGAGAGCTCCATTTACCAGAAGCAATCTCTTCACAGTTGGCCAATGAGGCAGACTTTGAAGAATGGTCTGAAATTTTGCCAGATGCACTAATCTGGAGGCAAAAACATTATAAAACACAATGGAAATCAGTTCAACATGTCACTTAGGTAAGTGAAAAACAACTTCAAGGAAAATATTCATCCACTATTTTGGAGTTTATTCATATATTAAAAGCTAAAAAATCATCATTCATTTTCTATCTTGAGTTCAAGAAAGTGTGTATGACAAATTCCCCTGGTCTGGAAGCAGAATTTGCTGGCATACAATGGAGAAGCATCCAGCAGAGATTACAAGACCAAGGCTGCTGGCAGCAATAAGAGGACACCAGTAGGTCTGCAGCATCAGAGGTATAATCCACCTTGTAGCACACACACATTTCTATACTGTTGCTCAAACAAGATACTCCTGACTTTTAGCCTTTTCCTTGGCTGTCACCCCTGCCCACAATGGTCTCCCTCCTCTCCTCCTCCTGACTTTCCTGCCTTCTTTCAAGGCTCAGCTAAAATCCAACTATCTGTAATAAGCTTTGCTCACTTCCATGAGACTTCCACCAATTTGTGCCATAAACATGTAGCTTACACATACTATTTACATTTTTTTCTCCTCTATTAGAAGGTGAGCTCCTTGAGAGCAAAGAAAAGTCTGGCATGTGGTAAGCCCTTTATAAATGCTTTTTGGCTGTTTAATGGGATCAGTTTGTATTATTATGGGTGCTCTATGTGGATCCCATATTCCTTTAACTAAGAGTAAGAAATTAAATCACTCCTGGGGGGCGGCTAGGTGGTGCAGTGGATAAAGCACCAGCCCTGGAGTCAGGAGTACCTGAGTTCAAATCCAGACTCAGACACTTGACACTTACTAGTTGTGTGACCCTGGGCAAGTCACTTAACCCCTATTGTCCCGCTAAAAAACAAAACAAAAAACAAAAAACAAAAAAAGAAATTAAATCACTCCTTATTAAAGCTCAACCAGAAACCTCCAGCAAAAGTGAGGGGCATAAACTGAAAATCGCCTTATTGGATTTTCTGGAGAAAGCTGAGCTACCTAGTGCAGATCGGTATTATTTATCACTGCCACTAGATTAAGAGAGGTTAAAAATAAAGTATAAGGGGCAGCTAGGTGGTGCAGTGGATAGAGCACTGGCCCTGGAATCAGGAGGGCCTGAGTTCAAATCTGGCCTCAGACACTTGACACTTACTAGCTGTGTGACCCTGGGCAAGTCACTTAATCCCAATTGCCTCACCAAAAAAAAAAAAAAAAACTAAGTATAAAATCAACAAGTTCCCAGGAGCCTACCATTTCCTCTCTTCAGTAAAATATTAAATCTCTCAGATGAAAGGTTACACAAAGATCATGTGGTCAAACCCTGCTACAAATTCCTGTAGCAAGAATTCTCTTTACACATCCCTAACAATTGCTCATCCAGCTCCTCTCTGAAAACGTCCACCTAAAGAGATTTTGAAACTTCCCAAAGCAATCATTCTATTTTGGGATGCTGCCAATTATTAGGAAAAAGTATCAAGATGAAATTCCCACATGTTCCCTACCCATTGCTCCTAGTTCTGCTTTTTAGTGTCAAGCAAAGTAAACTTAATTTCTGTTCCATATGACAATCCTTCAAATATCTGAAATATCATATCACCTCTAAGTCTTCTCCTTCTTGGAAATTCTTAGGTACTCCAAGAAATCCTTTTTTTTGTCCTGGCTTCAGGTCTCTTCACTGCCCTGGTCACTTTCCTATGGAATGCTGTCCCTTATCCGAGATCTTTCTAAAATAGGATACCTACTACCAATAAAAGCCAGCAGGTAAAGATAGAAAGAGAAAATCTATTTAAGATAACTCCAGGCAATAGAAAATATTTGAGAGTCTACATGCCAAGACAAACCCAGGAATTATATAAACACAGTTACCAAATACTTTTCACACAAAGACAAATCTAAACAATTGGAGAAATATTAATTGTTCCTAGATCTGAGCTAATTTAATAAAAATGACAATTCTATCTAAGTTTATTTATTTAGTACCATAACAAACTACCAGAGAATGATTTTATAGAGCTAGGAAGAAATAATAATAAAATTCATTTAAAAGAACAAAAGATCAAGAACATTAAGAGGATCAATTTAAAAAGTGAAAGAAGGCAGCCTAGCACTTCTAGATTTCAAACTATATTACAAAGCAGTAATCATCAAAACAATCTGGTACTGGCTAAAAAATAGATAACTGGACCAGCACACTAGATTAGGTACACAATACACAATAGTAAATGATTACAGTGATCTAGTGTTTGATAAAACCAAAGATCCAAGTTTTGGGGGTTAGAACTCAACATTTATTGGAAAAACTTGAAAGCAGTTTGGCACAAACTAGGCACAAACCAATATCTTATATCATGTAACAAGATAAGATTAAAAATGAATAAATGATTAAGCCATAGTCAGACACACTGTAACTTGACTCTAACGTAGTAATGTCATTTATTCCTCTTTGAGAATGAAGGATACCAACCAACCCAGAGCACCACATTAAAAGCATTGAATAAAGTCTTTCATGCTTTTCTTGTGAATAAGATGAAGACATATGAATTCTACATCATTATTATGTAAATTCACAATTGGTTGAGTGTTGTGACCCAAAAGAGTAATCAAGGGTTCACTGTCAATTTGAAAGGTCTCTGAGACTACATTCCTGGATTTGGGGGTGGGGGTCATGGTTTTATCAATGACTTTGATGAAGGCATGAATAGCATGCTTGTAAATTTTCAGATGACACAGATAACTCATGTTGGACAAAGATTCAGAAACCAAAATATCATGAATAGGCTAAAACGAAATACCCAGCATGCACACAGCATGGGCAAGGTGTACCTGGGTGTGTTGGCACATGCTATATGCACATGTTATGGCAACAAGTAGTATTTAATAAAATGAAATTAGTAAAGATAAGTGTAAAAATCTTTATTTGGGCTTATTGATTTCACAAGTACATAAGGGGGAAGTGACTAGACAGAAGTTGTTCTGAAATTATCTGAGGTAGATACTGTAACCAAAAGAACTAATGTAATCTGAGACTGCATTAAAGGGAGGTTAATTTCCAGAACTTGGAAGGTGATAGTCCTGTTATTTCCTTCCCTAGTCAGAGACAAAATTTTAAGTACTTTGTTGAATTCTTGGAACCATATTTTAGCAAAGAGGTTCACAGTTTGGAAAGTGTGTAAAGGTACCCCTGGCCTGTGGGCTTTTTGCTCCACAGACACCCTGGGAAGCCTTGCATCAATCCTAGATCCAGGTCTTCCAGCCTGTGACCTCTTTTTTCATCTTGGGGCCTTCTCCAGTGTTCTAGAGAACTTTTTCAGATCCAAACTATTTTGACCTGTCAGTTCCTGACTGCTATCCTGACACTAGACCATACCTTCACCTATTCCTGCCTCCTGCAAAAATGGCTTCGTGAGCCTCACAAGACTTGACACCATCACCTGCTATAAGTGAGGTCCAGGGAAGAACAATTTTGAACAATTGACAAATCTGAACAAACAAAACCTGACTCCCTTAAAAGATGTATCTCCAATGATTCCCTGCCCAGACTCACTTCTCAGAAGCCAACATAATCTCTCCCCATCATACACTCCTGATCCCAACGATCATGAAACCTATTGTCACTGTACAAATTATTTCACATACCTCACAGTTTATTCCTTTACTTCCATTCCCCACAACCCTAGCCCCAAAATGATCTGCTATAGATATGCCTAAGCTTTTTACAATGCTCTCTAAAATGCCTACCCCATAGTTAACAACCTTACTCTCATACTACACCTTTTCCTTTACCATTCCTCTTACTGAGACTTGGTTGATACCTAATGACACAGCATATCTGGCCAAGCTTTTCAGTAACAATGAAATTCATACCCTTACCAGGGGGCCCATGGTGGGGAAGGAAGGATTGGAATATTCACTGATCCCCTTTGTGACTCCTTTCCAGACTCCTACCACCACATTCAGCAACATCACCTCTTCTGATAACTATTCTCTAATGACCCTCAGGATACTCTCCTTCCTCCCTCAATGATTTTAGTGCCTGACTCAGTCTTTCTCTCTACTCAAAACCTTGATCTCATACTAAGGGATTTCCACATACACTTTGATACTCCCTCAAAAACCCTAATTTCCCAGTTCTTCGATCTACTCAGTTATCATGTCCTACCCTTCCACTCTTCTTCAGTTAGAGATAGTCATACCTTTGTTCATGATATTACCTACAAGGGTTCTGCTTCCGTATCCATGAGCTTTGAAATGCCTTTATTTAACCATAATTTCCTTATTGTTCCATCTTTCCCTCTGCATTAGGACCTCAACTCTATTCTTCATCCTCCCAATGACCAGTAATTTGTCCTCTACTCAATTTGCTCCCAGGCAATTACCTTTGAAAGAATATGCTATCCTTCCCTCCTTATCTTGACCCCTTGGTAAATCATTCTACCTTACACTGTTTTCTACACTCAATCCCTTACTCCCTCATCCTTTTAGCAACAATGCCTAGCCAAGCCCCA
This sequence comes from Dromiciops gliroides, assembly GCF_019393635.1. Classification (NCBI taxonomy): domain Eukaryota; kingdom Metazoa; phylum Chordata; class Mammalia; order Microbiotheria; family Microbiotheriidae; genus Dromiciops; species Dromiciops gliroides. The sequence goes on along the minus strand of NC_057861.1, from coordinate 685,195,318 downwards.
ACTTTAGATTATTCCCACCTTATCATCTGTTTGTTTCTGTTACTGAAAGGAGCTAGAGGAAATCACAAAATTGTGCTGACTGAATTCACTATAAATTTATATCACATAATCCCAAATAAGTTCTCTCTGAAGCAAGACAATACTTTCAGATTTTCAAATTTTGCCTAATTGATGCACTATCCTACTCACCATAACAGCTATACCAATTTTTTTCATCCTTCCTGAAGCCTGTCATGCTATCTCCCTCCACTGTCCTCTCAGTTGAGGACCATGCATTCACTGGAAAAATTTAAGGTCATTTGCCAAAAAATTTCCCTTTTCTCACTTCTTCCTCATTTCACATAACTCAAATATCGTCCACTGTCTACTCCTTCACTCTTGTCTCACAAAAGATGGCCCTGCTCCTTGCTGATTCCATTCCATTCCATCTTCACCAGTGGATTGTTCCGTCTATCATCCCTGTTCCCTTCCCTCTATCCACTGGCTATTTCTCTGCTTCCTATAAATACACCCACATCACCAAACTATAGGAAGAACCATTGAAGGAATTTGATGTCTAGCCTGGAAAAGAGAAGACAGTGGTGGATATAATAACTGTATTGAAGTATTTAAAGGTCTTTACTAGAGGAAGAACTGGATTCATTCTCTCTGACTCCAAAGGGCAGAACTAAGAGCAATGGATACAAATTTAGTGCAGTGAAGGGCCTCCCACTTACTAAAAGCTATCCAAAAATGAAATAGGCTGCATCTGCTGGTGACCTCATTTGAGTACTTGAAGTGAAGTGTAGGTAACTACTTATTGAGTATATTGTAAAAGGGACTTTGGGCCAGGAGTGGGTTAAACTAGATAACATCCATGAGAATTATCAACAGAGTCACTTCAAAGTAACGTTTTTGTGCCATAGCAACTCTCAAAGGTGATCTACATCCAAAGGTTGCAGTTAAAGAAAGGAGTACCCACACTGATGAAACCACAGCTCCTAGACATACTGAAATAAGAACAAAAAAAAAAATGATGGCAAGTGAACTGAATAGTCAAACATCCTCATAGCGATACCTTGAGGTAACCATACAGCAATATTGCCACAACTACTACACAGGCATAATCTCTGCTGAATTGTTTTGATAATCAAAATAAGCAATACTCAGTGTCCAAATAATAACAATGGCTCTCAATATAAGCCTAGGATCTGGGGTGGAAGTGAAGGACAGTGTAAACAGAGCTAAATGTGTTGCCATATTGCCCAGTACCCATTTCTAATGGGATTATCATGCTGTGAAATCAAATGTCATCTAATCTATACTCAGTTGTGAAACATGGCAAATTTGCTTTACATCTTTGGAGACTGTAGGTAGGTTGGGAGGGAGTCTGGTCCCAAACTGTCATCCAGAAGGTGAATCATGGTGTGCAGGACTGATGCAACTTTCTGTGACTCGCTGTCTTCGTGGTATTGATCTATAAAAGCCACTAGACTTTTTTCCATTCCAGTAAGAATCTTCTGAACCACACTACCATTTATCCATTGCTGAATCACCTGAAAATTTTAAAAAACAGACCATAGTTGGTTAAAATGAGATTGTCTATATCATCCAAGCTTGTTTGGCCTTTTAGAGAACTCAATAATAATGACAAGAGGCTTTAAGCTTACAGAAAAATTATCTTTGAAAATCAATAAGGTATAGTGAATGGTACAGCAGACTTGGTTTCAAAATTATCTGGGTTTCAAATCCAGTTTCTGACATTTATTGGTTGGGTGACTCTGGGTAAGTCACTTTATTTTATCCTAGCCTCAGTTTTATCATCTAAAAATGAGGATAGGGGCAGCTAGGTAGCGCAGTGGATAGAGCACCGGCCCTGGAGTCAGGAGTACCTGAGTTCAAATCCGGCCTCAGACATTTAACACTTACTAGCTGTGTGACCCTGGGCAAGTCACTTACCCCCAATTGCCTCACTAAAAAAAAAAAAAAAATGAGGATAATATCTGTAGTACTTAACCTCTTAGGACTATTTTAAGTATCAAATGAGATAATGTTTGTAAAGAAAACTTTAAAGTACCACGTGAATATCAGTTCTTGTTATTACCTCTTTTTCTCAATCAACAATCATTTATTAAGTGCTTGCTCTGTGATAGGCACAATGCTAAAGACTGGGGATACAAAGAAAAGTAAAAACAGTCCCTTCTTTAAAAGAGCTTATGTTCTAATAAAGACAACATGCAAACAGTTTTATAAAATCTCATGTGTAGTACGTTTTAGATAAAGTACAAAGCTAGGCTTTTCTTTTATCATATAGGTCTATTTCTCTATATACATAGATTAAAACATGTGAATAGCATCGAAAACTTTCAAGCACCTACCAAATATTTCATCTTGGGCATCTGGAGGGGAAATGCATGATGGGCATTTTTTGGACCACACCGGTGATTTCTTGGGTACTAGGAATTTTCAGTGAATAACCTTTATCTGCCAACACAGATTGACACCTGCTCTGCTACTTAGTCTTAGGGGTGCCTGAAGCACTTAAAGCTTAAGTGATTTTGTCCCCAGTCACAGTATATAGACAGAATCTGAAGCCAAGTCTTCTAGTCTCTAAGAACAGCTTTCCATGCACTATACTATGTCTTTAATTATTTTAAATAGTCTTCATTTAAATATAGATCTCCTCAGTGCAAGACCTGCCCCTATGCCTCCCCATGCCATGATAAGGATGCTGTGTTCTGAAAGGTTATGTCTGTGGAACTCAGGTATGACCCACAAAGCCACTATGGCTCTGAGTGCTGGATTGTGTCCATTGTTCAAAGACTAGCCAAAATAAGTTCAGAAAGGTTAATTATAAGAAAGTTTGCTACCAAAACCTGGATATTTGGGGTCCCAATAATTTGTAGTGCCATCTACTAAGTTTTACAGAGATTTTAACTTTCATTCATAGATGGAACACCTATACCAACAAAATTGCTTCTCTTTTTTTAGAATTAAACATGAGTTTGGATTAACTGGATATTGCAATATTGAGTTCCTGTGGCTTGCTCTATTCAACAGATACTGATAGTTAAAAGATACAAAACCCCAAATGTTCACTCTTTGCAAATTAAATCTATCTAGGGTCTGAATTGAAATTCTTCATCCTGTATTTGTCTACCAAATTCATAGGATTGTTAATTAACAATTGGTTAAATAATATCAGTATTTCACCGAAAACAAATGCATTGATCTGACAAAAATACCTTAAGCTTTATCAAAATCTAAAAATTTTCAGTGCTTTCTCAAGTAAATATTTTTAGCCTTCCACATCCCCCAACAAAAGGAAGGAAAAAGACTAAACATTTATATAGTGCCTACTATGTGCCAGGAACTTTGTGAAGTGCTTTTTTTACAAATATCTCATTTGATCCTCACAGCAAGAGGATCACTTGCAGAGGCAAGGTAGTTTGTTTAATATCCCCAGTTTACTGTTGAGGAAACTGAGATTAATAAAGGTTTTGATGATTCTAGAGTCACATAGCTAGTAAGTGTCTGAGAATGAGTTTGAATTCAGTTCTTCCTGACTCTAAGCTCATACTCCCTCCACTGCATCAGGCATCTCTGAAATTGACAATCACTGAGAAATAATAATTGAGAAAATTGACAGACTGTGAGTCAATCAGATTTGTTTAAAAAATACCCAGAAAGATTGACCCTGCTCTATAGAATAATACCTCTTTGTAGATTTGGAGCCAGCTGACTGAATGGACAAGATAGTCTTTGGCTTCTGACCATTGGGTGTTACAGTTTCCATGATTATAGTTGTTGCCAACTTCAACTTCTGATGTGTTGGACAAGGCTGAACATACAAACTGCTCCAATGAACTGTCTGTGAGAATCTGGCAATAACACAATAAATGTTTAGAAAAGGAGCTTTTTTTCTTCTAAATGGCAGTTTTATAAATAATATTTCATACATGTAAAATCAAGAACTCTGGAAACAACTGGTGAGTGAATGTAAACATCAGAGGTCAGGTATCTTGCTGATTCCTCCTAATTGTTTATATGGTAACGAATTATTTAAATCACTGTTTCTAGAAAACAAAGGAAAAAAGTTCTTTGATTTTTTTTCATTACCCCAAAAGTAATAATACAGACTTATTTTCTAAGGGCAAGCACATGAAGATGGTGCTATTCAAGGTACTCATCAATGCCTTGCCTAAAGGAAAAGAAACTGATTTCTGTGGCTATTTTTGTCCTTGGAAAATAAAGCTCATGTACATCTTAGCTCATGCACATAATATTTTTCTCTATTTTGCTAATATCAAATAGTAACCCAGTCTGAAAAGTTGAAATGTATATTTGAACACAGGAGGGTCAATAAACCTCCTCCAAACATATGTTTTTCCTTCCAAAAAGAACCAAAAAATTTGGCTTCTATAAGCTTGCATATAACAAGATTATGTTTTTGTTATAATTGACAAAGTTCTCCTATTACATGGATTAGGGAGAGAGTTCTACTTTCATCTTTAATTCAATTCAACAAACATGTATTAAGAGCTGACTTTACAATGCATTGACCTAAGCCATTTGTTAATAGTAGATTTGTAGTTTCATGTACAATCATCTTTTTATTGTACTACATTATAGAAATTCTTGTTTTATTCCATAAATTAAAAAAACTTTTAAAAAAACAGAAAACAAAAAGATGAAAAAGATCATCATCTCTTCCCTTAAGGAACTCAAATTTTGTAGGAAGGATATAGAATGAAAGTGATGATGATGATACAAAATTTTAAATTTGTGTCAGATGAAGAGATGGCTCTTCTTGCCAATGTCAACCCCTTTCCATGTACCACATCTCCCCTGGCCTTCTCCAGCAGATTGCTCCCCAAATCACCCCCTCTAATCTTCAAACTTTATCTACTAGTCCTTTCTAGCTGCCTTCAGAAATTCCCAATTCTCCTTCATCCTTTATTATTTTTTCGTGGGGCAATTAGGGTTAAGTGACTTGCCTAGGGCCACAAAGCTAGTAAGTGTCAAGTGTCTGAGGCCAGATTTGAACTCAGGTCCTGTTGACTCCAGGGCTGGTGCTCTATCCACTGTGCCACCTTGCTGCCCCCTCCTCCATCCTTTAAAAAAAAAAAAAACCTTTCCTGCCCTACCATCTCCACTATTATCCCATACCTATTCTTCCTTTCTCAAACTCCTAGAAAAATATGCCTCCGCTTCTTCTCCCTTCATCTCTCTCCTTCATAATAACCTAACTCAAATTTCTTTTTCCAAGGTAACCAGTGATCTCTTAATTACCATCTATCACTTCTAGCAGATGGTCTCTTCTTAATCCTCATTCTTCTTTACCTTTGTGAAGCATTTGATGCTATTTCTCACCCTCTCCTCTCAAATGATATCATTTATCTGGATTTCCATGTTACTGCTCTCTCTCTTTATTTTCCTCCTAGCCATCTGCTCCTTCCTATTCCCCCTTGCTTGATCATGATCTCATATCACAACTTCTCATTGTGAATGCGCCCATTTCTCTTCTTACTTCTTATCACATTTATGCAAATGAGAGCCAAATCTATATACCCAACATTAGTCTTTGCTGAGAGTTTCATTTCTAGCATTAGGTCGGAACTGTCAGAAAGTAGTTGCTCATTGAATGTACTGACTTTTCAGTAGTCTCTGAAAAAAAGAATGCTTCCTCCTTGCCCTCCACTCCAGGTATATAATTTGATCATAAACTTAGTGAAAACACCATGCCTTCCCTCCTGTCACAAAGCAGGAGCCATTTGGACATTTAGATGTAGGGTATCAAACATGTTAAAATTTATATGAATCAGGGACAGCTAGATGGCACAGTAGATAAAGCACTGGCCTTGGATTCAGGAGGACCTGAGTTCAAATCCAGCCTCAGACACTTGACACTTAACTAGCTGTGTGACCCTGGGCAAGTCACTTAACTAACCCCAATTGCCCTGCAAAAAAAAAAAAATTTACATGAATCAAAGAATTCAGAGCTGAAAGGGATCTGAGAGACCAAAATTGCTCAATCCCTTCATTTGATATAGCTAAGTAGTACAGTGGATAGAGTGCCACATTTCCAGCAAATGTGTCTCACCAACTAATTATTAGATATTTTTAATGGATGTCAGGAGACCTCAGTTGAAATCCTGCCTCTGATACTTACTAGCTGTGTGATCCTGGGCAAGTCATTTGACCTCTGTCTATTTCCTTATCAGTAAAATGGGTATAACAATAGCACCTACCTCCCAGGGTTGTTATGAGGATCAAATAAAATAATAATTATAAAGAGCTTAGCACAGTGTCCCAAACATGCTAAGAGCTATATAAATCTTATCTATTACTATCATTGTGCAGCTAGGTGGCATACGGGATAAAGCACCAGTTCTGGAGTCAGGAACACTGATCTTCCTGATTTTAAATCTGGCCTCAGATATTAGATTATTAAATCTGGCCCAGATATCCCTGGGCAAGTCACTTAACCCTATATGTCTCAAATTCCTTATCTGTAAAATAAGCTGGATAAGGAAATGGCAAAGCACTTCAGTATCTCTATCAAGAAAACCCTAAATGGGATCACAAAGAGTTGAACATGAATGAAACGACTAAACAACAAAAGTTATCATTATTATTGTTGTTACTTTATGAGAGGAAGCTAAAGAAGTTAAATTAAATTGCACAACATATCCATATTCAGATCATAAAAGCATAGATCTAGAGTGGGTCAGGATATCAGAACCCATCTAGTCCAACCCTCCATTTTACAGGTGAGGAAAATAAGGGTCATGGAAGGTAAGTAACTTGCCCAAAGTCACCTAAGTATTTAGTATCAGAAACGAGATTTGAACACAGGTCCTCTAACTCTAGAACCAATAAAAATATTGTCAATGAGCTTTTTATGTCTTGATTAAATAAAGTGAGTTTATGTTTGTATCTATCAGGTACTCTTATATGATCTTAACATCTATAGGGAAGATATTGGTTTAAGATGAGATTCTTTAGTTATCCTACAGAATCATTTTTTAAAATAAACAAAATAATCTTATATTCTCTGTACCTTTTTTAGGCAACTATGAGACTGTGAAGATGTAGTCGACTGCAGAAAATCATTTGTGAAAGCTTGCTTGCTCCTTTCAGTTTTTTTCAACTCTGAGTTAAAGTGATATATAGGGGTTTTTTTGGTTTTTTGGTTTGTTTTGGTTTGTTTTGGTTTTTTTACAGGGGAAAAGTTCATGAAGTTGATAGGTAAAAAGACTAGACATCTCTTAAGTACAGTATAGCAGTCTGAAATTTTCATCAGTAAGTCGGTGAACAAAATTAATTAGATCTTTATTTTAGCAAAGTTTTACAATTAAATAAATTTAAGGGTTATTTTATATTATTGTATCATGGGCTTAAGGATACCCCACCCTAAAATGACTGAATTATTTCACAGTACTAGCATTTATGCCCTATACATCCCTGAAACTCATCATTCTGTTTCCCTTCTCCATGCAGTGCCCTCCATATTTGAAGGCACTCTCTCTCTCACCTGAACTCTTAGCTTCCTTCATCTGTATTCACTGATGGTCTGAGTGATTAGTGTTCTCTCCCTCTTCAAATTATCTTAACTTTGCTTAATTAAGTACATGCTGTATCCCTTATAAAATGTAAACACCTTGAGGGCAAGGCTTGTCTTTTGCTTTATGTCTTTGTGGCCACAGTCTTTAAGTACAATTCCTTGAACATAGTTAAACTGAATGGAATCATCAGTGACTTCCCTTCTGAAAATTCTACAACCTATGAAGGAAGTCCTTCCTTCTTCCAGGTGCTTCTAAGAAGCAGCAAACAGTAATTAAATTAAGGCAACTGGCCCAAAGCAGGAACACAGAGAGTCCTAGAATACAGGAATCAAATGAGGCATACACACAATTTGCAGCATGAATCATTCTGACCCTGGAAAAATCACCTAACCTCTCTAGGCCTCAATTTTCTCATTTGTAAAAGTAGTCAGTTAAAACTGATGATTTAAATGTTCCTTCCAATTATGGATCTATTAAATCTATATGTCTATAAAAGAGTACTCAATTTAGGGTCATAGGTCCTGGGTTCAAATCCTGACTCTGATATTTACTAGCTGTGTAGCTTTGGCAAGTTCCTTACTATCTCTAGGCCTCAATCTCCACATCTCTGTAAAATGAGGGGGATTGTGCTAGTTGATCACCAAAGTTCCTATAATGCTAAAATAAACTAGGTCTTCAATATTGAACTGTATCTACCAGATCTCTTCTTACAGGCTAACTCTTCCTTATACAGCCAGCCTGTTTCCCTGATCAAGTCTGATATTTACTTTTATAATCCAGAGATTATATACTTTCAACAACAGATCCCAGGCTCTGATGTTAATGATACTCCAAGAAAAGTTGGCTAATGCCATAAAGATACTAGACAAAAAAAAAATATTTCAGCTATAAGCAAAAGTCTGACTATAATAACAATAGCTAGTGTTTATAGCCTTAAGGTTTACAAAATGCTTTTTATATGTCATTTGATCCTCGTTTCAACATGGTGAGGCAGGTAATATCATTTGTCCCATTTTACAGATCAGGAAACCAAGACTCAGAAAGATTAAATGATTTGTTCACAGTCACACAAGCAGACTTTCATCTGGTCTGCTTTTTACATTGGACCTGAATGGGCTGATAATCATTCTATCATGCTTCAGTACTGGACTACTGCCTTTGCATATAAAACTTGCTACAAAGGACACTGTGCATAACCTAGAAAAGAAAAAAAAATCAAAAACTGTTGTTTTTTCTTTGTTTTCTTTTTAAATGAAAGAATGTTTCATCATCCAGGAATCATTATTTTAAGCACCTACAGAAAATGTCACTGCCATTGTATAGTTCTATGGTGACTTTTATGTAGTAATTAAGGCATGAGGGATCAATGGACATCTATACCTCATTTAACTCGCCAGTGTAATTCAGCATCTTCTCAACACGAAGGTCATCAAAGCCGTATTTGGACGTCAAATCAGATTTTAGCTTCTGAGGGTTCCATACCACATTTCTTAGTGACAAGTTATATCCAGGTCCTATTTAAAGACATACACATAAGCATAGTCTAGTCTCAAAAAAATTTATCCTGCCCATCATATTCTTATAAGCTGACACATCTAAAAGTATCCAGAAATAATGCCAACCTCTTCATGGGAAAAGGGCACCAAAAAAGTGTGGATGGAAAGGCAGCAAGAAGTAGAATACCCAAGTAGAAATAAATGTACATTCATAACAGCAGATAGCATTTTTTCCAGAAAATTCCTCAGTAATTATGGAAATTGTAAAAATTGAAATGGGTTATACAGCGACATTGTAGAGGGGATATTTACATTGGGTTGATTATTAGATCTCATTGGATTAGACTAGATGAGATAGGCAATTAAGTTGATTTGGGGCTGGGAGTCTATCAAAAAACTGAATATTAGTTTTATAACACATGCATAAATAGAAAAGGCATGAATTAAAGTAAGGTGGCAAAGAGCAGCTAGGTTGCACAGTGGTTAGTGTCAGGCCTAGACTCAGGAAGACTCATCCTGCTGAGTTCAAGTACAACCTCAGACATTTATTGACTATGTGACCATGGGCAAGTCACTTAACCTTGTTTGCTTCAGTTCCTTATCTATAAAATGATCTGAGAAAGGAAATGGCAAACCACTCCAGTTTCTTTGCCAAGAAAACCCCAACTGGGGTCATGAAGAGTTGGGTACAATGAAACAGCTGAACAATAGCAACGATATGTAATATAATATGGAGGAGTTAAAAAATGAAAATATTCAAACACTGTGTGACCCTGGGCAAATCGCTTAACCCTCATTGCCCTGCAAAAAAAAAAAGAAAAGAAAAGAAAAGAAAGAAAGAAAATATTCAAACATCAAGGAAATAGTGTGAAAACAACCCAAAGAGTAAAACAGAATGGCTGATATAGTACTGCTGAAGATGATATTGTAATCTGTTATGGAATATGAAGTACCACTTTACTCAGAAAGAAAAGGAACATATTGTATTTGGAGAAAACCTCTTACATCTCTAGGCGTTCAATCCATATGAGTTATATAATGGTTTTTGTACTTCTTTTGGATTTATCCATTATTAGAATTTCAAGGGATCTTGGAAGTCATCTAGTCCAATCTTATACCAATGTAAAAAATATTCCTCTATGCCTGTCAAGTAACGTATCTGCTCTGCTTAAATATTTTCATTCATAGGGAGCTTACTACTTAGTGAAGGTGCCTCTTCTACTCCTAGATAGCTCTAATAACTACATTTTCCTTCTCTGCTTACCTATAACTTCCACCCATAGTTCTAATTTTCCCTTTAGAACAACAGAAAGAAAGTGGTCGTTTCCCTCACAATGATCTTTTAAGTACTACTGAAGGGAGATAAGATAACTCTCTTTAGAAAGTCTTCTTCTCCAGGTTATAAATATCTATTTATTTTTCACTGTTACCAAGGACTGATAGAAGAGAACTCAACATAGAATCAGTAGATCTGGATTTAAATTCTTGTTCTGCCACTAATTGTGTTACTTTGGACAAGTAATTTGAGCTTTGGGGGATTTCAATTTCATTTTTTTTATGAAAAAATCAAACTAGAAGATTTCAAAGATTCCTTCCTGCTCTAAAATTCCATGGTTCTATGAAAATCTAAAAATCTCCTAGGTTTCCTTTTGTTAAAAATTCTTATTCAAGTATCTTTTTTATTTCCCATAAATATATTCCATAATTCTTCCTCTAGTTCATAATCTCTTAATGAAAAGCAAATGGATATGGACCTATTGGTGGCCAAAATGAAGTAATATTAAGGAGGTAATACATGTAAATTTTATAATCCTGCCTCTCCATTTTATTTTTGTTAGGAATCCATGAGGACTTTATGATGAGAGCTTTGAGTACATTTTCTCTAAAACTGAAAAATGAGACATAAGTGGTGCATTGCATGTCAAAATTGGCAAGAAAGTGGCATGGAGAAGTATGGGTTACATACAAATTTTATATCCAATGACAATTTTTATGGGTTACTTGTTTGTTACCTTTGCAACATTATTGTAACCTCAAAGGGACCCAGGCTGACTCAAAGAATAACATAATAGTCTAAATTTAATAACTCCTTTATCGCTTCTGATCATCATCTCCTGACTCCTGACTCCTCCTCTATTCACACCAATCATTCAGGAGAGCAGAATAGTAAGAAAGCACAATTGTTACAGGAATGGCAAAAGCAAGAGACCGCCCAATGAGTTGAAAAGGGAGCTTCCAGGACAGTTGAGTTGAAATCATGTGAAGAGATGATAGCAGAGGCTTCAAAAGAAAGTGGGCCCTGGGGAAGTTGGCCCATCAGAGAAAACCTAAAAGCTTTTCATCTCTCTGGTATAAAATAAAAGTTCATGTAAGAGTAGTGGGCTCAGCAGCAGACCACAATGGGAAGGAAAGAAAGAAAGAAATCTTTATTAAGCACCTGCTATGTGCACATAGCCAATCAGTTACCAAACATTATTTCTATCCACAGCATCTCTCACATATTTCCCTTTCCCAGTTTGCTACCACCCTAGTTCAAGCCCTAATCACTTCTCATTTGGACTATTGCAATAGCCTTCTAATTGATCTCCCTCTCTCCAGCTTCTCCTAATTGGCCATTTTCCATATCATCACAGAAGTGATTTTCCTAAGGTTCAAGTTTGCCCACTCTGTCAATAATCTTCAGTGATTCTCTATTACATCTAGGATCAAAGATGAATTTTCTGTCTGTCATTTAAAATTCTTCAAAATGTGACTCTTTTCTTATATATTCTTCAGTGGATTCATGATGTCCAACTTACCACTTTTCACACATGGTCCTCAATCTCCATGCTTTGCCCCTATTGTCTCTCTTGCCTGCAATGCACATCTACAACACCTCCACCTCTTGGAGAATCTAGTGTCTGTCAGGATCTCAAAGTGACATCAGTGCTAAATACAGAAACTTGGGAGTCATCAACAAAGAATCAGTATTTGGAGCCATGGAAATGAATAGCCTTGGCAAAAAAAAAAGAGAGAGAGAGAGACTATAGGAAGAAAATAGGGTAATGGCAGAATGTCAGAAAAAGAACACTTTAAGAGTTTGGGACGAGGATAAAGAGCTGGTATCAGAGAGAGAAAAGGAATGGTCAGAGAGAAGAGAACAGAGAATTTGAACCCAGGGAAGGAGAATTTACCCAGAAGGAAGCAAGGGGTTACAGCAAAAACTATAGGGCAATCTGGAATAAAGAGGACTGAAAAAATATTCTTTAAATTTGGTGTCAAGGAAGTCACTGGTGACATCTGAGAAGAGACTTTTAGGAGGAAAATAGGGGAAGAAGCCCCAATGTGAGGAATTCAGAATATAAATGTTTCTAAGAAAGTAGACACAATACATACACAAAACTTTTTTAAGAAGTTTGGGGGTAATGACTCAAAAAGAAAAATAATTTTGGGGGTGAAAGGGAATAGAGATAAGCAAAGTAGTTTGACAAACAAGACTTCTCCAAGGCAGGTTTTTTAAGCATTAGAGATAAGGGCATGTAGGCAAATGGGTAGTAAAAGAAAAATACAATGGAGACAGACAGACAGACAGACAGACAGACAGACAGAGACAGAGAAATTGAGAATATATATATAAGAGAGATAAGACAATAGGAAGTTCCTTGAAGAGAGAGGATGCAATGGGATCATGAGTGAAAATAAATTACTAAGGGGGCAGCTAGGTGGCACAGTGGATAGAGCACCAGCCCTGAAGTCAGGAGGACTGAATTCAAATCTGGCCTCAGACACTTAACACTTACTAGTTGTATGACCCTAAGCAAATCACTTAACCCCAATTGCCTCACCAAAAAAAAAAAAAAGAAAGAAAGAAAAGAAAAGAAATTACTAAGAAACCTGGATTCTAGCACTTCCTCTGCTAACAAGATATGAGGAGAAAAGAAATGATGTGGTAAAATTTTGAGGAGTTAAAAAAAGAATAAAATTCTAAGAAGTGTGGGAGGCTAGGTCACCTGCACCAAGGTTTCTTTGTTATCCCAGGTCCTATAACCCCTCATGAAAGAGTGAGATCTGAAGAGCCCATGCCTTCTGATTCCTGGCCTAATAATGTTACTCCACACACACACACACACACCACAGAACAACCACCCAAAAAAGCCCAATATTTCTTTAAACACTAATACAGAAATTAGTTCTCTGAGCAAAAAGCAAAAAAAAAAAAAAACCCGCCAAAATAATCCCAAAAGGTTGATAGCCAAAAAGTGACAAATTGGTAATAGAAATGCATTACTTAATACCAGGCTAAAGAATACATTTCAATTATTCTTATAACCAGAATAAATAACTATGATGATTGAACTGGTGAGCCCCAAAGGCTCAGAAATAATTTATTTTCTCCCATTAAAATGTTTGACTCCACTTACTCAGAAGAATATATTCCCCTAAAGACAAGAGAAATGAAAACAACTTTCATTAGTTTATAGATATAATTTTTGAGGTAATCTCATTCTCTTAGTAGTGAGTCATTGGTGAAGTAAAAATGGTCAAAGAAAATAGCTCTCTTTAATTACACTCTGAGTCTGCAATTATATTTGCAAGTATAAGGTAAATCAACTGGTGCAATTTGGGGAAAACACAAATATTCTGGATGCCAAATGGAGGCTAGCCAAATTGAGGTCACTGAGCCTAACCCAATGAGGTGTTTTATGTGGCCTTTATTTTTCCTTTGCAGCTTGATACTCATGAGTGCAGCCCTTCTAGCTGTGATTATGCCTCATATAAAGAGAGTCAGCTACAAGAAATTAACCCTTGATAGGCATGACTATGGCCTGTTCTATTTTAGGCCACATACTAAAAAAATCTCTGCCATTAAGCAAAGAAATGCTAACTAATGACAGCATATGGTTGGTCAAAAGGATCCAGAGAAGTAAACCAAGAGGGTTCTAAGACAAGTTATTTTTAGTGTAAAGAAAATCTATCAAGATATTTGGGAGGTTTTACAAATTACAAAACACATAAACATTATCTCTTGTGCAAATACTTTGGGGTTTTGTTTGTTTGTTTTGGGTTTTTTTTTTGTTTAGTGAGGCAATCAAGGGTTAAGTGACTTGCCCAGGGTCACACAGCTAGTAAGTGTTAAGTGTCTGAGGCTGGATTTGAACTCAGGTACTTCTGACTCCAGGGCCAGTGCTCTATCCACTGTGCCACCTAGCTGCCCCTCAAATACTTTGTTATTGTTAATAATGAAACAGCTAAAATTAGGTTTCAGAATTTTTCTATAGATTTCTTGGGAGCCTGGACAATGTAGCAGCATGAGATAGTGACTGCAGTGCTAGATAGAATCAGGAAAATGGATTTAGAACCCACCTCTCACCATAGATATGGAATCCCGGACAAGTCATTTAACTTCATTGTGCCTCAAAGAACTTCCTAGGACTCACCTACTATTGTTACAGTTGCCTATGGTGATGGTAATGAATCTTCACACTAACAAAATCATTATCACATAACCTTCTATTAGCACTGTTTTGGGCTATATGTGGTTATCTTTCTTAGATTTCTAGAAAACTATTAGTATACAATGAAATCTGACCCTGTATGGAGGCAAAAAAACCAAACATAATTAGTTGCATATGAATAAACCTTATCTATCCTTTTCTCAAAAGAATTTAGATTACATTTGGGCATGATGGTACATGCCTGTAATCCCAGCCAACAAGAAAACTGAGTCTAGATGACCTGAATTTGGGGGTGTGCTATGCCTACTGTGGCAAAACTAAGGTTTGCATGCATATTGTGAGCCCTCAGGAATAGGAGCCAGCAGATTATCTAAAGAAAGACAAACAAGTCCAGGGTGGTAAAGGAGCAAGAGTTTTGGCAGCTTCTGTTCAAGTCAGTAGTGGAATCTGACCTTGCACTTCCAGACTAGGCAAGATTGGAAGACCCAGACTGCAAAACTATTATAGGGCAGTGGAGAGAAGGGTTTTCAAATACTATCTTCCAAACGTAAAAGTGCACTTATACACACAGCGTATTGTTTCCATGTCAACTTTCTACAACATTATACATTTAATATTCAACATTTTTAAGAGCACACATACCAATAGCTTCAGGTTTTTCCTCCTGGAGAAATTCCAGTATTGTAATGGTCACATTTAGGCCTATTTGAGCAGCCTTGGAGAAAGTTTGGTTTATTGGTAGCCAATCCAGATCTTCTAGAGATGCCAAGGAACTGGAATTAAAATGAGCAGAAAGCTATAATTTACAAACAATATTAATGCCCAACTCAATAAGTATTCACTGAGTATCCATACCAGAGACTCTGATATCTATTCATTCTTCAGTTTCTATTCTAGTACAAATATTGTTTTGGATTAAAGAATTTAACTCACTATTTATTCATTTATTTTTTTTTATTTATTAGTGAGGCAATTGGGGTTAAGTGACTTGCCCAGGGTCACACAGCTAGTTAAGTGTCTGAGGCCGGATTTGAACTCAGGTCCTCCTGACTCCAGGGTCGGTGCTCTATCCACTGCGCCACCTAGCTGCCCCTAACTCACTATTTAAAGTAGAACAAATACTTATTAAGTATCTTCTGTGTGCAAAGTACTGTGCTAAACTCTGTAAAGGATGACATAGACTTTGCCCTTGGAAAACACTTCTTGTTCTTGTTGTTTGTCCTTCATTTTCAAGAGAACCAGACACCAGGAGTATGATGTCTTGACTTGAACATGAATAGGATTTGAGTGAGGCAGAGCTGTACAAAGTCATCAGCCTCACACTCTCCTCCAGAGTCATTGGAGTCCAGTGGTATGACAAAGATCAAGATGACTGGTGAAGGCCCAGGATGAAGTGGGTGACTTTTGCCTTTCTAAATTAAGATCTTTCCCAGGTCTCCATTTGTATGAAGCCATGTCCATTCAATAAATAAGGTCTAGGTAATAATTGAGACAAAAGATGGCCCAATTTACCATCCCAAATATGTCAATATGGGAAGGGGAGTTTTAGGCCAGAACAGAAAACAATTGCTATTCACACTCATTCTAAGATATAAAAACCTACACAATGAGCCACAGAGACTTGGGCTAGGCCTATTATTGGCCATTCAATGAAAGCCAAAATGATCTGGAAAAAAAAAAAACATTTTAGCAGAGGGCTGAGATACAAACATGGATGTAAATAACACAATATTATAACACAAAGTGCTATGCAAGGTCCAAGACTAAAGAGTGTTATTCATTACCTTAGGCAACTAATCTGCTACAGTAAGAAGAAAATTCAAAAAGTCAACTACAACATCATTTCATTTTAATGTGGATGATCATTTCACAGATTTTATATATTGTGAGGAAATCAAGCTCTCCACAGCATAACAAGTATATAAATGTTCAAATGAAAGCCCCAGTATCCCAGAGTTCTCCTATAACATAGTTATGGGTCTCCTTCAACAGCAATGTCCTAACTTTCAGCATCAGGTTAGGTCTCTACAACTGAAACAACTAAGCAACAGCATAGTTGATCCCATTATTTTGGCCATTTAACTGTTCAGGGTTAGGCCGAGTGAACTAATCAATTGTCACACAAGTTATAAAGAAGACAGTTGAAACTATTGGATTTATCTTACAACAACCAACTCATTTATATCACATAGATGTGGTCTATATTGCTGAGGAAAGATGAAAAAAGTCCCAGGATCACAGAATATTTGAGATCATGTAACACACTCATCTCTTTTTGCAGATAAAGTAACTGAAGTTCAGAGACATTTTTCCTTTTCAAGGATTGTAAAATTTGGAGCCAGAAGGAATATAGAAATCATTTAGTCCAACCCTATAATTTTTGTGAAAGGAGAAACTGAGGTCTGGAAGGGAGAAGTGGCTTACCCAAGGTGACACGGGTATTAAAGAAGGAAGAAAATAAGCATTTATTTATTAAGTACCTATTATGTGTCGATCATTGTACTCTGCTTTTTACCAATCTCCTTCCATCCTCACAACAATCCTG
Organism: Dromiciops gliroides; assembly: GCF_019393635.1. Classification (NCBI taxonomy): domain Eukaryota; kingdom Metazoa; phylum Chordata; class Mammalia; order Microbiotheria; family Microbiotheriidae; genus Dromiciops; species Dromiciops gliroides. The sequence continues at coordinate 685,178,295 of NC_057861.1, read as the reverse complement.
GAAGGTGGGTAGTATTAGTATCTTCATTTTGTAATTGAGGAAACTGAGACAAGAGGTTAAGTGACTTGAGCTAGTGTCTGAATCTGCATTTGAACTTAAGATTTCCTGACTCCAGGCAAACCACTCTATTCACTACATCATCTAGCTGCCTTATGTTATTAAGTATCAGAGTCAAAATTCAAATCCAGGTCTTGTCACATTTCTAGTGAATAACAGAACATCTAGTAGACTCTGGGTTCCTAACTCCCACACCAAATTGCAAAGAAAATAGAAAAAATAATGCAGTACTGGGGGAATAAGGGAAGAGAATATGTCTCAAGGGAGAGTTTAGTGAAAAATATTTCCAATGTTAAAATACTTTGTAGTTTGTAACACAAAGAACATGATTTCATTAGGCTTTGCAACAGCCTTATTAGAAATATTATCACTTATATCTTATAGGAATGAGTTGGAGCCACTTTCCAATGGGTCACACAGCTGACCTTGAGCTCCAACATTCTGTCATGATTTTGCTTTCTGCTCTTTACTGCTAGTTGTTTTACTGCTAGCCAGGATTTAGTTTTTACCAGTCAACCCACACAGAGTCCCAATATGCATATTTTCTTGAAGTATGGGGTGTGATTATAAAGCAATAAAACGTTTGCCCCAAGACAGTCGGATACTAAGTGGCTCACCTAAATACTGGCTCAGGGCTCTCTCTCATTTTTTTCTTCTATTGATTAGCAAATATATATATATATGAAAACTTTATTTCACTATTTTCTGCATTTATTCCCACAATTTCTGCCATGTATTCATTTACTTCTTTGTTGTTAAGGCAAGAATAGCCATGACAACTGATTCCTTTTCTCCCATCTACCTCCAGTCTCCTATTTGTTTACTGGAGCCCAAGCTTTCCCCAACTAAATAAAAAATAAAAACTTCAGAGGTCAAGAAAGATGTTGGGGAAGCTCCAATTTTCCCCCTAGAGGAAGGTTCTAGCTATGGACTCCCACTGACAAAAACTTCAGAAAGTATTTTCTAACCTATCATCTGTGGACTGTTTTATGAGGTAAAACCTAATGAGTTTGTGAGGGAGAAAAACAAGCTGTTTTGCCAAACACAAAAACACAGCGAATGACATTCATCTTGTGTACATGGAAAACCATCTAATGGGTAATAAACTAAGCGCCCCATTGTTGCATAGCAAAGCTGGAAGCTAAAAAGTATAGCTACCTGGGAAATTTAAGGAAATATAAGCACAATAATTTTAGAAGAGATTATTGTGGGAAGAGTGGAGGAAAGAACAAGACTTGGAATGATGAGGCCTGAGTTTAATAACCAATTCTTACACTTCCATACTGTGTGTCCTTGGACAAATCACTTAACCTTCCTGAGCTTTGGATTCCTCATGTGTAAAATGGGAGTAATAAAATTTGCACTATGTGGTTTACTGGGTTGTTTTAGGGAAAGAGCTTTAGAAAATGGAAAATACCATGAGAAGGTAATTTTTGACACTAGTATTTGGAGGGACAATGGGATAAAAAGTTGTAGTAAGGCCAAGATGGTGGAGAGGAAGCAGCAAGCTGCCTGAGCTCTCCTTCTGTCCCCTCAAAAAGAACATTAAATCAAGCCTCTGGACGGATTCTGAAACTACAGAACCTGCAAAGAGACAGAGAGACACAGTCCTCCAACCAGAGATAATTTAGAAGACTTCAGGAAAAGGTCAGTCTGACTTGGGCAAAAGGGAGGCCCAGCACAGGTCAGTAGCACAGCACCAAGGGGTTTGGAGCAAGTCAGCAGGAGCTGTGGGCCACAGCCAAACAACTGAGGTCCCTGGAACCTGGCTCAAAAATCTGGTGGCCAAGAAGGACAGTGGAAAAACCTACCTGCACCGGCCGGGAGGGCAGGTTGCCAGCTGTAGGGCCACAAATGGGTCAGGTGGGATATGGCGCCTGGCCAAGCGCACTCAGACAGGAAGTGCAGGGGGGCAAACTGCACACACTATAAAGGCCTCAGAGTAAAAAGCCGGTCACACAGCACCTATACCCCTGCACAAGAAGCCCAAAACAGGGAACCTGGTGCCCCTAGAGCAGACCTCAACTTAAAAAATAAATAAATAAGCTGCAATAATGAGTAAGAAGCAAAAAAGAGCCCTCTCCATTGAGAGCTTCTGTATCAATAGGGAAGAAGACAACACAAACTCAGATGAGGACAATACCCTACAATTGCATACATGTGAAGCCTCACGAGGGAAGGTGAATTGGTCTCAAGAACAAAAAGCCTTCCTGGAAGAGCTCAAAAAGGATTTTAAAAATCAATTGAGAGAGGTAGAAGAAAAAATGGGGAGAAAAATGAAAGCAAAACAAGAAAACTATGAAAAAAGAATCAGCAGCTTGGAAAAGGAAGCACAAAGATTGACTGGCCAAATGGGGGGGAAAGTGCATAATTTCACTGAAGAAAACAATGCCTTAAAAAATTCATTTGGCCAAATAGAAAAAAAAGGTGCATAATCTCACTGAAGAAAACAGGAAACGCAGTGGTAAATGACACTAGTAATGTAGTGTTTAATAAACCCAAAGACTCCGGCTTCTGGGATAGAAACTCAGTATTTGATAAAAATTGCTGGGAAAACTGGAAGATAGTATGGCAGAAATTAGGCATAGACCAACATTTTACACCTTATACTAAAATAAGGTCAAAATGGATACATGATTTAGACATAAGAGGTGATACCATAGGTAAATTAGGAGAGAAAGGAATAGTATACCTATCAGATCTTTGGGAAGGAAAACAGTTTATGACCATACAAGAGATAGAGTATATTATAAAATGTAACATGGATGATTTTGATTACATTAAATTAAAAAATTTTTGTACAAACAGAAAGAATGCATCCAAAATTAGAAGGGAGGCAGAAAGCTGGGAAACAATTTTTATGGCCAGTACTTCTGATAAAAGCCTCATTTCTAAAATATATAGGGAACTAAATCAAATTTATAAGAATCCAAGTCATTCCCCAATTGAGAAGTGGTCAAAGGATATAAACAGGCAGTTTTCTGATGAAGAAACCAAAGCTATCTATTCCCATATGAAAAAATGCTCTAAATCAATAATGATTAGAGAGATGCAAATTAAAACAACTCTGAGGTACCACCTGACACCTATCAGATTGGCTAAAATGACAAAAAAGGAAAATAATAAATGTTGGAGAAGCTGTGGGAAAATTGGAACACTAATGCATTGTTGGTGGAGCTGTGAACTGATCCAACCATTCAGGAGAGCAATTTGGAATTATGCCCAAAGGGCGATAAAGCTGTGCATACCCTTTGACCCAGCAATTCCACTTTTGGGTCTTCTGCCCAAAGAAATCATGGAAAGGGGAAAGGGACCCACATGTACAAAAATATTTATAGCTGCTCTTTACGTGGTAGCAAGGAATTGGAAGTTGAGGGGATGCCCATCAATTGGGGAATAGCTGGACAAGTTGTGGTATATGAAGACAATGGAATACTATTGTGCTGTAAGAAACGATGAGCAGGAGGAGTTCAGAGAAACCTGGAGGGTCTTGCGTGGGCTGATGATGGGTGAGATGAGCAGAACCAGAAGAACATTGTACACAGTATCATCAACATTGAGTGTTGACCTACTGTGATGGACTATATTCTTCTCACCAATGCAATGGTACAGAAGAGTTCCAGGGAATTCATGATAGAAGAGGATCTCCAAAACCAGGAAAAAAAAAAACTGTGGAGTAGATGCTGAATGAACCATACTATTTCTTTTGTTTTTGGTGCTGATGTTTTTCTATTTTGAAGTTTTTCGTCATTGCTCTGATTTTTCTCTTATGACATGACTAATGCAGAAATATGTTTAATGTTATTATATGTATATGTGTGTGTGTGTGTGTGTGTGTGTGTGTGTATAACCTATATCAGATTACCTGCTGTCTAGGGGAGGGGGAGGGAGGAGAGGGAAGGGAGGGAGGGAGAAAAATCTGAAACTGGAAAGCTTGTATAAACAAAAGTTGAGAACTATCTTTGCATGTAATGGGAAAAAAAACTTTATTAAAAAAAAAGTTGTAGTAAGCTCAATACCATTATCAAGCATAACCTGTTGTAATGGACACTTTCCTTACTGAAATGAGAGTTCACCTATTCTATAAGTTTTGATATTCTAATCTTCATTGTGAAAATTTGATGTATCTCAACCACGGGCATGTATTGATGCATTTAAATATCTATGGACACATGTATGTGTAAATTAATATGTGTGCTTAAATATATAATATATAGGCATATTATATACATTGTATATTTTGACATTCACAGAAGAACAAATGTATCATGATGTAGTTTAACATTGCAATTGTCATCAGCAAAATAGGTTATTATAATGATTCTTCTCTTTATTTATTTGTGTGCTGTCTATATCAGCTAGATAAATGGATTGCTGATTTTGTTAGAAAGATCTTCCCAAGTTCTCCATCTTCTGGAGTTCTCTTTCTATGCCAAAAGTAGAGTAGCTAATAATTTTTACTTGCCTTAATAATAACTATGTCCTTTAAAAGGTGATGGGACTAATGAGGAAGCAATGCTATTATGGATTTGATTCTTAATAATAAGAAGGGACTTGATGCTGAGGAAGAAAATGGGAACAGGGAGAGAGTAAGTGATCATCCTGACTTAGAATGTGATAGATTAAAAAAAAAAAAAGGAAAGTCATGCATAGTCTACATGTATCCTAGAATGGGTAGAGCATATTCCAAAGAGGGAAAAAATAGTATCTCATGAACAAAATTCTATGGGCAAAGTCAGGTCAGGAAGAATAGAAAGTTCTCAATATTAAAATTATGAAGATACAAAAAGGACTTGAAATAGAACAGGCAGAGCTGTAGAATCAATTGAGGACAACAAAAAAGGATTTTTTAATCTATTTTGGGGGAAAGAAAGGTTCAAAGAAGGTCTAGAGGTACTACTCATGGGTGATGGAAACCACAATGAACAAGCATTTATTAAACACCTACTATGTGCAAGGCACTCCTACTAAGTGGGATGATACAAGTACAGAGAATGAAACAATCCCTACTTATAAGGAGCTTACTTTCAACCCAGAAGAAAATAAGAACATATTAGATATATTAGCTACCATTCAGATAGCACTTAGGGGTTTGCAAAGCATGTTACCTTCTCATTTGATCCTCACAACAACCCTGTAAGTTAGATACAGGAGTAGTTTGCCTCCGTTTTACAGAGGAGGAGACTGAGGCTGAGAGGTTAAATATGACAATATGGCAATTGTTTTCATATATTTTAAGAACTGTTTTGTGAAATACTTTTTTATTTAGCTTCAATGGTAAGGAGAAATTTATCAATAATTTGAGCTATGTGTAAGTAGTTTGGACTACCTCTAGATGAAATTGCTTTACTCTGATGGGAGGTCTTCAAGAAAAGGCTGGATGACCATGTATGAGAGTTGTTGAGGAGATTCTTAAACAAATATGACTTGTACTAGTGAAGTACAATGCCCTACAAAGTCCTATCTAGTGTAGAAATTCTGGATTTCTATAATTCTGAATAAATTATCTCTAAAACCCTTTTAGCTCTAAATACCGACACCCTGTTAATTAGCCCAGATATGGTACAGGATTCTACGTGCAATCTTATTGTGATATATAATAATTTCTTAGTCTCACAATCTTGTGCCTTGATTACAAGTGTCAACCTATAATTGGGTTGATTAAACCTTGGGTCCCTTATGTAAAATTCAAGACATGAGAAATCCAAACATATTACCACTGCCTTGCACATAGTAAATGATCGATGAATATGTGCTAAGTGAATGAAGTGAATGAATGTTCACTAATGGATTTAATCAGGAGAACAATATTAAATAAACAAAGTGTATTATGAACTTTCATAATGGAAGTATGATGAAAATCCTAATTGACCTGAAGCAATGGCACTAGTAAAAAGAGGAATAAACTAAAAGTGAGGAAACCTGGGGCTAAGTCCTAACAGCCACTGATAAATTATGTGCCTGGGGGAAGACTTCACATTGCTACATCTAAAATTCTTTATCCTTAAAATGAAGACGTTTATGTCTAAAGACCCTTATGATCCCAGCTTTTTAGTGAATTTCTTAGTTTTTCCCCCATGACTAGATAAATTTGATCTTTATCAAACAATATACAGTCACAATATTTGTCTATGTCTGTACCCCAAAATACCATTCTCATATTTTCAAGATTTCTGAAGAGAAAAAGGAAGCTTTCATAGGAAGGAAATTGACTTTGAAAAACAAATTCTGGATTCAGAAAATTAAAATGGGTTCCCTTTGTAAAATATTAATTCACAAAATTTCAACTGCACACTAAATAACTAACACAAAATTAATTGCATTATGTCTTACCTTAGAACTGTCTGCAGAAACTGTGCCAAAACCTGGAGTCCATACTCAGGATTTAATTTGCTTATTCTTAGACCTGGCAAGGAACGTAGGAAATTCCAAAAGTAGGGTTGATGATGAAGCTTTTCTATTTTAGATATTAGAGTTTCAGTTTTATTGAGATCCACCTTGGAAGAAAAATAAATCATGTTGTAAAGTTTGCCACTTTTAAGCTACCGAGCAGGGAAAACAGAGAAAGAACTCATAGCACATCACTTGGCACAGGCTTTGTCTGGTTTTTTATAATCACTTTGGTAACCTTTTCAAAATAGGCAGTGAGGTTAGTTTGCTGTGACTTTTTTTTGACAAGGTCATATTGCTTCTTTCTTATCAGTATTCTCTTTTCTAGATGTTCACTAAGCTTCCTTTTGAAGATACTTTTTAGACATTTACCAGGAATAAAAGTCAGGCTCACTGGCCTATAGAGTCTGTATATTCTCTTTCTTTTTTTGAAAACCAGGAAAACCTTTGCCCTTTTTTAGTCCTATGGCACCTCATTTGTTCTATTCAGTCTTTCAAAGATCAAGGACAGTAACTGAGCAATTGTATGCACCACTTCTTTTAATGGACTAAGATACAGTTCAGCAGGGCATAAAAACTTAAACTTAACAGCAGCTAGGTACTTGTTTCTATCTCTCAACTCATCTTAGGTTTCAACTCCCTAATAGCCAATTTATTCTGTCCTTTCCAGCCTAAGTATTAGCTTCCTTAAGAGAAAAAAAAAAAACTGAATCTAAACAGAAAATGAATTGTAAGGGACAGCTGGGTGGCACTGGGGATAGAGCACAAGCCCTGAAGTCCACCTGACTTCAAATTTAGCCTCAGACATTTTACTGGCTGTATGACCCTGGGCAAGTCACTTAACCCTGATTGCCAAGAAAGGAAGGAAGGAATTGAATGCTACCTAATTATCTCAATCTATTTTCATTATTACAAACAACTCAATACTCCCTACCATAGCTTTGATGCCTTCTTTTTCCAAATATATCTAATAAAATAAAACAAAATATTTTCTTTATTTATAGCTTTACTCACCTGTATATTTTTCAATATTTAGTACTCCTGACACTGTTCTTTCAGTACCATCAATGTTTTTGTATTCATCGTCTATTACCTGGCTTTGCTTTTATTTTTCACCAAACCTTTTTTTTTTCTAATCCTAGTTGTTGGATGAGTTCCCTGTATACTGACACTGGTCCCTTTAGGCACCTGCCCTTTTACTCCTTGCTGGAATTTTTTATCATATTTTCAGGATTTTATCATTGAGAGCTTCTCCATCTATTATTTCTGTGAATACTTTGATATCTCATTCTCTCCCCAAACCAAGTGTTCAAGTCAAATTTGCCTCATTCCCCTCTATCATAAATTCTCAGATGGGTTGGCCCCTTCCTTCAAAGATTCCCATCATTTTCACTTTAGCAATCAGTTTTTTGTTGGTCAGAATCCAACACAATACCCTGAGTCCATTATATCACTGCCAAGAGATGAGTAGCATGTTTCATCATTAGTCCTCTGGAATCATGGTTGGTCATTGTGTTAATTGATGTTCCTAAGTCTTTTGAAGTTATTTGTCCTGACAATATTATTCTAATTTTATAAACTGTTTTACTTGTTGGCTCTGTTTAATTCACTCTACATCAATTCATACAAGTTTTCGCAAGTTTCCTTTAAACCATGTCCTTCATCATTTCTTAGACTATAAGTTTTCTAGTGATTTTTTTTTTTTGGTGAGGCAATTGAAATTAAGTGACTTGCCCAGGGTCACACAGCCAGTAAGTGTTAAGTGTCTGATCCAGATTTGAACTCAGGTCCTCCTGGCTCCAGGGCCAGTGCTCTATCCACTGCACCACCCAGCTGCCCCTGTATAAGTTTTCTATCATATGAATATATCATAATTTGTTCAGCCTTTCCCCAACTAATGGGAATCCCTTCCATTTCCACTTTTGTTTCCACAGAAAGAGGTGCTATAAATATTTATCTACATGTGGATCCTTTTCCTTTTTTCTCTGACCTTTAAGTATATGGTGCTTGTAGTGGTGATGCTCAGTCAGAGGGTATATACAACATGATAGTTTGAAGGACATGATTCCAAATTGTTTTGCAGTATGGCTGGATCAGTTCACAGAACTATTAGCAGTTCATTAATATACCAGAAAACATTTCTCACAGACCCTGTACCCCCTTGTCATTGCCATTCTAAGTGAATCCTCAGAGTTGTTTTAATTTGCATTTCTCTTATTCTGATTTAGAGCATTTTTCATCTAGATATTAAGATTTCTCTAAAAACTGCCTGTTTAAATAACTTGACCATTTATTAATTTAGGAACTGCTCGTCTTATAAATTCAAATCAGTTGTCTATATATCTTAGAACTCATATTTTATCAGAGAGCATCGATGAAAGGATTTTTCCAATTATCTTCCTTCTCTTCTAATTTTTACTGCATTAGATTTGTTCACGTAGAAACTTCTTAATTTTATATAATCAAAATTGCCTATTATACCAGATGTGAATCTCCCTATCCCTTTTTTTGTCATGAATTCTTTTACTATCTATAGATCTGACAGGTAATTTCTTCTTTGTTCTAAATTGTATAGAATGTTACAATTTATATCTAAGTTATGGACCCATTTGGAGCTTATTTTGGTATATAGTATAAGATGATGGTCTATACCAAGTTTCTGACAAATTCATTTCCAGTTTTTCCAAGAGTTTTTTGTAAAATAATAAGGCTTTTGTCCTCAATAATTGGAATATTTGGCTTTATAAACATTAGGCTACTGTGTTCATTTGCTTCTGTATATAGTGTAGCTAATCTGTTTCACTGATCAACCTCACTATTTCTTTTTTTTTTTTTACTTAGGGAAACTTTCTCATTATTTATTTATTTATTTATTTTGCATATAAGGTATTTTATTTTTTCCGTTACATGTAAAGATAGTTCTCAACTTTTGTTTATACAAGCTTTACAATTTCAGATTTTTCTCCCTCCCTCCCCCCCTCCCCCCTCCCCTAGACAGCAGGTAATCTGATATAGGTTATATCTATATATCTATATACATATACATATATATACACACACATATATATATCCATAATAACATTAATCCTATTTCTGCATTAATCCTGTTATAAGAGAAAAAATCAGGGCAGTAATGCAAAACCTCAAAATAGAAAAAAAAAAAACAACAGCACCCAAAACAAAAGAAATAGTATGGTTCATTCAGCATCTATACTCCACAGTTCTTTTTTTTTTCCTTGGATTTGGAGATCCTCTTCTATTATGAGTTCCCTGGAACTCTTCTGTACCATTGCATTGGTGAGAAGAATATAGTCCATCACAGTAGGTCAACACTCAATGTTGATGATACTGTGTACAATGTTCTTCTGGTTCTGCTCATCTCACTCATCATCAGCTCACGTAAGACCCTCCTGGTTTCTCTGAACTCCTCCTGCTCATCGTTTCTTACAGCACAATAGTATTCCAATGTATTCATATACCACAGCTTGTCCAGCCATTCCCCAATTGAAGGGCATCCCCTCAACTTCCAATTCCTTGCTACCACGTAAAGAGCAGCTATAAATATTTTTGTACATGTGGGTCCCTTTCCCCCTTCCATGATTTCTTTGGGCAAAAGACCTAAAAGTGGTATTGCTGGGTCAAAGGGTATGCACAGCTTTATCGCCCTTTGGGCATAATTCCAAATTGCTCTCCTGAATGGTTGGATCAGTTCACAGCTCCACCAACAATGCATTAGTGTTCCAATTTTCCCACAGCTTCTCCAACATTTATTATTTTCCTTTTTTGTCATTTTAGCCAATCTGATAGGTGTCAGGTGGTACCTCAGAGTTGTTTTAATTTGCATCTCTCTAATCATTAGAGATTTAGAGCATTTTTTCATATGGAAATAGATAGCTTTGGTTTCTTCATCAGAAAACTGCCTGTTCATATCCTTTGACCACTTCTCAATTGGGGAATGACTTGGATTCTTATAAATTTGATTTAGTTCCCTATATATTTTAGAGATGAGGCTTTTATCAGAAGTACTGGCCATAAAAATTGTTTCCCAGCTTTCTGCCTCCCTTCTAATTTTGGATGCATTGCTTCTGTTTGTACAGAAATTTTTAAATTTAATATAATAAAAATCATCCATTTTGCATTTTATAATACACTCTATCTCTTGTTTGGTCAAAAACTGTTTTTCTTTCCAAAGATCTGATAGGTATACTATTCCTTTCTCTCCTAATTTACCTATGGTATCACCTCTTATGTCTAAATCGTGTATCCATTTTGACCTTATTCCTCACTATTTCTTAAGCAGTACCAAATTGTTTTAATGATTACTTATAGCCCCACTTTCCTCCCATTTTCTTTCATTTTTTTTCTTTGGGATTTTTTATCTTTTGGCCCTCCAGATTAAATTTTGTTATCATTTATTCTAGTACAATAGTATAATCCTTTAATAGTTTGATCAGTGTGGCACTGAATATAAATTACTTTAGGTAATATTAATTTTTATTATGTTAGCTCAGCCTACTCATGAGCAATTAATGTTTTTTCTAATTATTTATGTATTTGTATGTATGAAATGTTTTATATTTGAGTTCATATAGTTCCTTTTTGTGTCTTAGGTAAATTCCTAAATATTTCATACTTTCTGTAACTATTTTAAATGAAATTTTTCTATCTCTTCCTCATGAATTTAGTCAGCAATATGTAGAAATTCTGTAGCTTTATTTTATATCTGGTAACTTTACTTAAGTTGTCTTTTAATTAGTTTTTTAGTTTATTCTCTAAGGTTCTCTAAATAAATCATAATATCATCTGAAAAAATTATCATTTTATTTCCTCTTTGTCTATGCTTATTCTATTTCATTTTCTTTTCTTATTGTTATAGCTAGCATTTTTATCACTATATTAAAAAATAATAGGGCAGCTAGGTGGCACAGTGGATAAAGCACTGGCCTCAGATTCAGGAGGACATGAGTTCAAATCCAGCCTCAGACACTTGACACTTACTAGCTGTGTGACCCTGGGCAAGTCACTTAAACCTCATTGCCCCACAAAAAAAAAAAATGTTGATAATAGACATCCATACTGATCCTATTAGAAAGCTTCTTGTTTAACCCCATTAAATGTACTGGCTCTTGATTTTATTAAGCTACTACCCAACATATTAAGGAATGATCCACTTATTCCTAGTGAGATTTATTTCTAGTTTTTTGTTTTGTTTTTTTTATAGGAATGGATGCTGTATATTAGCAAAAACTTTTTCTGTATCCATTGTTACAATCATATCATTTTATTGTTCTTGCTATTAATACAATTCTGTTGATAGCTTTCTTTTGTTTTGTTTTGGTTTTTTTTTAGTGAGGCAATTGGGGTTAAGTGACTTGCCCAGGGTCACATAGCTAGTAAGTATTAAGTGTCTGAGGCCGGATTTGAACTCAGGTCCTCCTGACTCCAGGGCCGCTGCTCTATCCACTGCGCCACCTAGCTGCCCCAATAGCTTTCTTAATATTGAACTAGCTCTATATTCTCAGCATAAATCTAACCTAATTATAGCATACTATCCTTGTTTCTTTGCTGATATTTTGTTTTTAAAATTTGCTTAAATATATATTAAGGATATTGGGCTATGTTTTTCATTCTGTTTTGACTCTCTCTGGTTTAGGCATCAAGACCACATTTGTATTATATCCTATTTTTTTTCAGTTTATCTAAATTAATTATTCTTTAAAAGTTTAATTGAATTATCTTGCACATTCATCTGATTCTGCCTTTTCTTTAACTTTGGGAATTCACTTATAGCTAATTTAACTTCTTTTTTCTAAGATTGGTTTAAGTACTCCTTGTTTCACTATACTGGGTATCATATATATACACTTATATACATATATATATACACATTCATTTAATATAGATTGTCAGTTTTATTAGCATATAATCAGGTAATTGTTCCTAATAATTTCTTTTATTATCTTTTCTTGTAGATGATGACTACATGCCAAAAAATTTTGGTATTGTGTTGTTTAAAAATCTAAATGTGGGGGGGCAGCTAGGTGGCGCAGTGGATAAAGCACCGGCTCTGGATTCAGGAGGACCTGAGTTCAAATCTGGCCTCAGACACTTGACACTTACTAGCTGTGTGACCCTGGGCAAGTCACTTAACCCCCATTGCCCAGCAAAAAAAATAAAAAATCTAAATGTGGGGGGGGCAGCTAGGTGGCGCAGTGGATAAAACACCGGCTCTGGATTCAGGAGTACCTGAGTTCAAATCCGGCCTCAGACACTTGACACTTACTAGCTGTGTGACCCTGGGCAAGTCACTTAACCCCCATTGCCCAGCCAAAAAAATAAAAAATCTAAATGTGGGTTCTAATATGTCCTCCCCCCCCCCCAGTTTGGGGGGGAAACTGGCTAAAATCACTGATAAATTTACCAAGAGTTTAGGCTTTTAAGGGGTTATTAAAAGATATAAGATAGTAAAGAGAAAAAAAGATTAAGAACAGATCCCTTATAGCTTAGAAGTCCTAGCCTTCCTAACCGCTCACATGAAGTCCTGCCACCAAGCCAATGTCTCCAACCAAAAGAGGAAAAAGCTTCCTGCTTCATATTTATTGTCCTCCCAGAAATGGGAGACTCTTCAAGTTGATTGGCTGAGAGCAGTCTTCTGCCAATGCAGCAGTCCACAGCCTCTGAAAACACTCCTTCTCAGGGCTGACCAAATTCAAATTCAAGATCTAATCACCTCTAAGTGAGCACCCAGTAGTTCCTCATTCACACTCAATTCATACACTACTAAGTCAATCAAGTCAGACCCCTGAGCATCTACCAAATTCCATTATCTACCACAGTATGTTGTCTTGTCATCATTTTTAATTAAATTATCAATTGTTTTTATAATTTTTCTTCAACAAACCTATTCTTTAGGATTGTAATTTGTCACAAATTGAATCTAATCATTTCTTCAATGACTCTTTACTTAAGAATTTTTATAGCATTGTAGTATCTAAAAGAGGCAATTCTTATTTTTGTTTTTCTTCATTTGTTTGTGAGGCCTTTAAGCCTATAAGAAAATAATAGGCTTTGCCAATGCCCAAAGGCCCCAACTCAAGGGGACTGATTTGGATTGATTGGATTGACTGGGATTGACTGACTTCTCTGATTAACTCACTTAAAGTTAATTCAGGGGGCAGCTAGGTGGCACAGTGGATAGAGCACCAACCCTGGATTCAGAAGGACCTGAGTTCAAATCTGGTCTCAGACACCTGACACTTACTAGCTGTGTGACCCTGGGCAAGTCACTTAACCCCAATTGCCTCACCAAAAAAACCAAACAAACAAATAAAGTTAATTCAATTGAACCCACACCTGCCTGGCCCTTAGGAAGGTGTGTTCTCAGAAACTGTGGACTCTGACCTCAATATGGGACCACCCTCAAGTCCAGTGAACCCATGGATTTGGGTGATGCTAGCCAATTAGCTTGAAGCAGTGTGGAAGGACTGCTTCTCTTTGGGATGCAGAGGAAGCTTCCATGCTCAGTTCCTCTCTCCAACAGGCTGGTGGTAGAGAAATTGAGGAAGTACCAGGCAAGGCTGGAATGCTAGGCTAGATAGGCTTTTTCTTAACTTAATGCTTAACGCCCAAAACTAGTGCTAAAGATTCTAATTTATAAGTAAACCCTAGCTAACTTTCCCTATGCTTGGGACAGAAATAAGGAGACCATACATTTAATTTTACACATCACAAGCCTTAATGCAATGTCAAATGTTATAAATGTGTCAAGTACATTGAGATATAGCTATATTCCATTCTGTTACCATTCAATAATTTTCAGATGCTATATATACATTATATATACTATAATGCAAGGGCTCAAATTATCCCATTAATATATCATATTATAGTATATTAGTGTAGCATATATATTATACTGCCTAATTTTCCCTATTACTCTTGTTGTTTTGTTTTTGTTTTTGTTTTTTTTAGTGAGGCAATTGGGGTTAAGTGACTTGCCCAGGGTCACACAGCTAGTAAGTGTTAAGTGTCTGAGGCCAGATTTGAACTCAGGTACTCCTGACTCCAGGGCCAATGCTCTATCCACTGTGCCACCTAGCTGCCCCCCTATTACTCTTGAAACACTTCATTTAAGTATTTAGATGCTGTCATTTGTTGCATATTTATTATTGATATTATTTTATTGTTTATGATAGCTTTCAGCAAAATGTAATTTCCCCATTAATCTCTTGTAATTAAATATATTTTTGCTATTGCTTTGTCTGAGATTGTGATTGTTCAGTTATTTGTTTGTGTCTGTCCCAAGTGTTTCTCGTAACCAATATAATGCTCTATTTTACTTTCTAATACATTTAGCTATATCTTCCATTTTATAGATGCATTTATCCCATTAACATTCACAGTTATAATTGTTAATTTTTATTTCCCTCCATGCTATTCTCTTATAGATTTCTCTGTTTTCAACTTCTTTTTAAAGAAGAGTGTAGTGAGAGAGAATGGTGCTCTAGGTTTGGCAAAATCTGCTTTTATTCCTCTGTTCTTCTTCCTTTTTCCCTCTACAAGAGCCTAAAGACAAGTTTTTATCCTTTTTTTTCCCCTCAAAAAACACATTTTCAAAATCTACCCTCTATGGTCAGAGTTTACATTGCTTAAAACTAATTTCTCTCTTAATCTACCTTCCCTCTTATTCTTCCTTTTCCCTGTTCCCTTTTCCCTCCAGTTTCCCTGTGGAGTGAAAAGTATTTGTCTATCTCAATGTTTATATTTGTTTTCTTCATTACTTTTACCAATTCAGATGAAAGTGATATTTTTTTTTTTTTTAGTGAGGCAATTGGGGTTAAGTGACTTGCCCAGGGTCACACAACTAGGAAGTGTTAAGTGTCTGAGGCCAGATTTGAACTCAGGTACTCCTGATTCCAGGGTCGGTGCTCTATCCACTGCGCCACCTAGCTGCCCCAAAAGTGATATTTAAGAATCACCCACTCCCCCTTCCTCCTTGGTTGTATAGACTTGTATTTATTTATTATTGTTGTTCAGTTGTTCAGTCACGTCCAATTCTTTGTGACTCTGTGCATCATCCATGTGCATGTCCATGAGGTTGTCTTGGCAAAGATACTGAAATGGTTTACCATTTAATTTTCCAGGAGTGGGGAGGGGAGTGTTAAGGCAAACAGAATATATGTCACTTGCCCACGGTTACAGAGCTAGTAAGTGTCTGAGGCCAGATTTGAACTCAGGATCTTCCTGACCCCAGGCCCAGCACTCTATCCACTGAACTACCTACATATCAACCAGAGAAAGAAATGTAAGGTGACAAGAGAGAAAAAAATGGATTCAAAGCCAAAAAGTTATACTTTATTTGCATCCAATTCTTGCCAATACTAACATCACTCACAGCAATGTTAGATTTCAGATGCTGACATGGCAGTACTTTACAAATAGTAAGTTTTCACCATTCAAGTGTCAGGAAAGTGGTACTTTATAAACCCTGTGAATTCATCACTCAAGTTCTTAAAAACAGCACCATCTTCCAACCAGCTAGACTTTAGCTTTCAAACACCACTCAAGTCAGTTATACCCTTTGTCCCCTTTATCAGTGCTGTACTGATGAGCCCGAACAAATAAATAAATAAATAGATAGATAAATAAATGAATGAATAAGTGAATAAGTGAACAAATAGATGAATGAATGAATACATAGGTAAATAAATGAATGAATGAAAAAATGAAAAGGCAAGTACTAAATGTTTACTATGTTCCATATTTTGTGCTTAGCAATGGAGATACAAATACAAAGATCAAAATAATTCCTACCCTCAAAAAATAGCACATAAAAAGAAGTAGAGTTCATAGAAGGGTGTTTTGGCTAATGAAATGACATAGATGGTGGGTAGAATCATAGGACACAGCATTTTTTCATGAATGATAGGGTTGATTTAATTACGGTTCTCATGACTAGAGGTAGAAATGAAAAAAAATAGGCATGGAGCATGAAGATGGCCAGAAAGTAGCATAGAAATCAGAAACCCAGGGCCCCAGGATGGGAGTTGGATTTTCAGATCAGAGATGGAGAATTGAGTAAAGAAATATGGCATAAAGATGACTGGAAAAAAAGATTACTTAAAAAATGGATTCAGAGACACAAAGTCTTGGACTTTTCTGGTGCTAGAGCTGTGTGAAGAGTTGGCATTGGGGGAATAGATAATGAAAGATAGGTTGACATATTGGATAGAGTGCTGGAGTTAGAATCAGGAAGAACTGACAGAATTCCACGTCAGACACTTGCTACTTGCGTGACCACAAGCAAAACACTTAACCTCTCAGCCTCAGCTTCACTATCTATAAAACAAGGATAGTGATAGCACCAGCATCAAAGAGTGATTGTGAGGATCAAATGAAATAAAATGTATAAAGTGTTTTGCAAACTTTAAGCTCTATATCAATGTGAGCTATTCTTCTCCTTGAATAATCCTTCTGTAATTTAGATTGCGTGACATTTTAAATAAATGCCCTTTTACCTTAGCATAATGTCACCTTATTGAATTTTGGCTTATAGTTGGTAGGGTCATAGAAAAATAGGGCTCATGAGCAGTGGTTTTAAATAGATGATGAACTCTAATAAATTCTAAAAACCTGGCTCTAACTCTTGGGTGATACTCTTATTATAATTTAATTTTCCCTTGATGACCATTTCAGAGCATGAATTATTGGGATGTGCTAAAGATGTAAGTTTTGGTGGGGTGGAGGAAATATAGCTGGTATCAAAGGGATGTTACAAAGAAACTCTTTAATGTGTTTCTGATGCCAGCTTGGTTTCTGGCTATGTGCCTCTTTCTCACAATGATAAAGTGAAGCATTGTAGCTGTGTCTCCTCCAGACAGTAATAAGGATACCTATGATTAAACTAATTAGGAAATCAAAGGCTGAAGCAAATGGTTTTATTGGTATCACATGAATTCTTGTGATAGGCTGAAGATAAATATGAGGGTATGTGGTGAGTAAAATTAAATGTGGATGCCCTATTTCTGTCCCAAGTTTAGGGAAAATTAGCTGGGGGTTATCGGATATTTGTTACTTGGAAATTATAGGCTACTGCACCAGTTTGGGGGCATTAAGCATTTATTAAAGCATATTAAATATTAGTAAAGAGAGTGCATATAGCTCTGAAAGATAAGAAAGCCTAGCTAGAAAAGAGAAGAGAAAGATAGTGGGGAACCATAGCGGACTATGTCTGTTCTCACCAAGTTCCCAAGCCAAGAGAGGGAGTCACTGTGTAAGCTTGCTGTGGGCAGGAGGAGAACCCATCCTTTCCCATTGCTCAAAGCTAATTGGCTACCATCATTCAAATCTATTGGTTTACTGGATTTGAGGGTAGTCTGGCTGACGGCAGAGTACGGAGCCCTCCGAGGGGAAAAAGCCTTCAGGTAGGTGTGGTTTTAATACCTATTCACTGTCCAGTGTCCAACAACATTTCCTTTGAAATTCTCCTGACTCTGGGCTGGCCCCAAGAAAGGTCTGGCCAGGCTCTCTGGGTCTCAGAACCCCAAACACCCTATTATTAATAATCTTCTCACAGGTAGCAGTATTCTTTCTCTCCAAAACCCAACATCTTTATTACTGCTTCTATCAGTCTTCTGCCTTGTCAGCACTGTTAAAATATCTGTTTCTATTATCAAACAATGAAGCACAGAGATGCCCTAGGCAACTTACATCCCCATATTCAATGGCCTCTTCCTCCCTCTCCCCCTCCCCCTCCCCCCCCCCAAGAATTTATACTCAGGTGTTTAGGCAATGGCTTATTCCAAAGTCTGAAAAGTCATCAGTATCAGAACCAATGAACTAGAAAAGAAAGCACTGGCTGGGAGGCAATGGAGCTGGGTTTTGTCCCTGACTCTAACTTATTTCTAAGTCTCATTTTCCTGATCTTCAAAATGAGAGGGTTGAACTGGATAATTTGGATAGTCTCTTCTAGCTCCAACATTAAATGATTGATTAAAGACGTAATCTCTAATGACACTTCTACTGACATGAGACAGGGACACATCTTCCTCTAAACTCTCCCTCATGGAGAACACTTTGAACAGTGTTCTAGACATAAGCAACATTAAAAACTGTTTCTTTAAAATTATAATAAATTAAAAGAGCTATGTAGTATCTTCTGATTTTTCAGTTTTATCCTGAAATTCCTTCTGCAATAGCATCCCATAGTCTGAATAATTCTCTTGTGTAGAGTTTGGCTCAGTGAGATAATAATGGGGGGACAAGGAAGGAGTAAAATATATTCCTTGTAACTAACTTGGTCTGCTTCATTAGGTCAGACTCTACAATGATCTAGTAATATAAGTTTTTCTACTTTCTGGCAAGCCTATAAAAATGATCTTTCATTGATGATATAAAAAAGATGATAGGATATATAAAGATGGGATAATAAATATTAAAATTCATTAATTAATATTTGTAATGTGTTGGTATTAGCTCAGGCTCTGTAATCAAAAGGCAAAGCACCTGTATAAGACTTAGAGTGATGAAATTTCCCAATCACCACATAATTTATTTTGTGGAAACCTACAAGCATTTGCACATGCAAAAATTCAACTTGCCCTTATCACTCTCAAGCCCAGGATGATTTGATTCATTTGCAACTGACAAAGTAAAAGTTAATGAATGTTGCCAGAAGAACCCAATTACATTAGTATTATAAACTTGTTCCAGAGAGAGAATATAACCAAAAAGCTTTCAACCTGAGTCAGTTCACCCTCCTTGGTAAGCTTGGTGGCCCTTTTCTCCTGGGAACTTGTCATATTGGTGGCAGATAGTAGAGACATTGTACTTCACAACTGATTGGCTTTAGCCCTACTGTAATCAGAACTACCATGTACAGCTAATAATTGTTAAAGAAATGTTATTTATCAATAACCATATGAAAGAATCCTCCAAATCACTAATAAAAGAAATAGAAATTAACACAACTTTGAGCTTTCATTTCATACCAATAAGACTGTCAAATACAACAAAAAATAAAAATGATAAATGTTGGAAGGGTTCTGGGAAAGCAAGTATACTAATTAACTGTTGAAAGAGTGATTCAGGGTGGGAAGGGGAGATTATAATACAAAAGTCACTAAATTATACATACCTCTAATTATAACTATTGGGCAAATGCCCCAAGGAAGTCAAAGACAAGTGGGAAAATCTAATATCTACCCCCCCAAAAAATTATAGCAGCTCTTTTTATAGTAGTATAAAATTGAAAGCAAAGTGGATACTCATCTATTAAGGAATGGCTGAACAAACCATGCTACATAATGAATTTTTTTAAATGATAGATATAAATAATTCAGAGAAACTTGGAAAATTTTGTATGACCTAATATAGAGTTGCATACACAGAATGAGTACAATCAAAACAATGACCACAATAATGTAAGTAATACAGCATTGAAAGACATCAGAACTCTGATCAATACATGAGCCAATCTTGGTTGTGGAGTGACATTGAAACAGGATTTCCCTTTCTTGGCAGAGAATCAATGCAATATTGCTGGCAAATGAGGCATGCTTGTCAAGCATTACTAGTGTATTAGTTCACTTTGCTTAGTTTTGCTTCTTTGTTATAAGGAATACTTTTATCAGGGATGAAAAGGCTAATAGCAGTGATGTAAGAAAGAAAGAAGTACATCAATAAAACACTCATTTAAAAAATATATTTTCCCTTCATTTTTTTACCTTGAAGCTTCAGTGGCTAAAATAATTATATACATGGTTTTTCTTATCCTCTTACTCAGAAAGATATCAAAACAATATAAATTTTTTATTGGAATGGGGAGCTGAAATTACAAATTCATTGCATGTAAATGTAGACTTCAAGGAATAACAAGTGGCCAGAATATTTTGTATGAATTAATTAAAACATGTCTTGACATTTCATAGCTGAATCATTGAGCAAGTCAGGTTTCCTCCTCAAATCTAGTTTTAGAAGTGGCATAATGTCATGGAAAGATCACTGGGCTTGAAGTTGGGAAACTTGGGTTCCAACCTTGTACAAATACTTACAATATGACCACAGATAAATTATGTAACTTCTACAAACTTCCATTTCACGTCTAAAGAATTAGGAGGAGCTAATGACCATTATGCTAGTTATCATAAAAGTTATGAAGAATATTGGTTTTTTTATATCTTAAAGTACCATATAAATGTATCATTACTTTCTTTTCTAAAATTTATATCATAAAGAACAAATTAAAATCTGTAACATAAAGAATAAACTAGGGGGCAGCTAGGTGGCACAGTGGATAAAGCACTGGCCCTGGATTCAGAAAGACCTGGGTTCAATTCCAGCCTCAGACACTTGACACTTACTAGCTGTGTGACTCTGGGCAAGTCACTTAACCCTCACTGCCCCGCAAAAAATAAATAAATAAACAAATAATAAAATAAAATGGAATGGAATATAAAAAAAAGAATAAACTACATCATTCCATGAATCAGTCTCAAAATTCAATCAAATACTTACCATTGAGAAAGCAGAATTCTGAGAACCTAAAAAAACACAAAGCAAATTTAGGATGTTATTTTTATTCTGTCAAAAAACAACAGAATTTATTGAGAATGTACTATGTATTAACACTATGCTAAACATTACAGAAGTTACATAGGAAATATATCAGCCTTTGCTCCCACAAGGAACTCCTAATCTCACTGAGTAGCTCATAATTTAGTAGAGGATATCATTGAGAGAAAATGCCAAGTGAACTGCTAAAAATAGTATGGTGGCTATATATAATAATATGAATAAATGGAAGTTTATTTTACAGTAAAAAAGTATGGATATGAGGAATTCAGAGAAATATTAGACTTGTATGAGCCAAAATTGAATGCAAAAACCAAAACCACAAAGTTTAATATACACATAATATATACAATATATGTATAATGACTACAACAATATAAATGAAAAGACTACTAATTGGAATCCAAATTCTGAGCATCTGTAAGACCATTCAAAATTATGGTTGTAGGGGGCAGCTAGGTAGCACAGTGGTTAAAGAACCGGCCCTGGATTCAGGAGGACCTGAGTTCAAATCTGACCTCATACACTTGACACTTACTAGCTGTGTGACCCTGAGCAAGTCACTTAACCCTCATTTGCACACACACACACACACACACACACACACACACACAAATTATGGTTGCAGGAAATAGATAATGAAGTGTACTTGCCTCCTCATACTAGAGAGGAAGAAAAATTGCTAGGACAAAGAATTGTATATGCAGTCATATGGTATTTTTGCTTAGCTATATAATGTATTACAAGAGAGAGCTCATCTGGAGGGGGAGAGGGGACAGTTTCTAGAAATGGCTGTTATAAGGACAAAAATGATCCATAATTTTTTAAAAGAAAATGTCACTTTCTAAGTTCATGGCAATATCAAAAGAATGTGACTGAAAAAGTCAGGAAAATCACTGAGGAGCATAGATTTGAAGCTAAAAGGAACATCATAGGCCAAAGGCCTATCTCTTCCTTGTATAGATGAACAAAAAACATTAGCAAGGGTAAGGAATTTGCCCAAGATCCAACAAGTGGTCAATAGTAGAGTCAGAATTCAAGCCCAGGTCCTACCACTCCAATTCAAACACTCTTTCTATGATACCATGAGGGGGCAAAAGCAAAATCATCAACAAGATTCTGCAGAAGGTCCCAGATTATTTTATCAACTTGTAGCAGATTTGGAAGGGGGGGTAATTCAGGACAAATAGATTAGGATGGGGGATGGGGGGGTAGAACAGAAGAAGAAGTGCAATGGAGAGAAATAAATTACCTTGGTTTCTGAATTAGCTTTAAATCACATAGGCCCAACTTGGAACTATATGAGTAATAGTATAAAGTGGGACAGAAAAGGGAATTTTATCAAAGAAAAACCCAGCTCTTATCCTTTAAGTAGCACTTTAACAAATAAAATGGAGAAGTAAACTTTATAAAAAGAGAATGACCCTTAATAGAGTCTAATACAATAGAGATCCATTACATAAGAGATGAAATTATTATAGGACTTTTCTTCCATACATTTTTAAGCATTATCAGATGGGCCTTTTGGAAATAAGCCATCCTGAGAACTCAAAGCTATTGATATACCATTTCCTTTTCTATCAATAATAACACATAATGCCACTTTCTACAAGTAGTTCTCTCTTCATTTTCCCACAAAATGTACTTTTCTCAAAGATATTTTGTGAAAATTGCATTTCTATATAAAATGAATGATCATTAGTTTGTGTCAGAATGGTGAGAACAGGGAAACCCGGTATTCATTAAGGAAGGGTTAAAAAGTTCACATGAGCCACTTGTCGGCTGTGTGATCTTGGGTAAATCACTTCACCTTTCTAGGCCTCAATTACTTTATCTCTTCCAGCTCTAAAATTCTAGGATTTTATGAATCTGTGAACTCAAAACTCAGAAATAATAGTCCTGAGAGTAATAATAAATTCACATTTAGATAATGTAGAGTCTTAAATTCTACTGAGTCCTTTCTTTACAACCCCATGAGACAATGGAGAAAATATTGTGTCTATTTTATAGTTGAAAAAATGAAGGTTGAGAGAAGTTAAGTCACTTTTCGATGGTAACATATCTGAACATGAAGGGCTTGACTTGAAGGAGAAATTTAAATTAAATATTAAACTTTTTAAAATGTACTTCTTCCTTCAAAAGTTGATAAACATGTTTAGTGGAAGACCTACTGGTTTCTAATAACTCTAAAAGGACTTTGGCCAACACAGATTTTTTGCTTGGGCTATCCCCCATGTCTGGAATACATTTCTTCCTCTTAGAATCCAGGAGTCCATAAGACTCAGCTGCTATGCTGCCTCTTACAAGAAGCCTTTCCTGATTGCTTAAGTCTCCATTTTCTTCTTCCTCAAAGGATTACATATATACTTATCTATTTATATATCATATTCCTCCCCAGTACCTAGACAGTACCTTGCCCCAGGGCAAGAATTTTTTGCCCCATTTTATTTTGTTTGGTCTTTGTATCCTAAACACCAATACATTTTTGGCCCTTATACATGCTTATTAAATTCTATTGACCTGGAATGGACTGAAAAATAAATAGTTCTGTAAAGGACAGAAATGGAGGTATTGGCAGATTACAGATCATGCCATTAAAGATTTAGAGTTGTAAAGGGCCTTAGAGGTCATATAGTTCAAACCCCTTATTTAAAATTAAAATTTTAAATCTTTAAAATATAAGGAAACTGTGGGCAGCTAGGTGGCGAAGTGGATAAAGCACTGGCCCTGGATTCAGGAGGACCTGAGTTCAAATTTGACCTCAGACGCTTGACACCTATTAGCTGTGTGACCCTGGGCAAGTCACTTAACCCTCATTGCCCTGCAAATAAATAAATAAAAGATAAGGAAACTGAGGGCTAGACAGAGTAGGTAATTTACCCAAAGTCACATAGGTTGTAAGAAGAATAAGGATTCAAAATGATGGTACATGAAGTCAAGGACAGAATTCTTTTCCCTATATTGAAACCTCACTAATATCCATCAGTTGAGGGAAATGATAGAAGAAAAATAGGGCAAAGTCAAGAGAACATGGAAAATTTAAAAATGAAAGCAGAAAATGAAGAGACTAGATGTAGAAGGACATAGGTTCTGGGATGATGTGAAGCAATGAGATATTGGGGATGATACCAGGATAAGAATGAAACAGGACATTGCTAAACATCATATTCTAGATCCTAAAGAAACTGCCAAGCAAGCATCCTATTTTCTGCAGGGATAATTGCTCTCAGACACTAGCATCTTCAGCTAAATAACTATCCTTACATATCAATCAGCAAGGGTTTATTTGTTGTTGTTTTGGGGGGGTTTTTTTGGAGGGGGTGGTTGGTGAGGCAATTGGGCTTAAGTGACTTGCCCAGGGTCACACAGCTAGTAAGTGTCAAGTGTCTGAGGTCAGATTTGAACTCAAGTCCTCCTGAATCCAGTGCCAATACTCTATCCACTGTACCACTTAGCTGCCCCCAGCTAGGGTTTATTAAGCACTTCCTATTCACCAGGCACAGTATTAAGTGCTAGGATACAAAGAAAAAAGCAAAAAATAATTCTATCTTCAAAGAACTTACAATCTAATGAGGGAGAAAATATATAAGATGGCAAGTAGATAGAAAGTAAAATCTTAGAGAGGATAGCACTAGCAGTTAGGAAGATCACAAAAGGTTTCCAGGAAGAGGTGGTACTTGAGCAAAATCTTAAAGCAATCAAATCGGGCCTCAGACACTTAACACTTACTAGCTGTGTGACCCTGGGCAAGTCACTTAACTCCAATTGCCTCACTAAAAAAAAAAAATCTTAAAGCAAGACTGGGATTCTAAGCATTGGAGAGGACAATCCAGCGATAGGAAACAATCAAAGCAAAGGCAAGGGGAGGTGAGATAGATGTCCTCTGCTAGGAACAATAAGTTGAGCAGTATGGAAAAAGGCAGTAGAATGTAAGCAGAGTGGGAAGGTAATGATTCCACATCTGAGAGACTGGACTACTCAGAGCCTAAGGGATAACATAAGCCATTTCTTTAATAAAAAATATATGCCATTACCCCCAGGTAAAAGCAGTCCACAAGGAGATAAAAATAGTTTGCAAGCAACTTCCCTGAGGTTTCAGAAATTTGCAGCTATTATCCTACAGTCTATGGTCTATACACTTTGGTCAAAAGGTTCATAGCTTTGTCCCAGGTCCCAGATCAATCTACCAAAGGGCTATGGAGATCAACAAAACTATCAGATCCTATAGGTATGACCTAAATGACATCCCTTATGAATATGAAGGGGAAGTGATGAATAAATTTAAGGAATTCAATCTGGTAGACAGTACCTAAAGAACTATGGACAAGTTCACAATATTGTACATGAAACAAAAAAAAAATCTAAAGAAAAAGAACAGCAAGAAAACAAAATGGTTGTCTGATGAGGCTTTACAAATAGCTGAGGAAAGAAGAAAAACAAAAGGTGAAGGAAAAAAGAAAATATATGCCTAACAATGCAGAATTGCAGAAAATAGCAAGGAGAGATAAGACGGTTTTCTTAAATGAGCAATGCATAGAAATGAAAGATAACAATAGAATAAGAAAGACAAGAGATCTCTTCAAGAAAATTAGAGATCTCAAGGGAAAGTTTTACGCAAAAAATGTGCATGATAAAAGACAAAAATAGTAGGTACTTAACAGGACCAGAAGAAATTAAGAAGAGATGGCAAGAATACAGCAGAGAACTATACAAGAACGGTCTTACCGTCACCAATAACCAGATAATGTGCAGAATGAAGTCAAGGTTGCCTTAGGAAGCATCCTAACAATAAGGCTAGTGGAGGTAATAGAATTCCATCTGATCTATTTAAAATACTAAAAGATGATACTGTTATAGTGTTACATTCAACACAATAAGTCCATACATTGTCACCTTATTTCTTTAACTCATATGGAGGGGCAGCTAGGTGGCACAGTGGATAAAGCACTGGCCCTGGAGTCAGGAGTACCTGAGTTCAAATCCAGACTCAGACACTTACTAGCTGTGTGACCCTGGGCAAGTCACTTAATCGCAATTGCCTCACTAAAAAAAAACAAAAACAAAAACAAAAACAAAAACAAACAAAAACAAAAATAACTTATATGGAGAACACATCATGCAAAATGCCAGGCTGGATGAATCAAAAACCAGAATTAAGGTTACCAGGGAAAATATAAACAATCTCAGATATATAGAGATGATGTCACTCTGATGGCAGAAAGTGAAGAGGAAAGAAGTCTCTTGATGAGGGTGAAAGAGGAAAGTATAAAAGTTGGCTTGAAGCTTAGCATAAAAAACTAAGATCTTGACAACTAATCCCATCACTTTTTGGGAAATAGGGAGAGAAGAAATGGAAGCGGTGTCAGATTTTATATTCTTACTGTAGATAGCAATTGCAATCATGAAAATAAAGATGCTTGCTCCTTCACACACACACACACACACACACACACACACACACACACACGGTCCATATAGTGAAAACTATGGTTTTTCCAGTAGCAGTGTATTACTCTAAGGAAAATCGAGTGCCAAAGAATCAACACTTTTGAATTGTGGTGCTGGAGAAGACTTTTGAGAGTCCCTTGGGCAGCAAGGAGGTCAAAACCGTCAATACTTAAAGAAATTAATTCAGGCTGTTTACTGGAAGGTCAAATACTGAAGCTGAGGCTTAAATACTTTGGCCTCATAATGAGAAGATGGGATTCATTGGAAAAAATCCTGATGTTAGGAAAGTTTGAAGGCAAAAGGAAGAGGAGACAGGAGAGGTTGAGATGAATGGATAGTGTCATAGAAACAATGAACATGAACTTGGACAGACTTCGAGAAACAGTGGAGGATAGAAGGTCCTGGTGTTCTATGGACCATGGCATCACAAAGAGTTGGGCATGACTGAACAACTGAAAAACAACATTTTGTACTATGCATTTGGGGAAAACATCTCCTCAAAAATAATAGCCTTGGAGGTCAAAGAAATAGAGCCTGTCGGGTTGTGTAAATAGAGAAAAAGACTCTCAGTCTATATTTTATTTTGATTCCATCTCAAAGGGAGGCCTCCACTATCTTAGACTTCTGTTCCCACCTACACATTCTGATGAGATTACCTAGAGACCACTTGCCCCACCAAGATTGGCTGATGAAATCAACTACTAGGAAACACTTCCACCCCATCAAATCTTGGGCAACACCAAGGTTAACAAGTTACACAGTCCAAAGTTAAGACATTCTTCCCCCGCAAATCATCTAATATCCTGTCCCTATTTTTCAATCTCTCAAATAAGGAAAATGAATGGACTGCTTCATCATCTTATAGGCTCCTTTTGCCTCCTGTTCTAAAGCTGTGCAAAAACTATATAAATGGGGCAGCTAGGTGGTGCAGTGGATAAAGCATCAGCCTTGGATTCAGGAGTACCTGAATTCAAATCTGGCCTCAGACGCTTGACACTTACTAGCTGTGTGACCCTGGGCAAGTCACTTAACCCCCATTGCCCCGCAAAAAAAAAACAAAAACCAAAACCCTATATAAATGTGTATATCTCCCTTTCTTCTGAGTTGTTGCTAGTCAGATAGCCTTGTCTCCTGATTTATTGACCTCCAGTCAAATGGACCTAAGTGGGAGAAATTACTCTCCAGGAGGATCTTAGGATTTCAGAGCTGAGAAATTCCCCAACAGGGCAAAATCAATCAATCATTAGAAATGTATTGAATACCTACTATGTGCCAAATGCTGTGCTAAGGATACAAAAATAGGCAAAAGCCAATTTCTGCCTCAAGGAGCTTACAATTAGATCTACTTTTGGCTCTTAACAGTTCTGGTTAATGGTGGGGGAGTTAATGGGGTTAACTCAAGCTACCGCAATATTCCACTATTATCTTGGCCCACTGCAAAAAGAAAGAATCCAGGTTCTAAAGGACTGTAAAGGTCAAACAAAGGACTTAATTCAATCCTGGAGGTAATCAGGGCCCACTATTTAACTGGGCAGGGAAGTGACTTGGTCAGGCCTACCCTCTAGAAAAATTGCTTTGGTGGATGAGTGTGTGGAACAATTATGGATTTGAGTCAGATTAAACTCTAAGAATGGAGTATGAAAGATACCTAGCCCCCCCCCCCCATAGCTAGCCCTTTGCTTTGCCTAAAAGTTAATTGCTTGTTAAATTCTCACTGTCTCCTTCAAGTTTTATTGTTGAGATAATGGACTTGGGACAGTTCTGTAAACTTTGGGGATGGGGTCTGGGAGATATCCAGTCCCCCAGTAAGTTTTATTACTTGTCACAGTTCTACCAATTAGCACTATTTACTTTACTTCTGCTTAGCTCCCACATGCCAGCTACAACTTAGTTTATGGCCTGTAATAAAAATTGTGTCTTCAAATAGTCGACTTACTACCCTCTCACATGTCAAAACCCCAGTCCCTGTCATGGATTAATTGCAGTCAGATAAGGGAGTGATTTCTGCCTCCCTCTTTCTTTGACATTCCTCAGACTTGTACCCCTTCCCCTTCTTCCCTTTGTTCTTGGACATATATCCATACATGGATCACGAGCTGGGCATGCACCTTGGGAGAGACAGGATTGGATGTTAGATTGTGAGCTCATCCACCCTAGGTGTATGTGGGGACAGTCCTTTTCAAGATTACTATAAAAACCTAAAAGATTGGGCATATCTTTGCAAGACTTCAATGTGTAATTGGGTTTTGCCCGTCCTTATGAGGATGTAATAAATCTGTCTCTGCTTGACTTGGTGGTCTCCTCGAGTTATTTGGGTAAACTGAGGCAGTTTGTCCCAAACAATGAGTAATGGGTGAATTGGAATGGGGGGATACCTGAGATGGGGAAACTAATTGGAAAGCTATTGCAGTAGTTCATTTCATAGGTGATAAGAGCCCAAAATAGGGTTGTGGCTGTGTAAATTAAGAAAAGGGGAAATATGGGAAAATGTTGTTGAAAAAGAAATTAACATATTGAATATGTTTTTTCTTGTTTGGTTGGAAAGTCCGTATCTATAACAACCCTACTTAACCTAACTAATGATTTGATGAAGGTGAAAGAGGGAAGTATAAAAGCTGGCTTGAAGCTTAACATCAAAAAAATTTTAAAAACTAAGATCTTGACAACTGATCCCATCACTTTCTGGCAAATAGAGAGAGAAGAAATGTCAGATTTTATATTCTTGGATTAAAAGATCACTGCAGATGGAAGTGATCTAACCAGATGACTGTCTCAGATGTCTTTGTTGGCCTCAGATTCCTAAATCTATAAAAGGATAATAACTAGAGGATCTTTAATGTCCTTTTCTGCTTTAAATCCTATGATTACATCTGAATACCTCAAAGATTCTAGGTCAATATTTAACTTAACTTTAACACCTCTGAGTAAAGCCATTGGGAAGGATTAGAGCCTATTCAAATCTATGAAGTAAGAAGCAGAGTAAATGTTGGAGAAACTTTACAACTAGTCTAAGGGAATGTATTTATTAGGCCATCCCTAGGAATCTCACCATGGATATTCATGAGGTAGTTAGCCTTGATGCCAACATAATCTACTTTCTATGGCTCTATTGCTCCCCTAGAGCTTCTGAGCAATAGAATATAATTAAGGTTCCATTAAACAAAGTTTTCTTTCAAATTAACTCCAGGACCACTTACCTGACAACTTGGCACCTTCCATCCAAACTTTTTGTAAAGCAACAGCCTTTTCCATTGTTTCTGAAATACCCTGGGCAAGCATCCGAATATCTTCCAGAAAGGCCAAATTGGTCCCCATGCCTTGATGGTCTTGAGAATTTGAGGACCTGGAGATGCTTTGAAGAAATGTCAAAAAGGAAGCTCATCAAAAAAACCCAAATTTGTGAAGTACAAAAATGTATTTCCTATTCCAATTTAACTCAATTTGATAAGCGTTTATTAAATATATTTATACCCCAACCTGACCTCTGCCCTTGAAGACTCTCCCTCTTATTAGATAGCTCTTCTCAGCACTTCCATTTAAGGTCATGCAGGCCAGCCATGTCTCATTCCTCTCCAGACCTGATGCTGGTATTTCTCTAACATGACCCTAGCTCTTCATTCTCCAGCCCTGGGATTCAGACATTGGAACTATCTTCCATCCCTGTGTCCTCTCCTTCTGACTGGATGGCTCTACCCAGAATTTCCCCTTAAGGTCAGTCATGTATCTATTATTCGTCTCCTGATCTTTCTTTGCCCTGCCCCTCCACCAGTACCAGTAC
Organism: Dromiciops gliroides; assembly: GCF_019393635.1. Classification (NCBI taxonomy): domain Eukaryota; kingdom Metazoa; phylum Chordata; class Mammalia; order Microbiotheria; family Microbiotheriidae; genus Dromiciops; species Dromiciops gliroides. Next base: position 685,148,051 of record NC_057861.1, on the reverse strand, counting down.
CTACCTACACACACACACACACACACACACACACACACACACACACACGTTCTACAGATTCCTTTTGTGTGTTTTCTTCCTCCATTAGAAAGTAAGCTCCTGGGGCAGCTAGGTGGCGCAGTGGATAAAGCACCGGCCCTGGATTCAGGAGTACCTGAGTTCAAATCCGGCCTCAGACACTTGATACTTACTAGCTGTGTGACCCTGGGCAAGTCACTTAACCCCAATTGCCCCGCAAAAAAAAAAGAAAGAAAGAAAGAAAGAAAGAAAGAAAGAAAGAAAGAAAGAAAGAAAGAAAGAAAGAAAGCTCCTTTAGAATAGAGCTGTCTTTCTTTATCTTTGAATTTATATTCTCAGCTCTTAGCACAGTATCTGGCCCATATTAATTGCTTAACAAATGATTGTTGACTGATTGGCTGACTTCCAAGGAGAATAGTTATAAAGTATAAGCAAGTATGTATGGGTTGTAATCTGCTCTTTTAGGGAAAACACCCAATTTTTAACAGCATAGTTCAATCAGAGTATGCCCTAAATTTGGGGGGTGGGTTGCCATTCTGGGCCTGTGATTTCATCAATGTAGGGATTTCCTAGTAAACTCCCCCTGCCAGCTCTTAGATAATAGCTTTAGACACTGAAACGCTAAGTGAGTTACTAAGAGACCAATCAATAAGCAATTCATTAAGTGCCTATCATGTATAAGAATTGTCATATGGATGGATATTGTCATATCGGAAGTGAGACTTGAACTCAGGCTCTCCTGAGTCCAAGTGTAGCCTCTTGTCCACTAAACAAGTCCGCCTCTCCATACCATCCTAAGCATAATTACACATTTAAATGATCAGTTATCTCAATAATTTGAAAATTCCCTTCCAATGACGCAAATAGAAACACACACATACCCACTCATCCTGTGCCCTATGGGACTCTTGTCTACTCCCTCCCATAAAGTCTTCAAAGTGAGGTCCACCCCTGCTAAAGGCCTTCCTTGCTTCTTCCTGACATTAGACGGGTACCAATGTAGCCTTCTAGCAGCCCCCATCATTCTTGCCCACTCCAAAAGCAAACCATTGAGATACAAAGAATTTAAAAGGGCATAGTTTCCACCCTCAAGGTGTCTACATTCTAATCAAATTGCTGTAAGAAAATTTAGGGGAGAGAGATCATCCTGTGGCAAAATTACACATGTACATGAATACATTGATAGTCTGTGATTTCTTTGTTTCATTCCCTCCACGGGTGCAATATACAACCCCTTCCCAAAGCCACAGCCCCAAGACAGGAGCAGCTTCTCCAGAAAAGACCTTCCCCAGGCCTCCCTCCTGCCTCCCTGGGGGTTATGGAAATTGACAACAATGAGGTAATCCATCTGGCAGGAGTGTGAGGAATGGTCTATACACCTGGACTTTAGTTCCATTTAGAATTGCTCACTGGGTGACCCTGAGCAAACCACTTAACCTCAACTGTCGTCCCCCCCCCAAAAAAAACTGCTTACAACCTCTAAATATTAACCATTTGGTTTTGCTACTAGTTTAGGAGACTGTCAGCTGTCTCACTCCACCTTATAAGCCCTCCCCTTCTACACTAACAACTTGAAGAAGCTCTCATTTAAAAACAAAAAAGAAAGTAAAGAAAGCAAAGAGAAAAACATCTTGGGGATTGTGCCTAAATAGCTTCTGCTAAAAAGAATAGGATTTTAGTCATCAAAGACCTAGGATGTCAATTGTTGTTTTTCTTCTCCTAAATAATGAGCTCCCCTGCTGGTATTTCTCCCCTCCAGGCCAGCTTTTGCTAACAGATGTCGCTTGGAATTGGGGATTTTAAACTGGAATCAGGAAACTGTACAGTTGTACTGAGTTGGAAAAAAATGAAGGGATATTGACTAACTATACATCCTTTGACCCAGAAATCCCACTACCAGACATACACCTGGTATGAAGAAAGAAACAAAGTTCCAATATATATCTAAATATTGATAGCAATCCCTCTTTTAATAGAAAAGAACTGGAAATAAATCTAATACCAATCCATTGGTGACAGAGACAGGGAGAAACAAGAATGGAGTCAAAACTAACACAGAACAGACATCAACATAATACAAGGAGGGGCAGCTAGATGATGCAGTGGATAAAGCACTGGCCTTGGATTCAGGAGGACCTCAGTTCAAATCTGGCCTCAAACACTTGACACTTACTAGCTGTGTGACCCTGGGCAAGTCACTTAACCCCAATTGCCTCACCCCAAAAAAAAAAAAAATCATTTAAAAAAAAACATAATACAAGGAAAGGGGAATGTTTTCTTCTATTCAAGAACACAACTTGGCCCACTCCAAGGGCTACCAATCCCCTAGGGTGCTAGTTCTGACTTCCAATTAGGGAAGACTGATCTTGGCATGCCACGTGGACTGGGTACACCACAGGAGACATGAAGGGTCAGTAATGTGAGAAAATAATTATTAATAATGGATTTCTTGGAGGGACGCAGGGACCCAGCTTTAGTCAGCTTTCTCTTCACTCCCACTTGAAGGTTTGGTTCAGTAACTGACTGATCTCTTTCAGAGCCAGCCCAAACCTGTATTAGAGATAAGACTCCCTAGGTCAGTGAAGTAGAGATTAAAACCACACCTATTTTAGTTTTGCCCTCTGGGGGTCTGTCTTTCACTAGACCCTGATATCATTACTCACAGTACAGCTCATTTTAATATGGGCCACCCTCAGGTCATGTCAAGCAATGGAATTGAATGATTCTAACCAATTAGCTTTGAGCAGTGTGTAAGAGCCACCTCTATTAAAGGAGGAAGGGGACTGGACTACAGGAGGCTTGCTCTCTTACACCTGGGATGCTCATGAACTAGCCACGAGCCCTCTCCTCTGCCGTTTGGCAAAATGTGCTGGGTATGTAACTGTTCAGGCCTGTAAAGCCTGTAACTACCGAGAAAGCCAGTCAGACAAATGGTCAATACTTTAGTAATATGTGACCTTAATTAATAATAAATGCTTACTGCCGCAACTGTTATAATAGCCTTTAATTTATAACTAGCAATATTTTAGAAAATCCTAGCCTAGTCCCATAATATTTTAAATGACACAGTAGCAAAGGCAATATGTGCCCAATCCCTGTTTTCCTCTTCCTTTCCTTTCCATCGTGCCCTCTGGAACCATCCTCTATGATTAACAAATTCCCTTTCATCCTCTCAAAAACTTAAAGACATCATATTGCTTTGCACTTTCTCCTAGGCTGGTAGTTGCCTCTTCTCTCATGTTCTCTAATACAAAGGGCCAGGAGGGGCAATCGGCATCATCTTTGCTCCCTATTGCTACTTCCAGACCTTCTGAAACTATCACCATTGTTCAGCATCCATTTCTTTTAAATCCATTCCCATCTTTGTTGCTATCTTCTATGGACCTTTAAGTCATTCTCTCCTCCCCAAAAAGTTCAGAATCTAGTTCATTATTTTTCTACAAGCTAAACCCTGCCCTGTTTAACCATCCCCATCTCCCATTTCCTCAGTTTCACCTACCTTCCATGACCTCTGCCTCTTGTCTGCCTCAACCACACACAGATTGGATACCTAAGAAACCCTTCCTCTCCCACCTTCCCCAAAACACACACATTCCTACTCAACTGAATTTACCACAGGTGCTAAAATCCTAAATTATAGATCTGATAAGAAGGTGCTATTACTAGTATTTGGTACCTAAGGAGACATTAGATATCATCTAATTCAACCCTTTTTATTTTACAAATGGGAAACCTAAGGATCAAAAAGTTAATTGACTTGGTCAAGTGTATTCTACTTGCCTGGAATGTTCTCCCTTCTCACACTGTATCTTAAAATTTCTAGTTTCCTCCAAGGATCATCTCAAATGCTAACTTCAGTTTTAGACCTTTCTTGATTCTTCAAATATTAATATTCTTTCCCTCTCCCTCTACTTACTTTGTGCTTACTTATCTGTACATATCTGTGCTCCTTGAAGAAAGGAACTGTTTAATATTGGGGTTTTGTATCCAAAACATCTAGCACAATGCAATGCCTTACACATGTGAATTTAATCGACCTGAATTGAATTGAGCCAAGCCAGGATTCAAAACAGGGCAGATGACACCAAATCCAGTACACTTGACACTATAATTTTCTCCTGTAATAATCTTTGGCTAGGTCCTATTGCAACTTCCACTAAGACCCACTTGTTTACATAGAATCAGAGTAAGAAGATACTCCAAAATATAGAAATTTAACTCTGGAAAACGTATTTCTGTGGAAGCAAGAAGAAACAAATTTGTAAAACAGAGAAGAGCTAAAGGCCAGAGTCACGTAGACCATATTTTTGCCTGAAAGGCCCCTAGGCTCCAGAGGCACACAATATTTGTTGCATAAAAACAGTATCTACAAAGAGGCCATTCAAATGAACTGCTAGATTATGAATATCCCTCTGTGAAGGACTAAAAGAAGCACAAGGAGCCATATCCTAGTACTACTGCACCGAACTTTCCTGATGTATCCTTCATTGCTAATGGTCCTGTATATTTTGATGATCTTAGTAAAGGTATAATGAGCATATTTTTTAGTCTGAGTTTTAATTCACAGCAAATCCTGAGGACTCTCAGGGCTAATTTATCTCCTTATGAGCAGCTAGGAGGCAGGCAAAGTGGATAGGGGGCCAGACCTAAAAGTCAAGAAAATTTATCTTCATGAGTTCAAATGCGGCCTTAGACATTTATTAAGTGTGTGACCCTGGGCAAGTCATTTAACCTTGTTTGTCTCAGTTTCCTCAACTGTAAAATGAACTAGAGAAGCAAATGGCAAAACATCACTATGTTTGCCAAGAAACAACCAAATGGGATCTCAAAAAGTCAGACACAACTGAAAAACAACTGAAAACAACGCGTCCTAGCATAGTTAATAATTATAGTAATGGGAGTAAAGGACTTTTTTTCCCCAGTTTTGACCTATTTGTGTCTGAATACCACTTCAATTTTCCTGACAAGATATTTGTACTATGATAGCACTGATTGCAGAAGAGTAATGATTTCACAAGAACTAGATCCAAATTCTGACAAAACTTGCATAACTAGGAATTCTGAGTTTGGATCCCAGTTCTGATCATTGTTAGCTAAATTGATCTAAATATAAAAGATCATATCATAAACAAATTAGAGAAACATAGAAAATATTAACTATAACATATATGGGTAAGAGAAAAGTTCATGACCAAACAAGGAATAGAGGGGTAAAATGGGTAATTTTGATTACATAAAATTAAAAGAGTTTTCCACCAAAAAAAATCTAATAAAGCTAAAATTAAGAGGGGAACAATTGGGGGAAATGGTTGCAATGTTTCTCTGATTAAGACCTCATTTCCAAGGAATAGATTCAGATTCATATGAAAAAGAATAATTCTCCAATCAATAAATGGTCCAAAAATATTAATAGTCAGGTCTTAGAGGAAAAAATACAGCCTATCAATAACCATATGAAAAATGCTCCAAATCTGTAATGGTTAAATGAAAATTAAAGCACTTCTAAGATTATACCTCATATTTATCAAAGTGACAAAGAGGACAAAAATGAAAATGATAAATGTGAGAGGGGATGTGGGGAAACAGGCACACTGATGGTCTGTTGGTGAACCTGTAGATGGGTACAATCATTCCGGAAAGTAATTTGGAATTATAAATTCAAAGTTAGTCAAAATGCATGCATGCCCTTTAACCCAAGTGTAACACTGCTAGGCCTATACCCAAAAGAGATCAAAGAAAAAGGAAAAAGGTCTTTTAGGTATAAATGGGAATAGGAATCACAATCACGTCACTACATTTTGATAGGTTTATAATATAGGAATCCCTCCAACGACTTTGTGACCTAATATTACAAAAAAGAACCTAGTAAAATGGATAATCTCATTCATTGTTCTAAAAACTACTTGCTGTCCTTAGATATGAAACCCTACAATTTTGTCAAAAAGGATTGCTTCTCAAGTTTTGTAAAAGTTTTTGGTCTTTTCACCTCATCTCCTGGCCTTGAACACAGGATGTGTTCCTATTCTGATAATAAATCCTGCCAATTGCATTCCAAATGCTCCTATTTCTTTCTCTTGGCTGATCTCCCTCTTTCTCTACCCTTCCCTGTCTTGAAAAATATTTTGCTTATCTATCCTAAGTTGCCAAAGAGTTCTGCCAATTGGATGTGTGCTCTAAACAGATTTGAAAACCAAAGGTGGATGATAGGAATCAAAATTTGTTATTAGTGAAAGCAGATTCCTTAGCATGCTAACAAACCACTTTACTTTCACTTCTATCTAGAGTCATTAGACCCTCACTGAAGGTTATGCCTCTACTCTCCGAAAAGATCAAGAGAATTCCCCAGGGGGGCGGCTAGGTGGCACAGTGGATAAAGCACCGGCCCTGGATTCAGGAGTACCTGAGTTCAAATCCGGCCTCAGACACTTGACACTTACCAGCTGTGTGACCCTGGGCAAGTCACTTAACCCCCATTGCCCCGCAAAAAAAAAAAAAAAGAGAGAGAGAGAGAGAATTCCCCAATATATAAAAATATTTGTAGCACTTCTCTGTAGTGGCAAAACAAAAACAATAGCCAAAAACTGGAAATTGAGAGGATGTCTGATAAGTGAGGAAAGTCTAAGTTGTGTGATGGAATAGAACTATACTACAAGAAATGAAGAAACAAATCATTTCCAAAAAAAATAAATGGACTGACATGAACTGATACAGAGTACAGTATTAGTAAACAGAACTAGAACAATTTATACTATAATATCAGTGCTTTTAATGAATGACTTTGAGAATTTTTACAAACTGATGAAGAATAAAATGAATAGAACCAGAAGAACAATTTATACAATAGCAACAACAATACTATAAAAAAACAACTTTGAAAGCTACAAGAACTCTGATCAATGCTGTAACTATTCATGATTCCAGAGGAACTTTAACGAAACTGCTATCCATTACAGAGAAGAAACGGATTTAGGAGACAAAATAAGAAATGTATATTTTATACAGTTATTGAGGGAATTTGGGCTTTTTATTATTCATATTTGTTATTTTAAAAAAACCCTTGTTTTCCTTTTTTTTCCTCAGTGCAGTGAGGGGTGAGAGGAAGAGGAAATATATTTATATTAATTTTTTAATAGAAAGGTGGGGAGGGGGTACTATAGATGTGAAATGTTACCTAACTTTCAGATGAAGTCACTATACTATAAGTTTTACTTAATTGTTTAACTTATGAGGCTTCTCATGAAATGGGAGTGATCTGTAAATGTCTATAATATAAAAACAAAACGTTAATAAAACTTTTTTAAAGTCACTTATTACCTCTAAGCTATCTCATCTGTCAACTAGGAATGATAATATTTATACTACCTACCTCTCAGAGTTTTTTTGAGGGGAGAACTTCGTAAACCAAAAAGGGGGGTTAGGTATAGGTCTTGTGAGTTTACCAACATAAGGAATTCCTTGACAAAGAAACTTCCTTTACTAATGAAGGTCACACCTCTGCAACTTAATAGTTTTTAAGACTATTGCCTAGAACACTGAGGGTTAAGTGACTTGCCTGGGATCACACAACTTCTATTTGTCAGAGGTGAAATTAAGGGATTTAAAACTCAGGTCTAGGGGGCAGCTAGGTGGTGCAGTGGATAAAACACTGGCCTTGGATTTAGGAGGACCTGAGTTCAAGTTCTGCCTCAGACACTTGACACTCACTAGCTGTGTGACCCTGGGAAAGTTACTTCACCCTCGTTGCCCCACTTACAATTTATTTTTTAAAGTTTAAAAAATAAATAGGTCTTTCATGCTCCAAGGCTGGCTTCCCATCCACTATGTTGTGCTGTCTGTAAACCATAAAATATTATATAAATAAGAAGTGTCATTAGGATGATAATCTCATCATCAGTAAAGTTGTCATACTTGTGCCAAGAGATGACAGCTTTTCAGTTTGTTTTTTCTGAACTTAAATACCAAATAAAATGAGTATTTCCCTATACAGAATAGAAAAGGAAAAGATCATACATAAACTATAAATCTTTTATACACACTTTTAAACATACATTTTAAACATATAAAATGTAATAAAATCATTATATAATTTTATATTTCATTATTATTATATCATATATAATAAATTTGACATGTAACTTTCAAATTTGTCTTGTTTATTTGTAATTTCTCTGGCTTTTGGTTCTCCTTTGTAAATTCTAAAAAATGCTTCAATGGCTCTCTTTTCTTTCTTTTCTTTCTTTTTTTTTTGGCAATTCTATGTCTATTCCCTTGCTTTCACCCCCAAAAATGAGGAGGGAGAAAAATATAATCTTTATAACATATTCAAGTACATTGGACATAACCCAAAGTGTATATCTTATTCTGCATCCTGGACTCGTCTCCTTTCAGTAAGGAGGTGGACAGTAAAACTATCATCAGTCCTCTGGAATAGTGACTGATCATTAAAATGACCAGAATTCTTAAGTCCAAGGAGCTTTTTCCTAAATGTTGACATGGAATGGAGGGGACACTTCCTGAGGGAGAGCACACTCCCTCATGGTTTGGAGATCATGGTTTTTGTGCCTCACACTTTGTGGTCTTCTGCTAACCATGTGCCCTTGGGAACTGGAGAAGAAAGTAGCCCTGGAGCATGTCAAAGGGTTACAAGAGGTCCTAGGAAGGGGGTAGTTACAAGGAATGAGATAGGCCATATATAGGAATTAAGTAATGGACATGGATCCCATCTTCTACAAGAATCTTTTCCCAGGGGGCAGGTAGGTGGTGCAGTGGATAAAATACCCACCCTGGATACAGGAGAACCTGAGTTCAAATCCTGCCTCAGACACTTGACACTTACTAGCTGTGTGACCCTGGGCAAGTCACTTAACCCTCATTGCCCTGCAAAAAAATAAATAAATAAAAATAATCCTTTCCCAACCCTTCTTAATTCTAGTGCCTTCCCTCTCTTAATGATTTCCTATTTATCCTGAATATAATTTGTACTTGTTTGCCTACTGTCCTCCCCATTATATTGTAAACTCCTTGAAGGCAGGGACTGTTTTTTGCCATTTTCTGGTATCTTGGTGCTTAACACAGTACCTGACACAAAGTACACAATAAATACTTATTGAATAACTGATTGACTAACTAGATGCGGCATTCCAAAAACTTTAGTTCTACTTGAATAATTCTTAGTCAACTGAAATCCACATACTTCGCTGAACCAGCAAATAACCCATGTTTGGCATTCCCTAGTTGGGTAGGGAGATGGGAGGAGAGAGATAAAATGTTCTGCTTTCTTGTCAACATTCCTGGATAACAGAAGCAACCCTACCTCCCTGGAAATGCTTTACCCTGTCTTCCCAGAGGCCTCTTTAGGGCCCTTTCTCCCAAGAAAGAATTAGGTCCATGTAAGCCCTTGTCTTTTTTTGAAGCAGTCTAACCTCTTCTTCTAGAGGGTCTGTGCTTTACAATGCTCTCTCTGAATGGACAAGTCCTGGTCTACAGAAGCATTCACCTCTTCCCCTGAACAAGTCAACTCATATCCACAGAATGTCTTGGACTCTGAAGCCCTCTCCATCCTCTGCTAGAGCCATCCCAACCCATTCTTCTCCCATAACAGGGGCTAAGCCTCAACAGGTTTTGCCCTCAAGTTAAAAAAAACAACAACTCCCAGGTGTGCTTCTATTCATCAATTTCCCCAATTGAGCAAGATCAAGTGTCACATCTCCTTTTAGACAAAGGAGTCATCACTGTCGTTAACCAATTAACAGGTTACGTTCAGTGTTAATGTACTTTTCTGTCTTAAAATTACTATGAATTGAATTAATGGAGAAAGGCAGCATGACATTGTTTTTTGTTTGTTTTTTGTTTGGGTTTTTTTGCAGGGCAATGGGGGTTAAGTGACTTGCCCAGGGTCACACAGCTAGTAAGTACCAAGTGTCTGAGACCAGATTTGAACTCAGGTACTCCTGAATCCAGGGCCGGTGCTCTGTCCACTGCGCCACCTAGCTGCCCCAAGCATGGCATTGTTAAACAAGCATTGACCATGAAATTCGGACACCTGGGTTCAAACCCAGACTCGAACTCTTATTAGCCATATAATCTTGAGCAAGTCAGTGAACTTGGTCTCTATTTATACATCTGCAAAGAGGGAATGATAGTATTGACACTGCCTATGTCACAAAGTTATCATAAGGAAATTGTTTGGTCAGCCTCAAAGCACAAGAGAAATGGGAGCTATTATAATTGTTCTTTTTAGGATAATGGCACATAGCTATGGCAAGCATACCTTCACCCACAGCTTCCAGAGTAGCCCCATGGTAGTTATGACCTTGAAAGATAATATTCTAGGCCCCCAATTTAAGAGGTTTAAACGTAGCCAAGATATTTAAAGCAACAAAAAGCCACATAACTCCAATAGAAGAATGCTGAAACATCCAGGAAATGACTGGTGCACTGAAAGAACCAAGCTTATTAAATCTCTAAAACTAACCGATCAAGGAAAGGGGCTGACTTTTCGTTGCTATGTTCTTCAAAATAATTCAAGATATCAGAGTTCAAAATAAACAAAACCAAAAACAAGGGTGAAACCACAGTTGTAGTGGAGGCAAAGCCCATCACTCTCTGAAGAGAGTTCTCAGAATTTAAACAGATAGAGTGGGACAAAAATTGATTGGATTCAGTTCAACCAATATGGATTAAAGTTTTACAGTGAACAGATCATTATGTTGGGGAAAATAGCAAGTTAGAAAAAGAAAGATCTCTGCACTCTAGCACTTAATAGTCTACTATAGGAATATGACAGAAAAGAATAACTTGGCATATCCAGTTAGTTATCATGGGAAAGAGAAGCAGAGAATTGTTTTTGGCTATTCTTAGACAAAGACAAAGATAAAAATGGAAAAATTAAATGCAGGAGTGTTTCTATCTAGCCCAAGATTCAGAAGTACTGTCTATATGACTACAGGGTAAGAATACCTGGCTAAGATGTGAATGATAAAGAAGGATTATTATTAAGGGTTAACTTTGTATATAAAGTTGTTATTTTTGGAATATGGGGAAAGATAAAGAATATAACATTAGGTAATAAAAATAGTAATAGTTGATAGCATTTAAATGGTGAGGTTTGCAAAGTCCTCAACAAATATTTTATTTGATCTTCACAACAATCCTATGAGCTAAAATACATTAACTCCCTTTTATAGATGAGGACACTGAAGCTGACTTGCCCAAGGTCACACAGCTAAAAAGTATCTTGAGACACAAATTTAGGATCAGAACTTTCCCTATACCACCTAGTGAGACTACAGACTTGAGATCAAGCTCCAATTCTGACATTATTAATACTTTGTATGACCTTGGCCATGTCATTTGACTCCTCTGAACATGAGTGTGGCATAAAAGATCTCATCTAGGAGAAGTATAACAAGAAAAAGAGATGAAGTGGTATTTTGTGATAGTCCTCACAGTGCCAATGTTTTTGTGACAGTCCTCTGGCATAAAGCAGTCCCTTCTAGGAGAACATAGGCTTCCCCTATTGACTTTTGCTTTCTCCAACTAGGCTCACAGTTCCCTACTTCCTCAGGATAGGTGCAGCTGTCAATATGTTAAATCCCTATCTGGGTATCCAATTTATGTCTAAAGAAAGGTGGTGGGGGGCAGCTAGGTGGTGCAGTGAATAAAGCACGGGCCCTGGATTCAGGAGGACCTGAGTTCAAATCTGGCTTCAGACACTTGACATTTACTAGCTGTGTGACCCTGGGCAAGTCACTTAATCTTCATTGCCCCACAAAAAATAAAGAAGAAGAAAGGTGGTGGACCAGTCAGAGCCATTGGGAAAACAACTTCTTATTGAGTTCAGATGATAAGAATAACATGTGAAACAATAGGAGTCAGTTTAGCGCAAAACTTTCTTGTAAGCTATGGAGGAAAAGGAAAGGAAAAGAGGAAAAGAGAACCCAACTCAGGCATACACACAAACATAAAGTTTAACTCAGTAAGGGAAAAGCTACATTGGGAAGCACAGAGACACAGGTCACTCAGCAAGGAGGAGAGTGCTCCAACAGGCAGGGGAGCTCTTGCTGGAGGGGAGGGGATGTTCCAACTAGGGGAGGATATGGTCCAAAGTGCCCTTGTGAGAGTGAGATTCTTATATTCTGATTTTGGGTGGACTTTCCGGAACCGACCGAAAAAAAGATCATTTGGTGAGTTTGTTATCAGGAAGAAAAACCAAACTAGTGGTAGACAAAATATTATTTGGGGGACCCAGCTGTACCAACCTTTGAAAAACATTCTTATCAGTATTTTTCTATGGGTATGTTCTATAAGCTTACAGACTCCTGTAAGGGGATACAGTCACAATGGCCTCAAAACCAACAGGCCTAATCTTATAACAATGGTTTCCTTGCAAAGAGTCTATAATCAACAGTCTCTCTTAAAGGAAGGTTGTCATAGTGGTCTCAAAACAACCATGCCCTATCTTATAACAACTGGACATATAGCAAGAGTGAAGAATAACAGATGACCAGAACAAGTGTCGGTTTGTCACCTGGGAAACGTTTGGGTTTTTTTTTTTTAATGAAATAGGGTTTCATGAATAACTTCAGAAAGACACAGCTCATAATCACATGGGATCCAAAGGCATTGTTGAGGTGAGTTCTGCACTAATGAGGAGATCCCAGATCCAACCAAGTATCCTGGCAAAATAAGAATATTCATATTTTTATTACCTTTCTAGTACTGCTAGTCACTACTATTACTAGTAGTTATTGTTGTCAGGAAGTTCATAAACCTCAAAGAAATACAGAAATGTGAAGGTCCAATTCAACAATTATCCAGTATAAAGATGATAAACAGTGCATCTCCATGGTCCCTTACGGTGCTAAAATTCTGAATTTTTAATATGGTGGCTCTCAATTAAATCCAACCGCGAAAATCTAATTTTACTAGTGTAAGGGGCTAAAATTCTATCTATGATGTCTAAAATCTAATGAGTGGTCGCTTTAAATGAGAAGCTTTAGCAAGAGTTTAGACTTTTAAATATTTATTAAAAGTACATCAGAAGTTGGTGAGGAGAGAGAGAGGTAAAAATCTAACTATCTCTAAGAGACCCCAGCATCCAACCACCCAAACTGAGGTCAGGAACCCAAGAGTGCAACACTTCTGCTGCTCTTCCCAGAACCTCCCATGAAACAGGAAAAAGGACCATCCACACACACACAGCTCCAAGCTAATTGGCTGGTAACTTTTATTGAGAGGACCCATGAGCAAACTTCACTTCCTGACACCAAACTGACCTTCAAAACCCCAGAAAAGGTCACTTTAAGATGCTAAAGTCACATGGTTTCTAAATCACGTGCTTTCTCCTCATGGCAGAGCTTCCCTGCAATATCTTTCCAGCAGGGGTATCATTCCAATTCTCACACTAGCTATCACCATGAAATAATGAGGTTAATTTTATCTATATGGATACCTCCTCTACTAAGAGACTATAACCCTTCCACTTGTTAATAGATGGTTTAGTCTACTTCTCTGGGGGGTCAAGGGGAAGCAGCACACTGGTTATACCTTTTTTTTTTGGTGAGGCAATTGGGGTTAAGTGACTTGCCCAGGGTCATACAGCTAGTAAGTGTCAAGTGTCTGAGGCTGGATTTAAACTCAGGTCCTCCTGAATCCAGGGTTGGTGCTCTATACACTGCACCACTTAGCTGCCCCTGGTTAACCCTTTATTCAAGTTCTTTTCTGAATATAGCTGGCATGGTGATTAAGCATATGTCTATATGATCCTAACACAGGCCCATGTATGAAGTCCTTCCCACTTGATAAAACCTACAAGGGCTTGTACTCTGTGGTACTCTGTTGGAAACACAAGGGCACCTCCTAGAAATATTAGAAGACAAAACTAGAAGAGATTTTTTTCAAAAGTGGCCCAATAAATTAGGTTTGTTGCTTTATAATTTTATCTTACATCATCTGAAAACTGTGAACCATGAAGCGGGCTCCTGCCTAATCTGAACATGAGAATTCCGTGCGAAACCATAGAATTATCGGATTGTAGAGATTGCTGTAATTCAAGATGAATACCTGCCCCCACCATGATGATTAATTGAGTTTCAGATTCTTGCTTTTTTTATTTCAAGCCTTCTTGAATTTGATCTGAGAATGAATTATAACCTAAGCTTGGGAAAAGTTGTGGGTTTTTTTTAAGAAAGAATCTTGAAGAACTTAATTTATGTGCATATGTGTATGTGATACCTTCAGCAAAACCCAGACACCAAGGAAAAACCATATTGTGGCAGGATTTATGTGACACACAAATTCCTCTCTTCTTTATCCCTTTTTTTCCTGAGCTTCCCAGTCTTAGGTGTGTTACTTAATGTTCAAATTGCTAAGGGGAAAGGAGTTAAGACAGGAGGAGAGAACAAGACAGCAAGTTAATTAGTACCAGAAAAGGAAAAGGAAAATAGTAGCAAGGGCTAATTATATAAATAGAAGAGGCTCTTTTTTCAACTTCATGGCAAAGAAAAAAGAATAACAGTAACAGCTATAGAAAAATGACAGATCCCAAATTGTTTCACTAACAAAGGGGTAGCTAAGATTAAATTGATTGCCAAAGAAACAACAAAGATTCCTACTATAGAATCTGGAACTAAAAGAAACCATAGAGGTGATCTACAAAGTTCTCATTCTACATATAACCTGAATCCCAAGCTATGGGATTCTCTCCTCATTGGCAGAGATCAATGACCTATGCCTATTTGATAGGCAGGGTAGAATTGGAGAGAAGAGACAGGCTCAGTCCCTTGACTTTCATCCAGTTCTTGAGTTTCTTCAAGTTCTTGGGTGCTTCTGGTGTCCATCTTAAGGAGAGATGATGGACAATACCACCTGACCTCTTACTAGAAAATTATTATTTCCCTGCAGGAAATAAAATCTCCCTTGGAAAAGGTGGGGGAAAGGCTAGAGATGTCTATTCTGCCTCCTTTCAAGCCTCATGTGACCCTCCCATGCTATATGTGAGGGAGTCACTACATATAGATAAATAAGAGAAAATTAGATTGTAAACTCTTTAAAGGCAAGGACTATCTTTCACCTCTTTTCATAATCCCCAGCACTTAGCAGAGCACCTGGTACATAGTAGTCACTTAATAAATGTTTACTGAATTGAATCAAATTGAAATGAAATCCAGAGGAGTAAAATGGCTTGTGCACACAGGTCACAAGGCACAGAGGGAATAACAGAGCCAGACTTCCAACTAAGGACCTCTGACTCCAATGCTTTTTTTCCCCTGCATTGCCAAGCACAACACCTAGCACATTTTCCAAATACAATAAGCAGTAAATGTTTTACAATTAATATCACTTTTGTAAATTTTATGATCTTCATCAATTATGTTTCATGACTTGTAGTGTAGGGACTTTTAAAATAATTGATTTTAGATTGGTAAAGAGTAAATAGGCTAAGAACCAAACTATGATGGTAATCCAGACTTTGTATTTTGCTAAATAGTGGGTTCCTATCAAAGATATTTAAATAGGAACATAATGAAGTAAAAGTATGGTTTTAAAAAGATTAATCTGGCTTAGGTTACAGGTTGAATTGGAGAAGGGACAAACTAAAGACAAGGAAAAAAATTTAAGAGACTACTCCAATAGTTCATACTTCATATGCTAAAAGCCTAAATTAGGATAATGAGAATAGGAAAGAATATAGATTAACGTGAGCAACATTTTAAAGTAAGAATCAATAGGGCTTGGTGAATCACATTAGTAGGAGACTAGAGAATTTCAGGGCTGAAAGGGACTTTTCTCTTTTGGGTCACATTCTTTTACCCCCAGTCTTGAGAGATGGGACAGCATTATCCCCTATTTCTTTAGACCCTTCTTTTTTGTTTTTGCTTTGAGGTACTTTTTATATTCTTTTCAAGTGTCATCCTGCTACACACTCTAACCTTGCTTTGGAATCACAAAGATGGAAACACTTTACCAATGTTCCACCAGCTACTGAGGTCATGGAGGTAGGGGTCCTTGGCATTCCTCACAAAGAATTTGGGGAAGAAGAAAAGGGGAAAGGAAGCCCGGTGAAGAAATGGAAAGTTTGGGTCACCCTCCATCTTGACAGCATGCTGACTTTGCTGAGCTACATTTGTCCTCTTTTCTCCCCTTCAAAGATTCTTTTTTTTTGGGGGGGGGGGTGAGGCAATTGGGGTTAAGTGACTTGCCCAGGGTCACACATCTAGTAAGTGTTAAGTGTCTGAGGCCAGTTTTGAACTCAGGTCCTCCTGAATCCAGGGCCAGTGCTCTATCCTCTGTGCCACCTAGCTGCCCCCCCCCTCAAAGATTCTTAAAGTTGCTGTTCTACGCCAATGATGCTGTAGAAGTGAGAGAAGTCCATACCGTACTGAGTGCCCACTGCAGAATAACCAGTGACATGGTCTGTTGAACATCGTTCTTCCCTCGTTGACTCAGAATTGGGAAAGATGCTATCCCCTTTATTTTTGTCCTCCTACTCCCTCCACCTGTGTTCTCTACTATCCTCTATGTAAAAAAAATGCGTAGTCACTAAAGGGTCTCTCATATTTGATGTCAACTGTGGAATGAGTGGTTGGAAAACTGAGCAGTTCTAAACAAAAATGGAAAACCTATCTAGCACCTAATTTGAGGTTCATGGTGCAGAAGCTGCAGAGTAATGATTAGCTTACCCTTGGAGTAATAAATGTGGGCATGCTAGTCGGCTATAATTTTCCTTAACTAGTTTAGGGTGATAATCAGGAAAATTCATGAACAGCAAGAGATAAGGAACTCAACAACAATCAAAGAAATTTACCTTAGACTAGCAGCCAAAGCATTTTGCAAGATAAAGGTATAATCCTGTGTTTCCTCTCTCAAAGGCTATAAATTGGGTCTCTTGATTCACAACCTAATGTTGCTTGACAGAGTTAGATATAGGAATTATCATCAGAAAGGGATGTTTTAAATAAGGAATAAATAGGAAGAAAAAAATGTTGAAGCCCATCCATGTAGATTGAAGGAGGTGGGGATCCAGCAAAAGCTGTAGAGAATGAAATATCAGAGATGGAGAACTAAGATAGTAAAATATGGGAAAGCAAAAGTCCCCCAACTCTTTTCTTCCTTGAGAGCTACTCTTCCTTTCCCTAACATTTTAAGACACAACAAAGGGGCAGCTAGGTGGAGCAGTGGATAGAGCACCGGCCCTGGAGTCAGGAATAGCTGAGTTCAAATCCAGCCTCAGACACGTAACACTTACTAGCTGTGTGACCCTGGGCAAGTCACTTAACCCCAATTGCCTCACTAAAAAAAAAAAAAAAAGACACAACAAAGAAGTACTTAAGTCCTTTAAGTAAAGTCACTGAAGAGAACACGCAAAAGGTGACTGACTGTCAAATATTCCTTTTAAAAAGGAATCCCAACAAACCAGAGTCACAAAGAAGCAGTGGTCCATGGAGATAGATATGAAAAGGCTTCAAAATGCAATAGATTTTCAGGTAAGTCCCAGTCTGTTGCTTAAGGATCTTTATTATAATTAGTGTCACAGAGAGACCAAGAGAGGAGAGAGTTGGGGAAGGGAAGTGTGGTATTAATGCCAATGACCCCCCAAAAGACCAAGGAGATTAAGAACTGAGGAAAGAATGCTAAATGTTTATATTTAATGATCAAGAGAACAAAAACATTTCAGTAGAGGGGTAAAGAAAAAAATTACAAAGGCTTAAGGAGTAGATAGTAAATTTATGGAAGTATCGGGTACGACTCAAGAAATTCAACAGTGGATATAGGAGAGAAAAGAAATTATGACTTGTGAAGGCATCAGTCAAGCAAAGGTTTGGTTCATCTTTACATTTAAAAATAGCAAAGATTTTATGTATGTTAGAAGGCAGAGGGAAAGAATACAGTGAAGAGTGAGAGATAGTAGAGAACAGAAATAATTGAAGTAGTGGAATCTCTGAAGCAAAAGGAATAGGAGAATAGAAGGAATGTCCATTAACTAACTCAATCTCTAATATCAGTGTGACTAGTTTTCAAATAAGCCAATGCAGGATGCAAAAAGTATAAAACTATTGTTTTCTGGAAGCTACGATGACAATGGAGGGAAAATACAGTATGAAGAGACAACAATGGGGCAGCTAGGTGGCGTAGTGGATAGAGCACTGGCCCTGGAGTCAGGAGTACCTGAGTTCAAATCCAGCCTCAGACACTTGACACTTACTAGCTGTGTGACCCTGGGCAAGTCACTTAACCCCAATTGCCTCACTAATAAAAATTTTTTTAAAAAAAGAGAGACAACAGTACATAGGATTTAATGGTGAAATAGGATATTTTAACCTGGCAAGAGTTGGCAAAATATGGGCCTTCAGGCCAAATCTGGCCTCTGCCTGCTTTTGTGCTGACCCGTGAGCCACAAATAGTTTTGACATTTTTTAAAAATATTTTTAATCTAAAAATTATTCATATCTCAAAGTCAGGCCAAGGGCTAGATTTGACCCTCACACCAAATGATAAAGAATGTTGACTGTGGGGGGGCAGCTAGGTGGCACAGTGGATAAAGCACCAGCCCTGGATTCAGGAGGACCTGAGTTCAAATCCGGCCTCAGACACTGACAGTGAGGAGAGAAAAACAGAGATCAACAGTAACTTGGTGCCCATCTCAGAGGAGCTGGATAAGTCCACAGGACTTTGGAAGCTCTGGCTGAAACATAATTTGTCAGCACAAAGAAGCAGACCAGACTCTATAGAAAAATTGGATGACACCAGCAGATAACAAGTTTTGAAGATGTGGGGAATGAAGATGAAAATGCTTTTTGCCTGTCATAAGAGAACAGAGAAATTTTAACCAAGCTATTTGACAATTTTGTTGCTTTAAGTGAAAGTTGATTTTTAATTGATAAATTTTGTTTCCACAAATCACATACAAACACCTAGCACATTCCCAATTAAATCCTCCACAATGTACAATCCCAGAAAACAGTTAAGTTGAACATAAAGGAATGGTTTCAATATCCTACCTTATATTTTCGTTGCTTTCCAGTCCTTCAAAGAAAGGATGGGAAACTTATAATGATTAATTATTTGTACAATGTTTTTCGACCTATGTTTTGTTGCTGTTTAAAATCCCACCTTCCTTCCTAGTAGAATGTAGCTTTTTGAGGACTGGAACTGATGTCATTTTTAAGCTTTGTATCCCCAATGCCTGCTTAGACTGAAGCATCCTATTTTCCCCCTTTCTTTTCTTCTTTCTTTCTTTTTCATTTCTTTTTTTTGTTTGTTTGAGTATTTTTGCACAAAATGACTAATATAGAAATGTTTTATATGATCACGTATGTATAACCTATATCAGATTACTTATCATCTTAGATGGGGTGGAGAGAAAGGGGAGGAGAGAGAAGAAAGGATAGAATCTGGAACTCAAAACAAAAAATGAATGTTAAAAATTTGTTTTTACATGTAATTTGGGGGGAAATAAAATATTATTAAAAAATGAATACCTTCTGAGTTGAATTGAATCTGCATGTCTAGGTATGGAGGGAAGAACTCTAATTAGGGACCTGATTAATTCTAGCTATGCTACTTACTACCTGTGCAAACACAAGTCACTTAATCTCTCTAGACCTCAGCTTGCTCATGAGTAAAATAAAAAGGTTGGACTTAGATGACCAATATACATGTAGGCACCTTATCTCAAAAAAATGAGTCCATGAATGTATAATTTGAAAATGAACAAAGAAAAAATGTAAGTGATATGGAAAAAAGGGAAATCAAAAATATCAGAGATTTGTAAATAGTGATAGAACTCTCTGGAGAGTTAAAAGGGTTAGGTAATATCCATGGTCAGAAACCCAGTTCAACAGAAAGAGAGTTAGATAGTAAAAGCAAAAAAAGAGGAACATTTATATCTAAAAGTATCAATTATCTGAAGGAGATGGTTGACAATGATTGCTACAGAAAGCATTTTAAGAGGATAGCCCTATTTATTTTCTGTTTTATTATTAGTTGTAGTTTGAAACACAACCGGAATGATCTAGATGCAATGAATGTATATTTAGTTACTATGCTGTCAGGACCTATTAAGCCTTTTACTTTAAAGGTTTCTCCCTACAACTAAGTGAAAGTTCCATGACAAAACCCCTAAGAGCAGACCCGTTTTATAATAATAGCCTAGGTCAGATGAAACTTGGATTTTCTTCCAAATGTAAACTTGACCTGGGTGGGTAAGGAACTTTACTGATAATCATGAGCTTAATTAATCCAAGTAGAATTTCAAGTACATACTGCCTCTCACTCTTTTTACACCAACATTTGAACTCCTGCATTGCTGTAACTTTGTTTTCATCTGGGGCATTGAGATCAAATTGAATTCATGGCCCATGGATCCACATAGCTAAAGCAGAAAAAACAACTTACACATCAGGCATTTAAATGTTTTTCAGAGGTAGACCACCTTTTCGGGGCCATGTGTGGCATCAAGGTGACTGTTAGTGACCTCTATGAATCCTTACTACTTGTCTCTGTCTTCATTTTTTGTCTTCTTTTGTTGTTTCTCTTCTGCTTTTTTCATCCCCTCTTCCCTAACCCCTTTTTCCTCTACTCTTCTTCCCTCCTTCTCTCCCTGGTCAGCTCTCAGGCACTACTTTGAATTCATCTAGTGATGAGAGGACTAAGGGGGTGGTTGGCTCCTGTGCTAAATGCTACCAAAACTGTCAAGAGAAGTAATTCTCCAAATACGGTCCTCAGACTTAACTGGTGGTTGTATGTCACCACCACTGAGTTAGCAAAGAATTGGAGTGAAGGCAGTGTTGGAAAGGAAGGAAGAGAGAGAGAGAAAGAGAGAGAAAATCTAAATCCATGACAATTGTCCAACAAAAAAGGAGGACACTGATATCTGGAACCAGAAAATAGAATAAATAATTCTACCCAAGTTCCTGCTCGATAGCACAGAGATAAGGATTGAACATATGATTTGTTATAGGGAACTCTAAGTTAAAGAAATGCCTTCTACCAATGCAAGTCAGCACCTTCTCTGTCTTAGAGAATTACGTCTAGCCCTGAGAGGTTAAGTGTTTATAAAGCTAGTATGTAATACAAGTAAGACTTGAACCCAGGTCTTCCTGACTTAGATACCAGTCCTCTCTCTATGACTCCATGCTGTCTCCTATTTCCAGCTCCACTGTATCTACACATGGATGCTCATCTTTGACAGCTGCTGAGACAAGAACTCTCTCAATTTTAAAGTGTTGTTATTGCCTGGGGCTGCATAGACTCACAGAGCTAGACCTGATCCAAGAAATCTGGGTCTCTAGACTCCTAGTTCACAGTTCTTTCTCCCACATGATATGGATCAGTAATTAAGTGAATAATTTACATTCCCACCGCTGGACATGTAGAGAAAAGGAAGACCGAAGGTGACAAGAGTGAGGAGACAAGAACTATTCAATTGGTCCCCATTAAAATGAGAATAATCTTCATACGCTCTCTAATGTAAAAATGAAAGAAATATAATCACAAGTTTTCATCACTATGGTTTTAATCATTTTCCAACAGATTCTTTTCTTACACTTCATTTCACAGAATCTAACTCCAAAGGACTAGGGCTGATGTCGCCCAAAGGCAAATACACAAATGTGAGTTTGGGGGAAAAAAGCATCTTCTTACAGGAAAAAAATCTCTTTAATTTAAAGGAAAAAAAATAGTATTAAATGGAGAGCATGAGTGTGTTATGCCATTTTCATGCAAGATATCTGAGACTTTTGGGGGCAGCTAGGTGACACAGTGGATAAAGCACTGGCCCTGGATTCAGGAGGACCTGAGTTCAAGTCCGGTTGCAGACACTTGACATTTACTAGCTGTGTGACCCCAGGCAAGTCACCTAACCCTCATTGCCCCACCAAAAATCAAAACAAAATAAAACAAAACAAAACAAAACAAAACAAAAGATATCTGAGACTCAAATATATTCACTATCAAAGGCAGAGATGTTAGTTTAAATTTAGAAACCAATCAGAACCATTCCCTACCTCCATCTCTCCCTAATATTAGCTGACAAAAAGTCCTTAAGACTATACCTTTAAAGGGCCACTAGGTGTCACTAAGGTTAGAGACCTCTCCCACTCCTACCTTTCACCCGCTGCTCCTGCTTCTGCCCTTTAAGACCAAGAAAACATCTAATTCCTCTTCCATGTCATTGTCCCTCAAATACTTGGAGACAACTATCACTGTTCCCCATAAGTCTTCTCCAAAATAAACATTCCCAATTCCTCCTTTTATTTTGCAAAAATTATCTAACATAGCAAAAAAAAAAAAGGGGGGGGGAGGAGACTTTCCTTGGTATATGGCAATTAACAAAAAACAATCTGCAGAAAATAAATGCTTTAAGTACTTTATCGTATTCACTGCATGCAAATAGGACTGCTAATTAGAAAGTAATATCTGTTCAATAAAAGAGGCCTGGAAGAACACCTAATAGAAAATAATTTATTGGGTTTTAGTTTTACTATATGTTTTTAACAATTATAATTTATATCTTTGTTCAGATCCTCCCCTTTCCAACTGGTGAGGTTTTAGCATACATGCTTTGACCACCCCCCTAATCCACCTTAATGTACATGATGAAAAGATTTCTTTTACCGGAACTGGGGGTCCTTTGGCACTGCATAACTGGTGTTCTTGCATCTAGAGCCAGCATTACAAAGGAGGCTTTGGACAAAGGGATAAACTCCTTGGCTTGGCAAGTTCCGGGGCTGCAAATAACCTATGTACAAATACAAGAAAGAAAAAAGCAATGAAACCATAGCAGAGACAACATGGAACAAAAACAGCTATTTAAAGTGTTTTTAGACAGATTTCCCATAAAGTACTGGGGTATAGCGGAGATACCCCTGAATTATTTATTGATGGTGAGACAAAAGTTCTGTATCTAACTCTATCCATTAGCTAGTTGGGCAGACTTTGAAAAGCAAATACAATTACCATGTATGCTAAGCACTTAGGGACAAGGGATATAAAGAGAAAAAGAAAAATATCCCCTGCCATCAAGGAACTTAGAATCTATTGTCAAATCCCTTTGCCCTCTCTATGACTTAGTTTTATCACCTGTAGAATGACTGGAACACAAGAAATCCCCATATCTGGAAGGTACCAAAAATTCTACACTCTCCAGAATATAAACATTGTCAGAGCTAAAACGTCCTCATAAGGAATTACCCATGATTCTTGCAAATAACCCTTATATTACAGGTGATGGGAGATGGGTGAAGGATCCTGTTTTTGTAGCTCTCCAAGAAATTTCCTACCTAATAATTTCTTCTCTTGCAAAATCAGAACCCTTTATTCCCAATTCCCAAATTACCACCAGTAGCAATTCACTACTATTCAACAAGCATTTACGTCCAAAAAGACCAAAAACCCATGAAACACTATATGTCAGTTATTTACCCCCTTTTTGTTCAGCATATACAAAACATGGGAGAAGTGATGTGGTATAGTGGAAAGATAGCTCTCCTTGGAGTTAAAAGGACATTAAGTTCAAATTCTGGCTCACACTGGCTGTGTGATCCTCAGCAAGTCACCCAACTACTCAGTGAAATTCTTTCTAAGACTTTTTTTTGGGGTTTTGTTTTTCAGGGCAATGAGGGTTAAGTGACCTGGCCAGGGTCACACAGCTAGTAAGTGTCAGGTGTCTGAGGCTCAATTTGAACACAGGTCCTCCTGAATCCAGGGACAGTACTTTATTCATTGCACCACCTAGCTGCCCTGTGTTTTGTGGTTTTTAAAATGCCACTACCCATTTTACAACTGAGCTAACAAAACACAAATAAGAGAAACAATTTGCTTATAGTCACAAATCCTATAAGTGTCAGGGATAGGATTTGAACCCAGATCTTTCCTGACTCAAAATCAATTATTCTTTTCACAATACTACCCTATCTCTGTGTTGTATTTCATCTTCCCCTAATCCCTTTCTCCACCTCCCAATCCTTCCCCTCTACCAGTAAAGAAAATATTTTTTGTGCATTAGATGTCATAATAGTGAATTCCTCAAATATCTTGTTTCACTGTGTAAATTACCTTAGGCCATGAAAGTCTATAATAGTTGGAGGACAAGCTTAGTAAGTGTAGAAAGAGGGAATGTACTCTACCAAGTTGGAAGGGTATGAAGCATGGGGCACTAGGATATATCTGCCACCTGGAGTTCTGCCTGACTGTATTCAAACATGTTTTTCTCCAGTTATTTTTGTTTAGTTCTTTTAGTCATGTCCAGTTCTTTATGACCCCATTTGGGGTTTTCTTGACATGGATACTGTATTGGTTTGCTATTTCCTTCTCCAGCTCATTTTACAGATGAGGAACTGAGGCAAACATTGTTAGTGACTTGCCATTCTAAAAGACCACCCACTAAATTCTAGAAGTGCTATCTGTATCAGTGAAAGAAGTGCCTCCCCAATGAGAGTGCAACTCTTTAAAATATTGAAATAAGTATGTTATTATTATACATTAATTTTTTTCTATTAAAATACATCCAAATCTAGTAAGTCATATGCAAGGAGGGATTTTGATACAGATAGAAGTCGCTTCATTGTTCTAAAATAGTTTGGATTTTCAAAATGGCCTCATGTTCCCCAGCATCAAAACATAGAAAATGTATAGCTTTTATCAAAATGCTTGCTTTTTCAATGATGGGAGGGAAGAGGGAAGAGAATTTGGGACTCAAAATCATAAAACAAAAGAAAACAAAACACCAAAGGTTAAAAATTGTTTCTATATGTACTTGGGAAAAAACAAAATATTAAAAATTTTTAAATGGGCGGTATGGAAGAGAAAACTATATTAAAAACAAAAACAAAAAACCCCCCCCAAAAAAATACATCCAAATCCCTGAACTGCTGGGTATCAAAAAAATTTTAAGGATTTTAAAACAGGGGTATAAATACCACCCAAACTATCCTTGAGTTTCAGAGGACCCCTTTCTTCTGGAAACTGAATTTACATAATAGTTAAGAAGGAAAAAGAGAATTACTATAAAATGAAGTAATCAGAACCAGGAAAACAATGTATATGATCACAACTATACTCAAGAAATAAAAACAACAACAAAACAAATGAAAATGAATGCTACAAAATTATAATGACCAAGCGGTGCCCTAAAGAAAAGATATGAGAAGGTACCTTCTCCCTAACCCACTCCTTCTTTGAAGAGGGGAGGAATATAGGAGTACAACAATGCATATAACTTCAGACTTTTTGATATATTTGTTAGGTTAGCTGAACTTTTTCACCTCTTTTTTTGTTATTGTTGTGGGGTGGCTCTAAGATTAGAGAAGAACGTAATAGAAATTTTTTCTGATATGAAAACAAATATCATTAAGGTTTTTGGGGGGAGGGGTTTTTAAAGAAACATAAAGAGCACCTATATAGCATTGGAGATTGGGGAGAAATATTTGCATTTGTTCCACTGTTGAAGGATAAATCTAGACTTTTATCTCTCATAATATGAATGATAGAAATTAATCTATGATGCATAGAGAATGTCATTTTACTGGGAAGCTTTTTTTATGTGGACTAAACACCTTTAATTCCTTCAACAGGTCTTTTATGGTATGGTTTCTAATTTGCTCATCTGGACATGATAGAACTGGATATAATGTTCTAGGACTGACCAGAGCAGAGGACAGTGGGAAATAGGGATATTTAGAATTAAAAATAGACTTGGGGAAACAAGACAGATCTTCAAGTATCTGAAGGACTGTCATATGAAAGAGTAATAATGCTAGTTTTACTTGGACTTGCCTCTCCCCATCCAATCCATCACACACTGATGTTCCTAAAACACAGGTCTGACCATGTCATTCCTCCACTTATGAAGTTTCAGTGCCTCTAAGATAAAATACAGGCTACTCTAGCATTAACAACCTGGTACCAACCATTCTTTCTAGACGACTTTTATATTTTTGTTGAATGACTGGTTGCCTACACAGTCTATTTCAGTTTATTGGGAAGAAATTTTGGCTACAGCAATGCCTTCTCGATGCTTCAGTCTAAATTAACTCTACATTTGGCATATGTAGACTGATTCCAGTTTGTGTGTGGGTTTCCCCAAACTACTTTCTTTTCTAATGAATGAAATTAAACATATCAAAGGATTGGATTTTTATTATTCTCATTTATATTTTTACTTTTCATACTTTTTCCAAAACTTTAATCCATCAAGAATAAGTGATTTAATCAGTGTTGATGGTCCCCCTACCAAAGCAGACCACAAACCCTCTAGCAATTTAGTAGACAGCCTTTAAGAGTTTCAGCAACTAAAAAATTGATTACAGGGCAGCTAGGTGGCGCAGTGGATAGAGCACCAGCCCTGGAGTCAGGAGTACCTGAGTTCAAATCCGGCCTCAGACACTTAACACTTATTTGCTGTGTTACCCGGGGCAAGTCACTTCACCCCAATTGCCTCACTAAAAAAAAAAATTTTTTTTTTTAAATTGATTACCCTGTGGTCAACCTGGTAAAAAGACCCTCCAAACTCAGCTACCTTGACAGTGGATAATAGGTATAGAGTTCACTACCAGGCCTTTCCACTCCAAATCTTTCCAGTTTACTAAGACTTACTAGAACTGGTATGGCACTGTCCTTAAAAATCCAGCCTTATCCAAATGTTCCAGTGAGAAATCACATGAGGTTTGGTTTGATTTTGCTTTTTAATAAAAGGAAAGTAAATATTATACTTACAGTTATCTCTGTGTCTTGGAGGTTCCTGGAAGCGGATCACAGTCAGAATTAGAAATAATGTGCATGGCCAGAGAAATTCAGAGAGGGATAGGACCTGGAAAAGGGATGCAAGTAACAATGTTAGAAGCTTGTGGAGATAATGCTACTCACAAAGGTGAACTGATATGGTTACCAGTCATATTATAACAACAACAACAACTAGCATTTACACAGTGTTTAACCCTCACAACAACCCTGCAAAGTAAGTGCCATCCTTGTCCTAATTTTAGATATAAGGAAACTGAGGTAGATAGAAGTTAAGTGACTTGCCCAGGATCACATAGCTATTAAGTTGCTAAGACTGGATTTGAACTCATGTCTTCCTGACTCCAGATCCAACACAAGATCCATTAGTAGAGACCAACAATTCAAGGGGTAAAAGGCAAATGGTATGAACTAGTATCAGCCAATGTGTCCTTTGCAGAATCCTAAGGTTCCATGAATTAAGGGATTCCAAGAAAGGGGGGGGAAAGTTGTGATCCAACAAAAACAGATGATTCTTCTACTTCATCGTCTGGGTTGTCATGCACAGTGTATATCCTCATCTGATATAAAGAAGCATTAGAACTTAAGAATAATCATGTAACCTGAAAGTTGGCATCTAGAATTTAATCACTGAATGCCTGATTACCTGAAGCAAACAGGGTTAAGTGACTTGCCCAGGATCACATAGCTAGCAAGTGTCTGAGGACAGATTTGAAATCAGGAAGATGAGCCTTCATGACTTCTGGCCTGACACTCTATCCCCTATCTAACTTATAGTCTTAGGGAGTTGTTTAGATAACTCCTTAGGGGTGAAAGACTTTCCTATGATCACCCATGTGTTAGACTAGGACCCAAGTCTTCCTGAAATTTTGAACAGCACTCTGTCTACTACCCAATGCTACTTATGTGTTTGTTATAAGAAACATTTTTTACAGTCCTTATGATACTATAAAGATATTTACAAACAAAATCCATGGAATCTAAAGACAAATTTCTCATACTATTTAAGCCAATGTATGATTAACTAAAACCATTTCCCCCCCAAAAAAATAGCTTTTTTACATAAATAATTTAGTATACATGAGTATAATATAAATAAACATACATAAGTAGAATATAAGCTCCTTGAGGACAAGAACAGCTCTGTTCTTGTCTTTGTGTCCCTAGTACTTAACACAACTCCTTGCATGTATCAAGTGTTTTAAAGGGGTTCATCGAACTGAATCTGTTTTTGAATTGAACTCTCGAAGGAGGGAAGACCATGTGTAGATATTACTAAGTTGCCTAAAATATTATTAAATTTCTTTCTATGTAAGATACTGAATAGTGAGCAAGTGTTCCTTCCTAAGAACTTACCATCTCTCATACCAACTCATGCTAGACTACCATTATAATATAGCTGACTAGGATGTAGAATTGCATACATCAAGGCCTAAAGTACTCTTCCAGAAACATAAAAGCTACATATAATAAAATTGTGATATTATAGAGTGTTTTAGACAGGTATTAATCCACTAAAATGGAGAGCAATCACTCTACCTCAAGTAAAAGACAAAACCTGAGCCCCGGCTTTGCTATTTATTTGCACATAACTCATTTTACCCCCCTCCTTGAGTCACAGTTTCTTTATCTCTAAAGCTGGGGGTACTAAGAGCTATGAAGTCCTTTGAAAACTATAAAGCACTATACAAATTTAAAGTACTCTTGTAATTCCAACATTATCACCTGGAAGAAATTAAGGACTTTTTTTTTGGATGACCATAAAGTGTTCATATCAAAGGCCTTGGGCGTAACCATGAGTCTGTCATGCAAGGAAGATGAGTACCAGAAAAGTGTGTCAAATAAGTCATTCCTGAAATCCTGCCCCTGCCCCTATCTAAAAAGCTTTGAAACAGTAATAAAATGGTTTGCCCCATAAAAGTGAGAGAGTGTTGTATAGTGAAGAGAAATCTGACCTTGGGGCTAGAAAGAACCAGGTTCAAGTCCTAACTCTGAGATACATACTGGCAGTGTGAACCTGGGCAAATCATTTACCTTCTGAGGAATTTAGGCATATCTGTAAGACTATAAATTGTAGAGGATGGATAGGGGGGATTTCCTATTTTGGGAATTCCCTTTGTCATTGGAAGCACAAATCCAGCCCTATCCCTATGTAATAAATATTCTGATAAAACATTAAATACACTCCTACATTTCTATAGTACTTTAATACTGACAAAATATAAACATTTTCTCATCAGATCCTGCTAACAACCCTGTGAAGAAAGTAAAGTATTATTATCTCCATTTTACTGATGAAGACCATAAGTCTCAGTGCAGTGTCCAACTGTTAAGTAGGGCTGCTGACACTAGTCCATTGCCACCAGTGGAATGCTCTCTACTACCAATTGATCAATCAATCAACATTTATTAGGTACTTACTATGTACCTAACACTGTGCTGAGTATGAGAATACAAAAAGAGGCAAAAGATGGTTCCTAATCTCAAGGAGGTTGTGACCTAATGGATTATAATACAAAATGAGTTTTATAGACCCAAAGTGTGAGATGAGAAACAAAATACAACCCCTAAACTCTTTTCATATCTTTCCTTGTATCCTTCTTGCTTAGCAGTGTGCCCAGCACATATTAGGTACTTAGCAAATGCTTGTTGACTGACTAACCTTTTCAGAGAAAGTAAGGACAACCTTTAATAGGGCCTGAAGTTCACTGATGAAATACAACAAAATGAAATGAAAGAAGCATATTCACTTACACTCAGACTTCACACAGCACTTCTTATCATTTATCATTTTATTTCATAGTTAAATGTGTATGTGATGTAGAGAGGAACCTAGCTGAAAGTAGAAATCATGTTTTCTTAAATCTTATTTCATCCCTCCCACATTTCTCATTGCCTAGTTCAATGCTTCTATACCAAGCAGGCACTTAATAGATGGCTAGTATAGACAAAGTTAACAAAACACCATTCTTATATATGTAGCACAATACCATGAGACTATTTTCATACTTCCATGATTCCAGAGCATGTTTCATGTTTATTTTCATCTTTTCTAGAAAGAATGTTAATTAGTATGTGAAAAAAACAGCAAACAAGAACCCAAGAATCCGGGCATATGCAAGTTTCGCTAGCAGATTTAAGTGAGAACATGATTATTTCAGAATCTGATGTTTTGAACCTAAGCAGATGTCCTGATGTTTTTAGCTTCTTTAACTCTTGGAAGAACATTGGCCGTTTTTCACCTCTTTCAATTCTTTCTCATGTCTCTTTTGAACAGAAACACTTCTGTAGTCAACCAATCAGTTCTACACCTCATCGTCTGCCTTTATGTGACCTGAAATCAGAAAGATAAAGCAGCTGGGAAAAAAAGGTTCAATCTCTACAATAATTAGAGGAGAAAGGAAATTGCTCCTTTGAAGTCACTCATAAGGAAGTATATCCTGTGCCAGAAAATCCAACAATATAAAAATTTCCCTGACAATGTGCTGAAACTCAATATCACACTCTTTGATAGCTCAGAAAATTCCGTGGAGGATTACTCTAAGTCCAAGAGATCAAAAAAGAACAAAAAAAGGTCATAGAATTTGGAGAAAAGAAATGCATTTTGTAAGTTTTTTTGTTCATTCCTTGTACATAATTCACTATTGTGGGCAAAAAGATTTGGGGTTGTACATAGGATTAAAGGAAAACATAGGAATATGAAATAAGATATGAACCTTTTATTAAGATAGTTTGCTATTGGTAGAAGGAGAGACTGATCTTTTTGCAAGCATTCTGTCAGGAACAAAGCTAAAATTTATAAATAATTATACTGAAATTAAATACATTAATGTCCCTTGGCTTAGTAAATTGATGGCAAAACTCTATTCCAAATGGAATTTGTTATTTTTTTAATAAAATACATACATCTTTTTTTAATAAATGTTACTTTTGGGATTCTCCAAATGGAGAGAACTCCAGTGATGTCTGAAGGCCCATTCAAAGTTAAAGGCATCTACGAGCCAATTGCTACACTTTCTGGAAAGGGCAGTGAGTACAGAATATTTCTGGTGGTTTTAAATTTGAGATGGCTTCATATTTTAGAGCTACATCCAGAACTCACTGTACCTCTGTATCATTGTCTAGTACATGTGCAAGAACTGATTTCTTTTGTCAAAATATTTCTCTGCAGAGACATATCAGGGCCATTCCCCTTCTCATCTGATTTTTAAATAGAGTTTTTTTCTTGTTCTCCACCATACTCATGTCTCATCTCTTCTTCTTTTTTTTTTTTTTTTTTTTGCAGAGCAACGAAGGTCAAGTGACTTGCCCAGGGTCACATAGCTAATAAGTGTCAAGTGTCTGAGGTCAGATTTGAACTCAGGTCCTCCTGAATCCAGGGCCAGTGCTTTATCCACTGCACCACCTAGCTGCCCCGTGTCATCTCTTCTTTATCCTTGAATCTTATACCAGACTTCCACTTCCTATCCAGATTAACCAATTTAGTTGTTTTTCCTCCAATTACTTTTGGTATCCAACATAATTTTTTTTCTCCCCCTTGGCTACTTTACTCTCATCCAGAGCCAGGCCCAGCAAAACTGTGAAAAGGCAAACTTTGGGTTTGGTAACTCTCCTACCTCTTATCTTTTCTCCCTCCTGTCCATGATCCCAAAATGCCCAGTGCTCTCATACCTTAATAGCTCTTGCTGTTCATCAAAGAATTCATACAGGAAAGAAGCCCTATAAATATAATGAATATGGGAAGGCCTTCAGTAACAGCTCCAAACTTACCATATATTAGTGAAGTGATATTGGAGCAAAACCTTATGAATCTAATTAATATAGAAATGCCTTTAGCTGGAGCATAAACCTTATTAGATATCAGAAAATGTATCCTGTAAATGTAGTCATGCAAATGTAATATTTTTTTCTCTCAATCTATTTCTTCCTTTCTTGTAACAAAGAAACCTAAAAAGCCCACTTATCCTAAGGTATTATTCATATATTAGAAACAGACATGAATTTGAAATCAGACTCTGACATAGGTCTAAATCCTGGCCCTGTCAATTACCAGCTGTATGACTGTGGATAAGTCACAAACTCTTAAAGTCTAATTTCTCCATTTGTGAACTGGAAATAGTAATATGTGTAGTGCCTAGCCCTGTTATGGGAGAAACTAGTTCTGGATATCCCTCTATTAAAGAATTAACTCTCACACATGTTCTGATCAGAGAGAATAGTAAAAATGTGTATTTGGCATGAGGGGACACAGCCAGAAAGAGAAGTTTTTAAGATAACTTCCTCTCTGAATCATACATAGAGAAGACAATGCTTTTATAGGGGGATAGATTGGGGGGGGGGGATCGGTACAGCTGTTGGGGAGTGGGGAGGCTTACCTAATTAGGGATTATTGTCACCTCCTGGTCCTATTCAGGTAGTAAACAGATAAGTAAGAAAGTAAGGTTCCAATTAGGCCCCTGCTATAAATTTCAAGGTACCTAATTTTCTGAGTACCCTTGACATGCTGGTTTGTTATCTGGTTGATTAACCACTTTGCTTTCCCTAACTGACCGAAGCAAATTGAGCCTCCAACTAGGCCAAGGCCTATCACTACACACCCATAAGGGTTACTTCAGGGCTCAAATGAATGACTAGAAAGGGTGGGTCAACTCCAAAGAAAAGAATCTCAGTGTGATCTTAAGAATCCTGGGGTAGTATTCTCAATACCTCCCTAAGTCATATTTTGTTGGAGTCATAAAGAATGGAAAAGAACTGAGCTTTGTGTAGTCATGAATGACTTTGAAATTTCTAAAAGAATGTTCCACTTCATTAGTAATTTTTTTAAAAAATGTAGAGTCCAAGTTCAAATAGAAGCATGTGAATACTGGTGGTTTCTTCAGCTACAGGTGGTTTTTATTTCAACTAAAAACCACAAAGTATAAAGTGCTTTGGTGCCAAATAAATGAGTGAATTGAGGATAACAAGGGACTTTTCCAAGGGAGGAGTCTGTCACAAGATCTCCTTGGTGAAGAGAAGGAGAAAACATTGGAATAGGTGTAGCATATCATAGAAGTTAAAGCGAAACGTATAATTAGTCTGTTACCTTTGTCCTTTGATACATACACTTTTGCAGAAACTGAAATTCAATTGTGTTTCCTTGGGACAACAAGAGACCACAAGGAAGAAAGATATCAGAAAGGAGGACTTTCCCAGAGGTATTAAGAGGCCTTTGTTGTTCAATACTATATCCATGGAGAATGGAATTGCTTGTACAAAGGACCCAAACAAAGAATCAATGAAAAATCAAGCTGAAGTGAGTTGAAGATCACAATTACAGTGGGCATTGAACTGCCTTTCTAAATGAATTGCTGGCCGTTCTCTTGAGAGTTCAAGATTCTGGTCCTGATGTTGGATCTTGCAAGACAGCCTACTAGTTGCCATCATTGTCTAGTTATTTCCAAGGACAAGACATAGTCTTTTATTCTCTTTCCCCTTCTGTATGTTCGTGTGTGTGGGGGGGGGGGGTGTAGGGCAGGGAATATGGTTGTACCTGTGGCTGTATTTCTCTTCTGAGGATAGTATAGGCCCATTATTTTTCTTTCTACCTGAGTGGATGTACATAATCAGTATATTCTCCATAAGAATACAGAATTGAGGGGCAGCTAGGTGGCGCAGTAGATAAAGCACTGGCCCTGAATTCAGGAGGATCTGAGTTCAAATTCAGCCTCTGACACT
Organism: Dromiciops gliroides; assembly: GCF_019393635.1. NCBI lineage: Eukaryota > Metazoa > Chordata > Mammalia > Microbiotheria > Microbiotheriidae > Dromiciops > Dromiciops gliroides. Next base: position 685,114,580 of record NC_057861.1, on the reverse strand, counting down.
TGAAACTTACTAGCTGTGTGACCCTGGGGAAGTCGCTTAACCCTCATTGCCCTGCCAAAAAAAAAAAAAAATACAGAATTGATGGTTACTTTGCTAGAGAGTGTTCTGTGCCATGAGGTATTATATAAATCTCTTTCTGTGCAAATTAGAAATGTGGGATTCTGGGGCAGCTAGGTGGCAAAGTAGATAGAGCACTGGCTCTGGAGTCAGGAGTACCTGAGTTCAAATCCGGCCTCAGACACATAACACTTACTAGCCGTGTGACCCTGGGCAAGTCACTTAACCCCAATTGCCTCACTTAAAAAAAAAAAAGAAGTGTGGAATTCTTCTATTTCTTTCCATTTATCTTTGTTGGCTTTTTTTACATATTACCCAGATTCTAATATTAAACAATAGTTTAAAAAGCTAAACACTACATTCATTCTGGAGAATAGACACAAAATCTCACAGCAGATTCCATTCAATAATGTTCCTTTTCAATACTGTTCAGTTGTCATGTAGATTGTGCCAGATTGGGGTGTCAGTTCTTTAAAGGAAGAAGGAAAATCTAATTCATTTTACTTAGTGCATTAAAGTTTCTGAGACAGTTCCCCGCCACAACCCTGTGAGGTAAGTGGTGTTATTCTATTTTACAGATGAAAAAACTAAGACTCAGAAGTTATGTGCCATGTTTAAAAAAAAAAAAAAAACTTCAAAAATCAATCAGGGGCAGCTAGGTGGTGTAGTGGATAGAGCACCGGCCCTGGATTCAGGAGGACCTGAATTCAAATCCGGCCTCAGACATTTAACACTTAACTAGCTGTGTGACCCTGGGCTAGTCACTTAACCCCAATTGCCTCAAAAATAAAATAAAATGAAAAAACATTAAAAAAAAAAACAACCAAACAAAAAAAAAATCAATCAAAGAAGATTAAGGTTACCATCACCCATATGACATGATGGAACATGGCTGATATCTATGAATCTAGAGGAGATACTCACATGTCAGGTAGAAACAAAATGGCTGAATTCGATTCTTCAGAGCAACCATGCATATAGCTACAATATAATACAATTTTATATAATAATAATATCAAACCTTTATATAGCACTTTAAGGTTTGCAAACTACTTTATAAATATTATTTCATTTGATCCTCGCAACAGCCCTTGGAGATAGCTTCTATTATTTATCCCCATTTCTACAGCTCAGGAAACTAAGGCAAATCAACATCAAGTGACTTGCCCAGGGTCATAGAATTAATAAGTACCCGAGGCCAAGGAGTAGATGTAAGACATCTTTGTCCTGGAGTCAGGAGCTGAAGTCCTAGACTTTTCCTCTTAGCCACATTTTCTTGTGCCAAATAAAAATTTTACTATCTCTGATCAGAATGTATGTAAGAGATAATTCTTGAATGGAGGGACATCCAGAACCAGTGTTTCCCCCATGGCAGTAGTAGTGTAATTCAGACCATTTTGTAGTCATCAATTCCAATAAAATGCCTTTAAAAATTCAGGATCTAGGGGCAGCTAGGTGGCACAGTGGATAGAGCACCGGCCCTGGATTCAGGAGTACCTGAGTTCAAATCCGGCCTGAGACACTTGACACTTACTAGCTGTGTGACCCTGGGCAAGTCACTTAGCCCCAAATGCCTCACTAAAAACAAACAAAACAAAAACAACAAAAAATTCAGGATCTAGTTAAACCAAGACGAGTATCTTAATTGCAGATATGCCACAGGAAGGGATGCATTCATATCAGGTCATTGCTAGAGATACTACATAAATAAAAATTCACAAGTCTGATGTTTGTCTTTTTCTGGGGAGGAATATTTTGGAGAAAGATGGATTTAGATCACAATCCTATAAGACAGGGACAAAGTGTTTCTCTCACTGTTGAACAATGCATCATACTATATATAGCAAGGGGTTCCCTAACAAAACAGTCACTTTTAAAGATGTTAACAGGAATAGGCTGATGACAAGAAATCTCACAAATATAAGAAATTCAAGGTCTTAGAAAAGCCATAAAATACACAGTTAAATTATACACAGCCATAAATCTCCTGTGATGTCCTATGTTCATTGACTAACTCACAAAAGCAGTTTGACTCATTGATCTCGACATTGAAGTTAAGCCAAGAGTTTTTTAAGTTGGTCAGTACTGTTAAACACCAAGCATTTCTACCCTCCTGGTCTTTTTGTCTTTACTGAAACGGAATTTTGTGTTAAAGAGAAGACGTAGAAAACCATTCTGTGAATATGACTTCCTGACAGTGTTCCAATTGTCAGTTGCCACCCACATTGGCATGATCAAGAAAAAGAATGTGTTAAGGCCAAAAAAAAAAAAATCCTCTGAGGTCAAACAGGAAAATGGTCTCTAATTTTCTGGTGGAGCAAGTATCCTGCCCCTATTGCAATACCTGCTCACAATCAGAACTCCATTTCTTCAGCCATGGGGCAACTTAATTGGGTAATTGGGGGTGGAGTGGCTTGAGAAGAGGAAGAAGAGACAGTCCAAGATGAGAGAACCTGGAAATAAGAGTTTAACAAATGACAAGTGGAGCATCTAATGGCTTTTGAAATGTATACCTGTGGGGCAGCTAGGTGGCGCTGTGGATAAAGCACTGGCCCTGGATTCAGAAGGACCTGAGTTCAAATGTGGCCACAGACACTTGACACTTACTAGCTGTGTGACCCTGGGCAAATCACCTAACCCTCATTGCCCCACCCAAAACAAATGTATACCTGTAAAATATAAAATCTATCCCATATTGTAGCTGAGGGCAGAAATAGAAAATTAAGTTGTACCCATCATTAATACTGCCCCCAGACACTTCCCCTACTCAAACTGCCTAGTCCACCTGATAGCTGGGGACAGCTTCTTTAATATAAGATCCTGAGGGCAAGAACTCTCATTTTTGTATTTATATCCAGACTGCCCAGCACAATTCCTGGCACACAACAGGTGCAGAAAAATGTTTATTGATTGAATTTCTCTTTTAGCCCCTAATGGACAATAGAGCTGGAAAAACCAGGTTTAGAAAAACCTATTAAGGCCTGTTTGGGTGGAGTTCACCTTCAGTGGGACTCTAAACCAACCTAAAAGTGTAATAAGACTCAAGCATTTAAAAGGCAACATGATATACTAGCTGGAGTACTAAACTTGGAACCAGGAAGACTTGGGTACAAATCCTACCTCAGCCATTTAATGTACATTTATCTCCTCTGTATTCACATGGCCGCCATCTTAAATCAGGCCCTCCTCACCACTCACCTTGAATAATCCTCCACTATTCAAACCTTCCTCCACACAGCTAGCAAAATGATATTCCTAAAGCACGATTTTAGCTCCTTATTACATACAAACTCTTTTGTTTATCACTTAAAAGTCTTCACAATCTAACTCCAACTGACTTTTCCAGATTTATTACACACTACTCCCCTTCATGCACTTCTCAGGCCAACCAAATTGGCCTTCTTGCTCATTTTCATACATAACATTCTATCTCCTATCTCCATCCTTTGCATAGGTAGCTTCCCATGCCTGAAAAAGTCCTTTGTCACCTTTTCCCCTTAGAATCCCTAGTTTCAGTGGATAAAGCACCGGCTCTGGATTCAGGAGGACCTAAATTCAAATCCAGTCTCAGACACTTGACACTTACTAGCTGTGTGACCCTGGGCAAGTCACTTAAACCTCATTGCCCCACCCCCAAAAAATCCCTAGTTTCCTTCAAATTCAACTCAAACACCACCTCCTAAATGATGCTTTTCCTAATTCCCACCACCACCACCCACAATGCCTAGCACCCCCACTACCAGAATTACCATGCATTTATAATATATAATTTACACATGCTTAATTTTTGTTGTTGTTGTTGTTGTCTCCTTCTATAAAATCTTAGCTCCCTAAGGACATGTATTCTTTCATTTATACTTTGTTTCTCAAATGCTCAGCAGAGTGTCTGGTATATAGTAGGCACCTGATAAATTCTTGTGAACTGATTGATCAGGTACTAGCTGTGTGACTGAATGAGGCTCAGTTTCCTCATCTGCAAAGTGAGGGTAATAATAATAGCCACTACCTCACAGGGTTGTAGAAAGGATGAAAATAAGAAAAGGTGTGCAAAGTGTTACATGAATGTGAGCTATTGTTATCCGCTAACAAAAAGGCCCAGGATGTATCTCTGCATCGAAAAGGGCTATAGACAATGGAAAATCTCGAGCCAGAGTAAGCCAAAAGCATGCTGGAGTTGAGGATTGACAAAATAAATGTGCACACCTGTCTGAGTTGGTTCCCAAATAAACAACTCTCAGCCTCCAATATTCTCATGAAATAATATGGCCAGAGGTCACACTTGCTCCGTGTCTCTGGAGTTACTTCTGCAGCAAGAGCTTTGAAAGTTTTGTGTCATTGAAAAACCTAAACGTTCCTGCACCCAACATGAATAACTATACAATAGTGACCCAAGGGCACCCCTAGGAACAAACCTGTGCTAAAAGTAAGCAATAAAAGCCTCTTGGGAAAAAAAGAGACAATTGTGGACACAGAAAATACACAAAGATTCAACAACGGATGAATTCTTTAGACCCCTGACCTTCTGACAATCTTGAAATACACCCCCAAGCAGCTCTGGAGAAACCAGAACACTATTAAACTATAGATGGAGCTGGAAATTGGTGAAATCTTATGGGAAGCAATATGGCATTCTACAATGAAAGATTATAAAATGGCTCAAATCCTTTGACATAAAAACACCACCATTAGAACTATTATACCTAAGGATGTTATGAAGGGGGGGATAGGGAAACAAACTGTACAAAAAGGTTTATGGCAACATTCCCTGCAAGAGCAGAATACTGGAAACAACCCATACATCCAAGAAATTGTTTCTGAATAAATGTTGGCATTCAATGTGGTATAAAATAGGGCTATGGATGTGACTCGGGAAGACCTAGATTCAAATCAAATCCCTGCTCATCACATCAACAATAACCGCTAGCGTTTATATAGCACTTTAAGGTTCGCAAAGCACTTTAAAATATTATCTCATTTGATCCTCACAACAACCCTATGAGGGAGGTACTATTATTATCTTCATTTTACAGGTGAGGAAACTGAGGCAGGCAGAGGCTTTGTCAGGATCACGCAGCTAGGTGGAGCAGGCGACAGAGCACTAGATCTAGAATAATAAGTAGTAATTACCCACAATAAAACAAATCTGCAAAAAATGGAGGGAAAACAAGGTGAAAGAGATATGGATATGAATATGATAGTATTAATTTTGTCAAACAAAATGCAGATGATTTGGACTTTAGGGTTTTATGCATAATCACTTTTTTATAAGTCCAGACTCATGATTTCATTGGCGTGGGGAACTATCAGAGCTAAATATTCCCTGATGAAGATGAACAACTTTCCTGGACCTGGCAGTCTTAGATACTGGCCTAGAGCACTAAAAGGTTAAGTTAGTGCCCAAGGCCATGTAGCCAATATGCTTCAGAGGAAGAACTTGAACCCAGCTCTTCCTGACTCCAAAATCCTTTCCTGGTTTATTTGAATGTTTATTGGTGGTTACTGAATTTGAAACTTTTTTTTTAAAAGAAATCCTCCATGGTAGCAGTGCTGCCAACAAAAACATAGACGGTGAAGCCAGCTTTCCCTTTTCACCTTTCCTCTACACATTTGTCAGTCTATTTAAAGGAAATTTAGAAGCTTGGTACTTTGTTTTTATATTTTAAGGTATTTTTGGAGGCAACTGGGGTTGTTATTTGTCCAGAGTCAGACAGCTAAATAAGTGTCTGAGGTAGGATTTGAACTCAGGTCTTCCTGACTATAGGGCCAGTGCTGATCCAGTACTTTGTTTTTAAAACTTGCTACTTGTCTCGGAAAAAAAAAACTATATTATTAGTTATTTCTATCATATTCAATCCATTAGAAAAGGAAATGGCAAACCACTCCAGTATCTTTGCCAAGAAAACCCCACAGACAGTATAGTCTCAAGGGGTCACAAAGAGTCAGACATGACTGAATGACTGACGATGTAGACAACAAAGTAATTGTACATTGAAAAATGTATGCTTGCTGGGGGTGGGGGGAGGCATTTGGTGGAGAATATCCAGAAATAATTCCTTTAACTTTGAATCAGTGTTTACAAAACATGAGATACTTGATCAAGAAGCTGGAGAGAAAAGACTCTAAAATAAAATATTTTTAAAAACACATTAGAGGGGGCAGCTAGTTGGTACAGTAAATAAAGTACTGGTCCTGGATTCAGGAAGATCTGAGTTCAAATTCAACCTCAGATACTTGACACTTACTAGCTGTGTGACCCTGGGCAAGTCACTTAACCCTCATTGCCCCGCAAAAAAACAAAAACAACAACAACAAAAAACACACATTAGAACAATCAAATCTAAACCAAAAACAAAGGAAGAAAGAAAGACGGGCAGGGCTTCTCTGATATCATTACATAAATTAATTGAAAAATGATTGATCAGTAGGTATTGAGGGCTTTCTATATACCCAAGACTATGCTGGCCTTTTGGATGATAATAGCAATAGTAATTCACATTTAATGTTTATAGAGGACTTTCCTCACTACAACCCTGTAAGGTTCATACTTCAAATATTATCATCCTCATTTTATATATGAGGAAAGTGAGGAGTAAGAGGCAGCATAATACTATGTTAAGGTTACTGAATCTGCAGCCAGAATTCTTTTATTTACTATCTATGTAATCCTAGGCAACTGCAACCTCTTCGGACCTCAGTTTTCTAAACTATAAAATATGGGCATTAAATGATTTGTCCACGAAATATAAATAATATGCTTCAAAGCTACGCTTCAACCCATATCTCTTAATGCGAAATCTAGTACCCTTTCTTTTCTTTTCTTTTTTTTTTTTGGTAAGGCAATTGGGGTTAAGTGACTTGCCCAGGGTCACACAGCTAGTGAGTGTCAAGTGTCTGAGGCTGTATTTGAACTCAGGTCCTCCTGACTCCAAGCCAGTACTCTATCCACCTAGCTGCCCCTCTAGTACCCTTTCGATTATGTCATACTACCTTGATCTGCAATAATAAAAGTGAAATATTTTGAGAACTAATCTACAATGTAAACTGAGGTATCCTTATATGTTCTTTCCAAACGACTCTAATAAACCAAGAGAAGGTTTACAATTAAAAAACAAAACAAAACATGTTGCCTCATTTTCCAACACCTGGAGTTAATTTGCCCACCTGGACAAAAGGAAGAGATCAATGAGGAATTAAGAACACAGATGACAAGCTTGGCACAGGGGAATGCTATAGTTCAACTATCCAGATGTAAGCTGTAGTTATCTCTGAGGTGTAACCATTTCTTCACTTCCTTAATAATAATCTCATCCCCCTACCCCACCCCTACCCTGACAAAGTTAAAGGAGTTGATCAGGAAAATGGATATTCTGGACCTGATTATGACTAATAAAGTGAAACTGATTGCTTAAAAAGAAATGATGAAAATCTCGGGGAGAAGTAAGCACTCCAAATTAGAATTAGAGATAGAGAAGGTGGGGAAAGCCAGGCACAGTCTGGCATATACCCTAGCTTTAGGGAGAATAGATTTTAATGGGTTCAGAAAAATCAAAGATCAAAGATCATAGATTAAGATTCTAAATAGGAAGTCAGCCCACAAGAGATGAGAAAGTATCATGAAAAGAAACTAAAGACATCAAAACATTTTTTTTTCAATGAGGACAAAAGGGAACATTGTTTAAAGACTATGAATGGTGACCTTATTAGTCTCCATGATTAGTGTCTCCATGCATATGACTCACAGACCTATATATTCAGTCCCCATCTCTCTTCTGACTCCAGTCCCTTATCATCAATTATTTAATATTTCCAAATGCATGTCCAGGAGATATCACAAACACAGCATGTCCAAATCAGAACTCATTTATCTTTTCCCTGAAAATGAACCTATCCCTCTTCCAAACTTCCTTATTTCTGCCGGGGCATTACCATTCTTCAAACTTCCCAGGTTTAAACCTTGATATTATGTTCAACTAACTTCTCACTCTCCCTCACCTAATGTTGCTAAATAGGACCATTTCTACCTCCGCAACATCTCTCATGGCTGACCTCTTTCCTCAACTCCCACAACCACCATCTTAGTTCCACCTCTCTACATTTTTCACTTGGACTATTGCTCTTCCCATTGTCCATACAACTGATAAATCCATACAGCTAATCCATTATCCATACAAATGGTGAATTGATTTCCCTTAAGCACAAATCTAACTGTTCCTCCCCTCCTCAATGAATTTCAGTGATTCCCTATTGCCTATAGATAAAATATAAACTCCTCCTTGGGGCTTTTGAATACCTTTAAAACCTTAACCCACTTTGCCCAAGCTTACCCTAAGCTATCTTTCTACTTTCATTGTATATTATTTTCATTCCCACACATTACAGTCCAACCAAATTAGCCTATTATTTGTTTGTTGCTCCATTCCTCATCTCTGTATAATGTCTTTGCAATAGTCATGCCCCATGCCTGAAATGCACTCCCTCCTCCCCTCTTCCACCTCATAGAATTTTCACTTCTCTCTAATCACAGCTCAAGAACCACTTTTCCCACTGGACCCCTTACCCTACCTTACCATTTGCTCGTGTCCTCCCTCCTTAATTACCTTATATATAACTTTCTTGAATTTATTTTGAATAAACTTGTCTATGTATATGCTATCTCACCCAACAGAATGTAAATTCACTAAAAGGAAAGATTATTTCATTTTTTTTGTCTTTGTATTCCTACTGCCTAACTCAATGCCTGGCACACAGTAAAGCACTTAATAAATAGTTATCATCTCATCAATGCACAGGGAAATCATCAACCAGTGAAAATTTCTCTGAAAAAAAAATAAATGTACAGAAGATAGAAGCAAGAGCAGGAAATGGGGAAGAAATACAAAAGAATGTCTGGTCATGTAAAAAGAGCGTCACTAGCACCACAGTTCAAATTAAGCCTAGAGGATGCTAAGGATAATATTTTCTTTCAAATTCGGTTTTTAACTATATGAGAGAAAAGAACAGGATCAAAGAAAGGATAGAACGGCTGCTGTGGTTGTATGTGATGATAAGACTATCCAAAGGAGAAAAGGGAGACCTACATAATTTTACTTGTGTCTCTTTCAGCCAAGGAAAAATAATCTTTAGATTGGATAGAACAGTCCAAAAATGATTAATAGTAAGTTGACATAAAAGATAAAGCAGGGGGGCAGCTAGGTGGCACAGTGGATAGAGCACTGGCCCTGGATGCAGGAGTACCTGAGTTCAAATCTGGCCTCAGACACTTGACACTCACTAGCTGTGTGACCCTGGGCAAGTCACTTAACCCCCCATTGCCCCACCAAAAAAAAAAAAAAAAAAAAGATAAAGCAGGGAAATTGCTAGGAAGTACCTAGTGGTCCTTGAGGAGTCCAGCTCACCAGGCCCAGAGAACTACTTTCCCAATTACTGAAAGATATGGTAGGTGTGATTGCTTAAGCACTATCCATGAGCTTTGGAAAACTGTAGATGAGAAGTATAAAAGTACAAGAAAAAGACAAATGTCCTAATTTTCAAATAAGAGAAGAAAAAAACTTTGATTCTCAGTTTTAGACACTCACATGTGCCCTTTGGATTGATATAATTTCAAGGGGGATAGATAAATTATTTCAATAACTGGGTCATTGTTTATGAGATATTTTCAAAAACACAACTTGTGTCTTGGAATTGTTCCATTATGCACTTACTGGAATTTGTAACGCAATTAAGTGTAAAGTAGAATTCAAGATAAGGTGAGTTTCTTTTGAATCCTAGTGGATTCAAAGTGGCTTTGAATTCCAACTGGATTTGGTCAGTTAAATACCAAAATCTCAAGTGGATCTGATCAGTGAAATGCCAAAATGTTCTTATATGCTGCTCTACGACTTGTATAAAGAGGATGTTGTAAGAGTTTTCATTTTGAAAGTGTTTGCTTTCAAAAGATTTTACCTGTAATAGTGAATCTCAATACAGAATAAGGGGAGCATGAATGGAGAAAAGGTTGGATTTAGAGTGAATCAGAATACAGAATATGAAGAGCATTAATGGGGAAGAGTATGACACTGGAACCAAAGGACTTGAATTCAAATCTCAGCTCTTCTACTCCCTGTCTAAGCAGGAAGACAAGTCACTGAATTCCCCTAGGCCTCAGTTTCAGTCTCTGTAAAATGAGATAATGGGACTAGATTGGCTCTGGGTCCTCTTCCAGCTATAATTCTATTATTCCACTACTTTCATTCTATCATCATACACTAGCACATTAAATCTGTGGCCTATGAAGGTAGGGTATTCTTCCTCATTCTCAATTTCATGCCTGGCTTCTCTACTTACATTCACCCAGGAGGCCGGAATACAAGTCAGATTTGTTTTAAGAGAATATGATTTAAAATTACAAAAGTGCTAAAATACTGCATTTATAAAGATTTTAAATTTCCTTTCAAGATTGCCATATAATTTATACAATAATAGCGACAAGAGGGCAGCTAGGTGGCACAGTGGATAGAGCACCAGCCCTGGATTCGGGAGGTCCTGAGTTCAAGTCCAGCCTCAGACACTTGACGCTTACTAGCTGTGTGACCCTGGGCAGGTTACTTGACCCTCATTGCCCCACAATAAATAAATAAAATTTTAAAAAATAATAGAGACAAGCAATTAAACACATTTATTAAGCATATGTTATGTGTCCAGACTATATGAGATACATATAGGGGATTTGAGATACAAACCCTAGAAATATTGAGTATACAGTTTAATTGGGGAAAGAATAAATGTGAAACAAAGTAATCTTTTTTTTTTTTAAATAAGGCAATTGGGGTTAAGTGACTTGCCCAGGGTCACACAGCTAGTAACTATTAAGTGTCTGAGGCCGGATTTGAACTCAGGTACTCCTGACTCCAGGGCCAGTGCTCTATCCACTGCACCACCTAGCTGCCCTTCTCTTCTTCTATCCTTGTGCCACTATTTCCTATAGGTGGCCAACCTGTCCCAAAATATCTCTCCTGCCCTTGCAAGTTCTATATTTCAAACAGTTATGCTACCAGAAATGCCATCAATTAGAGATTCATTTTGAGTTAATCATATTTTTTAATGCAAATACCTCTGAGGAAATTGAAGTCAGTCAATCAATAGGCATTTATTTATTCCTTATTCCTAAGTCATTCATTCCTTATTATGAATCACTTCTATCATTTGGCTTTACTCTAACACCAAGATGAAAATCTTCAGTGAGGGAATGAAAATTTCTTTTGAAAGAGATAGTTGAAGGGGCAGCTAGGTGGTGCAGTGGATAAAGCACTGGCCCTGGATTCAGGAGGACCTGAATTCAAATCTGGCCTCAGACACTTAACACTTACTAGCTGTGTAACCCTGGGCAAGTCACTTGACCCCCATTGCTCCGCAAAAAAAAAAAAAAAAGAGATAGTTGAGGGGCAGCTAGTTGGTGCAGTAGATAAAGCACCAGCCCTGGATTCAGGAGGACCTGAGTTCAAATTCAGCCTCAGACACTTGACACTTACTAGCTGTGTGACCCTGGGCAAGTCACTTAATCCCCATTGCCCGGCAAAAAAGAAAGAAAAGAAAGAAAGAAATAGATAGTTGAGTAACTATGGGCCATAGAACATTGTGTCATATTGGACAGATACAGTAAGGTGTCACAATGTGGGCCATGGAGGAAACTGAAAAATCAGACAAAAAAGTGGGGTTGGGAAGATGCCAAAGACAATTTTTTCCCATTTCTCTATTGTACATAGAGACAATCCTGCACTAAGGTGTATTTCATCCTTGTCCTACTGTGCTTCATCCTCCACCCGCTCTGTTCTCCTTAACTACATGACCCCCTTGCTTCAAGGACTCAAAATTCAGCTTAGCACTGTTAGTAAAATCATTTAGGTACCCTATGGAATACAGAAGATTTCATTAGCTAGCCTAGGAACCTTACCACCATTTATAATCTTTTTTATGGGAAATAAAATAACTGACTTAAAAATTAACTTTTAAAAGAGAAATCATTCATCAATTGTCTGCCAGGAAGAGATGATTATTTGTCTCAGTTTGTTCATTCTTAATTTCTTGGGCCATTTGAGCATTATTTTTAAGACACTAAGATTTATTCCAACTACTTGACATCAATTTATTTCCCAAAGCAAATTATTTTGATCCTACTCCCCTCCCCATCCAGCCTACACACACACACACACACACACACACACACACATACATGCATATATTGCATATACATATATACACATATACATATGTGATGCATATACATATACATGCACATACATATATACATATATAAAACACATATATCAGTAATAAACCTTAAAATTCCGGGATGTTTAAAGAAGTTAGGAAAACAACATTTATTTAAATTACCATAGTTCTTCTGCAGATAGAAGACATTCTGGACTGATATAGTCTATAAAGTTTCAGGCCAATGAGATTTGAATGAGTACACATGAAAACATTGAATGTAAGCAAAATACTATATTTTGAAGCAAAATTGTAGCAAAATTTTACTTTCAGAGACATAAAAACAGATATTATCAATAGTGTAGCAAATTATTTTTAGTTTTATCTATACACATTAATCCCAAAAAGGGGGGAGGAGAAGCTTGCTTCCAATATTTTGAATCCTTTCGGACATCTAAGGACACCAGAAAGACATTAATTATCTCCAAAGAATTTTAAATGGAACCATATAAATAGATCTTTTTTCTTCCCAAATCTTGGTTATACCCCTTGTGTAGTAAAAGGAATAGTCATGTAAGTTTTACTCACAAACAAATATGCTACCAGCTCTCCATACACACAGAATATTGGTTATTTTGTGTCATTTATCTTTCAATAGTACATTGGGTATACTTGTTCTTTAAATCCATTGAGGAGCAATCCAGTATCTTCCTCAAGAATTCAAAACCTCAGTTTTAGGGAATGGTCTAAACATAAAAGATCGTTATACCTTTCTAGTGATTTTTAATTATTAAACATTTTCTACAAGTCTTGGGACTTAGTAGAGTGCTAATTACAAGAACTGAAATATTCCAAATCCAAATTATCAAATCATTAGGCCTTCCATGGGCCAAAGCATGGGAAAGCATAAAATAGATGTATTCAGTCAATCAAAAAAATTTATTAGGCACTTAATATGTGTCAGACATTATACTAATCACTGGTGGGAGGGTACGAAGTAAGGCAAAAAATAGTTCACATTGCCAAATGACAATTCCAAATCTCAGAAGCAAAAAGCTGGACAAGGAAAGACAGGCAGGTACTCCTTCAATAAACAATACACAGGAGACTTTGCAAAACAGTTACAAAAACAACTCACCGGTTGCCTCAGACGACAGAGCCAATTCTTCCAGAACAGAGCCTGAAACTGGCGAAGAGACTGACCCCCCATGTCAGCCAATTTCTCCCTCCCACTTGAGAAGTGGCATTTAAAGTGTTCTTGCTTTAGTCCACCTGACTGAAAGCATGGGATGCTTGGCTATTAGTCAATTTTAACAAAAGGTAGTGATGCAAGATGAAGAAGGAAATGGCAAACGACTCCAGTATCTTTGCCAAGAAAACCCCAAATGGGGTCACATAGAGTAGGACACAACTGAAATGACTGAACAGCAACAAAGTGATGCAAGAAATATTTCTGACGACAGGGAAAAGCTGGGATTAAGTTTCTCCTTCTGGTGCTGCCTTCACTGAGAAGCCTTGTTTTCACTTGCTGTTCATTCAGTAAGATGAACAAGGAGAGGATGCGTTACATGATGCTGCCTTCAGGGTATTTCCATTCCATGGCACATACACAGAACTTGCCGAGACTTTTTAGGAACAAACACAACTGAAGCATGTAACAAAGAATGATGGTGCACAGTATTTACTTTTTCTCTTTTTCTTTACCTTTTCCTTTTCCATTTTTTTATTCCACAAGGAGATGGAACTCTTGCTTCTTCCTCCAGAAATATTGCTTTTTACATTAGTTTACCATTTTTCCCATCCCTGTAGAGAATATTTACAGGAATGAGCAAGCATGTAAGAGGAAGAAGACATGGGTTCAAGTCCCAGCTCTGGCACCCAGTATCTGTATGACCTGGAAAGTTACTTTTCTTCTCTAGGCTTCAATTTGCTCGTATGTAAAACGACTTCCAAGATCTAATCGGACTCTGCAATTATATTTTTCTATAAGAGTAATTACTGGGGCAGCTAGGTGGCGCAGTGGATAGAGCACCGGCCCTGGAGTCAGGAGTACCTGAGTTCAAATCCAGCCTCAGACACTTAACACTTACTAGTTGTGTGACCCTGGGCAAGTCACTTAACCCCAATTGTCTCACTTAAAAAACAAAAACAAAAAAACAACAACAACAATAACAACAAAGAGTAATTACCAAGTGGAGCAGTGGATAATGCACCGGCCCTGGATTCAGGAGGACCTGAGTTCAAATCCATTCAAAGACACTTGACACTAGCTGTGTGACCCTGGGCAAGTCACTTGACTCTCATTGCCCTGCCTCCCCCCCAAAAAAAGGAGCAATTACTAATTATAACAAAGTGCCTGGATAATCCATCTCACAATAAAAAGTTTCATGGATATATCATTTTAGGAATTGCAAGGCATTTTTTTACAACACTACAAAATGGTCAATGAAAGTATCAACACTTCCATTTTTAAGATGAGGAAAACTACAATTAAATTGATAAAAAGGACTCGCTCATGTCCACCCAGCTTGGAAGTGTATGCATCCCTATTTGTAACACATATCAACATTACTTCAAACTCACTATCTTCTCCATTATCTATCTTGCACTTTACATTTCCATACACCTGGAGAAGATGAAGAATGGCTATTTCCAAACCAAGAATTGCACCTAGAGCCCTTCAATATAATTGTCATGCAAGTTTACCTAAATCCAAGAAGATGTTATTCAAATTACTATCCACCAAAGATTCAATACAAAGACATTTAAGGAAGCAGTTTATTGAACAAAAAAAAAATTGATCAATCAACAAGTATTTATTATCTATTATCTATTGTGCTAAGCACTGAGGATGCAAAGAAAAAGCAAAAACCTTGAGGAAAAGTCAAGGAACTTATCGTCAAGGGACCCACATTTTAATGAGGCAAAAAACATAAATAAAATATGAGATACATACAAAGAGAAGATTATTTTTGCTTAATTATTCTGCTTCCTTAAATGTTGGGTACCTAGTATATGCAAATAACTGTGCTTTGGCAAGGAAGGAAGAAAGGAAGGAAGGAAGGAAGGAGAAAGAAAGAAAGAAAGAAAGAAAGAAAGAAAGAAAGAAAGGAAGGAAGGAAGGAAGGAAGGAAGGAAGGAAGGAAGGAAGGAAGGAAGGAAGGAAGGAAGGAAGGAAGGAAGGAAGGAAGGAAGGAAGGAAGAAAGAAAGAAAGAAAGAAAGAAAGGAAGGAAGGAAGGAAGGAAGGAAGGAAGGAAGGAAGGAAGGAAGGAAGGAAGGAAGGAAGGAAGGAAGGAAGGAAGGAAGGAAGAAAGAAAGAAAGAAAGAAAGAAAGAAAGAAAGAAAGAAAGAAAGAAAGAAAGAAAGAAAGAAAGAAAGAAAGAAAGAAAGAAAGAAAGAAAGAAAGAAAGGAAGAAAGAAAGAAAGAAAGACACTTACTAGCTGTGTGACCCTGGGCAAGTCACTTAACCCTCATTGCCCCACAAAAACAAAAACAAACAAACAAATAAATAAATAAAGAGACAATTGTATGGAGGTAGATTAGAGTGAGGAGAGATAAAGCAGGGTGACCAAAATAGGAGGCAATCCTAGTGCTCTAGATATGAGGTAATAAGGATTTGAAGGAGAGTGGTGTCTGCTGGAGCTTCCTCCTGATAAATAGACACGAAGTCCCAAAGTGGATTTCCTTAGCTTGAATGTAGAGTTTCCTGAATTCATACTTAGTATATACCAAGGTTTCAGATCCGAACTCTGCCTTACTAAGCATAGTCATTGTTTAATCTACCCGAATTCAAAGAGGCATATGGGCATCTGCACATCTGCCTCTGCACATCTGCACATCTGTGTGTACATTATAACAAACAGGCCTCCTTTTAAAATAATTTTTTAAAAAGCTTGAAAATAGAGCCAACCTCTTGGAATATGGTATTTCTGCCCTTCCTCCACCCCCACCCCCCCCATCTACTGGTTGATGGTTCACATTCTAGAGTTAGAGTTCTTACTCCTTTACAATTTAACAGAGAGAGCATGGTACAATGAAAGGAGTGTTGGATCTGCCATCAGCATAGCCCTTCGTTCAAATCCCACATCTGATATTGACTGCAACTCTGACAAATCTCTAAGAGCTTCAGTTTCCTCATCCATAAAATTGGCATAAGGCTCCTCATAATGTTTACTCACGGAATAGCTATGGGAAAAGTGTTAGATAACTGCAATAACTCATCTTGGTCCCAGAGAAATGAAATCCCTCCTCTCAGAACATCCAACTGTTGTACACAGTTCAGACACAGACGGTGTCTTTGTTAATTTTGCTTTGTTTATCTTTGGTATACCACCAGCAGCTAGTGGCATTGTGTATAAAGTGACCAACTTAGAGTCTGAAAGACCTGAGTTCAAATACTGCATCAGATGCTTACTCTGACCTTGGGTACGGCCCTGGGCAAGCCACTGAACATGCCCAGGACTCAGTTTCATCATCAATAAAAAGGAAGGATTGGACTCAAGAATTTTCAAGATCCTTTCCAACTACAAATCTATAATCCTATTATTCTAATATAAAAAGGCAAATAAATAGAATTTTTAAAAAATAAACAAAAGACAGCAAAGTTGTTGGAAAGAAAAGAAAGAATGCTACATACATGTAAATCATTATTTTTTAGCTTAAGGCCTTGTGGAGCCAGTTAAAAGGTGAACCCAGCTGTGATTGCTGCATTAGTACAAATGAGTTTCAGATATTGTTTTGATGGTAGGTTTTGATGGGGGGAGGGAAGTTGGAAGGACAGCAGTAAGATAAGAGAACATGAGTATAAAGGGTCCTGAGGAAAGAGGGAACGCTGAGGAAAGAGAAGGATGCAGAATAAGATAGATGGAAGTGCTGAAAATAAACGTCACCTATTTCACAGATTTGCCAAGGACTAGTTCTGCTTGGATAATAAGAGTTTCGAAAACAGCATGCTTCAATCAGAGCTGAGAGTCCCAAAGAACCAACCAAATAGTTAGTTAAATGAGCAATTGGTGAACCTGAATGGATGAGCTTATCACACACATACACTTGACTGACTCACTTGAAAAGGTTATGGTAATGCAGTTTAAAAGTTATACTGTAAAATTATTCAGAATTCTCAGGCCAAATTTGCTCTTTGTCTCCATTAAAGAGACTTATTAAAGTTGGGGATAATAATCAATTAGTATTTGGTACTTAAAAACTGTTCAGTGACCTAAATATTTCTTGATTTATTATGGTTTATAAATCTTCAAAAGAAAAAAGTAATTAAAATATATTTCCTTTTCCCTGATAATGAAGTACTGTATTGCTAATTTCAATCATTTTCAAAATATCTTAGTCGGTCACTCTTCTTAACCTAATACAAAAGCATATTTTTCAACTTCTGCCATCAGGGTCAAAAAACAGAACAAGGGTTCAATAAAGCAAATGAATTCCATCTTAGAATACTATCAATGACACACTTATCCATGAGAATTAAATAGAAATCCTATAAAAGTCCATTAACCATTTAGAAGAAAATAGACCCCCAAATTGACGACTAACATTTCATTTCGTGAAACGAAATTCCTGTATTAAAGTCAACATACGACATCAGGTACTATGCTAAGCACCAATGATGCAAAGAAAGGGAAAATACTGTCATAGCATCAAAGATCATAGAGTTTTAGACCTGATCCAGATGCTAAGAGATTTGCCCAAAGTCATACAAGTATTAAGTAAGGGAGGTGGGGTTGTCTGGCTCTGAATCCATTGCTCTTTTCTGCTCACTAGCCTTTGCTGCCATGGCATTATACTTATTTGTGTACACATTTTATCCTCCCCACCCCATCCCTCATCACCTCACATTCCACATATTAATCTGCGTTCAGGATTCCAAAACACATAGATAAAGCCTCCGCCCCCCACCCCCTGTGCCTTTGCTTGTGCTGTACCCCTCCCAGACCTGGAATGCACCCCCTCCTCACCTTTACCTCTTACAACCCCAAGCTTCTTTCAAACATCAGCTAAAAAATCAGAGGTGGAAAAATTCAGAACGAAATGATAGTACAATGCTAATGTAATAACAACAACTAACATTTAAGGTTTGAAAAATCACTCTCCCAAAGAGAATCCTGCAAGGGTTATTATACAGATGTTATTATTCCCATTTTACATTTGTTGTTGTTGCTTAGTCATTTTCTAAGTCACGGCTCACTCTTTGTGACTCCATTTGGGGTTTCTTGGCAAAGATCCTTGGAGTGGTTTGCCATTTCATTCTCTAGCTCACTTTACAATTGAGGAAACTGAGACAAAGGAGGTTAAGTGATTTGCCCAGGGTCACACAGCTAGTAAGTGTCTGAGGCTGGATTTTAACTCAGGAAAAGGAGTCTTCCTGACTCCAGGCTTTGCACTTTACCTATTACACCACCTAGCTGCCGTTTTATAGATGAAGAAAATTATTCAAAGTAGTACCTTTTGTTGGCCTAAAGTCACTCAGCAAGTGTCAGAGCTGAGACCAGAAACCACTTCATCCTACTGCCTCTTACATATTTTTATCATTCAAAGATTAATGGCATTTTAAAATATTGGGTTTTGCATTTGCTTGGTTCTATTAAATCAAGAGGACCTTAGCAAGGTATCCCTCTGAAACTCTTGGTAAATTAAGGCTTAAGTCTTTATGAGGGGTCTGCAACATTTTAAAATTAAAGGCTCCCTGTCTATCAGAAAGTTGACTTCTACTGACTATGAATAAACACAAAAAGAATTCTCCCTTGGTCTTTACTTTCAAGATCCACTCAGCCCAGTAAATAAAATCCCAGTGACTGGCCTCCTCCATTCTTCCTCCAGCTCCTGGGCTGCCTCCTCACAAGTCCTGACCAGCACAGGAATATGAGCTTTCCACCCCTGTTCTACTGATGTTTAGTCATCTTCAGTCATATCTGACTCTTCATGACCCCATTTGGGGTTTTCTTGACAAAGATCCTAAAATGGTTTGCTTTTCCTTCTCTAGCTCATTTTACAGAGGAGGAAACTGAGGCAGACAGGGCTAAGCCACCTGCCCAGGGTCACCCAGCTAGTAAGTATCTGAGACCTGATTTTATCTCAGGTCCTCCTGACTCCAGGCCCAGCACTTTATCCCCTGTACAACCTCACTTTCCCTTCACCTTCTTTAGTTTCCCTCTTTTCTCAAATCCTTTCCTTCCAGACTTCCAGATGCGTCCATACTCCACTGAGTATCCCCTAAACAGACAAGGCTAGGAGTCTAGAGACAAATTCCAGTCCTGGCTCTGACACTCCCTGGCCTTGTGACTTTGGACACAGCCCATAATTATGTTGGGCCTCAGCTTCTTTATCCAGAAAATGGGTTTAATGTTTGCCCTACCCACAGCACATTTTCCCAGTAATGACTTCACTCTGGGGACCTTCATTCTGGCCCAGTTGAAACATTCTTTCATTTCCTTTCTGGCTGTACTCCTTTACCACCATAATTTAGCTACCTTCTCACCCTAGGATTTCCTTCAGTTCCTGGGGCCTTCTTACCCTGAAACTTCCCACCACCATGCCAGCTGCCTGCTCCCATTGGTGAATTCTGACCAAGATTCTCAGTTTTAGGGACAGGCTCAAGCTGGCCTTGCCTCATTCTCTTCTGGGCTATGCTTAGGAGTTTCCTTATTTTGCCACCATGCCCTTTACAGGTACTTTCTCTCCCACATCCCCTACCTCTTTTCAGCTGTCTTTTAAGTGTTGTCTTCACCCATTAGAATGTGAGCTTCTTGAAGGCAGATACTCTTCCAACATTAGCATAGTTATGACACTTAAGAAGCACCTAATAAATGCTTGTTGCCTGCCTTCCCCATAACAGAATTTTTGAGGATCAAACAAGATACCAAAGAAGAAAAAAATTGTACAAGTCAAAAATACTATATGAGTGCAAGGTCCCTAGAGCCAGTTAAAGCTGACTTAGCATTTTCATCAGCCTTTTTTAGTCTTCCGTAGGACAAGGTTCTTCAATATTGTAATAACAATAAAAGGTCATTGGTTCTGTATCAACAAGGTTTTCCAGCCAACACAAATTGACACCTAGCAGGAAAATGTCAGAAATTATAAGCCCTCTTGGCATCAGTGATGACTACTTAACTCATATATTTGCATTACTTTTGACTAACAAAAATATACTTTATGAAAGGGAGAGTGGTAGCTTACCAGCACAAATGACATCAGATTACATTTTTAATAGAATCTTCCAATCACACTGTCCTAGAATTGTTTTAAGAACATTAGAATTTCCCTGCTACTAGTTTTTGCATAATCCATTCCCTAATGATTGTGATTTATAGCAAACTCCCACTTCCTGGAAATTATATTTGCAGATTCTTTATATTATGGGCCAGATCCATGAAGCAAGTAAACATTAGATTAATCTGAGTTTCAAAACACCTCCAAAATTAAGTGTAGATTAGCCTGACATTTCAGGAGAGAGTCATCAAGCTGTTGATGATCACATTCACCAATGAGCTTCCACCTTCAACAGAGAGAAATAAAACCATCTGTCATAATAATGGATTAGTCACCCATCAAAAACAACCATATGGTTCTCCTTGATTTATCAGGGGATCTAAATTCATCACCAAGCAATTGAATGTGACAAGAATGGTACAAATACCCACAAATCTCTGCCATGTTCTTATCCATACCATCGCCATGCCATATTTCTATGTGCTTAAATATATACATCCTGGGGCAGTTAGGTGGTGCAGTGGATAGAGCACTGGCCCTGGATTCAGAAGGACCTGAGTTCAAATCTGACTTCAGACACTTGACCCTTACTAGCTGTGTGACCCTGGGCAAGTCACTTAACCCCAATTGCCTCACTAAATATATATATAAACATCCTGATAAATAAGGGGACATTATATAGCTAAATGTAGTTGAGATAGTTCATTAATAAAGTCACACTAATGACCAAATAGTCTTTATTCAAAGTTTATATCAATAAAATAATAATACCTAACATTTGCATACTCTTTTACATATTATCTCATGCAACGCTTACAATCGGGCATGTAAAGTATAATGATTTCCATTTCATAGATGAGGAAAATGAAATTCAAAGCAACTGATTGATTTATCCATAGAATACAACCAGTCTTCTTATCTGGCATTCAAATGAATTAGTTTGAACATTTTTTTCCCCCAATATGATCTACATAGACAAAGACTCAGATGAATCTGAGGAGCTCAGGCAGAATAAGTTTTCTGATGAGACAGTGTTTCCTCTACTTGAGGAAATCAAAACAATTGCTCAAGGCAGTATAATATAGTGGAAAGAACACTGGAATTCGAGTCAAAAAATGTAGTCTTAATTGCCGGCTCTGAATCTTCTCAGTGCTTGTGACCTTGGCAAAGTAATTTAATGTGTCCTGACCTCAATTTCCTCACCTGTAAATTGAGGAATTTATATTAAATCATGGAATCTTAATGTGGGGTCCATGAACTTGCTTTTAAGAATATTTTGGGGGCAGCTAGGTGGTGCAGTGTATAAAACACCGGCCCTGGATTCAAGAGGACCTGAGTTTAAATCCTGCCTCAGACACTTGACAGTTCCTAGCTGTTTGACCCTGGGAAAGTCACTTAACCCTCATTGCCCCACCCAAAAAAATTGATAATAGCATTTCTTTCCTCTGAAATGCAAAATATTTTATTTTCTACAGATAAAAACAATACTCTCAGGAGTTAGTTATCCATTAAGCTTCACAAGACTGCCAAAGGGGTCCACAGTTAAATTTATTAATTAGTTAGTTAATTAAGAATCCTTGGATTAAATGATAACTAATGTCCCTTCCAATTTAAAAACTCTATGTTACTAAGGAATGTTTGCTTTTTATTCCCACCTTGAGTTCTTCGTTATCTAAAATCCATAAATATTTTTCTGTGTAATGGGAAGTACAATAACTCTAAGAACACACATTTCTTGGATTTAGAGTAGCGAAGAGCTATGGCTCAGACCCTTATCCAATACCTATTCTACCAACACATCAGACAGGAAGTATAAATCAAATATAATATTTAGTGGGAACAGAATAATAAGGTAAATAATTAGAGGAATTTTACTGTAAAATCTTTCTCAGCCCCCACACCAAATGAATAGAATCTTCCACAGACTGATATGCCCATAAGCAAGAACAAATCCCTGGGAAACTCACACTCAAAGATGAAGAAAGATTTGGCTTCAGTGGCATGCTTCCTTGAACCCAGATGTGCTGGGGTGGGGGGGACCTCTCCTGAGTGAGTTCTCACAGCTAGATCACCCAGAAATCACCTGTGCCTTTCTGCTTTTATTGGCTCTACCTCCTACAATAGGTCACTGACATGCTCCCAAAGTTCCCAGAGTGCCACTGCTCCTCTCCAGATCTGATATTGTCACTCCGGAACCTCTTGCCTTCTCCCATTACTCTTGCCCTTTACAGCTGTCATTTTCCATTCTCTCACTCCAAAACTGCCACTCATTGCTTCTACTCCCTTGCTGCTGCTATCCACTGAAGTTCCACCCAGCTGATGCTTACCAGTGCTGCTTTCCACCTGTCACTGCTGATTTGAGGAAATAGCATCAGCCTTCAGAATATTATTTCCTAGGGGGCATCTAGGTGGCGCAGTGGATAAAGCACTGGCCTTGGATTCAGGGGGACCTGAGTTCAAATCCAGCCTCAGACACTTGACACTTAACTAGCTGTGTGACCCTGGGCAAGTCACTTAACCCTCATTGCCCTGCAAAAAAAAATCATTAAAAAAAAGTCAGAAGAAGAATATTATTTTTCAGGCTAACATGGCTTAGGTAGTCTTGAAAAGACTTTGGGTAGTCATGACATGGGTAGTCAACACATTTTCAGATAGACTATTAGCCAGGAAAAGGAATAAACATTTATAGAGCACCTACTATATGCCAGGAACTATGCTGGGTGCTTTTTTTTTTACAATTATTGATATCATTTGATCCTCATGAGTTATTGTCCCCACTTTACATTTGAAGAAACTGAAGCAAACAAAGGTTAAGCATGTTGACCAGGGTTACACAGCAAGTAGATCACCCAGTGATCTAAGGCCAAATTTGAACTCAGGACTCAAAATTTGAAATCAAAACTCAGCTGCCTCAAAATCAGCTTTGCATAATTCCCTGGCAGGCCTCAAGTGGTCAGGAGCAAGGAAGATGTTGCCTAGAGAGTTGAAGTGACTTACCCAAGATCATACGCCTAATAATTAGGCAAGCCAGAATATAAACCCAAGTCTTCTGATTTCAGATCCAATGTTCTTTCCACAATACAGTGAAGTGAAGAAAGTGTGATACAATTTAGAAAATCATCCATCCAAAATTGTTAAAATATTTCATCTAAAAGGAAAAAACCATCAGATGCCCAGAAAATTGTTTTCTGTGAATTGTTTCTTTAACAATAGATAAAGCTCTCCTTCCCCTATTCACTTAGGAATCAATAACTCTTTTTGCTTGTCATCAAGGTTTTACCACAGCAAGCTTTAATAAGTGCCTACTATGTACTGGAAGAGGAAAAGATCAACTAATTACAGGTCTTGTAGTCTGACTTTGATTTAATACAGTGCCAGAAGCCCAAAGTATTCCATACCCAGGACTTAAAGTGGAGGGGGGTGGGAAGCAGCAGAATGGTCCTCATCCTATCCTCCCCTCCAACAAGATTTCTTCTAGCATGATGAGTGAATAGTTGCTTTGTGAAGAAAGGGGAGAAAGAAAAACAGGAGAGGTGGAAGAAGAAGCAGGGGGAAAAAAGATGGTGAAAAGCAGCAAAGAGGAAACACAAGGGGATGGGAAAAGACAAGAAAAGAGAAGGACTTCTTTGTAATCCTATGGACTGTCTGGAAAATTTCTGACTCTTAACTCCTCCACCTCAGAGACTTGGTCCCAAGAGACACACTGAGGAAGGGACCTTTCCTACTAAAGCCACTAAACTGCCCTGTTTACCTTTCCCTCAAAAGCCCAGGTTCTTTATAGGGACCAAATGACTCTTTTGAGCATCCAGAAAGATGCTGAAATTTAGAAACCACAGAGGAAGCCAGGGGCCTCTTTGAGGTCTCAGGTTGCCATCTAGGGGTTGAGATAAAGAATGCAAGACATTGGTCAAAGTCCAGCCCCAGATGAAGTCTATGGAAGTAAGGTTTCTAGAAATGTTTCAGTACCAGAGGGCTTTTAACTTGGGGTAAATGCACTTGTTGTTTTTTTTTCAATATTTCAATAACTGTATTTCAATATAAATGACAACCTAGAGTCCAAGCACTTTTTTCTTATATTTTGATAATTGTTCTCCAATATAATTAGCTTCCTTTTTAATCCTATGCATTTTATTTTTTGCATTTAAAAACATTATTCTGAAAAGATATCCATAAGCTTTGTCAGACTGTCAAAGGGGTCCATGTTATAAAAAAGGTTAAGAATCCCTGGATTAAATAATCTCTAAAGTCCCCTCCAATTTTAAAACTCCATGTTCCTAAGGAATGTTTAAACCATCTACCTTTTCCTCCACCTTGAGTTCTGTGGTATATAAAGCCAGAAACATTTTTTCCACGTACTAGGAATCACACATTACTTGGATTGAGGGTAAAGAAGAACTATGGGTCAGGTCTTCATCAACCCCATCAAACACAAGTATTGCTGAATAAATTGCATAACCCTGAAAGGGAAGAGTAGATGGCTTCTAGTGACATATCACAAGTCTGTGCACTCACTTTTGTCTTAATCAACATTTTTTTTTTCAGTGACTAGGATGAAGTTGGGGGAAAGAATGTTTCTCAAATTTGCATGTGAACCAAAGCTGAGGACAGCTAAACCACTGGTTGACAAAATTAGGATGCAAAAACAAGTCAGCAGGCTGGAACTATGGGCTGGATCTAATGAGGATAAATGTAAAAGTCTTCATTTAGGTACAATAAAAACCTGTAAAAGCAGAGTACAAGGAAGAAGTGGCTTAACAGTAGTGTCTATGAAGAGGACTGAATTCACCGTTAACTCTGTCGCTAAGTACCTGTATGACCTTACACCAGTCACTGTTACCTCCCTAGACTTCAATGCCCTTATTTGCAAAATGGCCTAGATGATCTTTATGGTTCTTTCCAGGTCTAAATCATTTGACAGCATTCAGTTATAAAACACATTAATATTCATAACATAATTTCTTCATAAGAACTCTGTGAAGTTAGTATGCACATTAGCCCCATTGTTTTTAAACTGTGTGTGTGTATGTGTGTATGACAGACTCTCTTTGACAGTCTAAGGAAATCTATGGAACCTGATAGTTGGTCAGTTATATTGCATGAAGGTCCACAGACAGGAAAATTTGTGATTTAGTCATGAGTCTAATAACTATAGAAAATTTAAAGTAGTAATGAGCATAAATGGTAGAAATTTACACTGAAATTAAATAACCTGTGTAAGACCGGGCAACTGGGTGGCACAAGGGGTAGAACACTGGGCTTGTAATCAGAAAGACATCTTCCTGGACAATTAAGCCTGAGCAAACTACATTGGGTTTAACATTAAGAGATCAGTGGTTACCGTTCAGATAGAAATTTTAGGAGCATGGTGTTGAACAAAAAGAAAACTTCAAGGAATAAAGGTGGTCTAGAAGGCAAAAACTGCAGATAATTTTGTCTTGGTGGCTTCATGGATAATGAACTGGACTCAGAATCAGGAGAAATGAGTTTGAATCCTGCCTTGGACACTTGTTAGCTATGTGACCCTGAGCAAGTCACTCTCAGCCTCAGGTTCCTCATCTATAAAATGAGGATAACAATAGCTCCTGCTTCACAGGGTCCTTGTATATTATCAAATGAGATAATAAATGTAAAGCACTTTGTAAAGCCTTAAAAATTATAGAAATATTAACTATTATCATTATTATTAGGGGTTTCACAGTAAAAGTGGAGAGGCATATACAATTATAGTATGAAGGGATAACAGAGTCAAATGAAGAATTTTTAAGAGTTAAGGAAACTTGGGGGCAGCTAGGTGGTACAGTGGATAAAGCACTGGCCCTGGATTCAGGAGGACCTGAGTTCAAATCCAGTCTCAGACACTTGACACTTACTAGTTGTGTGGCCCTGGGCAAGTCACTTAACCCTCATTGCCCTGCAAAAATTAAAAAAAAAGAGTTAAGGAAACTTGTAAAGCATGGGAAAGGAACTGGTTGATAAAAAGAAGACTACCGAGAAAGGGAGACATGATTAATGAGACAAGTTGTTCAGAAGAGAAAAGAGAGGTTGGAATTAAGGGCAGAAACAGAAGGATTCGCTTTGGCAAGGAGAAAGTCCACCTCCCTCTTGGAGAGGGGAGTAAAGGGGAGAGAGCAGGTAAAGATGTAAACAGGTTTTGAGGAATTTGAGTCAGAGGACCTCCGATTTCTCAGTAAGATGGGAAACAATGTCATCTGCAAAAAGAAAGAGGAATAGGAATGCTGTTAGGGTTCTGAGCAGAGTGAAGGCAGTTTGGGAAAATGGCTGGGGGATGCAAAGATGAAAGTTAATTGTCAGTGAATAAAAAAAAAATTGTCAGACAACAGTGGGACCCCAGTTGTAATTAAATAACATGATTTGGTGGAAGATGCTGCTGGATTTCATGATTTTCTCCAGCATGTTCAAAAGGAATAGGAGCAAAGAAAGTAGATAATGGGAATGAACCAAGTTGAGAACTAATAGGGCATAAATAACAACGGGACAAATGGACAAAGAATTCAAGGAGGACTATGCACAGTTGAACTGGTTAGCTATAGGGTGAAGATTATAAAGGGAGGATACTATGATCAGCACAGAAGTTATGGATAGGAAAAAATAGGTTGGGATGGAAGGACTAGAGGTAAGGGCAAGACAAGAAAATATTCAGGTATGAGATATAGAGAAAGCTTAGAGGAGCAGGAGATTATGATCACATGGGGAAATACCAGAGTTCAATACCACAGAGCTGTAAAAGTATTGAATGATGATGAGGTATAAAATATGGACACACTTGTGAGTGACAAAGTTAAAGAGGCATATGAACTAGGAGGCCAAAGTGTTCAAAGGAAAAATAGGTGAAGAGAAAAATCGCCAAGGATGGGGACAAGGATTGGGACAGAAAGTAAGACTAAACAAGATCCTAAATTCCATAAGAAATGAATAAGAGCAGCCTAGAGACCCATAGATAACAACCAAGATCTAGACAAGATGATCCAAGTGGATGGAGTTAACCGAAAAGCATGACATTCAATGAATGTTTAAGTTAAATCAAATTTAACTTATTTCAAGAATCCATCCAAGAGGATAGGGTGAGTTGCAAAAAGTAGAGCAACTATTGAAACCTGGGGTCATGAAAAAGCTCTATAAATCTTAAAGAAATGTGCTATAATCATCTTAGTGTTATTACTAGTGAATTTAAATAAAGTACAGTGATATTAATTATCATCCTGGAAACTGCCCAGCAAAAATATCTGGCAGGGGCATCTAGGTGGCACAGTGGATAAAGCACTGGGCCTGGATTCAGAAGGACCCAAGTTCAAATGTGGCCTCAGACATTTGACACTTACTAGCTGTGTGACCCTGGGCAAGTCACTTAACCCTCATTGCCCCACTCAAAAAAAAAAATCTGAATCTAGCGGTAATATTAACAAGTATCCTATTAAGCAAAATTTTCCCCAAATCTCAGAATTTCTAAATTGGAAAGTAAGCCAAGGGACATCTAGCCCAACATGTACCTGAGCAAGAATTTCCTCTACAACATTCCCAATACCTGTCAATCCCAGCCTTTCTCGAAGACCTCTAGTGATCAGGAGTCAACTACTTCCCTAGACAGCCCACTCTGCTTTTGGAAAGTGCCAGTTGTTGGACAATTGTTCTTTACATTGAGCTAAAATCTGCCTCTGCAGCTTCTATCCACAGGCTAGTGTTCTCCCATCTGAGGTAGATTTATTTCAAGTTTAAGCCCTCTTCCAAATATAACTATCATTCTCTTTCTCCCCTACATAATCCTCCACCATTACCCCATGCCCCAAGCCTTTGGATAGTCTCCAATTTAACCAGAACTTCCCTAAAATATTGTATTCAGATGAATGTAATATTCTATATATGGTCTGATTAGAGCAGAGTTCAGTGAGACTATAACCTCCCTGGTCTTGTACACTATTTCTATCTTAATTCAGATTATTATTGTACCCATTTATTTAGCTGCCGTTATGTAACTATTGTTTTATAATGAGTTTGTTGTTACTATTTTTATCGTTTGTTTAGTCTTTTCAGTCATGTCTCACTCTTCCAGACCCCTTTTTGGGGTTTTCTTGGCAAGAATACTGGAGTGGTTTGCCATTCCCTTCTCCAGCTCATTTTACAGATAAGGAAACTGAGGCAAGTGGGTTTAAGTGATTTGCCCAGGATCACACAGCTCTACAATTGGATTTGAACTCAGGTCTATCAGAAACCAGGCCCTGTGCATCCTCTGTACCACCTAGTTGCTTAATTTTACTTATATTATGGATTGCACATGTTTGTTTCAGGGTGATGTAAAAAGTAACCCCTTTATTAAGTATTATCTCTATAGGTCAATGCATTTAGAATTATAGCTGAAAGTGAGAAAATTGAGAACACATCTAACTCCAAGCCTGTACCCCCAACTAAGAAGGACTATCATCCATTCATCTAATTCCCAAATGTGTTCTTCTCAGCACCACCCCCACAGAGGCCCAGAGGAAAAAGGAAATTGAGGTAACAGGCAACATGTGTATAGGAACTCTTCATTGTGAATGTTTTATTTAAAAGATATTAAAGTAATAAAGAATATTAAGAATGCAAACACTGGTCTATACCTCCCAAAAATGGGGTTGGGGAGGTACTTAAAATTTAGGGAGTGTCATACTCCATTTCTGAAACCAGGATGGCTTTTCTACTGCATTAGGGATTGGTCGGGGCGGCTGGGTGGCGCAGTGGATGGAGCACCGGCCCTGGATTCAGGAGTACCTGAGTTCAAATCCGGCCTCAGACACTTGACACGTACTAGCTATGTGACCCTGGGCAAGTCGCTTAACCCCCATTGCCCGGTAAAAAAAAAAAAAAAATTAAAAAAAAAAAAGCATTAGGGATTGGTTTAGATGTGCAGATGAGTACTTATGTGTATATGTAGGGGAGAAGAAAATGAAGCTTCAAATATATAAACTGAACTCTGAGCATTGGCCCTTTTTCTCTTGGTTGCTTTTTAAGACTGACTGCCCAAAATCTAATAGGATGTTACAATTGGGATTCAGAATCTCAATTTATTATCTTTTGTCTTTCCTGAAAAGGGATTTTACTGAGTCCTTATCTCACTTTAAAACATCAACCTGGGTAATTCTTCTTGACAACAGAATCATTACATGTTATTCTATCAAAAAGAGCCCTGTTATCATTTCTCAGGAATCAAATGAATGTTTTTATTTCATTCATAGGGTTCTTATCAGTCTAGCTAACTTCCATTTATCTTCAATAGTTGATATTCTTTTTAAATTCTGTTTAAATGTGAAAAATAACATCCACTCATTTGTTTAATCTTCATATCATTTCATGTTTGATTACTGAATATTGCTAGCCTAAATATTGGCTTTCTCTTATAAATTACTGAGCTCCTGCTTGACTCTTCTGATTACATTTCTCCATTTTTATAGTACATTAAAGCATCAACAATAACTAGTTCAGTTTTTGTCATACTAAAACACACATTTGTCATATTAATATAATCTTTGAAGTTCATTAGAACTAAAATAAATAAGCACTATAAGAAATAAGTTGCTCTGAGGCAGCTAGGTGATGCAGTGGATAAAGCACCGGCCCTGGACTCAGGAGGACCTGAGTTCAAATCCGGTTTCAGACACTTGATACTAGTCATGTGATCCTGGGCAAATCATTTAACCCTCATTGCCCAAGAAAGAAAGAAAGAAAGAAAGAAAGAAAGAAAGAAAGAAAGAAAGAAAGGAAGGAAGGAAGGAAGGAAGGAAGGAAGGAAGGAAGGAAGGAAGGAAGGAAGGAAGGAAGGAAGGAAGAAAGGAAGAAAGAAGAAGAAAGAAAAGAAGGAAGAGGAAGGAAGGAAGAAGAAGGAAAGAAAGAAAAAAGAAAGAAAGAAAGAGAGAGAGGGAGGCAGGGAGAGAAAGAAAGAAAGAAAGAAAGAAAGAAAGAAAGAAAGAAAGAAAGAAAGAGAGAGAGAGAGAGAGAGAGAGAGAGAAAGAAAGAAAGAAAGAAAGAAAGAAAGAAAGAAAGAAAGAAAGAAAGAAAGAAAGAAAGAAAGAAAGAAAGAAAGAAAGAAAGGAAAGAAAGAAAGAAAAGAAAAGAAAAGAAAAGAAAAGAAAAGAAAAGAAAAGAAAAGAAAAGAAAAGAAAAGGAAAGGAAAGAAAGTTGCTCCAGCAGCTTCCACGGGGCTTAAAAGGAGTAAGGACAAATAGCAGATATAGCACTGAAGAAATAGGATGGTCAGGACCAGAAAAAGACAGGGAGAGCTAGACCCACCCTCCCTCCTCTCCATAATTCTTAGTCCTGCCAGATCTGGCTTCCATTATCTTTCCCCGATCCCATAGTGAACCCCAGCAAATAGGAAAAGATCCATGACTGAACTACTGCCCACCAGAGAAATTGCTCCTCCATATTGCTCTGCCCTACAACCACTTGGTCCCAAGATCAGCTTCCATCCATGACTTCTCTAGAGGAAAATCACTACATTTAGCTAAATTTTCTATGCCCCAGGCAAATTTTGAGTCCAGCCTGGGGCAAGGCCCCCATTGTTCTCTTCTTTTTCTTACTCTTAACAGAGTTTGACCAAGGCTTTCTATATGATGAAATTGTATTAATTATAGAATGACTACAGTGGTTTGAAGCCCTATCAGTGGCTAGTGCACACACAGCACAAATGGTTTGACTAACCACATAGGGATTCAGATTTTCTACCGAGCCATCTTTTTGTTTTGTTTTGTTTTGTTTTTTGGGGGCAATGGGGGTTAAGTGACTTGCCCAGGGTCACACAGCTAGCAAGTGTCAAGTGTCTGAGGCCGAATTTGAACTCAGGTCCTCCTGAATCCAGGGCCAGTGCTTTATTCACTGTGCCACCTAGCTGCCCCCAAGCCATCTTAATGACACAGTTCACATCCTTGTACAGTTAGAGCCGTGTAGAAATTGGGAAGAAAACACTAAGAATATGTAAAGAAAAGGAAACTAGATAAAATAATAAAAATCAAGCACGAAGTGTATTTAGTATTCTAAATTCCTTTATTATCCCAATTGCCAATGGAAAGAATGAGCCCTAGGCCAACTGTAGCATTCTAAATCAGAACAATATTACAAGAAAATGAGCTGTTTAAATGGAAGTGCCACAGGCTTCATTTGGTAGAGTAAACTCCAGATAAACAATTAGTCACTTTTTTATTTGCCAATTTACAAAGTACTCCTCACAATTATTAGAGTGCAGTTTAATTTTAACATCGGTTTTAAGCTATTTGGAACACATCATTTAAGAATGAAACCAGCGAGAACTAGAAGAAAATGTAAATAGTCCAAAGGAAAAACATAATAAGTCTTTTTTTTTTTTCAATACTCAGAGTTGTAAGGTCTATCAGAGAATACCCAAGCAATGACATCATTACTTAAGGCGACATTAAAAACAAATCAAAACAAAATAAAACCAAGAAAGCCAAAGAGCTTGTTTAGACAAAATTGGGGGCAGTCTTTCTGTGCCTGCAAAGCAATTTCAGATTTATTTAAAACCGAGCTTTCGTGGCAAAATCAAAAAGAACTAATCTCACTTCCCTGGAAGTACAAGCGGTACCCAATCTTTTCTACCTGACCTCATGAGAATAAAGGAACAAGTAGGAGGACTCATAAATCTGACACTACAAAATAGGTTTATGTTCTCTCTATACTTTTGGTATAAGGAACTGAAACATTACCGACTGACGGCTTCATTCTTGATTTGATTTCTTTTTTAAGGCTGTCACAAGAGAAATTTAACGAAAGGGTAAATCAAGGCATGTTTCTCTCAGCAAGATAACATTTATTGACACTGATGCATATAACTCAATCATGGGGGTGATAGTTTGCCTCCATTTTTGCCAAACACACCTAGTAAAAGGATAATTCCCCTTTCGTAGGATTTGAGGAGTACAGAACTGTGAGGGAATGGGGAATGGTCTCCTCTCAATAAGAATACTATTCAAATTACACTCCTCTGGACCTGTTTGAGGAAAAAGGTCTCCTTCTCCTCCTCCCCCTCTGGCAAACAAAATCACATGGTTCAGGGAGCTCTGAGCTGGTCTCAATTGGATCTGCTTCTGAGCTATGTCCATATGAGGGAGGATTGAAGAATTGTCCCTGTATCACCTCCCCCATTGGTTAAGAACCCAAAGAATAATTATGGAAATTAGGGTTAGGAATACTGCATTCTAATTAGCTAGCTTTTGTGCTTAGATTGTAACCCTTGAGTAATCAGAACAGTGATGAAAAAGGGGAGGGTCCATTCACATTAGGGACTAGGATTTAAAACGGGGCCTTCGAGCCCCTATTCTAGGCACCCACCAGCTGCTCACTGGGTTGCCCATTCTTGCAAGAATGACAATAAATGAGACTTTGACACATCACCACCACTGAGTTCCAGAGAATTATTGTGTAGGAGTCGTTTTCCTCACAAGAACAAAGAACAGAACAGGGTCAATGACATCATGGGATTAAAGACAACATGATTGGTTACATAGCTGAGATGAGGGGAAGAACATGATTGGTTGGAAGTTTGGTAATGAGAGGCTAGCAATAACCTTCTTACTCCCACCTACAACTAAGAAGTGTTCATTGTTTGAATCTGCCTACAAGATAATGACCCAGAAAGACTTTCTGGGCAGCAAACTAGACATCCTGGACAAATAGCTTCAGGGTATAAAAATATTAGGCATTGGGGGCAGCTAGGTGGTACAGTGGATAAAACATTGGCCCTGGGTTCAAGAAGACCTGAATTCAAATATGACCTCAGACACTTGACACTTACTAGCTATGTGACCCTGGACGAGTCACTTAACCCTCACTGCCCTGCAAATAAA
Organism: Dromiciops gliroides; assembly: GCF_019393635.1. NCBI lineage: Eukaryota > Metazoa > Chordata > Mammalia > Microbiotheria > Microbiotheriidae > Dromiciops > Dromiciops gliroides. Next base: position 685,081,267 of record NC_057861.1, on the reverse strand, counting down.
TAAATAGATAAATAGATGAGTGAATGAATAAATAAATAAATAGATAAGTAGATAACTAAATGAATGAATGAACAAATGAATGAATAAATAAATAGATGGATAGATAGATGAATAAATGAATAAATAAATAAATGAATAAATAGATAAAATTAAATTAAATTAAAATATTAGGCCCAACTTCCTTAAGGCAAATTGCATCCTCTAAGGTCAGCTCAATTCTTTGAGGGAAGACTAGAACATTGATTAGCAAAGGAACAGGATTTCTCAATTTACCCCATTACAAGCCAACTGAATTGTGATCTGAGTTCAGAGGCAAAGACCCATGACTAAAGTAGTTACAGGATAAAAATCAATTAATTATAAATAATATCAATATGCAAATGATGCAGAATCAATCTTAATCATTTCAGAGATTGACACTAAACCAATGTTTTAGGATATGAATATCCAAGTACAGATTATAAAGTCACAGGAAGACAGATTTAAAGCCAGAAGGCATTTTAGATTTCATCTAATCCAACCCTCATACTCTAGATGAGAAAACTGGAGCCAAAAGACCCTAAGTGATTTGCTCTAGGTCAGTCAGTCAGCAAAAGTTCGTTAAAGCTATGCTTGGTGCTATTGCTCTTCCATCGCTCCATGATGGAGAGAATTCACTAATGGACAGGTCTGATCTCAAGACCCTTCCACCACGTTGCAAAGTCACTTGACCCTCTTACTGTTAGTTATGTGTGCCAGTTTGTTCCTTACCTGTTGCTTTCAATTTAGGTTTTATTTACTTTTCACAAAATCCTATTGGCTAGCAGAAATGCTAGATTGTGTGTGTATGTGTGTGTGTGTGTGTGTGTGTTTCACTTAAGGCTTAGAAACAGAAACTACACAAGAGAGATGGTATTCCTTGGTGTTCTTTATTCTAGGTAGATAAAAATTTTGGTTCACACTGAACCTGGGGGCTTGAAAGCTAATTTAGAATAATTGGGCATGGGCAGCTAGGTGGTGCAGTGGATAGAGCACTGGCCCTGGATTCAGGAGGACCTGAGTTCAAATGAGGCCTCAGACACTTGACACTTACTAGCTGTGTGACCTTGGGCAAGTCACTTAACCCAAATTGCCTCACCAAAAAAAAAAAAAAGAAGAAGAAGAAGAATTGGACAAAGGAAAGAAACCAGAATTATAAAACATATATCTAATAGTGAATTCGGGCTCCAGGGACCTCTAGAAATGTAATCACAAGCAGGTTGTGAGGAAACAAAATAGGCATTTGTCTTTTCATTTTCCATTTTCTTGATACAATTGTTGTTCAGTCATTTTTCAATCTTTATTGAACTCTTTTTTTTTTTTTTTTAGTGAGGCAATTGGGGTTAAGTGACTTGCCCACGGTCACACAGCTAGTAAGTGTCAAGTGTCTGAGGCCGAATTTGAACTCAGGTACTCCTGAATCCAGAGCCGGCGCTTTAACCACTGCGCCATCTAGCTGCCCCTTTATTGAACTCTTTATGGCCCCATTTGGGGTTTTCTTGGCAAAGATACTGGAATGGTCTGCCATTTCCTTCTCTAATTTATCTTACAGATGAAAAGACTGAGGTAAACAAGGTAAGGTGACTTGCTCAGGGCCACACAGCTAGTAAGTGTCTGAGGCCAGATTTTTTTTTTCTTTTTGGTGAGACAATTGGGGTTGTGACTTGCCCAGTGTCACACAGCTAGTAAGTGTCAAGTGTCTGAAGCCGAATTTAAACTCAGGTCCTTCTGAATCCAGGACCAGTGCTTTTATCCACTGTGCCACCTAGCTGCCCCCTGAGGCCAGATTTGAACCCAGGAAGACTCATCTTTCTGACTTCAGGCCCAGTACTCCATTCACTGTACTACTTACCTGCCAGCCTTTTATTAAAACAGACTTTGAAAAGCAAGCTTTGACCCACAAGGGAAGGGAAATGATTTACTTGAAAATGAAAAGCCAAGTCCCTAAAGGGGAGCAAAGTTAGGGAAACACCATATATATGTAGAGAAGAGTAGCTGTTGGAATCAATACCTTCAATAGGTTTTCTGCTCCCCAGTACTCTTTGAGGTTTACATTAATTAGGTGTACTTCAACAAAGTTGACTGCATGTGTTTTTCTGTAGGGTAATTCCTATGTTTCCATTCCCTTTACATATATTTAGTAATAGATGACCCTAAGAAAAATATATACATGAATATTTCAAGGATCACTTACTTTATGGTGTAGGGACTCACACTTTCTGATTTTTGTACTATGTTATAAAAGGGTTGTGATATGCATTGAAGGAGAGAGTTCCTACACCATGAAGTTCACACTGTATCTCTCTGTACCTTAGGTAAATCTCTCTGCCAGTGAAGAGTATACCCCTTCTATAACTTTTTAAGTAAGTGACTTGCCTGTTTTTACATAACTAGTAAACATCAGAGTAGGGACTTGAAACAAGGATTAGCTGATTCCAAGTTCAACACTCTTATTTACTATACTACATACCATCAGATGCCCTTAAACTTGATTTTAGAAGTTAGGTGGGGGGCAGCTAGATGGCGCAGTGGTTAAGCACCGGCCCTGGATTCAGGAGTACCTGAGTTCAAATCCGGCCTCAGACACTTGACACTTACTAGCTGTGTGACCGTGGGCAAGTCACTTTACCCCCGTTGCCTGCAAAAAAAAAAAAAAAAAATTATTAAAAAAAAAAAAGAAGTTAGGTGGAAAAAGAATTCATTTGAACTCTAGCTCCAGGGAAGTAAAGAATATTGGCAGTGTTACCTCTAATTTGTTATTATAATAGTTCCCTAGTTAACTCTTCTTTAGCAGTACTTTTCCCGACTCTGTCTTCCCTATCACTTGAAACCCTGACATTTAAAATAATAGGAATTGCTATGATAATTGATCACTACTTGACACCTCCTTCACAACTCCAAGATGACGTTTCTCTGTTCTATTTAGTTAAATATACTTTGCCAGGAAATTGTACCATTTAACATGTGATGTACTGAAATTTGGGCTCTGTATAGCATTGTCTTTCCTATTTTATCGATTCTTTGAGTTAGCATTTTTGCACATCTAGTTCACTTAAGGACCCTTGTAATATACCTCATTTCCCTCACTCATTGTTCTTTCATCCTTCATTCAGTAACACCAGAGATGCAGAATTGCATTTTAGTAAAGACATCAACAAAATGAAATCCATTCAGAGGACGGGAAGCAGGATGATGAGAAGTACTCTAAAAAGTATGTGTTCCAGGGGGGGCGGCTAGATAGCACAGTGGATAAAGCACCAGCCCTGGATTCAGGAGGACCTGAGTTCAAATCTGACCTCAGACACTTGACACTTACTAGCTGTGTGACCCTGGGCAAGTCACTTACCCCCATTGCCCCGCAAAAAAACAACAACAACAACAACAACAACAACAAAAAAAAGCATGTGTTCCTCTCACCTTGGTATCTCCCAACTTCTTCTCCACCAATGAGAAATCATGTATCACAATCTATAAAATCCTCTTTTTCACTCCTTCCAAACTGTATATTAACTGTGAAAAACCAAGCTTTGGGGTCCTTGGCTACCCTGAGCCTTGGACCTGATTTGTTTTGCAAACAAATGCATTGCCAAATGAATCATTGCCTGGATAAAATTAACCAGTTTTTTTTTTCCCACTATAACATATGACACAGAAAGATAAATTAAAGGAATATTTAGCCTGAATATATTTAACCTGGAGAAGACTTCTCAAAGGAGAATAATGACAGCTTTCTTCAAGTAGTTGGAGCACAATCATATAAAAGAGGTATTATACTTGTTCCTTTTGGTTGCAGAGGACAGATTCAGAAAGCTCCCTTTGGAATTTATAGAAAGGCAGATTTCAATTTGATATAAGGAAAGCCTATCTAATAATTAAGACTGTCACCAAAAGGGGCAGCTAGGTGGCACAGTGCATAGAGCACCGGCCCTGGAGTCAGGAGTACCTGAGTTCAAATCTGGCCTCAGACACTTAACACTTACTAGCTGTGTGACCCTGGGCAAGTCACTTAACCCCAATTGCCTCACTAAAAAAAACAAAAACAAAAAGACTGTCACCAAAGAACAGAGGTTAGAGATTTACCCTTAGTCTTCAAGTGAGAGTTCTATGATCCTTACCTAGGCATGTTGCAAAGGAAATTCTCATCTTATTTATGAATTAAAATAGATGGCCTATGAAATCAAAGTAGGATTCTATAATTCTAGTATTAATTCTCAGAGCAGCTCCACATTTAAATCAAGGTGGTGTTATCTCAGTTCTCTGAACCCAATTGTTCCAGATTTCATATACCTATGAAAAGCACAATGACTCCTAAGGTATGAATCCTTAAGAATGTGCTTCAGACACATATCCACTTTAATTGAGTTCTGGTCATTTATCATTGATACATGCAGATAATTTGTTGATGTGTGCTGGTAATTAGTTTTTTTGTTTTGTTTTTTGTAAGGCAATTGGGGTTAAGTGACTTGCCCAGGGTCACACAGCTAGTAAGTGTTAAGTGTCTGAGGCCGGCTTTGAACTCAGGTACTCCTGAATCCAGGGCTGGTGCTTTATCCACTGCGCCACCTAGCTGCCCCTGTGCTGGTAATTAGTAACAGAAAATCTAGAAAACAATTTAAGTAACCAGAACCTGGACCAGAAAATCTAGGGAAAAATTTGTGACCAGTGACTAGTCCCTGAAGTTAGTTTGTTGTGCGGAATGGATTTAACAGAATGGTAGCCTAACCATCCAAATATCTATCTTCCTCCAGGTCACCCCAACCCAATTATGAGGTTTTTATAAAGAAAATGCTTTTAAATTCTAGAGCATCATAGAAATGTGGGCTACATAATAATTGCTATTATTCTTAACATTAAGATAATGCTAGGGGGAGGCTAGGTGGAGCAGCGGATAATGCACCGGCCCTGGAGTCAGGAGTACCTGAGTTCAAATCGGGCCTCAGACACTTGATACTTACTAGCTGTGTGACCCTGGGCAAGTCACTTAACCCCCATTGCCCCCCCCAAAAAAAAAGATAATGCTAATACTATAATGGAATGGTCTTATTTCTTTTTTTTCCCCCCAATGCAACAAAGATTTATTTCAGCTTTTCCAGTTACATGTCAGGGTAGTTTTCAACATTCATTTTCATAAGATTTAGAGTTCCAAATTTTTCTCCCTCCCTCCCTTTCCTCCCCCCTCCACAAGACAGCAACCAATCTAATATAGGTTATATATGTACAATCCACAAGTCCTCTTTTTATCAGTTCTTTCTATGGAAATGGATAGTATGCTTCATCATTAGTCCCTTGGTATTGTCTTGGATCATTGGATTGTTGAAAGTAGTTGTCATTCCAAATTGCTCATAGAACAATGCTGTCACTATGCACAATATCCTCCCAGTTCTGCTCACTTCACTATATATCAGTTCATATGAGTCTTTCCAGGTTTTTCTGGGATCATCCTGTTTGTCACTTCATATAGCACAGTACCATTCCACTACAATCATATACCACAGCTTCTTTAGTCATTCCTCAATTGATGGACATTCCCTTGATTCCCAATTCTTAGCCACCACAAAGAGTTGCTATAAATATTTTTTGTACAATTTTTTCCCTTTTCTCTTTTTCACCTTTCCTATTATTTACTGTTTCCCTCCATCCTATTCCCTTTCCCATGCTATTTAGACTATTATCTATCTTCTTTCACCCTCTTCAAAAGGGATTTGCTTCTGTCTGTCCCCTCCCCCAATCTGCCTTCCTTTCTTTTGCCCCTCTCTCTTTATCCTCTTCCCCTCCTATTTTCCTTCAGGGTTAAATAGATTACTCCACCCAGTTGGGTGTGTATGTTATTCCCTCCTTGAGCCAATTCTGATGATATTAAGGTCTTTGAGCCTATTCTGATGAGTATAAAGTTTACTGCCCTGCTCCTCCCCCATCTCTTCTCCCACTCCATAAACCCTTTCTTGTTTCTTTCATGTGGGATTTCACCCCATACTACCTCTGCCCTTCCCCCTCCCCCAGTGCATTCCTCTCACTCCTCAATTTTACCCTAAAGATGTCATCATGGGACTGCTAGGTGACACAGTGGACAAAGCATCCACCCTGGACCTAGGAGGACTCCAGCCAAAACCCAGCCTCAGACACAAGACACTCACCCATAGAAGAGTAACAACATGTGTTCTCCAAATTTTTTGTTAGAAAACCAACTTGCTTTCAATGTGATGCATCCAAATATACTTAACTGAGCAAAAACTGAGGCTTTTTATACTTCATTGGTATTAATAGGTTAGATGAGAAACTTTTGAGCTTCATAAATGTGTTCTATAATCACTCAAAATAATTTGGACTAACTAGACAGGAAAAACTAAGTAGAGGAAGAATGCTTAAAGGTCAAGACTATGCTATACAATTGGACAGCTAACTCATACAACTCAGCTATCAAAGCTATCAAAAAAATAATAGGGGCAGCTAGGTAGTACGATGGATAAAGCACTGGCCCTGGATTCAGGAGGACCTGAGTTCAAATGCGGCCTCAGACACTTGACACTTACTAGCTGTGTGACCCTGGGCAAGTCACTTAACTCTCATTGCCCCGCCCAAAAGAAAAAGAAGAAATAATAATAATAATAATACCAGCTCACAATGCCCTTTTATTATGGAGACAGCAAGTACATATATAACTGTGTGTGTGTGTGTGGTATGTGTATGTCCATATATACACTTTTTTTACAGAAATTTACAGAATAAATCTAAATAATATCTAGCATTTATATGGTGCTTTGCAAAGCACTTTACATATGTTAATTCATGAGATCCTCACAAAAACCCTGTGAGGTGCTACTGTTATCCTCATTTTACAAATGCAGAAACTGAGGCTGAGAGGTTAATTGACTTGCTCAAGGTTTCACAGCTAGTTAAGTCCCTGAGGCAGAATTGGAACTTCAGGCCTTTCTGATATCAAGTTGTGCTTGAGCTACATCTTGAAGAAAGAGGGTTTTTATGAGGCAGAGGTGAAGATACAGTGGATTCCAGGTATAGGGGATGGGCAGTGAAAAGGCACAAAAAAGAAAGATATAAAGTGTCATGAGTGAGAAACAGAAATATGATCAATTTGGCTGGATTGCAGAATCCAAGAGAGGAAGTAAAGTTAAATAAAATATGTATATATTATAGGTTGTTGTTCAATTGTTTCAGTCCCATTAAACTCTTCATGATCCCATGTTGGGTTTTCTTGCAAAGATACCGAGTGGATTGCCATTTCCTTTTCCAGCTTATTTTACAGAGGAAGTGATTTGCCCAGGGTCACACAGCTAGTAAATGTCTGAGGGCAGATTTAAACTCAGAAAAATGAGTCTTCCTGACTCCAAGCCTAGTGCTCTATCTACTGTGCTACCTAGCTGTGTATATATATATATATATGACATATTATATGTAGGCTGTGCATGTGTATATGTGTGTATATGTATATATATTTGGCACACATATGTGTGTGTATTTATATATATATATTTATATATATATATATAAAATCACTTGGTAAATTATAAAGTTTATATATATATAACAATTAGTTCTTTTTTTTGTATGTGTGAGGCAATTGGGGTTAAGTGACTTGCCCAGGGTCACACAGCTAGTAAGTTGCCAAGTGTCTGAGGTCAAATTTGAACTCAGGTCCTCCTGACTCCAGGGCCAGTGCTCTATCCACTGCACCACCTAGCTGCCCCAACAATTAGCTCTTTTTTTTTTTTTTAAAGTGAGGCAATTGGGGTTAAGTGACTTGCCCAGGGTTACACAGCTAGTAAGTGTTAAGTGTCTGAGGCCGGATTTGAACTCAGGTACTCCTGACTCCAGGGCCGGTGCTCTATCCACTGTGCCATCTAGCTGCCCCAACAATCAGCTCTTGAGAGAAAATTCAAGGTGGACCCACTACACCTCTGAGTATACACCTCATACCCCACCTGCATACACAAAACCATCATCACCTTTTTCCTCTTTTTCCTCTAAATGTCATTAGCACATAAGCTAGATGAGAAACAATATGGAGAAATGGCTAGAGTGCCGAATTTGGAGACAAAAGGATCTTCATTTAATTCTCACTTCTTGGATAAAGCACTGGCCCTGGATTCAGGAGGACCTGAGTTCAAATCCAGCCTCAGACACTTGACACTTACTAGCTGTGTGACCCTGGGCAAGTCACTTAACCCTCATTGCCCTACCAAAAATAAATTAGAATTTAAATAAAAAATAATAATAATTCTCACTTCTGACAAGCAAAGACCCAACTTTGAAAGTTACATGTTAAACATATTAGATGCTAAAAAGAAAAAACAAGGTCTCGCTAATATTTATAAGTTATATACAATTCTCTTTGCACTATTTTATATGTAGAAGTGCTCATTTTAGTTAGGTTTTAAATTCAGAATAAGGAAAAAAAATCTAAGATCTGAGCCTCAGTTTCCTACTCAGTAAAATGGACACAAAAATAACTCTGGTGCCCAAATCAAAAGCTTATGAGTTTCCAATGAGATAACATAGTACTTAAAAAATAGTTTTTAAATGTGAAGCACTAAAAATAATAAAATACTTTTAAGAAAAAAATAAATAACTGTGAAGCATTATATGTGACAGCTATTGTTATTAAAAGCAAAGACTGTGTCATTTTTCTTCTTTGTATACCCAGTTATATCCAGTTGGTACTTAATAAATGCTTGTTAGGCTGTATAATGTATTTCTGAGGCAATGTGGTGCAGTAGAAAGAGTGTTATGCAGAGAGCCCCAATGGCAGTCTCTTTTAAAAACCCTGTATTAGGAGCATGAGGACTATGGCTGGCAGATTCCTTATCTACAAAAGGAAAGGGCAGATCTAAATAATATTTAAATCCCTTACAATATAATTTCATCATCCTGAATGGACTGTATGATTGTAGGCCAAATAGAATGTAAACAGCTGCTGGAGATAGTTGAACTTGTAGCTGCAGGATCTGAAGCTAAATCCTAGTTATGTCATGTGTGACATTAGGCAAGTCTCATTTAACCTTTCTGAGACTATCTCATCATTTGTAATAGGAAAGGGTTGGATTCCATAACTTCTAGAGTTCCTCTCAGATCTTGATCTAATGCTCTGATGAAATAAGGGTTAAAAATAAATCCTTTTAGAATATGCAATATAGATAACCCTAAGTCGAATCATTCCTTAGTGTAGTTGACCAAAACATAAGGTTCAGAAGACAAATGTACTTGTTGCATAGAATTCACTGTGATCAGTTAAATCAAAGACTAAAATGGGTCACCTATAGACATGAATGTTGAATGTTACTTCTAATATGTTGTAATACTTATGCTTTCAATTAGTCAAGAAATGTTCACCACTTAGGACCATCCTGTGGAATTGTGAGAAAATAATGGGATTTGGCAGATACTCAAAGGCTCACCTGGAGATTACTCTAAATTGATTAAGTGAGTGATTGACTTTGCTGATTAGCCTACTTCAAGTTAATTACATTGTAACCACACCTGGCTAGCACTTGAGGTATTGTTCTCACAAGCTAAGGATTTTGAACTCAACAGGAGACCACCTTCAAGTTCAGTAAACCAATGGATTTGGAGCCTACAGTCATTTAGAAATTTAAATATATATGCATTCTTTCCATTTGAATGCTTCAGGACCAGTGGTTATCATAACCAAAAAGCTAAAAAATAAGGCAGCTACTGTTATCTACATCCCAGATCATTCTAGAACAACAAAATTACAAGTAAGATAAAGTCTGTTTGCTGGATCTCAGCCATATGGATCTCCTTGACACCAGACTCTGATGCTTTTAAGCATCAATTCTTCCCAAGCAAAGTGGATTTCTAGGGACAGAGAAGTGCTGGTCTCAGAGTTTGAAAGTGAAAATGAAACAAACAGGGATGCACAGGCACCTGGGGCCATTCTTGCCACCTTGCTGCTTTGGGCATTAGATTTATGTCAATCAGTTAAGGTCACAAGAATATTAGCCTCTGGTGCAACTAGGTGGCACAGTGGATAAAGCACCAGCCCTGGACTCAGGAAGACCTGAGTTCAAATCCGGCCTCAGACACTTGAGACTTAAGTAGCTGTGTGACCCTGGGCAAGTCACTTAACCCTCACTGTACTACCAAAAAAAAAAAGTTATAATAGCCTCTAAGGCATTTTATAAGCAGTCCACTTCAGGTCTGGGGTTTCAGAGACAGATCAAAGCACAGAAAAGTTCCAAATCTTGGAAAACACTGTTTCCAGGACCTTAAAGCCAACATCCTGCTTTCTTGTTTGTATATGCAGCTGCAATCCAGAAAAATCATTAGTTTCTACAGCCCTTGCTAAACCAGTCACGAGTTAATACTTCGTATCTTCATCCCAACACAGGGACACAGGAAATCTAAAATAAGATACAGAACTTCCCAGGCTGGAAGACAAGAGTAATGCTAACTCCAGCCTAGAAAATGATTTTGCCTCTAGATGTAGCTAGGTCCAGGAATTTGCCTCCAGAAGTAGCTGACTGCAATCTATGTTATCTTCAAGAAATGATTCCATTTTTATTACCTTTTATCTATTCCAATTAAACTGTTTACTTGGGTAATGGCATTTTACTAAAGCTTTTTCAATAGCCAGCTATGAAGGGAAGGAGGGTATGGTTAATAGGTAGGGGTATATAAATCAAGTGATTTCATTAGTGTGCATGTATACACACACACACACACACACACACACACACACATCCCCTCTAGACATGACATCAGAACCCTACTAGCCTAATGAACAGATCAGAGCCAATGGGTGAGTGATAACCTATTGCCCATAGGAGCGTAAGAACAATAATTGTCTGATGCCCATGGCACCCTCTACTGGCTATATTAAGAATATTTAAGTGGATTTTTGCTTCCTTCAGGTTAAACTCCCTTAAAATGGTGTCCTATAGTAAATTTAACAAACAGAAACCTTGGATGGGCCAGACTCTTCTCCAAAGGAAAAAATATAGCATCCTCCTAATTTTTGCTTAAGGACTATGACAGTCATATATAAGAATAAGTCACCTTTATCTGATATTTCAGTTTACAAAATGTTAAAAGAATACAACTGAGAACCATTATTTTAATTGCAAATAATTACAAGATTTTCTTAATTTTTTTTTAAAACACAAGATTTTCATGCTTTTCCTCCCAGACGTTTTTTGATGAAGCGTCCTACTAATTTCTGTGGTCTCTTCTGATACTCGAGAAGCACCTCATGAGAGCTGCTAATCTGATCTCCCTTGAGACGATTTAGAAGGGTAACACACACAACAGCAGCTGCGAAAGAAAGAAAGAGAGAGAGAGAGAGCACATTAAATCAAAAGGTAGTTCTTCGATGTCCTTCAAAATGAAGTAAAACAACATATATGAAAACCATTATCTTCTTTGTTGCCAAATGGCACCAAAATTGTTGGGAAAATTGGGCAATCATTCAGATTGGGCCTTGGAAGAATCATGGAAGAATCAATACAGGATAAGTCAATAGTGTCTGGTTTAAGAAGAACCCTGGATGCCACTGAGATGATGCCAGGAGTCTTTGTTTCCTCCCCCTTCCTTGACACTCTACTATTATTCACTCCTTTTCCCTCCACCCTCCACCCTCAGTACAAAATGAACTCTATAGGCGTATGCTTCCTTGCCTACCAGTCAAGACCAGTCTTTCCTGAAATATGTGATACATAATTGAATATAAAAACACTGAACATTTTTAGAAGATATTTATTCTACACAAATAGTTTCTTTCATATTCTCTTTTAATGTGATAGATAAAAATAAGTTTTAAATGTATAAATACATTTTCCTCTTAATTTTCACCCTTAGAACCATATGGCATTTTAAGAGCTAGAAGGAACCTTGGAAATCATCTAGTTAACCCTTTCTAGTTCACAAAGACCAAGATATAAAAGGTAAAAGTAAAACAAATATACGATACTTTTTTTCTAAGCTTGTGAACAAAATTTATCATGCATTTTAAGTGCCATGATATTCTTGAATATTTCTTTAGTTTTCAAATGAATGATTTAAATAGTCTGTAGTCTCTCCTCTCAGCTCTCATTAAATAATAGACCTTCTATAAATACTAACATTTAACTAGAGATTTTCAGAAGTACCTTTTAAAACTCTCAACTATAAAGATTACCTGAAAACTGTCTTCCCCTAAAAGTCTGATCAACCATCATATTCCCTAGGTGGAGGAACCCCAGTGGCAGAAAGTAATTAAGGTACCACTAATGTGTTTATGGAAGGTATCTCTCCTAATTGGTCCACATTGCAAAGAGCATTCATTTAAACCTAGAGATTTCAACCATTTTTTGTGTCATGGATCTGTTTTGTCAGTATAATGAAGCTTGAGACCCCTTCTCTGAATAATGTTTTTAAATTAAATTAAATACATAGGATTACAATAAAATAATTATATTGAAAAGCAGTTATTAAAAAAAATTCACACTCCAGATTAAGAAGCCCCTAATTTAAACCAACCTCCCACTTACTCAATTCACTTCCCATTTATTGTGTAAAATAGTGGTAAGGTAAATGTAAAAACAAACAAACAAACAAAAAACAACCCTTGTGTTTAGATTACTTTCAATATGTCTTTCTAGTATTAGAAATAATAAATTCTACTTATTACTATGCCAAAGAGGAATATCCAGTAAATCTTCCTTTACTGGAATTTCATGTTTAAGGAATTCATCAAGCTAAAAAATTATTTTGATAAACAGCACCCATAAAATGCTAATAGGAATTTAGAGCTTCTTTGCCACCATTTCATCCCTGTTACCACACAGCCAGCTGAAATGCCTCGATCTCCCATTTAAACTCCAAAAATCTGTAAACAGCAGCACTTTCCAAGGCTAAAATTGTGTGTGTGTGTGTGTGTGTGTGTGTGTATGTATCTATCCATCTATTTATCTAAATCCCCCTGAGCACAGACATTAGATTTCAATTAAATAAACAAAGCCTTAGGTTGGGGGCAGGATAGTTAATACAAACACATTATAATAATTTGCTGACCAGTGGCAGACATTAACCAAATGTCAGAGCAGCTCCTCCTATTCGTTATAATAAATACAGATAGTTGATACTATGGATAGTTGATTACTCTGGATTAAAAGTTAGAGGATAATGGTGATCTAAGGCTGGTGAAAACTGCTGAAACTTCAGCCACTGCTACTTTTACAAAGGGAATAAAGGCTCCCCTATGATGGGAGAGGCACAGAATCACAATGCCAGGATTTCTCGTCCTTGGCTGTAATTCACTCTCAGTGTCTTATTTGGAGTATAGCACATTCTTACTGCCTCTATTATGTCATTTAAATTTTTAATAGAGAGTTATTGTTTTTCCCTCAAACTATTTGAAAATGTTTTAAGCCCGCAGGTCAATATTTTTCAAGTGGAACCCATCTCTAGTCATTATAATAAAAGTCAGAAGGAAAATGAAATTCACTTTTTTAAAATGTACTTTATAGCAAATGTTATTGGAACACAGCTACTCCATTAAACAAAGAATACTCTTATGGTGCATAGTAAAATTGAAACCACTTGGCTTAAAGGCATTTTCCCAATTTGATATGCAAAAGAAATGAAACAAAAAGCTAGTTTAATTCATGCTTTCTTTGAAATGTAGAATCAGGCAATCCTGATTTTCCTAGTGCTTTCAAAGCTAGTTGACTGATTCCAAAGGACTCCAATGGAAAACTGAAGCTGCATGCACAGACCCCAGAATGAAGGCCAGAGTTGGCAGCAGAGTAGAGAGAATGCTAGAGAATCACAAGATCAGAGATTCAGAGATGCAAGAGACTTTAAAAGCCATCTCCCTTATTTTGCAGATGAAAAAAAAAAATAAGGCCCAGAAAGGTGAAGCTATTCACCCAAAGTCATACAAGTGGCAGGACTGGGATCCAAAACCCAGATCCCCTCATTTCAAATTCAGTGTGACCTTTCACCAAACTTCATTCCTTTACTTCATATCAAAACAGGTATGGTTCCCCCTCCCCCTACCTTTTTTCAACTAACATAGAAAAGGGTTCAAATTTTAGCAGGAGAGAAGGGTCAGGGGAAATATTTCAGCAAATAAACTGTTAAGTAAATGAGATGTAACTAGTGGCCACTAGATGGCAAAATGGATAGAGCACTGATCCTGGAGTTAAGAAAACCTGAGTTCAAGTATGACCCCAGACACTTGCTGTGTGATTGTTGGCAAATCACCTAAAATCCACTGCCTCAGTTTCCTCAAATGTAAGATGGAAATAATAAAAGCACCTATCTCACAAGGTTTCTGCTGAGGAATAAATGAGGTTATATTTGTAAAGTACTTAACAGAGTACCTGGCACAGAGTAGGCACTTTAAAAATGTTTAAAATACTTGTTCCTTTTTCCTTCCTTCTAATCCCAAACCTGTGGTAGACTCAAGATATAGGGCTAGGCTTTTTGTTCTGTCTTGTTCTTTCTACTCAAGGTCAAGTCTACTCCTGGCTCCACCAATTAACTACTTGTATGACCTTAAGCAAACAACTTCCACTTAATGAGGCCTCATTTTCCTAATCCAGGAAATGACAACTTTGGATCATCTAATTTGAATGGCTCACTAGAATTCAAATTCTACTGCTGATAATTCTGTGAAATCTGATTATGCAAAAGCATTTTAGGGCCAAAGTATAATCAACTTTGGTCAAAAAGCTGCAAGATTTTTCGGATACAAACCAAACCTGATCGGAATTATTTTAGGTTCACATATACAAGACACTTAACATTAGAGTTACATCTAAACAGTCCCAAATATCCAGATCAAAACAAAATACTGCCCATCCCAGTTATTTACTGGTATTTGATTTCATGTAATAACTATACTAATCCAGCTACATTTTTGGTTCAATAAGTCTTTTATGAACTGAGAATCTAATTGCCATGTATTAAAAACTTTTTAATGGAGAAATGAAGTCCAACTTACAAACATGTTCAAAAGAACACAAACAATTCATTGTGTTTCACATAAGGGATTTATCCATATTTGACTTCATTTTAAATTTTGCATCCAGATGCTTTACATGTTTATCTTATGGTTCTTTGTCATAATCTAGTGGGGAAAATTCCATTGAAACAATACTGTGGGTGCATGGCTGAGAAGAGAAACATACCTTTGATGCCACTGGCACCACACATGGCTGCAAAGATAGAAGATTCCATCTCAATGTTTCTGATTCCAGCAGCGTAAGCCGCCTGTAAATACTCTTGCTTCTCCTTGTCCGTATATGAGCAGAAAGCACCATCCAAGCGCGCTTGGCCTAGGAAGTACATCAAGGAAATACATGAGGGTCCTTTGGTATGTGTCCTATTTTCTACTTTATTTAAATCCACAAAGCAAACAGTAACCTTACCTTCATAGAAGTCTAAAGTACACATGGTGTTTCCCATAACAGTGTTAAACTCATTTATCTCCTTGGCACACTCCATTAATTCCTGATTTAGGTCATCACTGAGGTCGGTACTTCGGACTATGGGCTTCCCCAAAACAATTTGTTCAAATTCAGGTTTGAAGCAAGAATCTGTAGCTTGTCTAGTTAGCACAACCGAACCAGGTTCTAGACCTAAAAGGAGAGTATATTCTTAACAAATACAGCAAGATTTCCTAATAAAGAACGTTGGCACAAATGCAAAGACAAAGAAACATATCTCCTGGGTTGTTTCAAAGCATACAGTTATCCCATCCACATCACAGGGGTTATGGTGTACCCCCCACCCAAGATCCAGAAAATTCTTGTAAAAATTTGTGGTCCTCCCTTTGTACCAGAGAACAAATCTGATTTTTTTTCTTTTTCTTTTATCGGGTGTTTACAGTACCTTATTGTAAAATTTGGGTAAAGTAATTGTTCCTAAGTTCTGTGTCATCTGCTGGTCTTCATTTGTCATCTGTGGCTTCCAAAAACTCCCCGCAAATTCCCATTTAATTTCTTATGCCAATGCAAGATATATCAAAATCAAAACCACAATGGGGAAAGTCAAGATGTGGAAGGGATAACTATACTGCCCTGTAACTTCCCTTCTGCAACTATTGTCCTCCCCTTCCACAGTGGAAGGCAGAATGATGGTCCAGGCCTCCAGCCTACTGCTAACAGGGAAGGGACTAGGTTCACTCTAAAGCTAGTAAGGAACCATCACATTATCAATATAAAATGCAGAATACTAGCTTTGGCTCCCTTGGGTATATTGAATTGCTATTCTTTATTTATTGACACTCCCATCAATGAAGTTAACAGTACAACAAAGGAGGTATAGTGGACTATTGTTTATAAATAATTTCTAAAGTGCTTTATCAATATATGGAGAAAACGAATAAACCTGTATAGTGTGATTGTAAAGGAAACATATCCCCAGAAAAAAAAATAATAACCTTTGATACCAGAAAGTCGGGCTGTACAAATTGGACTAAGTCTAACTTCAAGGAAGCCTCTATTACCTTAGAGATTCTTGCCCCTCAGCCTCTGGAACATTCAGATGAAATAAACTTCAGAGAAATTATCCCACAGGAACAACTCTGATTTTAGTGTCTCTTGAAAGACCAAGGTTAACACATTCTCTCCCCAAATCACCTGACATTCTCACTTCTATCTCTTAGGGGAGCTTTCTCCAAAGCTTAGTTTGTTATCACCTCCTATAGGAAAACCATTCATAACAAATACCCTCCCCATTGATAGTGACCTTCCCTCAAATTTCTTAGCATATATTTTATAATTACTTATATATGTGCATGTTGTTTTCAATAGAGAGTAAACTCCTTGCAAACACGGACTTTAATTGTTGTCTCTGTATCTTTAGAGTCTAGCACAGTGTCCGGCATTCTTAATCAATGCTTGTTGAGCAAATCTAGTACCTAATGCTTTCCCTTGAATCAATAATAATAGACAATAGATTTGACCATGAATTAGACAAATCACTTCCCTTCTCTAGGTCAGTTTCCCCCTTTGGAAAATAATGGGAGGTTAGGGAGGATGGCTTACATGGTTCTTAAGTTTCCTCTTTTTTTAATGCTAACTTTGTATGGTTCTCTGAGTTTATGAAATATAATTCAATGAAACCAGATAATCTGGAAAGTAAGTCATCTGTAGTAGTTTACAGATAATCTGGGTTTACCATTTTTGAATGAAGATTCAAAACCTGTCTGAATTTTATTTAAAAGATATATTTGAAATACAACTAGTTGACATGTTTAATTGTCCATTAATCTATTAATCCCTAAGGATTGAATTATCAGAATGAAAGAAAGGAAAGCCCAGATTTACATTAATGTAGTTCCTCCCAGGTGTTGAGAACCGTGGACAAAAAAATTCCATTCAAACTAGACAGTGTGGTAAATCCCTACTCAAACTTAAAGGCAAAAGCTTTCCTCCGACATACAAAAATGTGGGTGTGTTTTGTATTGCTGAAAAAGCAAAGTAACCCAAAGTGTTTTCCTTTTGTCTTTCCTTAGCTCACAAAACCTGAAAGCCAAATGCCACTGTCCAAATGCCTGCCTCAAGTGTTATAAAGTTCAACTCTGAGGCTTTTGGCTTTGCTTCACTCTTCCCTTCAAATGAAATATCTTTTTATCCTAACCCACAACCTGCCACATTCAAGAATATATTCAGTATGAGTGGAGGCTATGGTTCATTACTAAATTTAAGAAAAAATAACTATAAATATTTTAGTAATAAATGTGAGTATTATATTTGGACAGTAAGTTTATACTGCCTTGAACTTACATTTTATGGATAGTATATTGATGAATATCAAATGTATACATCTTAATCTTCATGCAGAAACCTACCTATGGTAGACTCAATTTAGACAGATTCTGCTCAATTTGGGGAATTTTGAAAATCAACAGTCATTCAAAACCAAAGGAAATGCTATTATGCAAAGCACTGAAAGAAAGTTCCTAGAAATGCAAATATCACATTAACTCTAACATAAGGTAATTAGTTAAACAATAAAATCATTAGGAGAGACCTAAAAACAAGCCAGGCTTGGAGAACTTTGTTGCAACTTTAAAAATGCTGGGGAAATTAGGTACTCTAATTTCCAGTTGGACAGAACTTGACTATGCTTAGCTAGTGAATGAGCTGAATCTGGATGGTTTTAATCAGCCCAAAAAAGTTCTCAAAAGCAGAGCCCATCATATCTGACTTCTTTCCAACATGTGTAACCATCTGCAAAGGGGCAGGCTTCTGCATATAGGCAAATGTCCTCCTACAGCAATGATGCTGCTACAAGTGAAGCTGCATCACATACTATAAGTGAAACTCTAAAAGGAAATGCTTCCAGTAATAAAAATGTTTGGACATGGTCCAAGATTTCCAAAAAGTAAATTCTATACTATTGTAGATTTAATAGTGTAAACAAATAATACATTGCTGTGGCCATATATCACTATATTCGAACCAAGCTGATAGAAAAAATCAAGTATATTTAGAGAAGATACCTATTCCACCACATGTGCCGATGCGAATGATGACAACATCAGAACACTTGGCATGATACAGTAACTTGATGAGTTCATGTAACATGATCCCAATGGAAGGAATTCCCATACCATGCTGAAAATAATAATATATATAAACTTAATTATTAGAAATACAGTATATTATCTTGAATAGGATTTCAAACTGTAAACATTAACCAAATTATTACTTTGGAATTTAAAATCCTTTGTCTTATCACACAATTCAATATTCTTTGCCTTTTGTGTGTTCTTATATATTATCTCTTGTCAATTAGTTATATTTAATAAAGTCTACTTAAATGGTGACGATGCCATTATAATAACCTTATTTGCCCGACAGTGACAGAAATGGCTGTTCTACAGATAAGCAAATCTTCCCAACGACTGAAGCTTACCCTTTGTAGCACCAACACTGGTTTTATCCAAAACACTTTTTGTGGAAATCCACCTAAAACGTGTAACTCACATCTCTGTCCTCTTAAACAGAGGATATGGAATAGTTATCCTTTGCTTGATGACTGAATCGAGGCCACAAATATCCATTGTTGTGCTGTGTTGTTATCCAACAACAGTTCTCCAGCAAACAACCCTCTCCAAGACAGCCCTATGCAACTATGATTTTACAGTTCTTCTGTTTCCTCTTCCTGTCAAGCTATCATTTCTAATGATGCTGGCAGGATAGCCCCTGCTATTTCTAATCTTGCTGCTTTACTCTCTACGTAACCACCAGCTTCCTTTAACTTTGTGACAGTCTCAAACTCTGAATCTCTTAGGGACTTTGAAACACTTATCTGAAGTTTGGAAGCTTTCATTAGGATAGTTGAGGTTAAGTCTAATTTGTATATTGGACATGTCACCATATATACACATTAGAATCACAGATTCATAAGGAAGTTCATAGATGTAATAGATTTTAGAATTGGAAGGGACCTTAGAAATCAGTGAGTTCAACCTATTGTGATAAAGGGGCAGCTAAGTGGTGCAGTAGATAGAGCACGGGACCCGGAGTCAGGAGTACTCAATCCAGCCTCAGACACTTGACACTTACTAGCTGTGTGACCCTGGGCAAGTTACTTAACCCCAATTTTCACTCACACACACACACACACACACAATATGTGATAAAGAGAAACTGAAAAAGTAATAAGCACAATGAATTTATTTGCAAAACTTTGTTGTTATTCAGTTTTGTCCAACTATCCATGACCTGTGGACCATACTGCCAAGTAGTTTTCTTGGCAAAGATAGTGGTGTGGTTTGCCATTTCCTTCTCCAGCTCATTTTACAGAAAAGGAAACTGAGGCAAGCAGAGGTCAAGTGACTCGCCCAGGGTTACAGAGATAGTGAGTGTCTGAAGTCAGATTTGAACTGGGGGTCTCTTTCTGACTCCAGGTCCACTGCTCAACCCACTGAGCCATTTAGCTGCCCATTAGCAAAACTAGCAATTTCCAATAAATAAGATCCAAGGCTTCCCAGTAGCCAAGGATGGATCTGACAGTCCCAGCAGTTCTTTTATAGTCAGTAAAGAGGAAGTGATCAGCCTACACAATCTTGGGCAACAAAATTCGTATCTCATTTCTCATTGGTCAATGCTGAAGTTGCTAACCACAAGTTATGTCAGACCAGGTGGTCTAACATGTGTACTAATATCCTCTAGAAAGTCCAGTGGTTAGCACTTTCCAAGGAATAACAGACACCTTGTAGTCTGGTTGACACTTTCTGAAAGGGGCATGCTATTGATTCCTAATTGATGGTTGAACAAATTGTGGTATGTGACTGTGATGGAATACTACTGTGCTATAAGAAATTATGAGCCCAATGATCTTAGAAAAACATGAAAAGACTGGCATGAAATAATGAAGAACAAAATGAGCAAAACCAAGAGAAATTGTATACAGTGACATCAATATTGTTTTCAGAATAGCTTTGAGCAAATAAGTAATTCTGACTATTATAAATACCCAAATTAATTATAAAGGACATATGAAGAAAGATACTATCTGCACCCAGATAAATAGCATATAGAATAATATTACACATATAAACCTATTTGTGTCTAATGGAAGTCATCAGTGGGGAGGAGGAAAAAAAACTTCCATGATAACATTATTATGTATTTAAAGGAAATAGCAAGTTGTACATAATAGATGAGCAGTTTCATGTATAATCATCTTTTTTTTTACTATACTATGTTATGGAAGTGGTTGTTTTATTCCAAATTTATAAAAACTTTAATTTTAAAAAAATGAGCTGAAGAACTAAATGGCAAACCACTCCAGTATCTTTACCAAGAAAACCCCAAAATGGGGTCATGAAGAGTTGGACATAACTGAAGTGACTTAACAACAACAAATCTCATTTTATAGTAAATTGATTAATACTTAATAAAATAATAAAAAATAAAGTATATAGATGAGGAATCTGAGGTCCAGAGTTCAGTGGTTTGCCCCAGGTCATTCAAGTGGTATCTGAGGCAAGCTTTGAACAAAGGTCTCCCTCACTCCAAGTCCAACACTCTATCTACTACACCATCTTGCCTCTATGATACTTTTATATTATCTAGACATTAAATCAAAAAATGAGGACTCAATTTGGAATTATGCTCAAAGGGCTATAAAGCTGTGTATACCCTTTGACCCAGCAGTACCACTTTTGAGTCTTTTGCCCAAAGAGATCATAAAAAAGGGAAAAGGACCCACATGTACAAAAATATAGCTGCTCTTCTTGTGGTGGCAAGGAATTGGAAATTGAGGGGGTGTCCATCAATTGGGGAATGGCTGAACAAGTTGTGGTATATGAATGTAATAGAATTCTATTGTGCTATAAAAAACAATGAGCAGGTGGAGTTCAGAGAAACCTGGAAGGACTTGCATGAACTGATGATTGAGTGAGATGAGCAGAACCAGAAGAACATTGTATACAGTATCATCAATATTATGTGTTGATCAACTGTGATAGACTAGATTCTTCTCACCAATACAATGATACAAGAAAGTTCCAAAGGACTAATGATGGAAAAGGCTCTCCAAATCCAGGGGAAAAAAATTTTAAAAAGGGAACTGTGGAGTATGGATGCTGATTTGGACCATACTATTTCTTTTGTTTTTGGTGCTGTTGGTTTTCTGTTTTGAAGTTTTTCCTTTTTGCTCTGATTCTTCTCTTATAACATAACTAATGCAGAAATATGTTTAATGTTATTATGTATATATAACCTATATCAGATTACCTGCTGTGTAGAGGGGGGGAAGGAGGGGAGGGAGGGAGAAAAATTTGAAATTGGAAATCTCATATAAACAAATGTTGAAAACTATTTCTACATGTAACCAGAAAATAATAAAATACTTTTATTTTTTAAAATGAGGACTAGGGGAGATTTCTCTTGCTTGTTTCAAATTTCAATATGATCATCTGATAGTATTAGTTATTTTTAATAGTGTCAAAACTTCAAATGAAATAACTCAAAGAGAACTGGATGAAAAATAACAGCATCAGGGTTTTGTCACTAAAACAATACTCATGTGATTGAGCAAATCAGTTAACACCTCAGTTTCCACATCTTTCACAGCAAGAAAGTTATGACTTTAAATAAATGAATGGATGGATGGCTAAATAAATAAATAAATGGGTAAATAAATAAGTAAATTAAGGGGGGGTAGCTAGGTGGCACAGTAGATAAAGCACTGGCCCTGGATTCAGGACCTGAGTTCAAATGTGGACACAAACACTTGACAATTATTAACTGTGTGACCCTGGGCAAGTCACTTAACCCTCATGGAGGGAGGGAGGGAGGGAGGGAGGGAGGGAGGGAGGGAGGGAGGAAGGAAGGAAGGAAGGAAGGAAGGAAGGAAGGAAGGAAGGAAGGAAGGAAGGAAGGAAGGAAGGAAGGAAGGAAGGAAGGAAGGAAAGGAAGGAAGAAGGAAAGAAAGAAGGAAGGAAGGAAAGGAAGGAAGGAAGGAAGGAAGGAAGGAAGGAAGGAAGGAAGG
Organism: Dromiciops gliroides; assembly: GCF_019393635.1. Taxonomy (NCBI): domain Eukaryota; kingdom Metazoa; phylum Chordata; class Mammalia; order Microbiotheria; family Microbiotheriidae; genus Dromiciops; species Dromiciops gliroides. Next base: position 685,058,779 of record NC_057861.1, on the reverse strand, counting down.
AAGGAAGGAAGGAAGGAAGGAAGGAAGGAAGGAAGGAAGGAAGGAAGGAAGGAAGGAAGGAAGGAAGGAAAGAAAGAAAGAAAGAAAGAAAGAAAGAAAGAAAGAAAGAAAGAAAGAAAGAAAGAAAGAAAGAAAGAAAGAAAGAAAGAAAGTTATAACTTATTTATTTGTAATACTGCCATCATTTGGTCAAGAGACTCAAAGGAAATAAAGACCAGAGATCAAGGAGACAAAAGTCATTTAAACACTCCAACACTCCAGAATTTAGATATCACTAATGTGGGTCCTGCCTCAGGGGACATTATCAAAACCAGCCCATTTTCCTATTCTCCAATTTCTAATCCTCCCCCAAATCCACCAGTGCTCTACCTACCCCTACTCAGCAGAAATTTATACTAATTTACTTCACAATCAGCCTTTCTACTTAAGTAAATCCAAGGAGTGGAGACTTCCAAAGGGAATGCTTTGAAATTCACGACCCCAGATAGCACCCCTACTATCTCATTTCCAATTCAATGAATAACCTAAAGAGAATGCTTTGAAATTCCCAACCCCAGTAGGACCCCTACCAGCTCATTTCCAATTCAATGAATAATCACCTAAAAAATCCCAACCTCAAGTAGCACCTCAACCAACTCATTTCCAATTAAATAATCTGAAGGGAATGCTTTGAAATTCCCAACCCCAGAAGCAACTCTACCATCTCATAATAGATTTTCCAAATAACCAGAGTCAGGATTTTCCCCACTCCTGTAAATTAGGAAGAGGCATGAGTGTGGCTTGCAAAAAAAGAGGAATTAATCAAGTTAATTAACAAATGATATTGTACTTACACTAACTGATAACACAGGTCCAATCTTATACATGGCATAGCGGTCAGTTCCTTCACAAATGTTAGGATGGTCCATGCCAGGTTGTGCAAGTCCCAGCTCTTCACCTATATAGCTAATGAAAGCTTTCATCCGAGCAGGACTTCCTCCAACACATACAAACTAACAGGGAGATCACATAAACAAGACATAAATACCAAATGACACGCAGAATTGTCCTTTTTTTTTTTTTGCAACATATCAAGTACCACAAAATATTAAATATCTTGAACACCTCTCTAAGTAAAAAAAAAAAAATGTTGCTATAAGAACAATCTGTATAAAATTTGACACAGCAATACCACTATTAGGTCTGTTTCCCAAGGTGATGAGGGAAAAAGGAAAAGCTCTTTGTGGTAGCAAAGAACTAGAATTTGAGAGGATGCACATCAGTTGGGTAATGGCTAAACAAATTGTGGCATATGATTATGATAGAATACTGGTGTGCTGCAAGAAATGATGTTGGTTGATTTCAGAAAAACATGGACAGACTTGCACGAAATAATGAAGAGTTAAATGAGCAGAACCAAGAAAATGTTGTATATGCAGTAACAGCAATATTGTTTGAAGAACTGTGACTGTTATTCTGAGTATCATTCATATCAACTACAAAGGACCCATGAAGGAAGAAGATGCTATCCACCTTCAGAGAAAAAACTGGGGTGTGTGTGTGTGTGTGTGTGTGTGTGTGTGTGTGTGTGTGTGTGTGTGTAAGAGAGAGAGAGAGAGAGAGAGGGAGGCCTTCTCTAGTGCAGGATGGGATGGGAGTGAGGGAGACAGTTGAGAACTTAAATATAACCAAAAAATAAAGAAAATTAAATAAAGAAAAAAAATTTCAATGCATATGTTTACCTTTACATCTCCAAACATGGCCTGTAAATCATGAGTTCCAGTCCCAAGATTGAAATGGTAAAGAAAATCTTCTTTCATTTCTGAAATATTTGGGTTTGAAAGGTGAACTAAGTGTTCACTGTTATAAAAGAATACAGAGCAAAAGGTTTATTTTTTTTAATGCATATACATCTTTCAGAAGAGGCTATGTGAAATTACTAGCTTATGGAAAGAAGGCCTATAAAGTAGGGATAATAATAATTGAAAGCGTCATGGGGCGCAGAGCACCCCAGAATTTCTCTGGGGCACACCAAGGAATCTTCTCCTTGAGAAACTAAACCAGAGGACAGATAGAGAGATAAGCGGAACCAAATCTGACTGAGCTAGTTTGGGATTCCTACCCTTCATTTTGGTCTCCCTTACCCTGGGGAGATAAATTTGGGTGTGGCTTCCGCCTTTGTGTTCTGAAGAGGGATCCGTAGCCACCCCTCACCCAATTCCTTTAGTCACTACCAGTGGGGGATGGTCCTCCACTGCTCACCCAATTCCCCCAGCTACCACCAGTGGGGGATGGTCCTCCCTCACTAAAGGAACTTTCCACAGGAAGGTGGTCCACCCCCATCAGTCCTCTATAAAAGTACCTTCCGGTCTCCTGTTCGAGGAGATTTGGTACCTCTGAGCCATGTGCTTTATGCCAAATCTCCCCATGAAAAGTCCAAGGATTTCTTTCATGGTTTCCCTCCCCCTACCCTTCCCTTCGACGTTTTGTGTGCAAGAGGGTGTAATTCTTTAAAGAGGAATTCCCAAGAACCCCAAACCGTACCCCATTTCCCCACCATATCAAAAGGTTGTCATTAAATAAAGCAACACCTAGTTAAAAGGTTTAGTGAGGAGGAGGGGTTTATGATGATTTTAGGTTGCAAACCTAGTATAGCAGGTTTATGTTACGGGGCCTGGGTTTGAGTGTTGAACATTAGCATTAGATTTTGGTAGTGTTTCTAGGTCCAATGGACTACTCAAATTAACCTGGAATTGGTCAAACAAGAAGCATGTATTTATCTCATTGGCACCCTTAAATGGAAATGGTGGGGGGAGGAGAGAAATGAGGAGCTCGAATGAGATATTAGAACTAATCAGTTCACAGGTAACAGTTCAGAATGGAAAAGACATGCTGCTAGCCCACTTATTGCACTTTATATTATTTTCCTTGATGTTTCTCTGCCATCTCATTGTTGCATAGTGAAAAGAGAGCTGAATCTGGAATGAAAAGAGAAAGAGGAAGGAAAAGGGATAGAGAAAGGGAGAGAGGGAGGGACAAGAGGAGACAGGGATGTAGGGAAAAAGGGAGGTTTGGATGGAGGGAATGAGGAAGGGAGGGAGGGAGTGAATGAGGAAGAAGGAGGGAGAGCAAGGGAGGGAGAAGGGGAGGGAGAAGGAGGGAGAGCAAGGGAGGGAGAAGGGAAGAGAGAAGGAGAGGGAGAGAGAGAGAATTTATTAATTACTCTAAGGGCTAGGAATAAAAATTAAAATACATGTCAAAATCAAGTCAGGAGACTGACTTTCAGTGCTGGCGCTGCTGCTTCCTAGCCTTCCTGGCCCTTCACTGGAAACGGTGGGGTTGAACAAAAAGTTCTCTAAAGTTCCTTCCAGTTCTATGGTTATTAATAGAATCAAGCACTGGGTCAAAAGGTCTGGGGACATTGTTGAGATGAGTTAGGAAATAAAATCATTATCAGGGGACAGAAAAGGAGGCAAAAAAAAAAAGAGGAAGAAGTGAAGGAGAAGCACAAAATTTCAAAAGAAGACAAATAAAAACGAGAGGCATGGGACCAGGATTAGTTCTATACTTCATATAATAAAATCACATTTATGTCATGTTTTAAGATTTGCAAAACATTTTCCTTGTAACAACTCCTTAAGATGACTAGTAGATATATTATTATCCATATGTAATTATTATATTATCTCCATTTATAATAAAGGAAACTGAGGTTCACTTTGAGTCCATCATCAGAGTACAAGGGAGCATCTGAGGACTGGCCCAACCCAGATCTCCTGCCTCAAACTCTGGCATTCCACACTAATTCTCATCTGAATTAAAATGCTGAAAATGTCTCACTAGGAGACTTGATGTTTGCTTATAAATAAATACTTTTGTCCATAAATTGGGGTGGGCATAAAGGGAATGTAAATTAAAAGGGATGGGAGGGCAGCTCGGCAGCTCAGTGGTTAGAGCACCGGCCCTGAATTCAGGAGGACCTGAGTTCAAATCCAGCCTCAGACACTTAACACTTACTAGCTGTGTGACCCTGGGCAAGTCACTTAACCCCAATTGCCTCACCAAAAAAAAAAAAATAAGGGGGGGATGGAACATGATCTTTCCTCTGGTTACTGGAATCAGAAAATCAGAGTTGGAAGACTCAGAGATCATCGACTTCAGCACTCTTCATTTTAGAAATGAAACAGAAAAAAGAGGGGGTTAAGGAGATTTGCCTAGAACTTCTCATATCCTTATCTACTCAGAATCTGCTCCCCAATTCTATATCCACTGCCTCTCTTCACAGATAAAGTGGAATACCTTGCCGGGAACATCTGCTAGCTCCTTTGAATTTCAATTGAATTCAATTCAACAAACATTTATTTACTAAATGTCTCCATTGTCCAGAGCACCTTACTAAGGACAAGGGAGATACAAAGTGTAGATAACTAAATTACAGATAACAATTAAAGAAGTGTAAAGTATAAGCTGCAAGTTAAATAAGAAAGAAAAGCATCAATTAGGTTAAGATAGAATGCGATGTCTGTGCACTTATTATTACTTATTATTTAAATAACACTTAAAGACAGGGTCAAGTAATCCCCAGATAAAAAAACCAAATGTATGTCAAAGCCAAGATTAAATTCACAAGCTTGAAACTAAACTAGCAGTTTATCCAACTACATTTTTTTTTTTGGTCTTCAGTCTAGACCTAATAATAATCCTTCTTCAGATCATGTATGTCACACCTTGAACAAACTTTAATGACTTAGGTCCTTATTAGTACAGGCATCATTTAACTTCTCTGGGCCTCAGTTTACTCATCTACAGAATGAAGGAGTTAGGCTGGATTATCTGAGATTTCATCTAGATTTTCCTACTAAAGATATAATTGCCCTATTTTAGAAGGAACAGTCATTTCAGTGGTGTCCCATTTGGGATTTTATTGGTGAAGATACTTCAGTGGTTTTGCTATTTCCTTCTCCAGCTCATTTTACAGATGAGAAAATTGAGGCAAGCAGGGTCAAGTGACTGGCCCAGGATGACATAGCTATTAAGTGTCTCAGACCAGATTTGAACTGAGGCACTCTATCCACTGTGCCACCTGACTGCTTCACGGCATGTAGTCATAGGATGATATAATTTCAGAAATGGCTTGACAATGTCACCCTTCTATTCAGTAAACTCTAGTGGCTCCCTATTACCTGCAGGATCAAACAGGAAATCATCCTTTTTGGTTTTCAAAGCATTTCATTACCTGGCCCTTTCCCATTTTTCTGGTATGTTTACTTCTTAGTGCCCTCCATATATTCTGGGATCCAATACTCCTTTGCTATGTTCCATCTCTCACCTCCGTGTCTTTTCATTGAATGTCTCCCATGACTGGAAATTTCTATCTCCTAGTTTCCCAGCTTCTTTCAAATGTTAGCTAAGATTAAACCTTGTTCAAAAAATTCTTCCTAGGGGCAGCTAGGTGGTGTAGTGGATAGAGCACCAGCCCTGGATTCAGGAGGACCTGAGTTCAAATCCAGCCTAAAACACTTGACACTTACTGGCTGTGTGACCCTGGACAAGTCACTTAACCCCAATCGCCTCACCCCCAAAAAAAAAAAGTTCTTCCCAAAGCCCCTTAATGCTAGTCCCTTTTCATGATTATCTCTGATTTATCCTTTGTCAGTTGTTTGCCTACTGTGTTTTCCATTAGATTGTAACCTCCTGGAGATCAGAGACTTTTTTTTTTTGCCCCAGCACTTAGTGCGTTATTTAGAGTGGTGATCAATAAAGACTTGTTGAGGGCAGCTAGGTGGCCCAGTGGATAAAGCACCAGGCCTGGATTCAGCAGGACCTGAGTTCAAATCCAGCCTTAGACACTTGGCACTTACTAGCTGTGTGACCCTGGGCAAGTCACTTAACCCTCATTGCCCTTCAAAATAAATAAATAAAAATAAAGACTTGTTGACTTGTTGATTCAAATATTATTCTAATCCAACCACAGTAGAGGAACCCAAAATTCAGTGGGGTTAACCAACTAGCCCAAGATCGAAAACTTCATTAATAGCAAGGCCAGTTTCTTTCCAGGAATCTAGAGATGAGTGATTCCTCATGAAGCCCAGATGAGTGATTCCTCATGAAGCCCAGATGAGAAAGACCAATGAGATTGTTCCCAAAAATGAGTTGCTGTTAGCACAGATTTAGCAGATAACTTAGATTATATCTATAACATGGTGCAGCTAAGTGGCATAGTGAATAGAACACATGGTCTAGAGTCAGATGGTAGACCCATATTCCTGAGTTCAAATCTGGCCTCAGACACTTACTAGCTGTGTGACCCCGGGGCAAGTCACCTAACTCTGTTTGCCTCAATTTCCTCATCTGTAAAATGAACTAGAGAATGAAATGGCAAAGCACTCCAGTATCTTTGCCAGAAAGACCCCAAATGGCATCATGAAGAGTTGGACATGACTGAACAACAACATATCTTTGCATAAACAATTCACCTTGATTTTAATACAGAACCAAAAACTATAAGAAGGCTATATGCTTCTATGGAGAATTAGTCTACAGTATAGAAGATAAACGCTACACATACATACACACACACTAGCCTACAAAGATGGAATTTGACATGACCACATCCAGTGGAATCAAGAAATAAGCGGGCTAACAGAAATGATTCTAGTGTTAAATAAAGCACATTAAGAGGAGTTTTAGCTCTTTCTGACCACCAAAGTTGCACGCACTCTCAGTGATGGAATAGTATATATTGATGGAACACTTGATGGTTTCAGTTTATTAATAAACCCTGGGCAAATTATCTCTAATGAATATTTAGGAATATGGAATAATTTTTAATGACTTTAAAAGTGTTCAACTGTGACACTACATAAGTGCAGAATACTTGTAATTTAATTTGCAAACATTCTCAGTGAAATTTACTAAATAGGGAAGAAAATTTCTGAGGGATATTTTTACAATGGATTAGTCTAGTTTTGCTGCCTCGGTTCATTCACGACCCACTCATTCCTTAACTCAACTTCATATATTCCAACTTCCATCATTGCCAGACTACAAAAATACTCCCCTAAAACAATGCCAGTCATCTCACTCACCCTCAGGAAAGAAAAAGAACTGTTCAGAAAGTGAAGATTCATGCTAATGGAGCAAGATACTGAATCCCTGCAAACACGTGTTTGGTGAAGAGCAGACGTGCCTTTTATTTTTTCATTCATGGGGAGTAGGCCCTTATGCACCAATGGCTACCTGCCTCCCCAACATGGCTATAAGACCTTTAAGGGTGGGGATTGTGCTTTGTATCTCTTTGTCTCTCCAGGGCCAGTATGATGTGTGTCCTATATATCAGAGGGGACCAAAATGGGACTGGGTTTAGGATTTCATTAGTAGAAGGAACTCTCAAATGAGAAAACTCCCGCTACCAAAAAAAGAACAGCTCCTTCTCTAAAAATTAGTCTTAGAGAGTTGATCAGAACCCTGGGAAGTTAAGTGACTAAGTCAAGTGTTCCTGGTTTGAAAGCCGGCTTTGTATTCGTAATAAGCAATAATAAATATTTATGGTTGATGCTGCTCCTCCCTCCCATAAGGTCCTAAATATTATAACAATATAATTGAGTCTCATGTCTCTGAGATTATATTACCCCAACAAAATACTAAGAAGAATAAATACATACCTTCTCAGGAAACTCCCAGGTTATGAGTCTCTCTCACTGTAAGGCTGACTCATTTTTTTTTTTTAATGGTTCAAATGCTGACAAAGTATTACAGAGTGCATTGTTTAGTGTTTATACAGTGCCAAACAACAGGCCCTACAAAGTCAGAGGCTAGTGAGTTTCTGGAAAGTTCCAAGAAATTGGGTGTGAGCCAACTTGATTATTCCAGTGAATGTCAGAGGTGCTAGCACGCAGATAGAAGGGGATAGTGACCCAAAGATAAAATACAAAAAATCTTTTTCATTGTTTCCTTAATCTTTCACCCTCCCATCATTCAAACATCCTGTCCCCACTCCCAATCTCCCATCTTATGATCAAAATAAAAAGGACACCCAAAGCATCCTTAGATAGGTAGCCCTTGGTGCATAAGTTCACTCCCTAAGAATGAAAAAATAAAAAGCATACCAGCTCTTTCTTTGCCAAACACTTGTTCCTAGGGATTCGGTCCCTCATTCCCATCAACATGAATCTTTACTTTCTGAGCAGTTTTTCTTCTCGCTATTTACCTATGCACTAATAAATCCGGAGATTGATTGAATACCCATAAAGCAATTTCAGAGCGAATATTGTAACAACATAGTCACATCTCTGAGAGATGTGAGAGATGCCTCACAAAGAACCAGTAGTTCTACTGCAATTGCTGAGATATATTTTAGTGACTAAGTTTGTCAAACTAACACAATGAAAAATGTGGCACTCAATATACATTCTCTGAAAGGTGTCCCAGATTAATCCAGGCCAATTCAACAAGGATTTATTAAGATTTTATAGCTTTCAGATTGAAGTGAGCAGCACCAGGAGAACATTTTGTACCCAATAATAACAATATGGTATGATGATCAACTGTGACTTAACTATTCTCAGCAATACAATGATCCAATACAGTTCCAAAAGACTCATGATGAAAAATGCTGTTAGCCTCCAGAGAAGGAACTGATGGCTTCTGAATCCAGATCAAAGCCTACTATTTTTCACTTTCTTTCTTTCTTTTTTTAGTTCAAGTTTTCTTTCACAAAATGACTAATATGGAAGGGGGGAATTTGGAATTCAAAACTTTTTTTAAATGGTTAAAAATGGTTTTATATATAATTGGGGAAAAACAAAAATATTATTAAAAATATTATTTTAGGGGCAGCTAGGTGGCATAGTAGATAAAGCACCAGCCCTGGATTCAGGAGAACCTGAGTTCAAATGCGGCCTCAGACACTTGACACTTACTAGCTCTGTGACCCTGGGCAAGTCACTTAACCTTCATTGCCGCGCAAAACAATATATATTATTTTAAAAAGAGTTTATATGTTTCAAACACTGTGTTAAGACATTAATGATACAAAGACAAAACCAAAACTAGCTTTTGTTCTCAAGGAGTTTTACATTCTACTGGAGGGATAGCATAAGTAAACAGATAAGTTAGCAGTGATCATTTAACAAGGGAAAGAAAGAATACCAACAAGCTAAAGAAAGGGTTCATAGAGGATGATGCCAGTAGGAGGTAACATAAACTGAGCCTCAAGGGAGCCAGGAAGGAATTCTTGAGAGGCAAGGGTAAGGTGTGAAGTCATTTCAGAGAAAAAGAGAAACTATGCAAAGATATGGAGGAGATGGAAAGCCAATTCAGAGTACAATGGGAGCCAGTTTGGCTGGAACACAGAATGTGTGAGAAGAAGGAATTTGCAATAAGCCTAAAATGGTTGGCTGGAGGCTAAAAGGCTTTAAAAGTAAAAGTCAGGCAGCTAGGTGGCGCACAGGCCCTGGAGTCAGGAGAACCTGAGTTCAAATCCAGCCTCAGACACTTAACACTTAACTAGCTGTGTGACCCTGGGCAAGTCACTTAACCCCAATTGCCTCACTTAAAAAAAAAAAAGTCAAAGTCAAAGAATTTTTCTATTTTATCTTAGAGGTGATAAGGAACTATTGAAGGTCCTCAAGTAGAAGTGACATAGACTTATGCTTTATTTTTTTTTTTATTTTGTGGGGCAATAGGGCTGGTGCTTTATCCACTGCGCCACCTAGCTGCCCCTAGACTTATGCTTTAGATAGATTATTTTGGGGGCAGCTAGGTGGCGCAGTGGATAAAGCACCGGGCCTGGATTCAGGAGGATATGAGTTCAAATCCGGCCTCAGACACTTGACACTTACTAGCTGTGTCACCCTGGGCAAGTCACTTAACCCTCATTGTCTCCCCCTCCCCCCCCAAAAAAAAGATTATTTTGGCAACCACATGGAGAATGGACTGGATGGGAGAAACTGCAAATAGTCTAATTCAAAGACAGTTGTAATAGTTCAGACAAGAGGTGAGGGAGGCTAGAACTACAGTATTATCCATTTAAGTGTAAAGAAATGTTCAAAGGCATGATAGGTTGTAATGATATAAACGAAAAGACAGCAACCGATTGAATGTGAGTTGACTGATTCATAAAACTTCAGTATCGTGCCTTTTTTCTTCCTTTCTCTGAAGAAAAAGTAGAAATATAGAAAGTAAAAAAGATGCAGAAGTTAAATTCACTGAGTACTGTAATGGCAATGACCAATCTTAATAAACCCAGAGGAGAAATGAAGAAATGTACTTTCTTCCTTTTGGTAGAAAAGTGGAGGAGTGTGCAGTAAAAAGACAAGAGATCACAGGTATGGAGTGGTACATAAACTGTCAGATATCCACTTGGTTTGGTATAACCATTCTCCTCTATTACAATGGAGAATTTTTTGAGTGAGTGTGTATGTGTGTGTGTGTGTGCACATGTGAGCTCACACAGGGGAATGGAAGGGGAGAGATATAAAGGGAAAAATATTTTTAAAACAAGAATAAAGCAATGAAACATTAATATACAACATGATGAAATAGGGTGCTCATCAAAATGTGAGACTGACTAAAAAGGAGATTACAAAGAAAAACTGTCAAACACTAACTAAACACATATGTATATTTATTATCTATAGTTAAATGGACAAGATGACCTGTAAAACCAAGTGAGGAGACTAGAGGAAACAGTAGACTAAATGTTAACTGGGCTCTAAAATTCTCCCCTGTTTTCACATTCTATGCTCATTACTTAACTTAAATCTGAGGACTCTTCATTAATCACAAATACAACACATACCACCAAGGTTAGTTTAACAACTAATTCAAAATAGTGCCATAAATTTCATATCACAATCTTGCATCTTTGTATTAGACAATAAGAGTCCATAATATAGATATAGCAAGGACAGATCAAAGAATCATAGATTCAGAACTATCAGTGACCCCAAACATCATCATTTTACAGATAAAGAAACTGTAAAGTCCAGAGAAGTTAAAGACCTTCCCCAAAGTCACAGGGCTAATAAGGCAGTCCTAGAAACCAAGTTTCCAAATCCAGCTGTCTTTCCACCATATATAATCCATAATATATGGTTTGGAGATAAATGATTGAGACATTAATTTAATTCCCATTAATGTGAATAAGGAAAGATAGAAATGAAAGAAGTCATTACCCTTATTCTGTAGAAAAGGAAATAAACAACTGATAAATGACAATGACTCAGCAGCAGAATCAGAAGACAAGAAATTAATTTCTCTAGCTTTCGTTTCTTCTCCTGACTTGCAACAACCCAACAAATGAAGAGGAAACAAAAATCATAGGATGAAAGAACTATAATAATGGAGCTGAATTAAAGGAAGAATTCAAGATTCAGAATCAGATAGGCAAACTAGCTTGGGGGAAAAAATGGAAGTTTTTTAAATTATGATTTATTTGGTGAGAACTATGAAAGAACACTGAAGGGCCAAGCAACCCTAATGATGTGCTGTACACTATTAAGAGCTAAAACCCCAAAAGAAGAAACAAAGATAAGCCACTTGTTGAGAATATGCTGGCATTTAACGAATTGTCATCCTGTCAAGTGATAAAGTAGTTAGAAAGGAATAAGCTATAAAATTACATTGTGATATACATGTGTGGAAACTGGCCTTTTTCCAGACAGGTTAGTAATCCCATCTTAAGCTCTGCTTAAACCTGAGGGTCTGGGGAAAACTGCTAAAACATCAACATACTTAAAAAGAGGTCTGTGTTAGGTCTAATTTTGGTGATAAGACAGACTAGGGACTAGACCTGTGTAAATTCAGTTTAGGAAACGTTAACTGAAACTTAAGTCTTAAGAGTTAGTTGCTGAGAGCACTGATTGCCCAGGATCACAAAGCTAGTAGGATCAGAGGTGAGATTTAAATCCACTTCTTCCTGGACCTGAAGCCACCTCTTGATAAGCTATGCCACACTGAATCTGGTGGTTTGCATGATAAATGAGGCTAGTAACATAATGCTTAACCTGTAAAGAGCCATTCAGTTTCAGATCTTACCCAGAAGACTCCAGATTTTCTGGTTTCTTTTCCTGAGTTGCCATTCTTGACCTTCAAGCTGGACCCTGAGGGGGAAAAAAGCATAAAGGTAGAGTAATGTGAATTCATTTAAGCATTCAATCAACCCACAACTATTAAAGAAAGAGCATATGTTAATTAAGAGTTTACTGAGCGCCAGGGTATAAAAAAAATAAATCAGTCCTTGCCCTCCAGGAGTAAGAGGGAAAGAAATGGGAAGGGGGAGGGAATATGTAAATAACAAGATACTATTGCAAGAATTTTCATGGAGCTGGTTAGCCACTTCAGGAATAAGCCAAATAAGGTAAACTGCAGTTTATTTATCTATTCAAAAGTGTGACACATATGATGGATACATGTTTCACAGTTCCACAGATAGCGTATGTGTATGTGTGTAAAAATCTCTCCCACAAAGCAGTTTTAGATAAGACCAGTCAGAGCAGGAAAACAGAAAAAGGTACTTTTTAAAAAGAGGAAGTGAATTTACAAAAGAATGTATCTTTTGGCATAGTCATTTGTACTGGACTACTCAGGTAATTAACATTTGTTAACTCCCCCAACAGCCAGCTTAATTATAGGATTAAGAAAAGGGGTGATCCTGTAATTACTCAAAGTCCAGAGAGTTTTCTTCTGTCATTTAAAAATGATTGGGAGAAGAGAGGTACAGAAGGAGCCATTCACTAAGGATCAAAGAGGGATGATGCAGAAAGGCAAGGAAATATAGCAACAGTAAATATAGGACCAAATAGTATCAATTATGTTCTTCTAAAAAAAAATCCTTTTCAAAAGTACACAAAAACGGGGGCAGCTAGATGGCACAGTGGTTAAAGCACCGGCCCTGGATTCAGGAGTACCTGAGTTCAAATCCGGCCTCAGACACTTAACACTTACTAGCTGTGTGACCCTGGGCAAGTCACTTAACCCCCATTGCCCCGCAAAAAAAAAAACAAAAAAAAAAGTACACAAAAACAATCTAATTAGCAAACATTTAAGAAGAAATTTGAGGTAATTTTGTGCAGAGGCTACATAAATGACCACTACACATAAAAAAAATTAGAACTCCTCAAATGCACATATTTGTTGAGATGTCTTTAAAGTAGAACTCAGCAACTATACATTTTTCATAAATATATTTGGTATTTTGTTGAGTTTGTGATTTCATCAACATGAGTACTTATGGGGGATGTGGGCTATAGAGGAGTTATATCAATAAATGGCTGTCCTGTAAAACCAAAAAGACATTATTAAACTTATTGTCAAAAAAGAAAAGAGGAGAAAAGATGCAAAATTAATATACTATGTAAAGAACTGGGTTGTTCTCGGAATTCTAAGTCAGACTAAAAAAGAATACTACAAAGAAAAAATTTAAGTATTGTTAACAGGATAAGCAGTAACTATGTAGTGATGTGGGGAAAATAAATGTGCTAGATTATCTCTAAAGCCTTCATCAGCTTGAACATTCTATGACCTTCAATAGCAAAGATCACAACCCACCATCGTTTCTCATCTTGTGCAAGCTTTGTCCATGTACTCCTAATACAATACTCCCATGTACTTCCACAGAAGCAAGGAGGTCTTTCATCCCATTATGTGGATACCAATTAAATACACAAGATGTCTATGAACTATTTCCTCAAATATATATATATATATTCCCTCAAAATACACGACTGACCCATCTCCTTTTCTAGTCATACATTTCTTTGATAATATATTTGGGGCTACTTTCTCCAAAATCCTTTGAACTGCAACATTCCTTGTTATGAAATGAACAGCCCAACCCATTTCATAGTTGAAATAGTAGAAATACTTCTTACTCAGGATCACACAGCTAGTAAGTGTCAAGTGTCTGAGCCCAGATTTTAACTCAGGTCCTCCTGAATCCAGGGCCAGTTCTTTATCCACTGTGCCACCTGGCTGCCCCCAACATCATTATATTTGAAGTTAGAGGCCTGAATTTGAACTCTGCCCACCCCCACCCAGTTGAGTTTTAAAGCCAGAGTTAGGGAATAATGACTGGGATAGATGGAATAAGAAAAAGAGAGAATTAAGGATGGGAGAAGAAAAGAAATCACATATTGTCAGAGCCTGGTATTTAGACTGGGAAGCCAGTTATGATATTCTATGACGTTAACATTTTAAGTCTAGTATTTGCTCTATTACTAATGATCTTCAGGACACTGGACAAGTCACTCTTGCTCATGGTGTTCAGCTTCCTTTTAAGAGTCCTGAACTAGGTAATCTCCAGGATCCTTTCCAATTCTAACATTCAATGATTCCAAAAGGCCAATTCTACCCTACTGGTCAGTGACTCAGGTTGACAATTGGGTGAAAAAAAAAAAGTCTCCTGGACTTCTAGAAAAGAATCCATGCTTATAAATATGCTACCAGGCCTCTGATCATACATAGATGTTTTCAATGGCATCCAATGGGGAAAGGGGAGAGGGGGGAGAGAGTAAAGGGGGACAGGGTTGGTGAGGGGGCAAATGTTTCATTGAATCTTAGAATTTAGAGCTGGAAGAAGGATCAAAGACTAGGAAACAGTCATGGAAAGGCTTGACCAAAGGCACACTATTAGGATAATAACAGTTTTATATACATTTATACAGCACTCTAAGATTTACATAGAATCTTAGATGATTTCATTTGACCTTCGTAGCAACCCTGTAAGTAGGTCCTCTAAGTATTATCATCCACATTTTACTGATGAGGAAACTTGAGGAACAGAGAAATACAGTAGATCATAGCCATACTACCAGTGCCAGAAACAGAATTCGAATGCAAGTTTCCACTGACTCCACAACACCAGAGCACAACAGTAAGACAGAGTTCAAATTGAGGCCTTTGACTTCAAATATAACAATGCTGGGGGCAGCTAGTTGGTCCAGTGAATAAAGCACCGGCCCTGGATTCAGGAGGACCTGAGTTCAAATTCAGCCTCAGACACTTGACACTTACTAGCTGTGTGACCCTGGGCATGTCGCTTAACTGTCATTGCCTTGGGAAAAAAAAAAAAGTAACAATGTTCCAAGAGTATTAACTATCAGGAGCAAGGACTATCCAGAAATTGAGAAAAAGGTCTATACTGTCATAATATAGTCCATGCACATTAAACCATATTCAAGTCATGAAACTGCATGAGATGAAACAGCAGATGAGAAGCAATAATAAGAATAGCTGGTATGTATAAAGTGCTTTAAGGTTTGCAAAGCACTTAAGATAAGTTATTTTAAAGTTATTTTAATTGATCCTTGCAACAACTCTGGGCCAAAGGAGCTCTAGTTGCCCCCATTTTACAGATAAGGAAATCCCTCAGATTTCTGAAACAAGATTCCAACTTGAGTCTTCCTGACTCCAAGTCCAAAACTCTAGCCATTCTGCCACTTAGCTGCCTCAAAGCAATGAAGATATATACAGGGGTAAAGAATGTTAAGACTCATACAAAACAAATAAAGTCTCAGTGGCTTTCTGAAAACAATGTCAGCCTAGCCAAATCCTAGTAGGTCTCATCAAGTTGCAAAAGCTTTGGGTATAAACAATGTAATAGAATGTGTCTGTCATAAGCAGGCCAACCTCACACTAACTAAATAGAGAGCCAGCCACATTACCAGGAAGTTCAGCACCAGATGAAAAAAATTGCGATGGTTTTGATTAGTCATAGGTGGCAGGAATAGCCACTTTATAAAATCATGGATATATTGAAGAAGTAGAATTTATAAGACTTAACTAATTTGATATAGGAGAGGAGAGAGAAGAAAGAGTAATGGATGACTGAAATTAGGAATCTGGGTAACTGGATGATGGTGGTAACCTCAGTTTAAGGAAGAAAATATTAATTTGCAATCTAGATATGTTGAGCTTGAGGTGGTTTCAGCTCTAGGGAAAGGGTACAGTGAGTTGGGGTGATGGGAAAAGTAACACCCAAAGATGAGAAGTTTAAAATGTATTTGTTCCCAGGAAAATAATGCAAAGAGAAAAAAAGCAGAACCCAAAGAAGAGAGGGCATGGTAACTATAGCTAAATGGTGATGAATGAACAAAGTATCCTAATGTAGACTTAGAGGAAGGGACTAAAAAGTTATGACAATTATTTGGTCAAAATTCATGCATTTAAATATAAATAGCTGTGAAGCAAGTCTAATTGGTTATATAGATGCATTGATATTTAGAGAACTTTATGTATTAAGACAAGGGGAAGAACAACATATTAGCATACCAAGATAGCAAATGAGAAATCTCTCCACCAAATGGGAGGCTCCCCTATAAACTTGCCTTTACAGACATGATCAAGAATTATACAATATGAAAATGTGTGGTGAGAGAACACCTACACATATGATTTCATCCCAGAATCTATTCAAGTAGACTTAAAGAACAATGAGTACTTTTTCTCCTGAAAATCTCAGCACTTGTGGCATTACTTCATTGATTTTAACAAACTGGCATCTTAAGACCCTTATGTGGCATGATTCTACTCTAACCAGAAACAGCAATTATTGTTACTATTACTACCATCCCCATGCACTCCCCTCTTACCTCTCTTGGCCTCTTTGGAATTTCTAGTCTTCAAGACTCTGCTGGAACTCTACCTTTGGCTAGTAAAGCCTAGCCAGAAACCCACAGCTACTAAAACACTCCCTATTTCCATCACAATAGCTACATGCATACATCCATATCCATACTTGTTATCTTCCCCAATAAAAAGCTCGTGGAGGACCTGAGTTGTTTTACTTTTGCCAGCATCCAGATGCTAGCAAAATGCTTGGCATATAATAAGTACTTAATAAATGCTTACTAATAGAGGAAAATTAGTTATTGCTACAAGTATTTTGCTTTGGGGAATTCAGAAATTTGCATGTTATCTCTTGGACAAAACAATATTCTAAGCATCCTAACCTGGGGCTAAAAACCAATCCTCCTCATCCCCATTCGATGTTCCCTTAAATAAATTAATTTCAATGGAAAGCAAAAATTCCATCCTCTACTTTCCAAGACTACTAAATAGAAGAAAACCTCATTTTGGCAGTGAGGGTGAATGTGCTGCCGACACTTTTGCTCAGAAGTCTTAAGGCCATTTTATCCATCTCTTCAGAAAGAACTTAACAGTTTCCTGTAGATGGCTTCAGGTACGATTTTGAAGCAATGAGAAGGAAAAGTCCACCGACTATGAAATCAAGAGTTGCCTACAAGCCTTAGTCGCTTACCACCTGTACGACTTTAGGCAAAACACAATCTACAGGTGCCTCAGTTTCTTTATCTGTCCGAAGAGAAAGATTGGACCAGTTGGCCTGAGGTATCATCCAAATCTAGATCTATGATCCTATGCCCTCTCTGCGCCGCAATACTTAAAATGAAGATAATAACCCATCTAATGAAGTCAATATAAGGAAAGCGCCATTAAGAACCAATTACATAAACCTGAGTTTATATGATGGGGCAGTTCCCTTCCTTCATCTTTTTCTCAAGGTTGGATGCTTTCCTTTCTTTCTCGGAGGGAGTTGGTCAGTCAACAAGCACGAATAAAGTGATTACTACGTGCCAGATACTACGCTATGGAGAATACAAAGAGGCAAAAATAGTCCCAGACCCCAGGAGTTTTACATGATATTGAGATAGATAACATGAAAACCAGGTGCATGCTAGATATAAGCAAAAAAAAAAAAGATAGAAGATAATCTCAAAGGGAAGGCAGTGGGAGCGGGGGTAAAAATTGGGAGTGGGGGGACGGAGAGGGAAAGGTTTTCTGCCGACGATGGGTGGGACGTGACCTGAATCTTGTAGGAAGGCAGGAGGCTGTGCTGAGGCGGGAAAGCACTCCAGGCATAGGGTTCACCAGCGCAAAGGCATGAGTTTGCGAGATGGGGTGCAGCAGGCGAGGAGAAGCAAGGGGGAAGTAGGGAGCACCGCTTTTCCCCGCTTCCCGTGCCCCTGGAGGTCCCATGGAGTTGCCATCCCTCTGGGTAGCCCGACTCACCTGGTGAGGCTAAGGAGCTGACGCGGAGCGCACCTGAGCTGCGCTGCGTGAGAGCAATTGAGCTGCTGAACAGAGCAAGGTAGAGCAGCACCCGGGGATTTGTCTCAGCCTGGGCAGCCTGGTCCGCACTGAATCACACCCGGAACACGCCCTGATTTTAGCAAGAGGCAAAAGGGAAGCCCGGCAGGATACTCCGCCTTTGCCTATTTCCCGGCCTGGGGGGAGGCGGGGGGCGGGGTGGAGGAAAAGTCTATTTTCTCACCCCCCCCACCCCCCCGCGGAACGCGGAGCGCAGGGAACCGAGAGCAGGGGCAGAGAGCGGAGTGGGCAGGCAGGGCACTCTCAGTGCAGTTGGCTCCGCCCTTCCCTGCCTCCAAAAGGCCGCTTTCCCCCACACCATCCTCGCTGCCCAAACCAATTTCTCAGCCCGGAGTTTCCCGGTACTTTGGAGAAATGACCGGCGCTCCCAAAGCCGCAGTGCCCGCTTGTACCCTGGATCGGGATCTGGGAAGAGGGCTCCATCTCTTAGTCCCACCCTCCCCCAACACCCTTGTCGTTTCTTCCCGGTACGTGCAGAGCGGATGCTAGTGGAGGGCGAGCGGTGTGTGAGTCATAGGTCTCTGCTACCTGGCCCCCAGATTGGTTTTCTCATTCCTGTTTTGTATTTATTTCTGTCTACTTAACTTAAGGAAGCAAACGACGCTGAGGGAATAGGGCTGCAAGGACCTGAAGGGAGGAAATGTTGAGACTTTAACCAGAACTTCTCTTCAGGAAATAAATAAAATTAAAATTATGTCTAATGAGGAAAAGCACTCCCTCCCCACATAACAGTCATAATAATATCATTTATTTAGCACTTAAAGCTTTAAAGTGCTTTACACGTGCATGAAATTAAGTATCTACATTGATGGCTGAAGGATTGTGACATCATGGAAACATGGGTTTGGGTCATGTGTAACAGTGTTACTCAGACTTCCCAGGCTCTAAAACAAGTACTCAATAATAAAACAACAGCTGATATTATCCTACTAAATTATATATAGATATTTAAATACATTTCCTGGACTCTTTATGGGATTACTTGGGGATAATCAAATCCTACCATTTAAAGCCACTAGTGGCTAGAATTGGCCACTGTAAAAGAAAAAAAATAAAATTCTGGACCATTATAAGGATCTGGATCCCTGATAGGTAGTCCCTAGGTTGGAAACTCCTACTTGTCATGGGGGAAAATGGGGTACGGGGTTTGGGGTAGGGGCTTGAGGCCCTTAGGAATTCCTCTTTAAAGAATTACACCCTCTTGCACACAAAAGCAGTTAGAATAAGATAGTAGTTTATTTTCGGACTAAGGAAGGTAAGGGAAACCAAGAGAAATCCTTGGACTTCTCCTGGAGAGGCATGACACAAAGCACATGGCTCTGAGATACCAATCTCCTCCAGCAGGAGGCTGACAGGTACTTTTATAGAGGACTGATGGCACGCTGGGGGGGGGGGGGGTGACCATTTGACTGTGGAAAGTTCCTTTAGTGAGGGAGGACCATCCCCCACTGGTGGTGACTGGAGGAATTGGGTGAAGGGTGGCTGCCAGGGATCTCTCAAGCCATCTCTCCAGGACACAAAGGCAGCAGCCACACCCAAACTTATCTCCCCAGGAGTAAGGGAGACCAGAATAAAGGGTGCAGGTCCCGAAGCTAGCTCAGTCCGATCTGGTTCTGCTTATCTCTCTAGGCATATCTGTCCTCTGGTTTAGTTTCTCAAGGAGAAGATTCTTTGATGTGCCCCAGAAAACTTCTGAGGTACTCTGGGCCCCATGCATGACATACTGATGCAATTTGGTACCTGTCAGGTGACTTCCCCATGGTCTAGCGCCAGACTGTATCAAGGATTGACTTTGAACCTAAGTCCCCCTAAATCTAAGATATGCATTCTATCCCTTAGAGGTCAGAAAGGGGGTATAAATGGAGATAATCTAAACAAAGCATCATGCAAATACAAGGTGTATTGAAATCACAGGGAAAATCACATTCCTTTTGATAAACCTGCTATTCATTTATTCATTAAACATTAATTATTTACTAAACAACATATAAACTGAGAAGATACAGTGTTTATTAGGTGTGGTCTTTGTTCTGCTGTAGCCAGCAGTCTAAGGTGCATGATAGAATCAAAGAATTAAAATTATCATTTTTTTTTGTTGTTTTTTAAACAAGTGAACAGCAGGTGGGGGATTCCAGCCACAAGGGCTTTGGCAAAGACAGACTAATAGCAAAATGTGGGAACCTGTACATAACACAGAACCTTTTATATAGTAAGAACTTAATAATTGTCTGCTAAAATTGAAAAGTCTGATTTTGCTAGCACAGAGAGTAATAGAAGAGAGCAATATGAGAATCTGAAAAGGCAGAGTGGGACTATTTTGGGGACAGCCCTGAATGAAATGCCAAAAAGATTAAAGTGGACTTGATAGGTAATAAGGAACAGTACAAAGTGGGAATGAATGGGCAACAACTGCTATCTAGTAGAAAGAATGCTTGCCTTCTGATTGAGAAGCAAAAGGTCAAATCCTGCTTCTAACATTGAGTACCTATGTCATGCTGGATTGAATCACAAACTCTCTGAGCTCTAATTCCTAGTAATAATGGGACAATACTTGTAAGATCAGTCTCATAAGACTGTCATGAGTAAAATACTTTGTACATTTTGAAGATCTATATAAAAGTATATATTCTATGACCAGATGCATGCATAAAAAAGAAAAGTCTGACCTTGGGAAGGCTGGTGGAGTGGATGGGGGAGGGGTGGCTAGTGGGGAGAGACCTACAGCAAGATTATGTAAAGTTGCTATCTAGCTATACTTTCTAAAAATCTAATGAGTGGTTACCAATAAATTAGAAGCTTTAGCAAAAGTTTAGACTTTTAAGTATTTATTAAAGAGCGTTAGGATTTAATGATCAGAGAGAAAGGTAAAAATCTAACTATTTCTAAGAGACCCCATCATCCGACCTGCCATAGCTAGGTCAGGAACAAAAAGGACCCAACACTTCCTTCCTCCTCCCAGAAGCCTCCTGTCTAAACCGGAAACATCAAAGTCACTTCCTGACGCCAAGGAACTGACCTTCCAAGCTACATGGCTTGCCCTCAGATGCCTTCTCCTCAGGGCGGAGCTTTCCTACAGTATCTCTCCAGCAGGGGGCGTCACTCCAATTGTCACAATTATGAGTTAAAGAAATAAAGAACACACTTAAAAAATATTAGATGATTGGCATTCAGGAAAAAGCAAGGGCCTAAATTATATGTGAAAGTCAGGAGTAATAAGAGTTTATAGGTTTAGACATGAAATAGACCTTAGAAGCCATATATTACAATGACTTCATTTTACTAAAGAGCAATTGTATCTTAGCCAAGCTGAAGAGCCCAAATTTGATTCCAGATCCTTTGACTACAAATCCAGCACTTTTCTCCCATGAACTATGCTTGTTTGCTATGTGAATGCATCAAAAATGGGAAGAAAATGTTAATATCACCTGGATAATTTCTTAGCATTTCTATAGTGTTTTACAATTTACAAAACACTTCTTTCCTGCCATAAAAGGTTATTCAAATACTACTAGCCCTACTTTATAGTGTTACAGTTTAAACCGAATATCATCCAGAGAAGGGAGTTACTTATTAGCAGAGTATGTAGTTGCAAAACAAACCAGCTTCAGGGCCCTAGGTAGCCAAGAACCCAGAACTTTGGTTTTTATGGAGTTAATATACAGTTTGGGGGGCAGCTAGGTGGCGCAGTGGATAAAGCACCGGCCCTGGATTCAGGAGTTCCTGAGTTCAAATCTGGCCTCGGACACTTGACACTGGCTGTGTGACCCTGGGCAAGTCACTTAACCCCCATTGCCCTGCAAAAACCAAAACAAACAAACAAACAAAAAATATACAGTTTGGAGGGACTGAAACACAGGATGAAAAGGGTTAAGACACCTAGTTTCTGATTGGAGGAAGAGATCTAGAGATAATGAAGTGAGGGTAGGGATAAGAAGGAAAAGCGAGTGTTCTGTGACATTCTTTAAAGTCAGGTGATTTGGGAGGTGGGATGGAAGGATGGGGAGAGTAATCTTATGACTTCTCCAAATTTAGGTGACTTTAAGATTTAAGTTCACAAAAAGGGAGATAAGAGCAAAATGGAGCCACTACTGCTGATTGAATATTGCAATAATGAGGAAAACAAGGCTAAGAGGGGTTTTAAGAAATGGTTTGTCCACCAAGGGAGAAGGGAATGAAGGGGACAAAGAAGGAAGAAAACAGAAGGAAGGGATGGTCCAGTGAGTGTTATAGAGTTGTTTCACTATTACAGATCTTATATCAGAAAGTGAAAGGGTTAGTTAGGAAAAGTGCTAAGAGGAAAGATTGTCAAGAAGGAAACTAGGAGGAACTTAAAGGAAATATCTACCACAATCTGTGCCACTAAATGAGTAGCCTTTTTTTCTTTGCAGCCTATGATTTTAGTCATATCCGCCCTTTTTCAGAATCTTCCCAAAGTGCTTTGTTACAGTTTTTGTCTTCCTTTGCATTGTGCTTTGCTGTTGTTCAGTCACATGTTGACTCTTTGTGACCCTGTTTTGGGTTTTCTTGGCTAAGATACTGGAGTATTTTGCCATTTCCTTCTCCAGCTCATTTTACAGATGAGGAAAGTGAGACAAACAGGGTTAAGTGACTTGCCTAGCATCACACAGCTAGTTAAGTATCTGGGGCCAGATTTGAGCTCAAGAGGATGTCTTCCTGCCTCTGGGCCCAGGCACTCTATTCACTGCCCACCTAACAGCCCTTGCATTGTGCTTAGCACATGACAAATAATTAAGCTCCAAAATGTGTTTCCAAAGTCTTCTTCCATCTCTATGTTTCCATCAGTGGCCTCTGTGTCTGGAGTCAGCTGCTTTCTTGCTTATAGATTCCTTCATGTGCATCCTACTGGCCTGGCTAGATGTCTTCAGTGACAACTACAGTCATCCATCCCAGGAGTTGTTATACCCCATTCTTATTATTGTTTCTGACCCCTTTTTCTAGGAAATTTTCCTAGATTGGGCAAGAGCAATTGAGGACATTCCTCCTTCATTATTATTATTATTATTTTTTTTTTTGGTGAGGCAATTGGGGTTAAGTGACTTGCCCAGAGTCACACAGCTAGTAAGTGTTAAGTGTCTGAGGCTGGATTTGAACTCAGGTACTCCTGACTCCAGGGCCGGTGCTCTAAAATTAATAGTAGGAATCTATTTTGGGTTGGGTTTTTTTTGGTGGGGCAATGAGGGTTAAGTGACTTGCCCAAGGTCACACAGCTAGTAAGTGTCAAGTGTCTGAGGTCGGATTTGAACTGAGGTCCTCCTGAATCCAGGGTCAGTGCTTTATCCACTGCGCCACCTAGCTGCCCTCTCTCCTTCATTATTGAATGCACATGTTAAATTTGATTTGATGTTTTGAAGGATTCATCATTTGGTCAATGTAGGGGATTCATTATCTTTTTAATTGGGCTATCTTGTTTGTTCTAGGTTATAAATTCTGTCATTTATTCTCTATCTTATATAAATAATATCCCTAGTAGCATTCAATCCAGTGGCCAGGTAGTTCTGGGAGTACAAAAAAATAAGTTGATTGAATTACTGAGTGATTCACCTCTTACATATATTATTGGCGGTTTTAAATTATTGAATAGCATAAATTTGTGGTCCCCACTGCTTTTTTTAATTCCACAAGCAGCATAGAATTTTTGGCACTTTTAAAAAAACAATAAACATTTTTATATATAGTTTTGGGTTCCAATTTTTATCCCTCTTTCCCTCCCTTTCCCCCCACCCCAGGCAGCAAACAATCATATATGGGTTATACATGTATATTTATGTAAAACATTACCATATTTGTCATTTTGTGCAAGAAAACTTGATTAAAAGAAAAAAAATGAAATAAAGTGAAAAATATCATGCTTCAGTCAGTTCCATCAATATCAGCTCTTTCTTTTGAGGTGGATAGTATGTTTCATCAATAGTCCTTTGGAATTGTTTTAGATCATTGTATTGTTGAGAGTAGTCAAGTCATTTATAGTTCATCATCAAACAATATTGCTGTCTCTGTGTACAATGTTCTCTTGGTTCTGCTCACTCCACAATACATCATTTTATACATGTCTTTCCAGGACTTTCTGAAGTCATTCTGCTTGTCATTTCTTATAACGCAATAATATTCCATCACCATCATATACCACCGTCTGTTTAGCCATTCCCCAATTGATGGGCATTCCTTTGATTTTCAATTCTTAGCCACCACAAAAAGAGCTACTATAAATATTTTTGTACAAATAGATCTTTTTTCTCTTTGGGGGAATGTCTTTGGGATATAAACCTAGCAGTGGTATTACTGGATCAAAGGGTATGCACAGTTCTATAAGCCCTTTGGGCATAGTTCCAAACTGCTCTCCAGAATGGTTGGATCTTTTCGCAACTCCACCAACAGTGGATTAGCATCCCAGCTTTCCCATATCCCCTCCAATATCCAATATTTTCTATTTTTGTTATATTTGCCACTCTGATAGGTGTGAGGTGATACCTCAGAGTTGTTTTAATTTGCATTTCTCTGATCAATAGTGATCTAGAGAATTTTTCATATGATTATAGATAATTTTGATTTCTTTGTCTGAAAACTGCCTGTTCATATTCTTTGACCATTTATTAATTGAGGAATTGATGTAGGCGGCAAAAAAAGGAGTTAACAGAAAAACCTAAGACCCAAGCTCTAATCCAGATATGAGTTCTAAGAGGGATTCAAACCTGAGTTAATGGATAACTTACAAGTCAGGATGCTAGGTTCTCTTAACCACATAAATCAGTACCCATAACAGGAGCATAGGGAGACAGGCCATGAAGACCTGAAACTATAACAATGATATACTGACAGGCTATAGAAAATCAAATTAGAAATAAATGAAAAATTAAGATGTTTTGAAACTAAGCATGGGAATCAGAAAGTGACATGGCCAAAAAAGGCCAAATTTGTCCCCAGATTCACCTTATGATCTGTAAACCTCAAAAACACACTCCACAGAAAAAGGTACTCTCCTCGGGAGTTGGCTTAGGCCCCCAGGAACTCCAAATTAGGATAAGCCCTCCCCTGTACCTCCCTAAGGTGGAGATTATTATAATGAGATTGATAATGAATTTATCCATACTATAAATATAACTCTTTCCCTTTTCCAAATTTGTCAAAATTTCCTGACCCAATCAACTCATTTAAGATAAAGGAGAAGATGCCAACCACTCTTTTACATTTATTTTCCCCAATTACATGTTAAAAACCAGTTTCTTAACATTTTTTTATAAAATTTTGAGCTCCAAATTCTCCCTCCTTCCTTTTTCTACACCTGCTCTGAGACAGTAACCAACCAGATATAGGTTATACATATGCAATTATATAAAACATTTTCATGTTAGTCATTTTGTACAAGAAGACTTGAATAAAAAAAGAATGAAAGAAAGAAAAAATAGCATGATTCAGTCTGTATTCAAACAATATCATTTTTTTCTCTGGAAGCAGATAGTATGCTTCCTCATTAGTCCTTTGAGATTGTCTTGGTTTATTGTATTGCTGAGAATAGCTATGTCATACACAGTTCTTTATCCAATAATATAGCTGTTACTGTATACAATGTCCTTGTGGTTTTGCTCACTTCACTTTGCATCAGTTCATGTAAGTCTTTCCAGGTTTTTCTGAAATCATCCTGCTTGTTATTTCTTGTAGCACAATAATATTCCATTACAATCATATACCACAGCTTCTTTAGCCATTCCCCAATTGATGGGCATCCCTTCAATTTTCAATTCTTAGCCACTGCTGCTAAGCCATAGATACTATACATATTTTTATACACATAGATCTCTCACCCACCTCTATTTTTTTTTGGTCTTTAGGATATAGACCTAGAAGTGGTATTGCTGGATCAAAGGGAATACACAGTTTTTTGGGTTTTTTTTTCTTTTTTTTGTTTTGGCACATGTTTTTGTTTTTTGTTTTTTGTTTTTTGGGGGGACAGGGCAATGAGGATTAAGTGACTTGCCCAGGGTCACACAGCTAGTAAGTGCCAAGTGTCTGAGGCTCCTGAATCCAGGGCTGGTGCTTTATCCACTGAGCCACCTAGCTGACCCCCTATACACAGTTTTATAGCCCTCTAGCCTATAAATTCCCAATTGCTCCCCAGAATGGTTTATCAATTCACAATTCCACCAACAATGCATTAGTGCCCCAGTTTTCCCACATCCCCTCCAAGGAGTGCCACTCCTGTTCAAGGACTCCCTCAGGGGAGATTGGGTCAAGCTTACATTTTCTACAGGATCCACATTAGGTAGACTTTCAACAGCCTGGTATAAGGGTGGACTCCCCTGTCCAATGTGCGGGGCAGGGAGGGAATGACTAGAGACAGAGCTATTAAGCTGTGTAGAGTTTGGTATGGCACTACAAAGGATTTGGAGGAATGGTTCTGGCTGTGGTAAAATAATGGAATTTGGCAGACGCCTAGGGGTCCAACTTGAATGACCTAGTATTGTTTGGGGAACCAGGGCTAGGGATGATTGGATGTGGGCCACACCTGGCCTGCACTGAGTGACCTATGCTGCTGATGTCAGCAGGGGAACTACTCTTTGATCCAGCTTGAAGGACCTCCATTTTGGGGGAGGGGAAAAAAAGTAGAAAGGAATACTCACTGAGGGGAGCTGGTCTTTTTTCCTGTGGGTGAGCTTCTGGGGGGCGGACTAGAGAGGGGTTTTCCTGTTGGTTTCTCCTGTGAGCCTTTCCAGGCAGTTTTCCTGTCAGCACTGGCTGCACAGCCAGTGAAACTACAGCCCGTGCAACCCCCCCCCCCCCAGGTGGTGAGTTAATAAAATGAGTCCAGCTCTTTGAATTAGCTGAACTGGAAGTGAGTTTGGGGATTGTATAGGCCTTTGCTAGAGTTAGGAAGATTATCCATTTTTCTTTTTCTCTATTTCCTTGTCCTTGACTTTATTAATTTCACCTTTGCTGTGTATTTTATTCCCATGGATAAAACCTCATTTGTTTGTGGAAAAGAGGCTGTTAAGCTCCTTTCTTATTGGCCTGGGAGAAATAACTAAAAAAGGCAGTTTGGAGGGGAGGAAGATTTGGACCTAAAGGTCCATCATTATTTTCTGAACCCCAATATTACGGCGAGCCACCCAATTAACTCTCCCCATATTAAATTTGGCCCCTACATGGCCAAAGTTTGGAACTTTTGATCATCCTACTTTTAAAGAATTACAGCATTTAATTGAGCAATCTCCTAAACTTAGTGTGGAGTAGATGAATTGTTTGTGATGCTGAGAGGCATTGTCTAAATGCACTCAACCATCACCTGTTTATTGAGTTTTGTCAGATGTTTGTGCTCCTCTTTCCTCTTCTGCCCCTTCTGTATATGCTCCTTCTAAAATACCCCCTCCAGGGCACCTAGATGGCACAGTGGATAGAGCACTGGCCCTGGAGTCAGGAGTACCTGAGTTCAATTCCGGCCTCAGACACTTAACACTTACTAGCTGTGTGACCCTGGACAAGTCACTTAACCCCAATTGCCTCACTAAAAAAAAAAAAAAATTAAAATACCCCCTTCTGCAACAAAAACAAAAATTCAAGGAACTGAACAGCAGGCTGCTATGTTTCCACTTATAAGATAAAATGCATCAGATAGCAAGGGGAGGTCTTGTGTTCAGGATATTCAAGAAAATCATCCTTTTTAGACCTTCTGACATCTCTAATTGGAGGAAAGATACCCCTAGGTTGGATAAGGATCCTGTCATAGTTATTGATCAGTTTAAAGCTATCTTTTGTGGCTATAACCCAACTTGAAGTGATGTGACAGATTTTATGGAGACTATTATATCCAGGAGAAAGAGCAGGTGTTATTGAAATCATGAATAGGCAAACTGTGGGCACAGGAGGTCAGGGAACTTGGCCAATACGAGATTCCCCAATGGGATCCTAACCAACCCACAGTTTGTACAGCTACAACAGGCTAGGGATGCCTTACTTAAGGGTATGGAACTTTTTGCAGAAAGACCAGATAATTTCAGCAGATTTCAGGAGACCATTCAAGAAAGGGATGAGGGGCAGCTAGATGGCGCAGTGGATAGAGCACCGGCCCTGGAGTCAGGAGTACCTGAGTTCAAATCCGGCCTCAGACACTTAACACTTACTAGCTGTGTAACCCTGGGCAATTGCCTCACTAAAAAAACAAAAAAACAAAAAAACAAAACAAAAAAGAAAGGGATGAAACTCCTTTGATGTTTTATGTCAGGCTGTGTAAGTGGAAAGTGTTATGCTAAATTAGATCCCTTGAATCACAGGGATGCCAGGATTATTAATGTGAATTATTTTCTTCAAGTATTGCCCCCTGCCTGACATTAAAAAACCCATGGGGCGGGGTGGCTAGGTGGCACAGAGGATAGAGCACCGGCCCTGGAGTCTCGAGTACCTGAGTTCAAATCCAGCCTCAGACACTTAACACTTACTAGCTGTGTGACCCTGGGCAAGTCGCTTAACCCCAATTGCCTCACTAAAAAACAAAACAAAACAAAACCAAAAAACCCATGGGGGAACTTAACGCAATTGAGCAGTATGTTTATGAGGGAAAAGAGTCAGCCAAAGATATCCCTGACATGGTAGAGAAGCCCAAAGAGAGAGGTCAGCTTAAGTCTCTCCTTGCAAATATTCAGACTTCTAGCCATCCAGCACCCTTTTCCCAGTTCCTTAACAAAGGTAACAGGGATTGTTTTTTCTTGTGATCAAAGAAGGCATTATGCCAAAGATAGTATGATGAAAAGGTGGGACCTGAGGGGTCCCTGGGTTATTAGGACCCTAGGACGAGATTCAAGTTGGCCTCAGAGATAAGATTATGTTCCTCCGAGGGAGAACAGAATCAGACAGCCTTTAAGTCTCAATGAGCTGAGTAATGGGCATTGAAGGGTGTAGGAGAAGAATGACTGAGGGTATGAACAGCAGGATGGCTTCTGTTCATGAAGGTGCAGGACAGAGGCAGGGAATAGTGTTTCTTCTAATATCCTTGCCCCTGTTATCGCTGACTCTGACTCTGGAGCCACTTATTCAGTTTTGATTAAGAAACTAAGCTTCGATTAAAATTTTGTTTTAACATATATTTTGGAAAATAAAA
Organism: Dromiciops gliroides; assembly: GCF_019393635.1. NCBI lineage: Eukaryota > Metazoa > Chordata > Mammalia > Microbiotheria > Microbiotheriidae > Dromiciops > Dromiciops gliroides. The sequence goes on along the minus strand of NC_057861.1, from coordinate 685,029,564 downwards.
TTCTATTAAAAAAAAGAAACTAAGCTTTGGTTGTTATTCAGTCTATACAAATAGTGGGAAGAGAGGGAAAAACATGAGAGGTCCCCCTCTTATCCCCACAAATCTTGACAGTGGGCTCCCTGTCTGTTTTACATTCCTTTTTGGTGGTGAGGGGGGGAATGAGGGTTAAGTGACTTGCCCAGGGTCACACAGCTAGTAAGTGTCAAGTGTCTGAGGCTAGATTTGAAATCAGGTCCTCCTGAATCCAAGGCCAGTGCTTTATCCATTGCGCCACCTTTACATTGCTGCCCCCTTTACATTCCTTTTTATGGATATTTAATGCACCTGCTAATCTGTTGGGAAGAGATCTTTTGTGTAAAAATTTAATACCACTATTTCATGTTTAACTCTACAGGTGTCAGTCCAGCTTCTTTGCTCACATTACTTTATATATTTACTGATTTTTCTAATGATGAGCTCCTCTCCCTTTTTCCTGTGGAATTAGCCCAACATGCTTGCATTAATAAGCCTAATATTCCTTTTGATATCCCAAGTCCTTTATGGGCCACTTTTTCCACTGATGTAGGCCTTTTAAAATCAACAGTCTGAGTTACTATTACTACCAAAAGGAGATCTCCACCATCATTGTCTCAGTATCTCCTAACTAGGGAAGACATCAAAGGGATTGCCCCTATCATTAACTCTCTAACAGAGCAAGGAATTGTAGTTCCATGCCTTCCTGTAACACTCTCATACTACCTATTAAAAAACCCAGAACAGGGCCTAATGGGAAATCTGTTTACAAGTTTAATCAAGTTTCCCGCCCCCCCCCCCTCCTTGTGGGGCAATGAGGGTTAAGTAATTTGCCCAGGGTCACACAGTTAATAAGTGTCAAGTGTCTGAGGTTGGATTTGAACTCAGGTCATCCTGAATCCAGGGCCCAAGCTTTATCCACTGTGCCACCTAGCTGCCCCCTAGTTTGCTCAAGTTTTGCCTATTACTAATGCATATGTTATACCACGGCATCCTATTGTTCCCTGCCACAATTGCTTTTTTTATTCCCCGTGATGCCACCTGTTTTAAGGTATCCCAAATTTTTTAGTGTTCCTATAAGCCCAGCATCCAGATACCTGTTTGCATTTATTTAGAATAATCAACAAAGAACATGGACTCATTTGACTCAAGGTTATGCTGAGTCTCCTACTTTGTTTTCTCAAATTCTACAGCCAGATTTGGCCTCTATAGTTCTTCACAGACTCAATTTTAGCCCAAGACATGGATGACCTTCTACTAGCCTTACCTACTGTGGATATCCACCAGAGGGATAGTCATCATCTTCTCTTTTAGCTATACCACTGTGGACACAAGTTTTCCAGGTCAAAGGTACAGTGGTATAAACCTCAGGTAGAGTATCTTGAGTTTATTCTATCTGCCAGCATGCATTCTGTTTCTCAGAAACACATACAGGCAATCCATAACCTGCCAATGCTGAAGAGGAAGGAGAAGCAGGTACATGCTATTTTAGGAGCTGCTGGATAGGGCTTCAGTGGAGTCCACAATTTGGTGAAATAATTAAACCTTTTGTTGCGTTAACTAAAGACCGAATTCCATAGCCTCTGCAACTTGATCCTGAGTATCTCACTGTTCTCACAGAACTTTTAAAAAACACTAATATCTACTCCAGCTCTAGGACTCCCAGAATACTCTTTTTGTGCTTAAAAGAAGAGGGGTGGTCCTTGGGTGTCCTCACACAATCATTGGGATCCATCATGTGCCTTGTAGCCTCTTATTCTGCTGGCGAACCACCCTGTCTTCTGGCTATTGCAGGTACTGCCCTGTTAGTAGAGAAGGCTTCTATCCTGGTACTGGGAAATCCTTTAACCATTCAATGCCCTCACAAGGATGAGGCTTTGTTGCTATGTCACCGCACACAGGCCTTTTCTGAACAAAGGTTTGCCAGATATGAAGTGACTTTACTTGGAAGGGAAACAGTTACAATTAAAAGGTGCTCTGGGGGGCAGCTAGGTGGCAGGGGGCAGCTAGGTGGAGCAGTGGATAAAGCATTGGCCCTGGATTCAGGAGGACCTGAGTTCAAATGTGTCCTCAGACACTTGACACTTACTAGTTGTGTGACCTTAGGTAAGTCACTTAACTCTCATTGCCCCGCTGCCCCCCCAAAAAGCCTTTAATAAAAACCCTGTAATTTGATATTATAGGGGCAGCTAGGTGGAGCAGTGGATAAAGCATTGGCCCTGGATTCAGGAGGACCTGAGTTAAAATCCAGCCTCAGACACTTGACACTTACTAGCTGTGTGACCATGGGCAAGTCATTTAACCCTCATTGCCCCACAAAAACAAACAAATGAATGAACAAACGAACAAATGAATAAATTTTTTTAAAAAAGGTGCTCTGTTCTTAATCCCGCAATGTTGCTCCCTGACTTTCCTAGTTCAGGTGGGCCTTTACATAACTGCGCCTCTGTAGTTGACTTGTTGACACAGTGACCTTGTTGATGGCCCTCTAGACAATCAAGATTTGATTCTCTACACTGATGGGTCCTCCTTTATGAAAGATGGAGAACATTTTATAGGAGCCATAGGTGTCTGATCACAAGGTTGTATAGGCATCCTCATTCCCTTCCCACTTCAGTCTTTTTGCTCTCACCCAGGCCTGCTGCCTTGTTATACAACCACATAAACTAACATTATGCTTTTTGAGTGTGCCATGGAATTGGGATGCTGTGGTTACAATCAGGATTTTTTACTTCATCTGGTAAAGTTATTTCCAATTCTGACTTAATTAGAGATCTACTTTCTGCCATAAGATTGTCCAGAGCACTTGCTATTGTGTATTGCTTTGTTCATAGAAATGGAACTGAGCCTGTTTCCCTTGGAAATGCTTGAGCAGATACATCTGCCAAATCTTCAGCTCTGGAAGGCCCTGATTTTATTCTTCCTCTTCAAGATTCTTCATCATCAGAGAAGACTTAAGACAATCCTGATGTTACTCACTGCCTCCTCTTCACAACCATGAGGCTGCAGTGGAGAAATGGAAGCAACAGTACAATGCACAAGAGTTCTCTAGGGTCTGTGTCACTCCTGAAAGTAAGCCACTCCTTCTCCAGAGTTTTTATCATCAAGCACATTTTTTCAGTTCATTCTGCCGCTTATTATGGCACAGAGGGAATAGTTGCTGCAGTTAGACATGGGTGGGTTATACCTGGTGTCACTTCACTTGCTTCCCTATAACTTCAAATTGTCCTATCTCTCTGGCCTTTAAGAAACATGCCTTTAAGACCACAACTTTTGGCAGATTTGTCTCAGAAAAAATGTTAAATTAAACTTCTCAATGGATTCTGGAGCTGCAAAACCTACAAAAAGATGGACTGAAACAATATTCTAGCTTAAGATAACCCAGAAGGTCTTCAGGAAAGGTCTGTCTCACCTGGGTAAAAGACAGATCAACTCAGCACAGAGGGTGTCTGGTCAAACCAGCAAAAGGCTCTTAGACACAACACAGGTCAGCAGCTGAGGACTCAAGATCCTAGCTCAACAAGCTAGTGGCACAGCAGGCCAGTTGGGAGGCCCCCAAAAGGCCCAACTAGGCTAGGCCTCTCCCATGTAGTGAGCAAGATGCAAGTGGCTAAGGCCTTAAAGCAGAAAGCTAATGACTAGGCCTCTGGCCCCCAACAAAAGAAGCTTGGAAAAGTGCACACTGTACACCAGGAGCAGAATTCAACTTTTTTTTTTTTTTAGTGAGGCAATTGGGGTTAAGTGATTTACCCAGGGTCACACAGCTAGTAAGTGTTAAGTGTCTGAGGCTGGATTTGAACTCAGGTACTCCTGACTCCAGGGCCGGTGCTCTATCCACTGTGTCATCTAGCTGCCCCCAGAATTCAACTTTAAAACACAGGAAAGAGGCTAAAATATGGATAAGAAACAGAAAAAAATAAAACAAACCCTTCAGCATAGAAAATCACTATCATGACAGGGATGATCAAAACTCAGAGGATGACAATGATGTCAAAACACCTATATGTGAAGCCTTAAAGGGGAAGAGGAATTGATCTCAAGACCAAAAAGCCCTCTTGGAAGAGCTCAAAAAGGGTTTTATAAACCAAATAAGAGAGGTAGAAGAAAACTTGGGAAAATAAATGAGAGTTATAGAAGAGAAAGTCAATAGCTTTGAAAAAGAAAATAATGCCTTAAAAAATTCAATTGGAAAAATGGAAAAGGAGGTGCAAATTCTGACTGGGGAAAATACTTCCTTAAGAATCAGAATTGGTGGGGCAGCTAGGTGGCACAATGAATAGAGCACCAGCCCTGGAGTCAGGAGCACTTGAGTTCAAATCCAGCCTCAGACACTTAACACTTAGTAGCTGTGTGACCCTGGGCAAGTCACTTAACCCCAATTGCCTCACCAAAAAAAAAAAAAAAGAATCAGAATTGGGCAGATGGAAGTTGATGACTCAATGAGACAACAGGAAGAAGTAAAGCAGAATCAAAAGAATATAAAAGTAGAAGAAAATGTAAAATACCTCCAGAAAAAAAAACAGACCTGGGAAACAATAGATTCAGGAGGGACAATTTAAGACTAATTACACTACCTGAGGACCATGATCAAAAAAAGAGCCTGGAAGTATATTTCATGGCTTTATCAAGGAGAACTGCTCCAATGGCTTAGAACCAGAGAGAAAAAAATGGTCATTGAAAGAATCCATCAGTCACTTCCTGAAAGAGAACCCCAAAGGAAAACTCCAAGTAATAAATATCCTAGCCAAATTCCAGAGTTATCACATAAAGAAAAAAAAAATTGCAAACAGCCAGAAACAAACAATTTAAATATCAAGGAACAACAATCAGGATTACACAGGACCTGTCAGCTTCAACATTAAAGGATCAGAGGGTTTGGAATATGTTATTCTGGAAGGCAAAGGAACTGGGATTAGAATCAAGAATGTACTACTCTTGTAGGGGATGTGGGAGAGCTGGAATGCTAATCTACTGTTGGTGGAGTTGGGAAAAGATCCAACCATTCTGGAGACCAATTTGGAAGTATGCCCAAAGGACTATAGAACTGTGCATACCCTTTGATCCAGCAATACCACTGCTAGGTTTATATCCCAAAGACATCCCCAAAAGGGAAAAAGACCTATTTGTACAGAAATATTTATAGCAAAATTAATCATAATCTTTCAGAGAAAAAGATGGGCATTCAATGAAATAAGGGACTTTAAAACTTTTCTAATGAAAAGCCCAGAACTGAAGAGAAAAGTCAATCTATAAATACAAGACTCAAGAGAAGCATAAAAAGGTAAAGCACTGTTATTCAATAAGGTTTAAATGTTTACATCCCTACGTGGGAAGAAGATTCTTTTAACTCTTGAGGACTATATCTTTATTGGGACTGATAGGAGAAGTACACATAGACAGAGGGTCTGGGTACAAGTAGATTTTGATGTAATGATATTAAAAAAACCTTAAGGGATGAAAAAAAGGATTATACTAGGAGAAGAGGAAAAGGAAGGCAGGATGGGATTAATCACATCACATGAAGAAGCACAAAAGATCTATTAAAATAGAGGGAAAGAAGGGAGAGGTGAGCATTGTTTCAACCTTACCATCATCCGATTTGGCTCAAAGAGGGAATAACATACACACTCAGTTGGGTATAGAATTTTATCCTATCCTATAGGAAAATAGGAGAGGAAAGGGGGGGAAAAGGGTAGGGTGCTAATAGAAGGGAAGGTAAAACTGGGAGGCAAAAGGGGAAAGAAAAAGGGAGGTGGGGCTGATAGAAGGGAGGGTAGATTGAGGGAGTTGGTGATCAGAAGCAAAACACTGGTGAGAGGGGACAGGAGGAAAGGAAAGAAAAAAGTATGAACATGGGGAAAAATAGGATGCAGGCAAATACACAATTAGTAATTATAACTGTGAATGTGAATGGGATGAACTCTCCTATAAAATGGAAACAGCAGAATGGATTAAAAACTAGAATCCTACAATATGTTGTTTGCAAAAAACACATTTGAAGCAGAGAGATACACATAGGGTGAAGGTAAAAGGATGGCGCAGAATATATTATGCTTCAGCTGAAATTTAAAAAATAAATAAAAGCAGGGGTAGCAATCCTTATCTCAGACAAACCAAAAGCAAAAATAGACCTAATTAAAAGAGATAAGGAAGGAAACTATATCTTACTAAAAGATATCATAAACAATGAATATTAATACTAAACATATGCACCAAGTGGTATAGCATCCAAATTCTCAGAGAAGTTAAGTGAGTTATACAAAGAAATAGACAACAAAACTATATTAGTGGGGAACCTCAACCTCCCCCTCTCAGAGCTAGATAAATCTAACCACAAAATAAAAAAGAAAGAAGTAAAGGAGGTGATTAGAATTTTAGAAAAATTTAATATGATAGACCACTGGAAAAAACTGAATGGCATAGAAATAAACATAACTTTTCCTAAGTGGTACATGGGATCTACACAACAATTGACCATGTATTAGGGCATAAAAACCTCACAGTCAAATGCAGAAAGGCAGAAATGGTAAATGCATCCTTTTCAAATCATGATGCAATATGTGTAATAAAGGGCCATGAAAAGATAGACAAAAAATGAATTGGAAACTAAAAAATTTCATTCTAAAGAATGAGTAGGTCAAATAATAAATTATAGAAACAATCAATAATTTGATTCAAGAGAATGACAACAATGAGACAACATACCAAGACTTATGGGATACAGCCAAAGCAGTTCTTAGGGGAAATTTTATATCTCTAAATGTCTACATGAATAAAATAGAGAAAGAGGAGATTAATGAATTGGACATGCAACTAAAAAAGCGAGAAAAAGAACAAATTAAAAATCCCCAAATAAATATCAAATTAGAAATTCTGAAAATTGAAGGAAAGATTAATAAAACTGAAAGACAACTATAGAACTAATTAATAAAACTAAGAGCTGGTTCTATGAAAAAATCCAATAAAATATATGAACCTTCAGCTATTTTTGATTTTAAAAAAAAGAAAGAGGGGGAGGGAGGGAGAAAAATCTGAAATTGTAAAGCTTGTATAGACAAAAGTTGAGAACTATCTTTACATGTAACGGAAAAAATAAAATATCTCATAAGAAAAAAAAAAAAAAAAAAAAAGAAAGAGGAAAACCAAATTACCAGTATCAAAAATGAAAAGGATGAATTAACCACTAATGAAAAGCAAATTGGGGGCAGCTAGGTAGAACAGTGGATAAAGCATCAGCCCTGGATTCAGGAGAATCTGAGTTCAAATCTGACCTCAGACACTTGACATTTACTAGCTGTGTGACCCTGGGCAAGTCACTTAACCCTCATTGCCTCACCAAAAAAAAAAAAAAAAGAGGAATTTAAAGCAATAATTAGAACCTTTTTTTTTTTTTTAGTGAGGCAATTGGGGTTAAATGACTTGCCCAGGGTCACACAGCTAGTAAGTGTTAAGTGTCTGAGGCCAGATTTGAACTCAGGTACTCCTGACTCCAGGGCCGGTGCTCTATCCACTGTGCCATCTAGCTGCCCCAATTAGAACCTATTTTGCCCAACTATATGCCAATAAATTTGACAACCTAAATAAAATGGATGAATATTTACAAAAATATAAATTGCCCAGATTAACAGAAGAGGAAATAAATAAGCCCATAAATGCCTTCATGAATAAAATAGAGAAAGAGGAAATTAATGAATTGGGCATGCAACTAAAAAACCTGGAAAAAGAACAAATTAAAAATCCCTAATTAAATACCAAATTAGAAATTCTGAAAATTAAAGGAGAGAAATTGAACAAGCTATCAATGAATTAATTCCCTAAGAAAAACTCTCCAGTGCCAGATTGGTTCACAAGTGAATTCTACCAAACATTTAAAGAACAATTAATTCCAATACTTTACAATCTATTTTGAAAAATAGGTGAAGAAGTGATCCTACCAAATTCCTTTTATGAGACAAATATCGTGCTGATACTTAAACTAGGAAGAGCAAAAACAGAGAACAAAAATTATAGACCAATCTCCCAAATGAATATTGATGCAAGAATTCTAAATAGAATATTAGCAAAGAGATTACAGCAATTTATCACCAGGATGACACACTATGACCAGGTGGGATTTATCCCAGGAGTGCAGGCCTGGTTCAATATTAGAAAAACTATCAACATAATCGACCACATCAATAACAAAACTAACCAAAGTTGTATGATTATCTCAATAGATGCTAAAAAAGCTTTTGACAAAAATACAGCTCCCATTCTTATTAAAAACATTTACAGAGCATAGGAATAAATGGGGCTTTCCTTAAGAAGATAAACAATATCTATCTAAAACCATCAGCAAGCATTATATGTAAGGGGGATAAGTTAGAGACATTCCCAGTAAGATCAGGAGTGAAACAAGGATGTCCATTATCACTACTATTGTTCGATATTACACTAGAAATGTTAGCCTTAGCAACAAGAGAAAAAAAAGAAATTGAAGGAATTAGAATAGGCAAGGAGTAAACAAAACTATCACTCTTTGCAGATGATATGATGGCATACTTAGAGAATCCTAAAGAATCAAATAAAATTACTTGAAACAGTGAACAACTTTAGCAAAGATGCAGGATATAAAATAAACCCACATAAATAATCAGCATTTCTATATGTGACCAACAAAGTCCAGTAGCAAGAGATAGAAAGAGAAGTTCCATTTAAAATAACTGTAGACAATACAAAATACTTGGGAGTCTACTTGCCAAGACAAACCCAGGAACTCTAGGAACCCAATTATAAAACACTTTTCACACAAATAAAATCAGATGTAAACAAGGGGAAAAATATCAATTGCTCATGGGTAGACCATGCTAATATAATAAAAATGACAATTCTACCCAAATTAATTTACTTAGTGCCATATCCATTAAACAACCAAAAATTATTTCATAGACCTTGAAAAAATAATAACAACATTCATATGGAAGAACAAAAGGTCAAGAATATCAAGGAAATTAATAAAAAAAATGCAAAGGAAGGTGGCCTAGCTGTACTATATCTAAAACTATATTATAAAACAGCAACCATCAAAACTATTTGGTCCTAGGGGCAGCTAGGTGGCGCAGTGGATAGAGCACCGGCCCTGGAGTCAGGAGTACCTGAGTTCAAATCCGGCCTCAGACACTTAACACACACTTACTAGCTGTGTGACCCTGGGCAAGTCACTTAACCCCAATTGCCTCATAAAAAAAAAATTTAAAAAAAAAACCTATTTGGTCCTGGCTAATAAATAGAGTGGTGGATTAGTGGAATAGGTTAGGCACACAAAATACAGCAGTAAATGAATATAGCAATCTCAAGTTTGATAAACCCAAAAGCCTCTAGCTTCTGGGGTAAGACAAAAACTGCTGGGAAAACTGAAAAATAGTATGGCAGAAACTAGGCATGGACCAGCATCTTACACCATACACAAAAATAATGTCAAAATGGGAAGATTTAGACATAAAGAGTGATACCATAGGCAAATTAGGAAAGGAAGGAATAGTTTACTTGTCATATCTATGGAGAAGGGAAGAATTTATGACCAAAGATAGAGAACATATGAAATACAAAATGGATCATTTTTATTACATTAAATTAAAAAGGGTTTGCACAAACAAAGTGAATGAAAACAAGATTAGAAGGAAAGCAGAACGCTGGAAAACAATCTTTTATAGCCAGTGTTTCTGATAAAGATCTCATTTCTAAAATATATAGAGAATTGAATCAAATATATAAGAATACAAGACATTCCTCAACTGAAAAATGGTCAAAGGATATGAACAGGCCATTTTCAGATGAAGAAATTAAAGCTATCTATAGCCATATGAAAAAAATGTTCTCAGTTATTACTGATTAGAGAAATGCAAATTAGAACTACTCTGGGGTACCACCTCACACCTATCCAATTGGCTAATATGGCAAAAAAGGAAAATGATCAATGTTGGAGACATGGTAAAATTGGAACATTAATGCAGTATTGGTGGAGTTGTAAGCTGATCCAACTATTCTGCAGTGCTATTTGGAACCATGCCCAAAAGACTATAACACTGTACATACCCTTTGATCCAGCAATACCACTACTAGGTCTATATCCCAAAGAGATGATAAAAAAGGAAAAAAGGACCCACATATACAAAAATATTTATAGCTGCTCTTTTTGTGGTGGCAAAAAATTGGAAACTGAGGGGATGCCTATCAATTGGGGAATGGCTAAAAAAGTTGTGGCATATGAATATAATAGAATACTATTGTGCTGTAAGAAATGATAAGTAGGTGGATTTTAGAAAAACCTAGAAAGACTTAAATGAATTGATGCTGAGTGAAATGAACAGAACCAAGAGAACATTGTACCCAGTATCAACAACATTGTGTGATGATCAACTGTGATGGACTTAGCTCTTCTCAGCAATACAGTGATCCAAGACAATGCCAAAAGTCTCATGGTGGAAAATTGCTCTCCACAACCAGAAAAAAAAATATGGAGTCTGAATGCAGATGGAAGCATACTATTTTTAGTTTTTTGTTGTTTTCTTTTGTTGTTATTGTTTCTTCTTTCTTATGTTTTTTTTCCTTTTGTTCTGATTCTTCTCTCACAACATGACTAATGTGGAAATATGTAACACTATTGTTATGTATTACCTATATTAGACAGCTTGCTGGCTTTAGGAGGGAGTAGGGAAGGGAGGGTGGGAGAAAAATTTGGTACTCAAAATCTTACAAAAATGAATGTTGAAATTTATCTTCATATGTAATTGGAAAAAAATAAGGGTCTGGTGACAAAAGAAAGAAAGAAAGAAAGAAAGAAAGAAAGAAGGAAGGAAGGAAGGAAAGAAAGAAAGAAAGAAAGAAAGAAAGAAAGAAAGAAAGAAAGAAAGAAAGAAAGAAAGAAAGAAAGAAAGGAAGGAAGAAAGGAAGGAAGGAAGGAAGGAAGGAAGGAAGGAAGAAATTTGTTGTCTTCAAAGTCATAAGATTAGAAAGAGGTCTGTCTAGTGAAATTGGTGAGATAACTAACATTGAAAAGATTAACGAGTATGAGACCACAAAGGAGCAAAAACCTAGCAAAGTAGAAAGAATTCTGCTCTAAACAATTGGAATTAACTGGCATTATAATCCCTGCTAGATGGGACTGTTTCTTTTATTGTTCTTCCCACTTTTAGGAAAAATGAATTCCTACTCCCTCCAAAATAACAAAGGTAATCCCTAAGTCATAGAAAAGGTGTCTCCTTGTTTAGAGAAAGAAGGGAAATTGATAACCACAATAAGGAACCCATTGCTGAATGGAATTTTCTACATTCTATCACCCATATTTGTATCCCTAAGAATATCAGAGGCCTTATTTGTGCTGGTGACAGACAAAGACTCAAGGAGATTACAGCTATTCAAAATCCAACCAGAGCAGGAGTTGGTTGGTGGTTTAATTCTACTTCTAAGAAGGAAAAGTTTCCTTGGACTAATGATACCCATACTTTCAAGGCCCCATATGTGATAGAGGATGCTTGTACATCCAACAATGAATGGGTTTTGAATAATCATATTATTGGAATTCATGATCAAATAGGTTCAAAGCTGCACCACGCAAATGTGATTGGAACACATGGATATTAGATTTGCCAACACATTCATAAGAATTCACTTGATCCCAGGGTGATAGTTCCTGTTGAGGTAGGAGATACTATGCCCCAAGTGATAGGAAAATTTGCATCTCATTTACTGGGCCATTTCATTTGCTCCTTTTGCCTATGCCAAATGTACTATCAATAACAACTCCTGGGTTACTATTAAATGGAAGTTCCAGTCCCTCTCAGGGATTCCAGGCCTCTCACATTTTTTAAGGAGAAAGTTTGTATCTTGACCCATAACAATGTGACCTGTTTCAGTTAGACTAAGCAGGATTTCCTCTGTTGACAGCAGCTTACCCTATGCCAAATTTGATTCTCTGTATAAACAAAAGTAAGACTAATAATTCTGGCACATATGTGGGCAATTCAGTCAAGTGCAATTTTACTTTCAATATTCCTGATGTTAATAATGTTTCCTCTTTTATATGTACACTGACCAAGAGCTTGCGAGCCAATCATAACTTTTCTTTTGCAAGTGTCACTGATGGTGGGCACAACCTCACTAATGGAGCTGTTAAAATTCCTGAACTGCCATGGAGTTTGGTAATCCCTGGTCAATTTCAGGCGTTGCCTTTTCTTCCCTCTCACCAGAATGGTATGGGATAGCCTATTTGATCCCACCTGTGACTGTGATTAATCACACTATAGGACTGGTAGGAATAAGAACAACGAGAAATATGGGAGCATGGTAGTATTGCTGGAAGCAATATACTCTTTGGGGAGATAGAAATCCTGTAATGAAGTGAGGTGCTGGTTATTGATTTTTTGTGGGCTCTCATTCCTATCTTAGATATGACTGTAGTTGGGGCAGCTGGATGGCGCAGTGGTTAAAGCACCGGCCCTGGATTCAGGAGTACCTGAGTTCAAATCCGGCCTCAGACACTTGACACTTGCTGGCTGTGTGACCCTGGGCAAGTCACTTAACCCCCATTGCCCTGCAAAAAAAAAAAAAAAAAAAGATATGACTGTAGTCATAGACTCAGTTAGGAGCCTGTCCACTATGCTGGAGAATCTTACCCAAGACACCTCTGCTGTCATTCACCACGCCACTGCTGCTCTTTCTGGACTGCAGGCAGAAGTGGATTCTGTGGCTCATACAGCAATGGAATACCGAATGGTTTTAAACATCCTGGCTGTTGCTCAGCAGGGTGCTTATGCTGTTATTAATCAATCTTTCTGTTCTTATGTAAACTATTCAGGAGACATCATGACTAATATAGCAGAACTTCAGAAAATTTTGGACGACACTCAGCAAATGGCACAGGAGACTCATGCGCCTGCAAGAGGTGCAGAGTAGTGGGACTCTTCACCCTGAGGGGTCTTAGATGGCCTCTCTTTTTCAGAGGGAGTAATATTTGCATTGATTCTTAAGTAGGCCCTCACTATTTTGTGTGCCATTATTCTTATCTGGGCATCCGTTAACTGTGGTACAACATGTGATATATGCACTCAAAGTATATCATTGATTGTTTTCTTTTTTTCCTCCTATCTCAAAAGCCATTAATGGAATCTTCCTCAGTTTCTACTCTCTAAGGGATGACTATCCCTCCGTTTCCTGAAAGACCAGACTGTATTTCAACTCCTTTTGATAATATGAAGGTTCCTTGTGATATTCGTGGGGATCTTGCTTATGGCTTGCATTATGGAGTTTATAGTTGTGAAAACTGCAAGATATTCTTTTGTAGAACACAGAGAGGAGACATTATTTTGAAATGTTTTTCTTCTGATTATACTCGTCCTCTCTCATATACGAAAGTGTCCAACCTGCTGTCTGAAGAAATGCTTTCAGCTAGAAATGTCAAGTAAGAAAAAGCGTATTAGAAGCCCTGGTCCTGTGGATTTCATTACCGTCTTGACTTTTTCAAAGTTTTAAGAAATCTCAGGGAACTCATGTTTCCAGTCCAGTTAAAGCATCTGGTGAATTATCACTCCAAAAGGGGACATTATCAGAGACTGTTGAAAAGTTTAATTATCTCTTTTTATGGACCAACTACATATTTTATCTCAGCAGACCACAACCCTTACAACAGAGATTGGTCAAACCTTAGACTGCTGGAGAGAAATTGAAGTTTCTTTTTGCACTGATGTTTAAGTTCCCCTTTTCTTTATTACGCTAGGCTTTCACAGAGTTAAAGAAGGCTGGAAAAGTAAGTTGACAGGGGGTAGCTAGGTAGCATAGTGGATAAAGCACTGGTCCTGGATTCAGGAAGACCTAAGTTCAAATCAGGCCTCGGATATTTGACAATTACTAGCTGTGTGACCCTGGGCAAGTCACTTAACCCTCAGTGCCCTGCAAAAAAAAAAAAAAGGCGGGTTGACAACAAATTGTAAAAGGAAAAAAATGACTATTTGATAATTTCTCATCTTTTACTTCTAATAACAGTCAACTGATATAAAAGGAAGTGAAAAAAAACCCTGTCCTCTTTTGAATGATCTATATGAGCACATATGTGTATTTTGTTTCTGTCATTAAAATGCAAGATTCATGAAAGCCACATTTATTTTATTTCTGTCTCTGTATCCCTATCATCTAGCACAGGACCCAGCACAGATCAAGGTAAATTCTTAATAAATACTTGTCTAATTGATTGATGGATTAACTGAAAGTTCAGGGAGAGAGATATTGTGGTCAGAGCTACTTGGTAAAGTCTAGAAGTCCCCTATGATCCCAGGAAAATGTCAGTGCCATATATAGATTTGAAATGAACCTTAGAACCCTAACTCCCTCATTTTGCAGAGGAGCAAATTGAAACCCAGAGAAGTTAAGTGACTTGTCAAGGGTCACAAAGCTATTAAGTGTCTGAAGCAAGATTGACACCTGATACTTGGTGTTGGGGGGACTTACGACCTGGATCAGGTGCTAGCTCACCCAAAGAATTGGAGACTCATCACGAATCTTGTAAAATAAAAAGATTTATTAGGAGAGAGGAATATATGACCAGAGAGATATGTTATGGAGACTGTTTAGCCGAGTAAAAGAAGAACTGATCTTTTTATATGTTTAAAAAAACAAATAAAGCAAAACAACTGGGGGGGTTGTTTTGTGGGGTTTTTTTGTTTTGTTTTGTTTTTTGAATAATGGGGCATCAGTGAGATAGGCAGCACCCATCCATATTTTGCATATGATCTTTCAGACCTTGGTATTGCTTATCAGCATACCAGGATCATAGTACCTCCCTGAGGTGGGAGGCAGAACTGTTTTTCTTTTGGGAAAGTTTAAGGATTCCTTGGGAGTCAGGCTCTTAAGGTTTCTTGGGGTCCTATTACACTGGGTCTTGCTGGCTCCAAGCAAGGTGCTTTATCCACCACAACTGCCCAGGACTTGTTAAGAAAGATTTTGAAAGCATACTTAAGTGGGACCAGCTCTCCTCAGTAAATTTTCAAATTCAGGAGCAAAGATTTTGTATTGTAGAGGAAGTAGACTATGAGTTTTAGGGGAACATTATCTCCCCAGAAAAAAAAAGTGACCTTAGAAATAAAAGAAACAATGCTACTGGGTTGTGGAAATAGAAACCTTCGGGTTGCATTTTTTTTTTCAACGATAGGATAAGTCCACTAATTCTGTCTTTAAGGAGGTTTTCACTGTCTTAGAAGTTTCTTGCCAGCCAGGATATTTTGATAAGATTAACTGCAGAGAAAACATCCCTTTTGGAACAAATTTCATCTTTGATAACTCTTGGGGCCCCAAGGTTAAAACATTCTCCCCTAAATCACTTGATGACTTATCCCTATTATTCAACTTCCCAAATGAGGAAAAGAGGCTAAGCAGCTTCAGTTGATAGGCTCTTTTTGCCACTTGTAATTTAATACTAAGGCTATGTGAAATTCCCTAGCCTGGCTATCCATCTGGCAATTGTCCATCAGTTGATGCTCATTAAAGTTTTTGTGCCTCCTTATTTATTGACCTCTAGGTAAATACACCAGTTGGAAGAATTGCTGCTCTCTGATAGGATCTAGGGATCTAAGAATTTGAGGAATTATCCTAACACTTTTTTTTTTTAAGATGATTGGGGTTAAGTGACTTGCCCAGGGTCACACAGCTAGTATGTGTCTGATGTTGCATTTGAACTCGGGTCCTCCTGACTCCTCTATACACTGTGCCACCTAGCTACCCTTCTCCCCCCAACAATTTCGGATAGTTAATGGAATGACTACAACTCCTGGGCAGGACAGGGGAACCTAGGAATCCAGTACTTACTAGGTGTTATGGGGGAAATGAATGGGGGATTGGGGTAGGGGTTCTTAGGAATTCCTCTTTTTTTTTTTTTTTGGTGGGGCAATGGGGGTTAAGTGACTTGCCCAGGGTCACACAGCTAGTTGAGTGTCAAGTGTCTGAGACTGGATTTGAACCCAGGCCCTCCTGAATCTAGGGCAGGTGCGTTATCCACTGCTCCACCTAGCTGTCCCAGGAATTCCTCTTTAAAAAATTACACCCTCTAGCACACAAATCCAATTAGAATAAAATAATAGTTTATTTAGGTGCTAGGGAAAGGAAACCAAGAGAGAAGTCCTTGGATTTCCTCTCATGGGGAGAAGGCATGGCGAGAGGTGTGGTTCTCTGAGATACCTTTCTCCAGGAGCAGGAGATAAGCAGATACTTTCATAGAGGACCAATGGTAGTGGTCCGATGGGGTGATCGTCTGACTGTGGAAAGTTCCCTTATTGGGGGAGGACCATCCCCCACTGGTGGTGGCTGGGGGAGTGGGGTGAGGGGTGGCTGTGGATCTCTCAAGCCATTTCTCTCCCCCTCACGCCACAAAGGCAGCAGCCACACCTAATCTTATCTCCCGGAGGGGTGGGGGAGATTGGAATGAAGGATGGTAGTCCTGGAGCTAGCTTAGTCCTGATCTGGTGCCACTTATCTCTTTAGGTGTGTCTGTCCTTTGTTTTAGTTTCTCAAGGAGAAGGTTCTTTGATTTACCCCAGAAAACTTCCAAGGTACCCAGGGCTCATAACACTAGGTAAGATTTATTGTCCACATCAGCCTCCTGGGACCTAAGTGTCTTTGATGTACTGAGCAAGTACAGAGACATTTTGCTTAATTCTTTACATAGTATAAGCCCAGCTGGAACAGAACTAGGGGAGAAGAAACTTATTAAGAAGAGTTCAGTTGCTGGCAGGAATCTGACCCAGGCTAGTCTAGTTTTTGTTGTTTGTTTTGGTTTTGGCAATTGTGGAAAATAAGATATAAATCTTTCTGGCTATGTCTTATCTACTTTCCATCTCCTCTTATTTTCACTTTCACAGAATCTGATATCTTTAGAACTATTGAGAAAAGGGCAGAAGAGGAATATTTCCATGCTGATCAAGTTATAAACTCCACTTGAAAAAATGTTTGTTACATCATCAGGAAATTCATTTTGAAATTTCACATGATTTCTAAGCTTGAATGCACACATTTTTATGTTTGTGGAAAAGTAGTTTCATCTAGAATGGTTTTAAATCGAGTGATTTAAATTTGGGTTCATATGGGGTTTGATAGAATAATTGGGAAAATTATTATTCACAACATGGTTGATCTGTGCTTTGAATGTTAACTGCTGGTCTGGTCCCTATTGTGTAACTCTGAGAGTGTACCTGAGTCTCAAAGCCCATTGATATGGAACTCTCTCCTCATTGTTGGAGACTGATTATTCAATGTGTCAAGCTTGTGTGAGGGAAAAGCAGAGTTGGAAAGAGTGGGAAGAAAGAGAGATCCAGCTTCTTGAATCTCTTCTGGTTCTTCTAGTTTCCAGCTTCAAAAAAGATGTGTAATGCTCACCTCTCTCTCCGGGTCATTGAGGGGAGAAAGACTCTGGGAAGAAACTTGCATATATAACTTTTTGTTCCCATTCAAGCTTACTGTGCTGCAAACTTGGGAAGAATTTTCCCTTTGGGTGAGAACTCTCTCTCTCTCTCTCAGACTTCTTGTCCTCCTAATGGCCTAATGGGAGAGCTCCTTTAATTTTTTGTTTGGTATTTTTCTCACATGTATACTTCCTCTAATTTCTGTTTTGCTGTCATCTTGGATAAATGAGTTTCTTTGCTATTTGCTATGTGTGTTCAGTGTAGAACTGGTATTTGGTGGGAAGAGAGTCAAGACTTGCATGTAAAACTTGGGGCTTCCCTATGCCCATTAATAAATAGGAATCAGGAATTTATCTTGAAGCTTAAAGTGACTTCCAGAAAGAATGTTTTTCATGTTTTAAGTCTATGATTTACTTTAATGTTATGTTTATGAGTTTCTTAAATTGTGATTTTGGGATATTGTTGGATAAATGTGCCCTTGATTTGTGGGATGATACCTAGAATGTGATCCATTTGTTATCATTAGGTTAGTTCTTCTTCTGATCTGAATATTATGAGTTTATAAACTTGAGCTATTGCTTATTAGCAACTTTTGTCAAGGAGGCCGGATGTCCTGGTTAAAGACCATCTTAAGTATTCAAATTGGCTATACTCTGATGTGTTAACAGTACCTTGGAAAGTCTCATTGTCATAGAGGAGCTACAAGTTTATATAAAAAAAGACAAGGGGCAGCTAGGTGGTGAAGTGGATAGAGCACTGGCCCTGGAGTCAGGAGTACCTGGGTTCAAATCCGGCCTCAGACACTTAACACTTACTAGCTGTGTGACCCTGGGCAAGTCACTTAACCCCAATTGCCTCACTAAAAAAAAAAAAAAGACCTGTCTGTATTTTATTTAAAAAATGATATAAGTCCACTGATTCTAACCCCCCCCACTTAATAGTATTTAATTTTTCCAATTACATGTGAAGATATTTTCAACATTTGTTTTTATAAGATTTTGAGTTCCAATTTTTTCTCCTTCCCTTCCCTCCTCCTTCCCCAAGACAGTGAGCAATCTGATATAGGTTTACAGTACAATCATCTTAAAACATTTCCACATTAGTCATGTTGTAAAAAAAGAATTGGAACAAAAAGGAAAAACCACAAGAAAGAAAAAACAAGAAAGAAAAGTAAAAATAGTCTGCTTTGATCTGCATTCAGACTCCATAATTCTTTCTCTGGATGTGAAGAGCATTTTTCATCATGAGTCTTTTAGAATTGTCTTGGATCATTGTACTGCTGAGAAGAGCTAAGTTTACCATAGTTGATCATTGTACGATGTTGCTGTTAGTATGTACAATATTGTCCTGGTTCTGTTCACTTCACTTTATAGCAGTTCATGTAAGTCCAGGTTTTTCTGAAATCCGCCTGCTCATCATTTCTTCTGGCACAATAGTATTCCAATACATTCATATAGCACAACTTGTTTAGCCATTCCCCATATTACGGGCATCTCCTCAATTTCCAATTCTTTGCCACCACAAAAAGAGCTTCTATAAATATATTTGTACATGTGGGTCTTTTCCCTTTTTTTAAAATGAACTCTTTGCCATACAGACCTAGTAGTGGTATTTTTGGATCAAAGGATATTCACAGTTTTATAACACTTTGAGCATGGTTCCAAATTGTTCTCCATAATGGTTAAATCAGTTCACAACTCCACCAGTAATGCATTAGTGTTCCAGTTTTCCCACAACTTCTCCAACGTCTATCATTTTCTTTTTCTGTCATATTAGCCAATCTGATAGGTATGAGGTGGTACCTCAGAGTTGTTCTTATGTGCATATCTCTAATCAAGTGATTTAGTACATTTTTATATTACAGGTAGCTTTAATTTCTTCTTCTGAAAACTGCCTGTTAATATTCTTTGACCATTTATCAATTAGGGAATTATTTGTATTCATATAAATTTGACTCAGTTTTCTATATATTTGAGCAATGAAACCTTTATCAGAAATACTGGCTGTAAAAATTGTTTCCCAGCTTCCTACCTTCCTTCTAACCTTGATTTTATTGGTTTTGTTTTTGCAGCCCATTTTTAATTTAATGTAATCAAAATTATCCATTTGGCATTTTACAATCTCTATTTCTTGTTTGGTTACACTGATTCTATATTGCAGGAGGCTTCCAGTTGTCTTACAGATTTCTTGTTCAACCTGAATATTTTTATTATTTTAACTACAGAGAAAGCATTCCCACTGGAACAAATTTGATCTATGATAACTCTGGAAACCCTCAAGGTTATCACATTCTTTCCAAAATCATCTGACATCCTTTCCTTATTACTCAACTTCCAGGATAAGTAAAGTGGTTAGGAAGACTCACTGATAATTCCCTTTTGTCCTGCAATATCGTACGGGCAGTATAAAATCTTATCAGCTGAATCTAATTGGACTTTTTGTCTTCTAGCCAAGCCTCCTGATTTATTGATCTCCAGTCAAATGGATTTAGGTTGGAGGAATTATTCTCTGGGAGGCTCTTGGGGTCTCTGGGTTGAAGAAATAGTTAATATGATCATTCTTCTGATGTGGTCTTAGCAGATGGGCCTAGGAATACTGAGTGGGTCATGTTATGGGGAAAGATCTCAAGACAGGATGAATACAAGAGGCTCATGACCTGTTAGCCACCTTACCCCAGATGACTGATTTGTGATGGAGAATTGTTGACTGTGCCACAAGTATCTCTTTGGTCACTTTGATGTTCCTAGAATTGCTTCTGTTCATCATCAGCACCTCAAATCCAAAGAAGAAATCTGTGACTATACTGAAAGGGAACATATGTGCTGTGGGGCTGGTGTTTCTGATGCTTCTCTGGTTCATTTTCACCACCTTGCATGAGGAGACTCTTTGTGAATACAAAGACTTGTTATACCTTCCCTGGACCAACCTGTTGAGACTTGATCCTTCTGAAGAGGGAGAGGGAAAAACCAGGATGTCTGGATTTTGTTCTCTTTGACATTTTTTTTTTCTTTTTCTCTATCATTATGTGATTCCTTTGAGGGAGAAGGCGTATAATCTTTTTTTCCCCCTTTTTTCCCCTGTCCCGTCCATAGAAGGAGAACTATCCAATTTTGTTGTTTATTTTTTAGTCATGTCTGAGTCTTCATGATCCTTTTTGGAGTTTTATTGACAAAGATACTGGAGTGGTTTGCCATTTCCTTTTCCAGCTTTTTACAAAATAATTTTCTGAGGGGGCAACTAGGTGGTGCAGTGGATAAAGCACTGACCCTGGATTCAGGAGGACCTGAGTTCAAATCTGACCTCAGACACTTGACACTTACTAGCTGTGCGACCCTGGGCAAGTCACTTAACCAATATCACTGCTCCGAAAAAAAAATCTTAACTTTCCCTTATAGACAATATTCATTTGTTCTAATTCAAAATGCTTGTCTGATGCATGTTACATACAATTTCTTGTATGCAGGAAAATTCCTAGCATGCATCATACAAATTGAAAAATTAAGTTCTAGCACATGGTTTCATCCCTGAAGTCAGGAAACCTACAGGTTTCTTATCACTAACATGTTCTGTAATGCATAAATATAAATCACATACAATATGAAATAAAAATAAATCAGTCATAGAATTTGAGAAACAAAAAGATAATCTACTTTTTATCCACTACCCTTGTTTTAAAGATATGGAAACTGAGGCACAGAATCAAATCATTTAATGACTTTTTTCTATTTGTTTTTCAAACAGAAAGTAAGAAGGGACTCAGGCAACTAGGTGGCACAGTAGATAGAATATTGAACTTGGAGTAAAAAAGACCTGAGTTCAAACTTGGCCTCAGACATTTACTAGCTGTGTGACCCTGGCCAAGTCACTTAACCCGGTTTGCCTCAGTTTCCCCATCTGTAAAATGAGCTGGAGAAGGAAATGGCAGACCAGTCCAGCATCTTTACCAAGAAAACTCCAAATGGGGTCACAAAGAATAGACCCTGGAATGACTAAACAACAAAAACAACAGAGAAGGGACTCAGAGTGTCATCTAGTTCAAGTCCCTTTTTATTTGTGAATTACTTCTACATCCCAGACAAGTGGTATTCAAATCTATTTAATCATAATATCACAGATCTAGAGCTGTGAGGGGCTTCAGACATTGTCTCATCCAACTCCCTCATTTTACAGATGAAGAAACTAAGATCCAGGTTAAGTGACTTGCCTAAGGTCACAAAGATAGTAATTGTCAGAATTGGAACCAAGGCCCTTTGACTATGATCTACATTCTTTTCCAATGTCCTGCCTCCTTTATAATTATTCTCCAGTGATGACTGGTTGATGATAGGGACTTCACACATGAGCAGCTTAAATACCTTATTAATCATGCACCAGAAATTTCCACAAGGTTTCACCTTACCATTACTTTTTTTTTTTTGTGGGGCAATGAGGGTTAAGTGACTTGCCCAGGGTCACACAGCTAGTAAGTGTCAAGTGTCTGAGGCCGGATTTGAACTCAGCTCCTCCTGAATCCAGGGCCGGTGCTTTATCCACTGTGCCACCTAGCTGCCCCCACCATTACATTTTAACACCGGGAACAGTTCTGGATGTATGCAACTGATTTGAGGATACTGCCTGATCAATTCAAATTTTATATTTTTCTTTAAAACAAAATGTATATGTCTAATTTTCAAGTTAATTGGTACATTCACTGGTTTCACTAAATGGAATATTGCCCTTTTCCTGTCCTCTTGTCTTCACAGGAAATACTCTCAGAAAAGCAATACCAACTTCCTGTAGTCAAGCTAATTCTAATATTATAACACTAGTTGCTTGTAATAATAACCAGTACCTTCCTAAGCAGCTTTTTTTCCCCCTCTGGCTTTCCTTTTTGCAATTGATGGGTGGAAATTTATCCATGAAGGAGCCATATTGTACATTTACAACCTAGCTCTCAGCAATATTAACTGGATGATCACTATAATCTTGAAGAATGTGGCATGACCTCAAATAGCTTCAGGAATAGGCATTAAAAGAAAAAGCACCGTGAAAGGTTTTTGTTTTTGTTTTTTTACTAAGTATTGCTGAATCATAACCATAAGGACTTCTAACTTGTACTCATGGCCTCCCATAAGAAGTACTTCAAAATACAGAAAGATCTTGAGACATTTTCCCAGTGACCATCTGGGCACTGGTAATAATAGTAACTCACATTTATATAGTACTTGTCTTTTTACAAAATGCTTTCTTCACCTGCACCATATGAAATAGCTGGATATCTCTGTTTTATAGGTAAATATGCTACTACTCTGAAAGCTTTACTGCCTTGCAAATACTCAGAATCTTATGATGCCATATGATACGAACAGGTGTGGCAATTCTTAGGCTTCGTTCTGATAGATTTTGAATAATCTCTCTCTTTCTCAAGGTAGTCCCTCTTCATTTATAGTGGAATCCATACTCCATAGCCTTTGATTTTAAAGTAGAGTATCACTATAATTGGTAAGCCTAAATTGATCTGCAAAGGATTTGCAGTATGCATTTTGGCTGACTCTGATGGTAAGAACTTTCCCCTACCTGTTTGTACAGTGGTAGCCAGAGACTGGGAACATGGTCTCAAGCCTCACAGTTAATGTAAACTACCTTGAGTAAATTTTAACAACAAAAGAAGCTCCAAGCATTTCTTGGGGATACTTGCACTTGACAATGGGCCATCCCAGGTAATATGCTTTTTTTGTTCTGTTTCTATATAAGACCTGGCCTGACCTGTGGTGAGTGCTGGGATCCACCATTCTGTCCTGCTACCACAGACTGGTGCTTTCGAGTAAACTCCCCCGGTTAACCTTAATAAAACCAATTTACTGCCAAGCTGTGCACCTTCCTTTGGTATCTCAATATTCTCTTGGTGGGTCTCCGTCTCTACAATTGGCATGAGGGCAGAACAGATCAGCCTCCTTATAATTGGCATAGCTCGATAGTCTGCCTGCCCCCCCCCTTCACAAATTTTGTGTGCTTACAACGTTGTGGGTATGTGCTTTGTGTTGTGGTTTCATTGGTATAGGGGATTCCTAATGAGAAAATTTCCTCTATTAAAAAAGATGGGTACCTGCCCTGCAAATTATAATTTTACTTGTATCCCTGGCACCTAGCATAGTGACTAGCACCTAAATACTAGCTAATTGACTGCCTGGGGAACTGAGAAGTTAAGTGAGTTGCTCAGGGTAACAAAGTCAATATCCATCAATTGGGGGGATGACCTAACAAATTGTAATACATGAATATCATGGAGTATTAATATAGTGATAGTACTACAAGAAACAATACAACAATATAAAGAACAAAGAGAAATATGGGAAACTGATGCAGAATGAAATAAAAAGGGCCAGGAAAACTATATGCTACAGCAATAGAAACAGCAATCCAATAGTCTTTTCTTAGGCCTAATCCCTCAACCTGTCTATTGCATTTGATGCTATTAACCACCCTCTGTTGATGGATACTTTCTCCTCTCAGGGATTTCATGACATTACTCTTTGCTGATTTACTTTCTGTCTGATCACTCTTTAGTCTCCTTTAAAGACTCATCACACACACACACAGACACACACACACATCTTCATTCCCAGATCACCAGCTGCCTATTCAACATTTCTAAATAGATGTCTGGGAGCCATCTTTAAACTCAACATATCTAAAACTGAACTCACTGTCATTCTTCCTAAAACCTCCAACTTCCAAACTTCCCTATGTTTAATTTGGCATTATCTGTTTTCCCTCATGCCACATATCCAATCAGTCACCAAGTCTTGCCATTTCTATCCTGCATAATGTCTCTCATATCCAACCTCTTTTCTCCATTTGCACAGCTACCACCTTAGTGGAGGCCCCCAACACCTTTTTTTTTTTTTTTTGGAAGGGCAATGTGGGTTAAGTCACTTGCCCAGGGTCACACAGCTAGAGTCAAGTGTCTGAAGCCGGATTTGAACTGAGGTGCCACCTAGCTGCCCCACTCCCCCCATCACTTTTTAATTTTTTTTTTTTTTGGTGAGGCAATTGGAGTTGTGACTTGCCTAGGGTCACACAGCTAGTAAGCATTAAGTGTCTGAGGCCGGATTTGAACTCAGGTCCTCCTGACTCTAGGGCCGATGCTCTATCCACTGTGCCATCGAGCTGCCCCTCCCCATCACTTTTTAAATAGATTACTGCAACAGCTTCCTAAATGGACTCCCCACTTCATATCTCTCATCATTCAAGTCCATCCAACACATTGCTGCCAATGTAAGTTTCCTTAAGAGCAAATCTGGTTGCCAATATCCTATATGATTAATTCCATGCTTCCTATTGTCTTCAGGATCAAATATAAACTCCTCTGTTTAGCTTTTAAAGCCTTTTAGAACCTAGACCCAAATTATCTTTCCAGCATAATTAGACATTATTTCTACTACAATACTCTATAATCCAGCCAAACTATACTTGTCTCTACTCCTCACTCGTGACACCCCATCTTTCATCTTCATCTTGATGTCTTTGTACCGGCCACCCCCCATGCCTAAAATGCATTCTCTTCTTTATCTTCATGTAAAAGTCTCTCTATTCCTTTAAGATGTAGCTCTGACACTATCTTGTACATTAGGCCTTTCCTCCCCAAACTACCTTGTGTGTAAACATATATGTTTGTATTTGTGTTCACCTCATATTTCTGTTCTATACTTATATATGTATTTGCTGCCTCCCCTATTGGTATGCAGGCTTATTACAAGGAGGGAACGTTTTGTTTTTGTTTGTTTTTGCAGGGCAATGAGAGTAAAGTGACTTGCCCAGGGTCATACAGCTAATGTCAAGTGTCTGAGGTTGGATTTGAACTTAGGTCCTCCTGAATCCAGGGCCAGTGCTTTATCCACTGTGCCACCTCACTGCCCCCTAATGTTTCATTCTTTATACTTGTATCCCTAGTGCCTAGAAAAGTTCCTAGAACCATAGTAAGAGCTTAATACTTGATCAACTGGAAAGGTCAAGTCAACAAGCATTTACTAAGTACTTACTGTGTGCTGGGCACCATGTTAAGTGCTGGCAACACAAAAGCAAAATAGTCCCTCCCCACAAGGAACTCACATTCTAATGAGGAAGACAACAAGCAAAAACTAAAAGAAAATAAAAGAAATGGGATGTTATATAATTATACAGGCCAAATTTGGCTCTAAAGAAGAGATGGAGGACTATGAGCATCAAACATTAATTATACTTTCAGACTCTACTGATGTGTAGGTAAGCTTTGATGAAGTATCCCCCCCACTCCCCCAACACTCACACACTTTTTGTTCTTTGTAGGAAGGGATGACTCTTTGGGAAGGAGAGTGGGAGAGTGAGGTATCAGTAAATAAATAAGAACACGATATCAATAATAATTTTGAAAGATTCATTTTTAAAAAAAAATCATGCTCCTGGATTTTCTTGGGACATTGGCTTCTCCCAAGTTTACTGTAGTGAAGACACCTAAGATTATGGAAGAAAAGAACAAATTTTGACTGGTTATATGAAGCCGCAAAAATCTTTTAGTTTGTCATTTGAGGATCAGCTTTGCAAGTTCAGGAAGACTTGTCACCCATCAGAAGACTGATCACAGCAACACCTAACACAGTTGACTAAGACATGAAGGAGGTGATAGGGATCATAGATTTGGAACTTAGGTCATAGAATTTAGAAGGGGCCTTGGAGATAATCCAATCCAAGCCACTCATTTTACAAATGAGAAAGCTGAGACCTAGAGAGGCAATCAGGTATAACCCTCTGACTTTTTTCGTAACAGCAAACTATCCCTGTGATCTAGGTCGATGGAAGGAAATCAGGGATTTTTGGAAATACTGAAGAATTAAGTCTTTAAGAGATAAGAGACCATACTAATTAGGGTATAAAACTTTCCAGTCATTCATCTTTATCCCTCTCCTTATTACCTCTAAATTCAAACAGTAGAAACAAATATCCTCGTTACAATTCTCGCTTATTTCATTTATATTCTCTTGCAGAGTATTTCAATTTTTATTTCTCCCACTATATCATCAATTCAAACTGTCAGATATCATGGCTCAAATAAATGCTTCATTTAAACAATTACTTTTGAAGATTTAATTTCAAATGAACAAGTGCATAATAAGTTGATTCTGGAGAAAAACTATAACATTTGAAAATCTACTAGAGTTTCTAAATTTCTTAATATAGACAACTAGAAATTTGTGAATCAAATTCAAATTATAGAAGCACATCCTAATATAAATTTACTTAAAATGAAATTAATGAAATTCATAATACAAAATTCATACAATGAGGGATAACAATGTGATTATTGTGAGATTATTTTTTCTAGCAAGACTTTTCAATAGCATCAGCAACATTAAAATTAAACAGTTTTGCTTAAAGTAAATGACATTCTGGTACTAAATATTTTATATTCTACATTTTCAATTATATAGAAAAGATGTTAAAATTTTTTTAACTTAAGTGAACATTATATCCTTATATTAAATGTTCAATAACTTCAAACAAAACCTTTTTACTTAACATGAACCAACAGCATAATAATCTAGTATAAAGACATTAAACAGTCTGAATATATAACTTTCAAATGACATACAAAATTGTTTCTAAAAGGAATTAAAGTACCAAGTAGAACTTGTATATCATCTTATACCTTTGTTTTATTTACTTTAACATTATAACCTATAGGTTATTAGAGTCTCAACAGTCTATTTCAGCAAAAATACCACCAAATAGTAGTTCAAGCAGTGGCTGATATGTTCTACGGTATTAAGCAGGGGAAAAAAATTGGTATCAATGATGTGGGGAAATCACCAACTTAGCAGAGAAAGAGGTAACAAAAAAGTCTTAGTTTAATTTGTTGACCATATGTTACCATCCAGAAAAATGAAACAAAATAAAGAAAAATACATGATCTATACTGCAGGAATGTAAAATTTCACTGCAAGATAGATAATCTCTTAAAAATCTAGTTTAATGTAAGGTAATAATAAAGATTTTATAAATATAGTTGTTCGCTGTATTATTACACTTTGCATTTTAAAAAATATTTATAATATTAGCTACAGATTTCATTCGAGTTCTGCTGGTGTTTCTCCAGACTCAGATACTGGTGTACCTGCAATGAAAGAAATGAAAAGATGGAATATATATTAATCAATTACACGTACAATCACAACATAGTATCCATTTTCTTAAATTAAAGATGAGCTAAAATAAGCTCTATTACCATTATGGCTAATTATGCTTATAAATACTGCCTAAAATCTGCACGAAATTAGAGCATTCCTAGCCAAGAAGGCAAAATTCATCTAATCTGATGCTGATTTTGTGTGCTCTGGTGCATTTTTGGAATCCTGCCTATCAATAGATATGATAAACATTTATTAAGCTAAGCTTTGAAGACACAAAAAAGATAAAGATAATCGCTGCCCTCAAGGAGTTTACAGTGGAATGACAGAAGACAATATACAAAAAGAATACGAAGAGTAGGGGGACTCCCAAGGGCAAGAGGTGGGTATGATGATGTTGGAGTCAAAACCAAGCAGAATAACAGATGCCAAATGAAGAGATGACTGTGATTTTGAGTCCTCTGTAATGGGAGGCTTATGGGAGGAGTTTTTTCTTCCACCCTCCTTCCTGTTCAAAGTATATTAATACCTTAGTTTTCTGAGACCAATCTTATGGAACCCCAACCAACTAGAAATGATTCCAAACCCAGAAAGAAGAAGGGGAAGAAAGTGTTTCTGGTGGCAGAGAAAAAACCTTTGCAAAGCAATTAGCAATAAGGATAAAAAAAGATTAAGGATAAAAGCAGTACGCTGTAATTTGGTGGCTCACTGAATCATGGAAACTAGAGACTCTCTGTGGTCAATAAGAAAGAATTCTAGCATCCAACAGAAAAATAAAGTTCAAATAAAAGGACAGTCAGCCTCAGGAAAGTGGCAAGATAAGTAAGAGCCAGATACTACAGCAGATAGATACATAAAATTTCAGCAACAAGTACCAGATGAAGGTAAATGTAAGTGACGCAAAGAGAGCAGTCATAGCAGGAACCTGGTGGTAGCTGGGTCTTCATGGAAACTGAGAGAGGGGGAGAAACACCAAATACAGTACTGGAGAGCAAGAAATAGTGTACCAGGTAAGGGTCAGATCGTAAAACACAATACAAGAACTTAGTTACTGGAATTGAAGTACAAAATAAAACCAGAACTAGTAGACTTTGCTTTGATTTGATGCTGAGACACAATGTTTACTATAGCCTCTCATCCTTGTGACTATCACTAAGGAGTTTGCTGCTCACTAGTTTTGTGACCTGTCTTCTAAAAGATCCACTAAAAGATCCACTAAATATGAAATTCCTAATATTCTTCCCTAACATCTTCAATCTTGTAGCTTTTAATGTATTGTAGCTGGATGATTGGCCTAGCAAGTAGAGACTATGTTTAGCATCAAAACATTTCTTAAATATTTTAAAATTTTATCAGTTTTAATTTCTTTTTGTTTGTTTGTTTGGTTTTTTGTTTTTTTGGCGGGGCAGTGGGGGTTAAGTGACTTGCCCTGGGTCACACAGCTAGTAAGTGTCAAGTGTCTGAGGCCGGATTTGAATTCAGGTACTCCTGAATCCAAGGCCAGCGCTTTAACCACTGTGCCATCTAGCTGCCCCCGCATCAAAACATTTCAAATAGCTCTACCAAAATACCTCTTGTTTCTCTACAAGCCCTAGAAAATATAAATGAGGTCACAGAGTGCGGTAATGCTAGAGAGAGGAATAGGCTCATGCTCTAATTAGTATCAGTGACTTGCCCAGGGTCACACAGCTAGTAAGTGTCAAATGTCTGAGGCTGGATATAAACTCAGGTCTTCCTGAATACAGGGCCAGTGCTTTATCCACTGTGCCACCTAGCTGCCCTCTTCCTAATATTTTAACCGAGATTTTGGTTTGTGCAATTTGGTTGTGATGGATGAGGTGCTACGGTTCACTGTTCTTTTTCTTCCTTCTGAAAACAGTTATGGAGCTGGTATCTGCCAGAAAACTAGTTTTCCAGGATGATCTTTCTTGTGATCAGTTCTTTCTGCTCTAAAAACCTCTTTTCCTGAGAGGCTGGCATTTTCCTTTTCTGGAATCTACTGGGACCCTTTCATACACTAGTATCTTCCATTTTCCATGCAAGTGGAGTCTTCCCACCCATTACATAAAAGGTGGGGATGAGATGGGAATAAGCAGTTTTAGCCTACTACATGCCAGACACTGTGCCAAGCACTTTTTTTTTTTAAACAAATGCTATCTCATTTGGTCCTTACAAATATGAAAAATGCTATTATTATCCTCACTTGACAGTTGAGGAAACTGAAGCAAACAGAGGTGAAGTGACTTGCCTAGGGTCATAAGCTATTGAGTGTCTAAAGCTATATTTAAACTCAGGTCTTCTTGACTCCAGGTCCAATGCTCTATTCACTGAGCTACCAGTTGCCTCCAAAGGTGGGAGACCAATCAGACATGTCTATCCCTCTCTGTAAAACACCTGAAGTTGCCCTGATGCATGAAGCAAGGATGGGAGGGGTGATAAGAGTTTGGTATAAAAATGTGAGAAGCCCTAAGGGGCAGCTTCTTATAGGACCATTGTCCCTTTTCCTGCCCTGGCTCCCAAGAAAACCTCCTCCAAATTCTAGCTGAATCTTCGTCCTGTTGGTGACTGTATCCCATGAGCATCTCCAGTTAAGCAAAATAGCCTCATTGGTAAAATAAAGCAAATAAAACCCTATTGTTGTACATTACCAGCCAATTTGATTTGATCAAATGAGATATTTTTGAAGCACTTAGGACAGTGCCTGCACATAGTCTACGCTATATTTAATTTTGCTGTAAAATCCCAGGAAGGGATGATCTTAATAGTTTTGGATAGCCAATCTGGTACATTTTCCAAATCAAACAAAAGAAAATATAAAGCCACTTCTTTATGTCTTTAGCAATCCATATCACATTTTCCAACTTAAAAAGAATGTGCATGATTGGTACTAAATTTGACCTATAACTTCAGAAACTTAGTTGCATTTTTAAAAAATGGTGTTCAAATTGCCTTCCATAACAAATATGAAAGTTCTAGAAGCTACCTGCAATATTAACCAAAGGCTTCAAAGATATCACATAACATAAAATACTCTACCTTCAGGCTTCTCAGCACTTTCTGGAACCTCTGAATCTTGAGGCGATGGAGTAGTCACAGATGACTCAGAAATTTTAGATACAGGTGGAGATTTTTTTCCTGTATCTCCACGATGTTGTAACCACTCATCCTTATAACCATTGCTAATTAGTTTGGTGAAATTTGTTGGTTCGTTGGTTTTGTGACCAGGCCTGAAAAAAAAAAAGGAAGAAAAAGGTAAACCTAAGCATAAATGTCAAATTAAAAAGTAAATACTAATAGCAATACTTTTTCTTTGAACATAAAATGCTACTGATTTCGATTATAATAAAATTATAAAGACATTGAAAAAGTACATTAGCTTGTATATCTACTGATTCTATTACTCCAGCAACAATATTAAATTTGATATGACTAAGCACCGGCCCTGGATTCGGGAGGACCTGAGTTCAAATCCGGCCTCAGATACTTGACACTTACTAGCTGTGTAACCCTGAGCAAGTCACTTAACCCTTATTGCCCTGTCCCCCCCTCCAAAAAAAAAAAGAGGGAAAAAAATTTGATATGACTACATGTCGTGTATATACAGGAGTTTCACACTGTACCTAGCTAATCTTCTCTTCCACCATTTGCTAATATACTGGTTTTTCCTTAAATGGTACTGGTTAAAACTTCCATATATCAGGAAGTCTAGCAATTGACTTGGTTAGAGAATGTCTTCCTCAAAGGCTGGAGCCTGGCATGGACAAGGGTTTAGATAAGCAAGCACCCTTCCAGAAACATATGAGCTAACAGCTCTAGATGATCGGCCATAAACTAATAATTGCCACAAAATAAAATGTAAGGAATTAGCAAAGTGTTACGCAAGCACAAGCCAGTGTTTGGGAGCCTCAGTACTTCTCTTGGCCATGTGAAAATGCATCAGAAAGGAACAGAAGTCTGCACCATATACCTTCTATCACAGGCAGGTTGGTCACTATGATGCCAGAAAAAGGCTGGCATTATAAAGAGTGGCCTTTATTTCAGGAAGAATTTTGGGGTCATTAAAGGGAGCTTTGCAATTCTCCCTCGGTAAGCCAGTCCTCTCTCCTTCTATCTTGAATTGTCATATTTTACGTAGAAGTCTCTTCAACTCAACTTAGTACAACTTGAGAGCAGGGGCTGTGTCTTATCCTTCTCTGTATCCTCCATGGTGCCAAGCACAAAGCTAGACATATCAATGGCCCTCATGGCTATGTGAATGAAGGCCCTGAAGGCTGAGATGGAAGGGATTCTGTCTCATCAAAAAGAAACCATGGCACCTGTTCAGGTAGGCTAGCTAGGGAATTTCTTTTTCTCTGTGACCTTAGGATAAAATGTGGTAAATCTGGTTATTATTAGCTCCTCTGGTAAAGTTTTGTAAAGGAGGAAGATGCAGTTATTAGTTAAAACATTTTCAATCTTGTTTCATCCAAGGAGGATCCTTGGAGATCCTACTCCTCCATTACCACAAATAATTACAAGCTGGCTTAGGTAAATGATAGCCCTATGATATATACCCACCAAGGACATATATTCCTTTCCAGTCAAGTAGGCTGATACTTTCAAGTAAATATTTTGGATTATTTCCATTCAAAATTTGCTATTTTATCAGTGGGTAGAAATTCTCTTCACTTATAAAGATCAGTAACCTTTCCATAACTTATATAGTCTTAGTGAAATGCCTAAGGCTCTGAGATAAAGTGACTTTCCTATGATGACAGGGTCAGAATCTGTCATAGATAAGACTTGAATGCAAGTCCCCCAAGCTCCAAGTCTGGTCTTCTATTCATTCCCAGCAAATATAAAACACGTTAACTTTAAAAAGCAGATAACAAGAAAAATGCCACCATGGCTCACATTAAACTTCTAGTCCTATACCCTTCCTCTAATGACAAAGCTACTAAATACTTAGGGAAAGGCAAGACTAATCTCCATGATATCAATCTCAAAAAGTTTGTGTTTTCATATTTATATGCACATGTGCACACACAAGTATGTGTACACACGTATGCACATTGGGCATACATGTACACAGATATGTGTCTATATTACTGTATGCTTATTACTATGTATATGTATGTGGCTATACAAATATACTATATAAACATACTACTCATATATGCGTGTACTCAAAACTTCCTAATATGGTCTCTTTGGTAACTCAAATGTATCTATGATTTCATTCAAGTGCATGCTCCCTCCAGATCACAAAACATTCCTAAAATTATAGAGAAATAAAAGGATGGTTCACAGGTTTCTACTGGGAAAGGCAAATAAAGGGTTTGGCAGATATAGTTTTTTTTATCATGCATCCAAAGACAAGACACATCAGATTATGAAAAAATAAAAATCATTACAGAACAGCACGTTATTGACTTTCTATCACCACAAAATCTTTATGAGAATACACATGCATTGAGGACATCATCCTTGATGAAGGTATGAAAAGAAGTGGGCTGTTGCAAGATATAGAGAAGACTGTACTTTTCTAGTTACGTAACTAACTACAACATATATATATATATATATATATATATATATATATAAAAACACAAAATCCTGCTGTGCTTGCTTATTGGTTGTTGAGCATTTGATCTCAACTTTAAGACTTTCCTCCAACAAGGTATCTCTTGTCCATGAAGTAAAATCATCAGATTCCTTGGAAAAAAAAAACTAATGCTATAACTTTTATGACCTGATTATTATTATCAAGTGAAACATTAAATATGGGCAAATATGACTGTGAATATTATTTGACACTATTGCAGAAGTCCAATGTGGAGTTCAAATCGAAGAATTACATTTAACTAGTGAAGTTCTTCATATGTCCCTATTTGTAGGGGGTGTACTGATTGTATCAAACCTGGGAACGCTGCAGAGACTCCTAAATAAGATCCTTACTCACTCAAAAGAGTTTGACTATTTACACATGGGAAAACAAGTGGATGAAATAAGCCAAGGAGCCAAATTATGACATGCAATGGAATGGAATAGAGGTGGTCTATTAATACATATACGTTGGGTAGACACTAAATGCACAATAAAAGGGGCCAGATCTGAAGAAGAATGAGATTAGGTTGAATTCCTTTAGGGAAGTTGTTCAGTGCTTTTAATAATACCAAGCTTCTCCATAAAAGTCAGGTCTACCCTTTTAACATCAACATTCTTCTGGTGTTGCTGTGTGACTTAGAGTCATAAACTATAAGTTTCTTTAGAAATAAAGTTGTGAATAACCAAAGAGCAATGGAAAGGAAAAAAGTGGTCATGAAGAGACTACAGCAAGAGCTTCCCAGAAGAAGCTGAATATACAAGGTTATTGGAGAAATCTAAGATGGAAAAAGGAGTTTGGTGGGTTAGAAGAGTGAGAGGTAACTGATGAACAGATATGCACCCCACTGGATTCCATACAACATCAAGAGACTGAGAGGAAGATTCCCAGGACACTATGTAGATTTCATCTGAAGCAGGCATAAGGGAACATGGACAAGCTGAGTTGAACAGACTCAGAAGGCATGGTCAGTTTGAGACATGCACTACTGCCATGAGGGTCCAGAGATCACAGAGCCATCAAAAGAGGTAAGCTGGGGATATTTCTCTGCAGCTTATCACCACCCATTCCATCTTTCACATAATTTAGAAAATTGGTTAAATAAGCATTGATTTCTAGGTATCATTAAACAATTCTCTTTCCAGAAGTACTTGTTTAACTTGATTTTCCTTTGTTTCTGGTCTTGAAGCATATTCTCATCTATATGAAAAAATTTCAGCAACCTATAGTCATGTAAATATGGATATTTTAGTTTTTTTAAAAAATAATCTTTTGGCATTGGAATTTGTCAATGATCTTTTGAAAGTCTAAACAAATTAGGTCACAGACTCAGAATTGGAATGGATCTTAGAAGTCATTTAGTCTAATTCAAACATGGGCAGGAACCCTCAACATTCCCAACAAATGGTCCCTTGAAGATTTCCAGTGACAGGGAACTCAACTACCTTACAAAGCAATCCTTTATACTTTGGGTTAATTCTAATTGGTAGGAAGGTTTTCCTTCTATCAAATTGAAATTGGCCTCTCTTCCATGTCAATTCAAAGCAATTAAACATTTATTAAGCACCTTTTATATACAAGGCACTTTATTGATGCTAAGGACACTAAGACAAAAAATTCTACTCTAGTCCTACCCTCAGGACTTAATCAAAGCAAGTCCAATCCCTCTTTCAAATGGCAAGGCCTTTAAAAACTTGAAGACAGTTATCACTCAGTCCCTTCCATTGT
Organism: Dromiciops gliroides; assembly: GCF_019393635.1. NCBI lineage: Eukaryota > Metazoa > Chordata > Mammalia > Microbiotheria > Microbiotheriidae > Dromiciops > Dromiciops gliroides. Next base: position 684,994,675 of record NC_057861.1, on the reverse strand, counting down.
TTCTTCTCCAGACTAAATATAACGAGTTCCTTCTAGAAATCATTGTATGGCACAGCAGTTCCGTCACCATCCTGGCTTCTCTCTTCTGAATTCACTTCAATTTGTCTGTGTCTCTGCTAAAAAGTGGTGCCTATGACTGCACATAACATTGAGATGTGGTAGATCAGAACAATCACCTTCCTTGTTTTGTACACTTCTCTATTACTTCAACCTGAGATCTCATTAATTTTTTGACTATGTCTTAACTTGATTCATACTGACCTGGCAGTACCTTAATAAGTCTTCCACAACCTTTTCTTTACATCTATGTCTTCCATGCCCTGGTACTTGAGCAGTTGATTTTTAGGATACAAGTATAAGACTTCATCTTACCTTACCCCTTGATGAATTCAAACAGACTGGTAATATGTTACTTCCCTTTATAGAATCATGTTGTCTTTCCCTGATGAGTTATTTTTACTACCGTGTTTAATAATCCCATAAGTATTAAAAAATAAAACTGTACAAAATGTTATCATAAAAGAAAGTGAACAGAAGGAAAAGGTATAGTGTACAGATTCTAAATAGCAACTAGGGGCAATCTAAATCAGGTCTGTTGAAAACTACGAGATCAATCTGTCACTGGATAATAATTAGGTGTCTAGAAAAGCACAATATAAACTGAAAATACAATAATACTTAAATAGCTTATATCGTAGTCACATTCCAGAACACATATCTACAAAACACTTAAAGCTACAGACTACAAATTTAAATACTGCTAACAAAGTACCAGTGTGGAAAGAGATTCATCATACGAGCAATGTGGTTGAACTAATAATAAAAAATTTGGGAAAATGCATTTTCAGTAAGATTTTGAAAAGTATAGAAATGAGTAATCAATCAGAAATCATTTAAGTGCTAACTCTATGCCAGGCACCATATGAGGAGAGTTTCAGTTGGAAACAATGACACATTAAAAAAATCAAGAAAGCAAAAAACGTTCATTGTCAAAGGACAAGATAAGAATGGTGTTGTTGAGAGGCAATCAATAATAATAGCTGTGTTTTATTACATACAAATGGCTAAAGACAGAATGAAGACTCAAAGTTTATTTAAAGAAAATTAACATTGTTCTAATGACTTACATAGGAGGAAATGAAAGTCTATTCCTTGAATTGTTATCTTTAGAACCAGAAGTAGATCCTGCTCTGCTTGCATACCTTGAGTTAATTGCTGGCAGTTTCACCTGTATTAAGAAAAATATAAATGACACTAATTTAGTAAAGACATTCAGAAACCACATACTAATTGAGAAAAATCAGAAAATAACAATAAAAAGATTGAAATTTGTCTTATCTTCAATACAAGACCTATAACACTACTGGTGCTCACAATAACATACTATTTCAGGAAAAATATCCTTTGACAATAAAATCTCCTTAAAGAAAATCCCAAGGGACACTTCCAAAATGGAAAATTCTGAATTAGAAGAAATCAAGATATTATACTTTTTGCTCATTTTAACCTGTGGAAGGACACAACACACTTCAGCCCACTTCAAATGAAGAACTTATGAATGGTTGTGAAAGGCAATGATGTACAATTTCTCTCTAGTGTTCTGATTAAGTGGATCAAAAAGATGGTTTGCCAAAGGGTGTTTTGTCTACTATACTAGGAATGAAAGTTCTATAGCCCTTAGTGCCATTTTTGGGCCAAGTAATGTCCATGAATAGAACAGGAGAATAAAAGGTATGAAAGAATCAGAAGCAAAAAGAAAGAGAGAGCTTAAAAAAATTAGAACTTTTCCATGAGAGGGGGAAAAAAAAAGAAAAAAATTAGAAGTAGTATTGAATTGTAGGCTACACCAATAATTAGCGGCCCAACTAGCTTAGTTAGTTGGGAGTGGATAAGACTTGTTCTTCATTCAAGTAATAATTAGTAACATCCATTATAGGTCACACACTCCAATCTATATTTAATTAGAATAACTCAGGGTACTTTTTGAGTGAGTCACTCTTATTAACAAACAACAAGCATCTTAGATGCTAAACGTAGAACTCATAATAATACCATGAGAGCAACCAGTTCTGTATAAATAAGGTTATCATATTCAATCTTTATCTCCAAACTTTAGCATAGTGCTTTGTACATACTAAGTACTTAATACTTTTTCATCCTTCCCAGATTCTGCATCCTAAAATTTTTTAAATGTATATAGTTTTGTTGTACAAAATAAAAGAATACCTTTATCAGTCCATCTAAGAAATATGTTGTACTTATATTTTTATTACAAAAACTGTATTTGTATAATATTTTACACTGAATATTTGTATAACGTTGAAATTTGACATGGTTTTCCAAGATGTTGCTTTTTTGTGAGAGGGAGTTGAGAACAAGTGGAAGAATAAGTAAACCTTTATTGACAGCTCCCTTTTCTGTCTATTGATCTTGTTGGCTCTTCCAGCTTCAGCCACTGATCTTCCCAGGCCTGGTAACATCTCATCATCCAGAAGCCTGATCCTGCTTTTTTGCCTCGAGTGTTCTTCACCTTAGTTGCTGTGACAATGTCCAGAAGAGTCAAATGTGCTACTACTACCAGTCCCTGAACTGAAGACTACCCTCAGTTTATAGCCGAGTGATTTTGTGAAGGACGGTGTAGTTCTAGTCAGAGTGAGAAGGAAAAAGGAAAGGGGAATTCCAGGTTGGAAAGAAGGGGAATTTATGTGTATGCCATGGGCCGAGGGAAGCTGTTCCTAAAGGTAAGTAGGTAGTAATCAGGAACTATCTATATCTATATCTATCCATACATACATGTATACATATAATTATATATACATATCTATACACGTTTTATATATGTGCGCGCGCGCGCACGCACACACACACACACACACACACACACACACACACACACACACTTTCCTTGTGTCCCTATCCAGATCTAGCCTCTCCATTAAAATGGGCAATGCCACTAAATTCCTGTAAAACCAATTTACATTAGGAATTGCTCCTCATATTTAGTCAAATCACCTTATTTTCATTAGTATTTCCCCAAATTAGTAGTCAGTATTGGAATAGTTGTAGAATAAACAGGCATACTGATATATTGGGCTTTTTGTTTGTTTTGGGGTTTTTTTTTGGGGGGGAGGCAATCAGAGTTAAATGACTTGCCCAGGGTCACACAGCCAGTTAAGTGTCTGAAGCCAAATTTGAACTCAGGTCCCCCAGACTCTTGGGCCAGTGCTCTACTCACTGCACCATCTTGTTTCCCCTATGTATTATTATAGAGAGGAACTGGTCTTCTCTATAACAATACAACTATTCCAAAAAGCAATTTAGAACTATGAAAAGAGAATTAATAAAATATCCATACTCTCGGATCCAGAGATTTCACTGGTAGGCATATATTCCAAGGAGGTCAATGACTAAAAGAAACACCCCCATATATACAAAAATATATATAGCCACACTTTTTGTGGTAGCAAAGAAGATGCTCATCATTTGGAGGGCAGCTAAGCAAATTGTGATATACAAATGCAAGAGTATGACTGTGTTTTAAGAAATGATGAATACAGAGAAGCAAAAATTGTTTCCAAATAAGCAGAGAGAGGAAAATAAACTTCACAATAACTCTATCAATGTAAATGGAAAGAACAACAGAACAATTGAAACTGAATTCTCTGACCTTACATTGGACACACAGGGTCACAAAGAAGGGAAAAGAAAAGACACCTCCCTATGGCTCTTTGTAGCAGGGACCAGAGGTGTGAAACACTTAACATTAGATTTTTTTGATGAATTAGTTTTGCTGCACCTTTTTCTTTCCTTTTAAATCCCCCCTCCCCTAAAAAATTATAAGAAATGGCCCTCTGGGTGAGTGTGGGGGAGGGATTCTATGGAAAATGGAAATGATATAAAAACAAAATAGCAACAAAATTTATTTTTTAAATGTACTAAATTCTTTTCTCCAAATTCCCCTCTTGATCCTTTCAATTACTGCTACAATCCAGACCCTAGATATATCAACTAGACTACTATAGCCACCTATTTTCTGGCCTTCTGACTCCTAGTATAACCTGCGTTTAGTCGATTCTCAAAACTACTGCAAGTTTTTATTTAAAATTTCATCATTTTTATATACAAAGCATCTCTTGAAGGTTTTCAGTTTCCTAAGAAGTAAAAAAAAATAAGATCCCCACTGCTGTTAAAAGTCTTATCGGATTCACCTTATGACAGAACTTCTCCTTCCCTTGCCTGATCAGCTCGTTTCTTACAGGCGTATCTCAAGTATTTTACTAATCATCCTACCCTTGTCACAAAGGCTTCTTCCATGATTTTCTTCTGGCCTCAACAACTCATCTACTACATGATAATCAAATTCTTACCTTTCAACCAGTTGAGAAATTCTTCGAATAACAGGCTTTCATTAAGTTTTCACTACTTGGAAAATTTCCTTACCATCATTCACTATTCCACTAAGGACACTCATCTCACACATAATGTACTACATTTATTAAATTACTACATTTATTAAATGTTCATTACTTGTATTTTTAATGTAATTGTTTCTGTTTCCTATTTACAATTTAACTCCTCTATATGAGTCAGGGCCTATGTCTTTTTTTCACTTTTTTTATTGCACCAGAACCAAAATATAAGATAGACACATCATAAATGTATTTGATGCTATTACTAATAATTATATCTTCTTCATTAGTATATCATTATATGTATCATTATAATTATATCACCATTATTATATATCCAAGATCGGTCCAATGGAACTGTCTGTTTTTTCTTTTTTTGTCAATTCAGCCTACAGTGACAATATGATAAAGGAATTAGGAAATGTAGGTTATAATTCCAGTTACTGATATTTTGCATGATGATTTCCTATGGAAGGTCGGTCATTCCCCCCCTAAATTCAATTTCAGTACTTGTCAACTGGTGAGAGTATCTTCTTCATTTTATTTTTATCCATTATATCTTATGTGCTGAATAGAAAAGATGGATTTGCTATATAAGCCACCCTCCACTGAGGGTCTCCTCTTATGTCTCATCAAGGGAAAGAAGGGATCTTGGTTCTTGAGAGCCATGTCAGTAGGCCTAAACTCTGGAAGATCCTACCAAGCTAGAAAGGCTCTGGGGTATACAGTCCCAGTGACAGAAAACATCCCATAAATTCTACCAGTAGAAATGGACTTGGACTACTAAGTTTTTCCTGCAAAATATTTGAGAGTTAAGCCTCAGTTACATCTTTAATTAATTTCATGGGGCTTTTATTAATGGGCAAGCGAAAGGTGAACTTTTGGAGCTAAGGCAAGAAAGAGTGTGGCCTTATGCTAATGAGATCCCTTTGGCTGCCTTATTCTCCAGTTATCCTATTATTAGGATTTACATCTTTAGGAACTAACTTTTGTGAGTGATGAAGATCTTAAATTAAGAGTTCAAAGGGAAAAATACAATTTTTCCTTTTCATAAATTCTTTGTGCTAAATAGATAAATACAAATATTATATTATTTTGCCCTCCCCAGATCAAGCTTTGGTTAGTTGAAAGTATAATAAAAATAGATGCATTTTGGGTGGAGCAAAGGAAGTTACTTGCCTCAAGAAAGCAAGTTTTGGAGGAAAATTTTTAAAAGCACATGATTTACGAGTTTAAAATTCAGGCTTTAACTACAGCAAAATAAACAATCTTCATTCCAGTAGAAAGTGAAATTACTGCAGGCACAGAAAGACTGTCTTCCTCTTGGGCTCTGCATCTCCAGCATGGAGCACAGGTAGACACTTCTAGATGTTTGTTGAATGAATATGAAATATTTAAAAATTAAGTAACATTTAAGTGACATTTGAAGCTCCTAAAACAGTTTCTGAGGCCCACAGGAACAACGCAATCCCAGCTCAAGATGAAGTCACCTTTTTTTTCTCCTTTTCATGCTCCTCAGCTTCCCTCTGCCAAACTGTTTTCATATCAAAATCAAAAGGCCCCCTTTTGGATTCATAGTTACCATTGGCCTGATCAGGGTTAAACTCTTCATGAACCATATACTCTGGCATGGAAGATACATGTATTCTGCAGGGGGAACAAAGGATTGAATCATTTAAAATAAAAGTTTAAAAATGATATTTTCTCTCTCTGACTGCCTCCCATCTTATCCTTTTCTCCTTTCCTGCCTCCAGTACTTGAATCCTCCTCCTCTTTGTTGTCTTGCCCAAATGTGTGGCCTATCTTTCCTCCAGCATTTCCAGCACCGATTTTTTGGATCTGGGATGACCCTCCAGAATTAAAAACAAAGTGCCACTTTAAGGAAAATCGATATATGAAAATAAGAACTACCTTGGGCTGGAAGGACTTGGTACATGGAGAGAATGTCCAGGAAGATGGAAAGTAACATGCTGTGTAAGTAAATGACCTCTATTGTTTGAGAATATCTTGGATATACATGGTGCCTCTTTTTACTATGGCACCCACATAATTTTAATATAGGCTATCATTTACTGCAAGAAATATTAGCTAGGTATATAAAGGAGTCTTTCTACAAATAGAGAACATGAAACATCAAATTAAGTGCTCAGGGCTACAGAACTCTTCAGTGGTAGAATACTAGAACGAATTAATGGAAGCCCCTGAATTTCAGGGCTCTATTTGATCAGCTCTGCTGCATCTCAGCATCTTCCTTACAAAATGTTCCAGAATTATATTTAATGTAATAGTAGTGGTGAATGCATTGTTTTTTAATTTTGCCTTTCAATTAAAATGTGGTTAAAGATAATATCCCCCCCCCAACCCCTCATATGGGTAAGCAAAAATTGATGAAGATGAATTCAAGGACACTCACTCTTTCTGTTCAGCTGTTGGTGGTTTACTGTGATGCGTATACCATTCAGGCATAGAATAGGCAACAGGAGATCCTTTTCTTGAAGCAGCAGCATAATGTTTCAATAAATCTTAAGTTAAAAATCAAGACATGATTTAAGTTTCTTCATTGCCAAGGGGCAGTTATTATAAACATATCTGGCTACCAGGTATGGCTATAACAATTAGTTGAAAACTAAATTGAAATTTACTATTGTTTTTACTTCTGTTTATCATTAATATGTCCTGTAGATACCATTGACACCTGCTAATTTACTGGAGACAGAAGAACTCTGATAGGGAAAGGTCAAATTTTAGAGATAAAATTAATTTATTTTTCTAAAATACATCTGTAGCCTTTTGTTTTTTGGGGGGTTTTTGTGGGGTCTTTTTTGCAGGGCAATGAGGGTTAAGTGACTTGCCCAAGGTCACACAGCTAGTAAGTGTCAAGTGTCTGAGATCACATTTGAACTCAGGACCTCCTGAATCCAGGGCCAGTGTTTAGCTGCCACCTAGCTGCCCCCATCTGTAGCCTTTTAACAACCATTGACAAATAGGCTATTACTTATTTCCTAACAAACATATGGCTAACTTCCAAAATATTTATACAAAAAGCAGACAGTTATTATAATTTTATTCTCTTGATATTTCTATTTCCTCTCTCCATATTTACTCAGAATTAATTGTTCTAAAATCTTAACTGGATAATTACATTTTAAGTAAGTGAGAATGTATCAGGGTAGATTAAAACTGTCCAGCTTTTACAACTTATTTACCTATTTTACCTAAGCAAAGGCTTACTCCGCCCCCCTGCCAAATGAATAAACTCCAGTGGCTCTCTATCACCTCGTGGATCACACAAGATTAAAGATTTAGAGTTGTAAGTAACTTTAGAATCCAGCCCCCTCATTCTACAGATGAGGAAACTTGGGCGAAGAGAGTTGTGATTTGCTCAAGATTACACAGCCAAGTAAATGTATGGGGCAGAATCTGAAGCCACTGTTGGGCATCTAAAGGCCTGGCTCCAACCTATCTTTCCAGCATTATTAGACACTTCCTGCCCAACTGCTCAGCAAAGTACTATATGGCTTAACCAGCCATGTTTCCTTGTTATTCCTCTGTATAATGTTTCATTTCTTGTCTTAGTGCCCTTTTCACAGACTGCCCCCCACCAAGACTGGAATACACTTGCTATTTACCTTGTCCTCTGCCAATTGCTAGTTTCTTTCAAAACTCAGCTCAACCACTACTCCTTAGATAAAGCTTTTCCTGAGCCTCGCAGCTGCTATTCTCTACAACCAAATAACCATATATTCCTTTTGTATATTTGTGTGTACATGCTGGCTCCTTCAGTGGAGTATAAGTTCTATAGGGAAGGAAAGGTTTTATTTTTGCCTTTGTATCCCTGGCAAACAGCACAGTAACAGGCACACAGTAGGTGGGTAATAAGTGCTTGTTCACTGACTGCCAAGTACCGAAGGCAGTCACTTCCTAACTAAACACAGCATTTGAGAGTGGTGTTCAGAAAGAGTCCCTGAATCAAATCAAACTTTCTAACAGCAGAAAACAGTGATACACTATTCTGGATTGAAGACGGCTAACCAAAGATGTACTTTTTAGGAGGGCCAATAGAAAACTTAAAAGTAGTTTATTGTTCTAAGTTGAAGAGTGAATTAAAAGTGATTAGAGGGGCAGCTAGGTGGCGCTGTGGATAGAGCACTGGCCCTGGATTCAGGAGGACCTGAGTTCAAATTTGACCTCAGACACTTGACACTTATTAGCTATGTGATCCTGGGCAAGTCACTTAACCCCAATTGCCTCACTTTTTTTTTTTTTTAAGTGATTAGGGGCAGCTAGGTGGTGCAGTGGATAGAGCACCAGCCCTGGAGTCAGGAGTACCTGAGTTCAAATCTGGCCTCAGACACTTAACGCTTACGAGCTGTGTGACCCTGGGCAAGTCACTTAACCCCAAATGCCTCACTAGAAAAAAAGAAGTGATTAGAGGTTATTTGTAATTTTTAGTGAAGAGTAAATGCCAAGTACTGCAGGGAATTACAGATGATGCAACTTCAAGACAACTGCTAACATTTATACAGTGCTTTAGGGTTACCCCATTTGATCCTTATAACAAATGAGGCTGATAAATGTTAAGTGACTTGCGCAGTTCACACAGCTGATAAAATGTCTGAGGTAAAATTTGGATTTAGGGCTTCTGTCCTGACAAGAGGACCAACACTGTATTCACTGTGCCACCCAGGGGCCAGTTCCAAGAAATCCCTCAAATTTGAAAAAGTTAAATCAAAAGCTGGGAAGATTTGAAAGAAAAGCTGGTGAAAACCATGATAGAAGAAACTGAAAATAGTTCATAGTGAGTGTTTTATTTCAAATGACTTAATAAATATTAAGCCATTAAAAGTTAGTGAGAGAGGGGAGCTAGGTGGCACAGTGGATAAAGCACTGGCCCTGGATTCAGGAGGACCTAAAGTTCAAATCCAGCCTCAGACACTTGACACTTACTAGCTGTGTCACCCTGGGCAAGTCACTTAACCCTCATTGCCCCGCAAAAAAACAAAACAAAACCAACAAAATAAAGTTGATGAGAAAGCAGAGGTTCAAACTGTTGCATGTGTAATTAATTTTCCTTAAAAACTTCTCACAAAATAATCCCTGATGGAAAATGCAAAGAAATAAAAAATAAAATAATACTACACAAAACAGATTTTAGAAGCTTTCTTCCAGCCCTTATGGTCTGACATAGTCATTGGCTAAACCAAGTACATTTCAGTTTCAGATTTGTTATAAAGTATTCACCCCTAAAATAGAACCCAATAGCTGATATTTTGCCTAATTACTAGCATGTATGGTCTAAAAATACATGAGGAAAATAATATGAAAGCAAAACACAATTGGGTTCAAATCCCAGCTCTGACAGTTATTACCTGTGTGACTTTAGGGAAGTTACTTCAACTCTCTGGAGCTCAGTTTACTCATCTGTATAACTTATATGGTCCCTTGCAGCTGTAAATATATGATTCTATTAAAACTATTCACAAGTTGGAGAGGCTAATGATTGTGCTGAAGTTCACCAAGTAATAGAAGTAGAAATTACCACAAACTTTACTATAATGGTTAAGAAATTAGTTTAAAAAAAACCCTACAAATTTTAAAGAGAAGTTTAAGATTTTATATTCAAATAGTTCACCTTCAAGTAATGAGTTAAGTTTTCTCATAGAGGTTTATTAATTTTGCTTCTCTAAAGAAATAAAATTCATCTGAACCAATTATATACAATTATATGCCAACAAAACTGAGACTCTAAAAGAAATAGAGAAATGGCTACAAAAATGAGATTCTCAAATTAATAGTACATAAGATGGAGATCTTAATCAAAGTTCAGAAAAAATCAAGCTACCTGTAAAGAACTATAAAGGGAGAGGGGAAAAAAAACCAAACCCTGAATCAGATGGATTTATATTTGAATTCTAATAAACCTTTAAAGAATAATTAATACTTTTACTAAAGAAATTATTCCAAGAAATTAAGAAGGAAAATTCTTCATTAAACTTTTTGAGCCAAATGTAATCTTAATACTTAAACTAAGGAAAGACAAAGGAATGAAAGAGAGCTATATACCAATATTATTAATAAACATTTATTCAAAATTTTAAATAAAATCCTGGAAAAATACAATAATATATAAAAAATTCAATGTAATCAAGTTGGACTTAAACCATGAATGCAAGGATAGTTCAGTATGAGGAAAATATTAGGGGGGAAAAATGGGATTTGTTTGATGAGAGATGTGGAAGCACTGGGAGCTCATCAATGAAATTAGATGTTGAAAAAGAGAGAAATGTACACAAGATGAAAGTTAGGCCAGGGAACTGACACCAGTAAAAACTGTTAGAAATGTGATCAAAAGAATGAACTGAGGCCAGCAAGAGAAGCTAAGGTTGTCACAAAAATATTAACTATTCCAAGAGAAAAGGGGGGATCCAAATATTTTGTTTTTGTTTTCTCTGCAAAGAGACTGACCTTTCCACTGGAGATGACAAAGCAAAAATGACTAACAGGGAGTTCATACCCAAGCCAAATAAGGAGATAATAAGAGCGCATCTAGCTGCCCCTGATAAAGTCAAGTCACCTGGCTCAGATGAACTTACATCCTTAGATCTGAAAGAAATGGGAGATGCAATTGCTGAACCACTGTGTGCCCTAAGATTAGAGAAGGGCAAATTTCTCAACTGTTTTTTTAAAAAGGGAAAAGAATAGTCTGCAAACTATAAGCCAGGGAGAGCATGACTTCAATTTCTGGGGAACACTCTGAAACAGATTATTAAAAAGGTGGTTGGTGAACAACTAGAAATGGTGAATATAAAAAGCCAGTGTGGCTTCATCAATAAGAGATTATGCCTTATAATATATAACCTATATCAGATTGCTTGCTGGTTTCAGGAGGGGGAGGGATGGGAGGGTGGGAGAAAAATTTGGAACTCCAAAAAAAAAATTTATTTTATTTTTAAAAAATTTTTTCCAGTTACATGTAAAGTTAAATTAAAAAAAAAAAAGACGAGATCATGCCAGGCTTAATGCATTGCCTTTTTGAACAGAATTACTAATCTAGTAGATGAGAAGAACATCGTAAATCCAGTTTACATAGATTTTAGCCTAGTTCTTGATAAAAGTATCTCACACTATTCTTGTAGAGAAGATGGAGAGATAGAGTTTAGACAATAATATAATCAGATGGATTCCGAACTGGCTGAGTAGATAAAACCTTACAAAATTAGTTTTTGATGGTTCATTGCCAACATAGCAGGAGTTTCTGGGCGAATATCAAAGGCATGGATGCCCTCTGCCACTTTCTCTTCCTTCACCTGTCACATGAAAAAGAGGCCCTTCTCCTTGTCAAGGCAAACACCTCTTTAAGCACAAATGATACCATTCTCTCCCTAACTTTCTCTAGCAGATTGTTTCCAGTATTAACTCATTCTCTCACATATCTTCAATTTCTCCCCCTACTGGCCCATTCTACAAATACTGGCTCCCCACAAACATACCCACATCTTCTCCACATTCAAAAATTCTTCACTTGATCCATCCATTCCCGCCAGCTATCATCCCATATTTCTTTTGCCCTTTGTGGCTACACTACTTTGAGAAGGCTGATTATAGTAAATGTCTCCAATTTCCTTTCTTTTTATTCTCTTCTTAACTCTCTACAACCTGGCTTCTTAATTCATCAATCACCATGTCTCCAAAGTTATTATTAATCCTTAATTATTTCTCAATCTTTGTCCTTTTTGACCTCTGAAGCCTTTGACACTAATAACTCTCTCTTTTTTTTTTTTTTGCCGGGCAATGAGGGTTAAGTGACTTGCCCAGGGTCACACAGCTAGTAAGTGTCAAGTGTCTGAGGCCATATTTGAACTCAGGTCCTCCTGAATCCAGGGCTGGTGCTTTATCCAGTGTGCTACCTAGCTGCCCCAAATAACTCTCTTGTTAATAGTCTCTTATCTCTAGGTTTTCATGACAGTCCTCTCTCCTGGTTTTCCTTTTATCTAAGATCACTTTTTTCAGTCTCTTTTAATGACTCTTCACCCAAATCATGCCCCCTAATTGTGGGTGTCACACAGGGCTTACTTCTCTTCCAATTTACCACTTTACCTTTACTTCCCCCATGTACCCTGTGATCCAGTGACACTGACTTCTTTGCTGTTCCTGAAATAAGGTATTAAACCTCTCGATTCTGGGAATTTTCACTGACCAAAATGTTCTGCCTCCTTATCTCCATGTACTGCATTCCTTCAAGTCCCAACTAAAATCCCACCTTCTGCAAGAAGCCTCTTCTGATTCCCCCTAATTCTAAAGTCTTCCTTCTGTTGACTTTGCAATTTGTCTTGTAAATATCTTGTTTATATATAGTAGTTTGCATATCGTTTCCCCTGTTAGAGTCTGAGTTACTTGAGGACTGGAACTGTCTTTTGCCATTCTGTGTATCTCCAACACAGCACAGTACCAGGTCCACAGCAGACATTCAATAAATATTGATTGAGAGTTCCACTGTACCCTGCCCTCAACAAGGGTATTGTGTTGGGTGCTAAGCACCTCAATTTAAGAAGGATGTGGGAAACCTGGAGATAACTCAGAGGAGGCAACCATGATGGTGAAGGGTGTGCAGTCCACGTCCTCTGAGTATCAGGTAAAGATGCATGTTTAGCCTGGTTAGAATAAGAGTTGTTGGGGGGCAAGGAAGACTAGACTTGCTCTATTTGACCTCAGGAGGCAAAACCAGGAGCAATGAATGGGTTGAAATTTCAAAAGAAACAAAATAAAGATTTGATGTCAGGAAAAAATAATTCCTAAAAGAGGTATCCAATAGTGGAATGAGTTGCACTGAGAGCTAGTATGTTGCCCTTTCTTGAAGATCTTCAAACAGAGGCTAGATGACTATTTGTCAGGTATAACATGTTAAGGAATCCTTTCAATAATGGTTTGGACTATATTATAATTACACAGTATTGTTTTGATTTTGAGGAAGAGGTATGGTATATTCCCTCTTTGAAGGGTGGGGTGGGGACCTATGAATGTGGAACACTGCAGATACTGTTGGACTTAACTGACATGTTGATTTTTTTTTGTTAAACTTTTTCCCCTCTTTTTAATTTTCTGTTATAAGACAAAGATCTGTGAGAAGGTAAGAGGGAGAGGGTTAGTTATATTAGAAATGAATATGATGTAAAAAACAATAAAATGTTTTCTTAAAAAAACATTTTCTCTGGAAAACTGACAAGATTAAATTATAAGAATTCGATAATACTATTCAGAGAACAAGATATATACTTATAAAAATATATGTATATCTCTATATGAATAGATGTTAGCCTAAATATCATGATCAATTCCAAACTTACTTCTTTTTTTTTTTTTTTTTTTGGTTTTGCTGGGCAATGAGGGTTAAGTGACTTGCCCAGGGTCACACAGCTAGTAAGTGTCAAGTGTCTGAGGCCAGATTTGAACTCAGGTCCTCCTGAATCCAGGGCTGGTGCTTTATCCACTGCGCCACCTAGCTGCCCCCAAACTTACTTCTATAAATATTATTCATTAAATACTCAAACACTGGAAGGAACCAAGATTTCTCACCTTACTGAACACTCCAGGTATCACACTTCCACTACTGAGGCAGGTCACTAACCCCTCTTTGATTTAGATTATGCCTAGGGAATTGATTGGGGAACTTGCTCAAGGTCACACACCTAGTGTCAGAAGTGAAATTTGAATCTAGATCTTTTAGACTCTGTGTCTATGCCACAATAAGTCATAAAAGAGATGCTAAGTTTAAATTGGTTCTCAAGCCAATCAATATGGTTCTGAGAGCATCCTTAATATTCCGCATCCTCCCTGCCCCACCTCTGCCCAATATAAAATAAAACTTTCTGACAGATGAACAAATTTACATTAAAGAAATTAACTAAAAACAAAATTTCCCCTTTATTAAGCCTCCTTATCACAATTAATAAAAAATAAAATCTACAAAGGAAATAAAACACATGAACTTATTTACCAGGTCTGCCGCCTTGTTTTGCCAGTTTGACATATTCTGAATCGGTGTCTTTTATCCAATTTCTTCTGGAGCCAAATGTAACCTCATTGTGTGGTTCTGCAAGTTCACTCAGGCCTGGAATCTGGGATGTTGGAGGAAGTACAATTTCTGAGGACTTCTCAGATCTTTTCAATGGAAGATGATAATACCAATCTAGATAAAAAATAGTGAAATAAGACAAATATAATTAGTGGTATCTACTAATTAGTTTCATATTTGTTTATATAATGTACTGGATTGCCTCTGAGATGCTTACATCCAGTAGGTGCTAACCTCAAAGAGATTGTCTGACCTCTCTTAGATACTTATTCTTGTTCTAATTTATATAATAGTTTGTGAATAGCTATTTTATTTACCATTCTAGAGAAAGGAAGTATCATCTTTCATTTTATATTCCTAGTGCCTAGCACAAATCCCTTACAAACAGTAGATATTTAATGTTTGTTTGCTTGTGTTAAAAAAAAAAGAAATGAAAAGCTACCAAGCAGAGCTGTAGAACTACTAGTTCTAATGTTTCTAAAACCTGCTATCAGGTTGATTACGATACTTAAGTAAAATAAATTACATCCTGTAATAAGCTTCAAACACCTCCATTCTCCCACCTCATTTCAATTATGTGAATTTTAAGATTCTTTAAAAATGATTATTTTGACTTTCCCAGGCAGATATGCTGTCAAATTTTTTTCTGTGCCTCACTATTCTCCTCTGTAAAAGTAGAATATAACCGAACCACAAGTTATATATAGGATACATCCCTGAAAAACATTGACTTATCTTATAATGGTATATAACAAAGTATTAAGATGATCTTTCAGATTTCTTTCAGTTAGTTAATATGTTCCTAAATCCATATTAGATTTGGGTCTATAGATCATCTTAAATTTGAAAAACTCATATTTTAAGTACATTTAAATAGAAAATAATAAAACAATTAATAGCCTTAGTAATTCCTCCTATTCCTCTATATGTGCCCTAAGTTTTAGCCAAAATGGGACTAACTGCTGTTCATTCAAGATGTCCCTACATTTTCTGCTTTTTCTCAAGCTATTTTCTGACCAGAATATCCTCCCCTCTATGTTTTTACCTTTTGAAATTCTACCAATTGTTCAAGACCAAACTGAAATGGGCAAACTACCTTTAACTCTCTAGGCCTCAGGTTTCTAATCTGTAAAATGAGGTAAAGTAAAATGATCCTAAGGTTTGTACCTAAAAGCAGCTAGATGGCATAGTGGTCAAATGCAGCCTTAGACACATCTTAGCCATGGGAGCCTGGGCAAGTCACTTACCTCGTTAGGCTTCAGTATCACCAACTATAAGATGGGAACTACCAAAAGCACCTCCCCCCAGGGTTTTTGTGAGGACCAAATGAGATAAAAATAATAAAAGCTCTTAGCACAGGGCCTGGCACATAATAGGTACTATCTAAATGTCAGTTATTGTTTATTATTATTATTACTATTATTATTATTATTTGTATGTATTTATATGCATTCATTTTCTCCCCCATTGGAATGTAAGCTCCTTCTAAATAATAGTTGTTTTTATTTGTACATGTATCCCAAGTGTCTAGCAGAGTGTTTGACATAATAAATATTTGTTGATTAACTAAATTAATTCAACAGATTAAAATTCAGAGATCTGCAAAGAAATGGTAGATGTGGCTGAGGGATGCTCTCTCTTTTGTCTTTGGAGTGTGGTAATTGGAGGAATTATCAGGGACAGGGAAAGAGGGGAGGAAAGGCAAAGGGAATAATTTTTGTGTGTGTGTGAGGCAATTGGGGTTAAGTGACTTGCCCGGGGTCACACAGCTAGTAAGTGTGTAAAGTGTCTGAGGCCGAATCCGAACTCAGGTCCTCCTGAATCCAGGGCCGGTGCTCTATCCATTACGCCACCTAGCTGCCCCAAAAGGAATAAATTTAGGAATTAAAATGAGGGTAGTTTCTGGCTTGCAGTATATGTTGGGAGATTGGTGCTTTGCATGAGGAGATTTAAGGAGAAAGTGATAGCTTTCTGCAAGTATTTATAGTATTTTTTAAACACTGTCACCTGGAAGAGGGAATGTCCTTGATTTCTTTGATCCCAGAGGCTAGAACGAGAAATAATAGGTGGAGATTTTAAAGAAGCAAATTTAATTTTCATGTGTAAGGAGAAATCTCCTAACAATTAAAGGTCTTCAAAATTGGAATGGGCTACTTTGGGAGATAGTGGGTTCCTCCTCATTGGAGGTCTTCAAGCAAAAGCTGGAAGACCACTTGTTTACAATATTGTTGTACACTAGAAAATAGAGAATGTTTTCTTTTTTGTATTTATACTCCCAGAACATAGCATAATACTTGCCACATAATTGCCTAATCAATAAATAAGAACTTACTCCATGTTGACTACTAATTGATCAAAAGAGGACAGAGTTCCCATCTATCTTCTCATTACAGAAAAGCATTTTACTCTTCTGGTTAATGCTCACTCTCAAACCTGAAAATATTTGTGTTAAAAACATGCAAGACAAGAGTAACATAGTTTAGAAAGTAGAACCCAAATAGTTGAGAAAGATTATTCTGGTGAGGTGAGCTCATTTCTAAAGAGATGATTCTAGAAAAGATCAATAAAAGCAATTCTTTCCCCTTCCTCCCAATTTATATGATTCTTAAAAACAAAAGGAGAAATCAATTTCAAATGTAGAAAACAACTAGCTCATGAACACTATATTAATCAGGCCTAGAGCAAGGATTTTATTAGAGGTGGTGACTTATTGTGGCATAGACACAGAGTCTAAAAGATCTAGATTCAAATTTCACTTCTGACACTAGGTGTGTGACCTTGAGCACCTCTGTGTTTCATCACCACAACCTGTACCTTTAAACCTATTATAGCATGTTATAAGGCCCATTGACCACTAGGGGCACTAGAAGAGTATGGTTGAGATAATACAAATAATAATTATGTAATGTATTTACTGATTAGATGTATTTAGTCATACATATAATGATACATTTAGTAACTATTAAAGCTTAAAACTGCAGTAAGGGTTTCGGGACACCCTTTATAAATCATTCACCACTATTACTGAACACAATAAATAAAAATATCCATTATCCATCTGTTCAATGTTCTTTGTTGATTTAAGAAATCTTTATTAAGTATGTGTTCTTAAGCTACTTAATCAAATTTTCATATTATTGTAGCATCTAGGGTTTTGGCTCTTGAAAAGGACAATTACATTTTGTACAATTTTTTTTTTTAAGTGAAGCCATCTACAATTACAGTAGGCTACTAAAAGTTGCTTGTTAGATCCAAAGATTTCTTAGATTTTTTTTTTTCTCAGAGAAATCATAGCTCTGGGCTGGAAGAAGCCTTAGACATTATAGCTAAACGTCCTCATCTTACAACTGAGGATAGTTAAGGGAGTTGCCCACAGTCACAAAAGGTCTCAAGAACATGAGAATCAAGGTGGTATTGCCTCTTCACACAGGGAAATCATTACTCTTCCTATTTTATGGAGAGGGCAACAGAATCCTGGAGAGATTAAAAAGATCTTCGAAAGGTCTGGAATCCAAGTGTCCTGAATCCTGGTTCTGTGTTCTCTGCACAGTAAACTGTAATTGCTCATATATTTTCTGTCCCCTGCCATTACTGTAGTATCATTTATAACAGTTGTGATAAGACCTTGATGAGGAATGGAAAAACATTTCATTTTCCTTCTTTTTAATTTGATAATTCAATCAACTTGTGTTGAATAACTACTATGTACAAGTTATTCTGCTAGGTCTTTTTAGGGAACAAAGACAAAGGAAGATATATGCCCTTCAAGGAGTTTATAATCTAGTAGTGGGATAAGACAAGTTCATATACAAAAAAAAAAAAAAATACCAGGCAGAAAATGATAGCTGCCAAAAGCGAGGCACAAAGTGCTATGGCAAAAGGGGAGAAAGCAGAAATCACATTCTTGCCTTTTTGTTTTGAAAGACGGGGTGTCAGGTGGATACAGACAGTTAAGTGATGGCACTGAAGGTAGGCCTTCAGAGACAACTAAGATTGTGGCAGGCAAAAACGCCCAAGGAAGATATTCCAGGTGGCAGTTAAGGTATGAGCAAAGTCACAAAGGACAGAAGATGTTGGCTACTGGGGAAGAGGGGGAAGAGTAAAATAGTGAGTAGTCTAGCTTGGCTTTAACATGGTAAGTCTCAGAGTCTCAGAAAAACAGTCTGCGGTGAGGGCGGAGGACCTCGAATGCCAGGCTAAGCAAATCCAACTTTACCTAATAGAGATGAGAAACTCATAGAATTCTGCAATTAATAATATCAGAGCTTTTATTCAGAACTATTAATTTGCTACCAGGCATCCAGGAGTTAGCATAGCACAGTAGATAGAGTTTCTTTCAGAGTCAGGAAGACCTGAGTTGAGTTCCATTTCTGATATTATATCGACTATGTGACCTTGGGCAAATTACCTTACCTAAATTTTGCCCCGGTCAACTCTCTAGAATATATAAACCAAAGAGCAGGTGCTAATCTCAATTAGTAGTGAGAATTTCATCACCTGGTGTTCCCCATACTAATAAAATTTCAGGTCTGGTTTAAAAAAGAAAGTCTGATACACTGTGATTTTTTTTTTTTTTTTGCGGGGCAATGGGGGTTAAGTGACTTGCCCACGGTCACACAGCTAGTAAGTGTCAAGTGTCTGAGGCTGGATTTGAACTCAGGGAGTCCTGAATCCAGGGCCAGTGCTTTATCCACTGCGCAATCTAGCTGCCCCCGTACACTGTGATTTTTAGAAAAGAATCTGCTATTTTTCTGAAGCTGCTCCCTCTCCCAGAAAGGATATATTGCACCAAGGAGAAAATAGAAGATCTTAACAGTAGTCTAGGCTAATGGTGGCAATATAGTCTAGCACCAGCTTGTGAGTAGGTGACTAGAATTCTAGGGCCAGCCTCTCTTTGACTTACTAACTGGCTAAATTACATACTTTGTCTGGGCTCAATTTTATCATTCT
Source organism: Dromiciops gliroides (assembly GCF_019393635.1). Classification (NCBI taxonomy): domain Eukaryota; kingdom Metazoa; phylum Chordata; class Mammalia; order Microbiotheria; family Microbiotheriidae; genus Dromiciops; species Dromiciops gliroides. The sequence goes on along the minus strand of NC_057861.1, from coordinate 684,975,244 downwards.
TAAATCGAATTTGACCTTTAAGGTCCCTTTCAGGTTTGACCATATGAAGTATCAAGGGCCTGAACTAGGATAGTGCTAGGAGATGGGAAAATAAGGGATGGATGCAAGACAAAGAAAACTGTTCCAGAATGAATTCAGTAATTCCTCAATCACTTCTTCCCCCTTGTCCTCTTTCCTTTACTCTATTTCCAACTGGTCCTTCCCTTATTATTTCTTTTTCCTCTATTAGAAGTGAGAGTAGTAGTTAAGAGTTGTAGAACAGGGTAAAAAAAATCATTTCAGTTCTCCCTATTCCCACCCCTACTCCTGGCTATTAGAAATAAGAGATATCAACCATCATTTAAGTTCAATAATTGTTAGAAGAATGGATGATCATTAAATTAAGTCCATGACTTCAACCGTTCTGTGTGCAGGCAATTTCATTGACCTCCATGAGCTTTAATTTCCCCATCAATAAAATGGGAATAATACCTAAGCTTTTTGAGAGCAAGGACTGTCTTTTACCATTTTTTGTTTCTCCATCACTTAGAACAGTGCCTACTACATATCGGGTGCTTAAAAAATGCTTGCTGACCACTTGAAGGGTTGTTATGGGGCTCATATGATGTAAAGCATTTTGAAAGCTTTAGAGTACTATCTAATTGTCCATTATTCCAATACTTTCAGCTATTTTGTGAGACTATAGCCAATTCACATCAACTTTGAGGATCAGTTTCTTCATCTGTAAAATGAGTATACTACTACTTGTACTCTCAATTTTATAAGGTAGTTGTGAGGCACTTTGTAGATTGGAAAATTATATATAAATGTGAGCTATTCTCATATAAACACGGGGTAGGACATCAAATCGAAGTAGAATGGAAATATATTAAATGACAGGAAGGATGCATGGTACAACCAAGACTGGAGTCACAAGATCTGAGTCTGCATTATCTGTGGTCCTCAGATGAAAAATGGGGAGGTTGTGCTCTAGAAGTATGATTCTCTTTGGGGAAAAAAAAAAGATCAAAGAAATTTGAAATGATCTAGCAAATAACTTTTGGTATACTATTGTACGTTCAGATTGAGGTGGGGGAATGGAATCATAAATAGCAGACTGGCACTGAGAAAGCTATGTTGGCCTGGATGCCCGGATTGTTTTTGTTTTCAGTCCCCTAGTAAGGGAGAGCTGAAATATGTAAACCTCTGGGGGGATAAGGATGCAGTCAGAGCCTCAGCCTCTTGATATCTTCCAAGATACTGCCCAGCTCAACATATTCTGCTGAGATTCCACAAGAGGGGGGCCCCAAGAAGTAGGGAAGATCCTTTGCTTGATTTTTCTTTGTTTACTCCGTCACATAAAAAGTTTGCAGTTTCTTCACTTTGAAGAGTTTTAGACTTAGGATGTCTGGGGGCAGCTAGGTGGTGTAGTGGATAAAGCACCGGCCCTGGATTCAAATCCGACCTAAGATGCTTGGCACTTACTAGCTGTGTGACCCTGGGCAAGTCACTTAACCCTCATTGCCCCGAAAAACAAAACAAGATTTAGGATCTCTCCTCCCGGCCAGTTGCACGATTGCAATAAACCAAATCCTAATTTTACCTAAATTATGTGTGCAAGTTTAATTTTTTAACTAAGGATATCCAAGAACTACCCCTTCCCTCCCCCCCCACCCCCGCGCCCAGTCAAGCTGATCTCAATCTTCTTTTGTTAAAACAAAACAACTGTATAAAATTCGTCAAATTTGCTTTTTAATTTCTCATCTGTATGAGAAAATGCCCCAAACCTCTTCGAAACGATGTTGTTTTTTTTTCTTTCTGAAAATGTGTGAGATTTCAATTTCAGAAAGGAACTACGACTTCAGCTGGAAGAAATCCTGAACCACAGGTGGATCAGGTCGTGGGAATTAGGTCTATAAACTCCTTTCTCCTTGGAAATTATTTCAAAGATCAAACGGCCAGACTTACCACAAGGGGCATAGCGACTGGTAGGAAGAGCGAGGTCCTTGCTCGTGTTTCTCATTGTGGAGATCTGTGGGCATTATTTTGAAAAGGACAGAATTAACGCTTCATTCTCATAATTATCTCACCAGAGGAGAGTGTCCTTTCTATTAAGAATCAACAAGTAACTGGGACCAGTAGTTGACAAGCGGCCCGGTGCTCCGGGCCAATGGATTAAAGGTCAGAAAAGGCCCGGGTTTGTGCCGGGCCGCTGTCACGCTTCGGTTCCGCGCGGCTCTGCGGCTCCGATACTTTGTAGAGCAAGTGAGTGACGGAAAGGGCCCGGGTGCTCGTGAATCGGGAGGGCAGTGCCCGAAACTCCTCTGCCCCAGTCGCTCTCCAGCCCAGCGAGCTCACCCCGCGCCTCCTCCCCACGCCCCGACTGGTCCCGGAGGCCACGTCCCTCCCCCCTCTCGGTCTTCTTTTCCGTCCCACCTTTCTACAGCCACACTCGGGCTCTGGGCCGGGGCGTCAGGCCGTGCGAAGCGGCGGGGCGGGGGGCGGCGGACTGTAGTTGTCGTCCGGGGTCGCGGGGAGGCCGAAGGTAGCCGAGGAGCGTGCAGAGTCGAGGAGCAAGGCGCGAACGCAGGAAAGACCGGTGTGACAGCTACAGGCTCAACAACAAGTCGCTGTCGCCAGGCAACGGAAACTCTTAAAAACCCTAGCCGAGGCCGCACGCGGCCCCCGAGCGGCACCAACACCAATCACTGGAGTGCGAGCCAGCGGAGGAGCCGGGCGACCCGCCCCGCACGGGGAGCTGCACGCGAAGGGGGCGTGGCCTGGAGTGGTGGGCGGGCCTTGGGGGCCGAGGAACACTGTGCAGGCTGGAGCTCCGCCCCGAGTACCCAGAGAAGGCTTCTTTTATTTTCCTGGAGTGAGTTTAGTCCAGGTAGGTAGTGGTGTCATACGTTTTGATCGAGAAGGCATCTCAGAGGCCTGCTGGTCAACTCAATCTCTTTGTACGGATGAAGAAACTGAGGCCCAGAGAGGTGAAGCGACAGCATCAGAGCCCAGCTCCTCTGACCTCAAAGCTCTTTCCGCTGCACGAGGAAAGGGTCTAGGCTGCCCGGCTTGTAGGTAGGGAGAAGGCACCTAATAAAGTGAATACTAATTGACTTGATGCTACTACGCCCAGCGCTGACTCCGTGCTCTTCCATTTGCTTTTGCTGACTGCTAGAAACCTTCAGACTCCATCCGGATCCCTGCCCGAGGCCATTCTGGGAACGCTGTGGAGCCTTAGTGCGCCCGGACTTTGGGGAAACATCGCTCTCCACTGAGATGGGCCACTGAGGCCTCCATCGGTACAGAGCCCCACTTTTCCCTCACACAGGCACACCCCACTGTACTTTTAACTACTACTGCATTAATATACACGGGGAAGGGGCAGCTAGGTGGCGCAGTGGATAGAGCACCGGCCCTGGAGTCAGGAGTACCTGGGTTCAAATCCGGCCTTAGACACTTAACACTTACTAGCTGTGTGACCCTGGGCAAGTCACTTAACCCCAACTGCCTCACTAAAAAAAAATTAAAAAAAAATATACACGGGGAAGTTAGGTGGTGCAATAGATAGGAGCACTGGCCTGGAGTCAGGAAGACTTGAGTTCAGATCCTGCTTCAGACACTTGTGTGAACTTGGGCAAGTCTCTTCACCTTGTTTGTCTCAGTTTCCTCATCGGTAAAGTGAGCAGGAGAAGGAAATGACAAACTACTCCAGTACTTTTGCCAAGAAAACCCAAAATGGTATCATGGAGTCATACATGACTGAACAACAGCAGGTTCAAGTGACTATAACTTAGGTTTCCCAGTCTGTAAAGTGGGGACAGCGACTTACAGTGCTTTTTGAGATTAAATAGGTAAAAGTACTTTGTAATTGTAAAACTATATAAATGATGCTACTGTTTTATGTTAAATGCTGCAAAACTCCCTTGGGCTCAACAATCTTCTCCATGTAGATGATTCCTAGATGTATTTATCTAGCTCTAATTATCCCCAGAATTTCAGTTCTACAACACCCATTGTCTTTTGAATTAGATACTCTGGAGGCATTTAAAACTCAACATAGCTAAAACAAAACTTATTTTCCTCCCCCCTTCCCAAAATCCTCCTGTCATCCCACTTTTCCTATTACTGTCTAGAGCACCACCATCTTCCAGTCACCCATGTTCTCAACCTTAGTGTCACCTTCAACTCCTCTCTCCATTCCATATATCTAACCTGTAGTGAAGTCTTTTCTTTTTAACCTCTGTTTCATCTCATGCATGACTTCCTTTCTTTTCATTCACATAGTGTGACAGGACTAGCATTTTTTTCTGACAGCTTTCCTGACTTCCCTAAAACAGCTATCCCCCTCCACCTGACTTGATTGACTCCAGCTTCCCTGAAGCAGCTTCCTGGTCTGGGGTCATAAAAGGTCCCCATCTCCTTTAGTTGATTCTTTCAGATTTGGTGGGTACCTGAGACCATTCGAGTTGCTATACCCTGGTGACTTTCTGACCAGATGCCATTTCCAGATGGATATGATGGGTTGTGTCCAGAGAAGCTTAAGTATCATTTCTTTGTATATTCTTGCTGTGTTAGAGCAAAATAAACCACTTCCTTTGTCAAATGTTCAATGAATTGAGAGTGCCTCATTTCATCCCAAAATCAAACTTGAAGGATCCTGGCATTAGAGCCATGCCCATAATAACACATAGCTGTGAGAATCAGGGTGCCACCCCCTGCTGAGAAAGACATTGTGAGAACCAGGGCAGCTCTGCCCTGAGGAGAAAGCATGTGACTTGGTGGCTGGAAGTTGCCTGGCATCTGGAAGTTACATCCATAGAACCACCTGTAAGTCATGTCAATCAATGGACAAGCCAATTATCTTGGAGCTGTGTGTGGGGACAGCCCATCTTGTGGTCCCACAGAGAACTTTCACTGGAAACCTAAGAGAATCAGCCTTTTTTTCCTTCGGGAGCCAGTGGTTGGCAGCGAGAGTAAACCTTTTTATTTTTCCACATGTTTCTCTTTCATAACCCCTAATATACTTTAATAAATGCTTAATGCCCAAAGACTGGTGCTAAAGTTTCTAATTTAAGACTACCACACATTAGATTTTCAAACATCACAGTTAGATTTTTAAACATCACATAGCCACCAACTTAGTATAAGCCAGTATTATTACAGGGCGGGCCAAAAGTCATGAAAGGGTCTGATGTTTTAACTTTTTGAAAATTATTTTGTCTTTATTTTTCACCATTTATGAGATGATTTTCCCATGTAATGTAAATTAATTTCCTATATATACTGTATATGATGCTATGGTATAAATTAAAAACAAAAAATAAAGGAGTTATTAAATATTTGTGACTTTTGGGTCCCCTGTACTTGCCTGGGATTAGGCAATACCCTTCTAATTGGTCTCCCTGCCTCAAGCCATTCACCACTCCAATCCATCTTCCACTTGGTTGTCAAAGACTAAAGCTCAAGTCTGACCATATCATCCATCCTATTCAAACTTCAGTGGCTCCCTATTACCTCCAGCATTAAATATAAAATCCTCTGTTTTTTACAGCCTTTTACAACCTGGTCTCTTGCTAGCTTTCCAGGCTTCTTAAACTTGATTCCCTACCTCTTCACATTCAAACCTCCTGCTATATTGGCTTGCTGTTCACTGTTGCACATGGCACTCAATTTCCTGACTATGGCTGTGAAATCTCCATACTTAGAATCTCTCCCATCTCTCCTCTGTCTCCAAACGTCCTTGGCATCCTGAAAGACTGAGGTCAAGTCTCACAGTTTGAAGGAGTTCTCTCCTGGGATATTTCCTTCCCCCAATTTCCTTCCCTTTCCACTGTATTTATCTTGTCTGTGCATAGTTATTTGCATTCACTCTCCCCTATGATGATGTAAGCTACTTGATGGATGGAGCCTTGTTTTTTGTATCCCCAAGTACTTTGCAATACCTGACAGTGCTTTGTGAATGCTTGTTAACTGAATAGCCAACTGCACAAACAGTCCTCTGGTAAGAAGGTCAAGAAAGAAGGGGGTCTTCCTTAGCTTGCAGAAAGGCTATGAATTGAAGGAAAACCCAAGGAATGTTATATTTGGCCAGAAGTTCAAATCTAATCCACTGTTGTTAAAGCTATTAGACAAACGAACATTTGGGAGTTCAGTGTTCTGCTTTTCTCCTTACATTCTTCAATGATCAAAAGCTTTCACCAAGTTGTCTAGTGATGGAATACATTTTTTTTCATAAGAGTTGTTGTGGGGCCCAGAGTACCCCAGAAGTTCTCTGGGACATATCAGAGAAACTAAACCAGAGGACAGATACGCCTAGAGAGATAAGCGGAACCAGATCGGACTGAGCCAGCTCTGGGATCTCCACCTTTCATTCTAGTCTCCCTTACCCCTGGGGAGATAACTTTGGGTGTTCCTGCTTCCTTTGTGTCTGGAGGAGATGGCTTGAAAGATCCGTAGCCACCCCTCACCCAATTCCTTCAGTCACTACCAGTGGGGGATGGTCCTCCACCCCTCACGCAATCCCTCTAGCTACCACTAGTGGGGGATGGTCCTCCCTCACTAAAGGAACTTTCCACAGGCAGATGGTCATCCCCATCAGTCTCCTATAAAAGTACATACCAGCCTCCTGCTCGAGGAGATTGGTACCTCAGAGCCACGTGCTTTGCTCCATACCTCTCTCCCCATGAGAAGTCCAAGGATTTCTTTCATGGCTTCCCTTCCCCTCCCTTCCCTTGCCTCTAAATAAACCACCATCTTATTCTAACTGCTTTTGTGCAAGAGGGTATAATTCTTTAAAGAGGAATTCCTAAGGACCCCAAACCCCATACCCCATTTCCCCCATAACAAGAGTATTTTATTTTCTAGTTACATGTAGAGACAGTTTTCAACATTTGTTTTTATAAGATTTCTAGTTTCACATTTTTCTCCCTTCCCTCTCCCCAAGACAGCAAGCATTCTGATATAAGTTATATATGTACAATCATATTAAACCTATTTCTGCATTAGTCATGCTGTGTAAGAAGAATCAGAGCAAAAAGGAAAAAACCTCAAAAAAGAAAAACAAAAAATAGAAATAGTAAGGTTCAATCTGCATCTAGATTCCATGGTTCTTTTTTTCTGGATTTGGAGAGGATGGAGTACATTTCCAAAGTGTTACGGCACCCATAGCACCTTTACAATAATTAAGATTTTTCACATTTATTTATAATAAAATGTAGCTAGCTCGGGGCAGCTAGGTGGTGCAGTGGATAGAGCACCGGCCCTGGAGTCAGGAGTACCTGAATTCAAATCTGGCCTCAGACACTTAACACTTACTAGCTGTGTGACCCTGGGCAAGTCACTTAACCCCAATTGCCTCACTTAAAAAAAAAAATTAGCTAGCTAGTCCTGAGACTTTTACCCCTTCCCACTCCCTCTAAATAAAAGATATTCCCAGAGGGAATTCATATCCTCCTTTATACCTTAGATGATACCATTAACTAGAAGGAATTGTTGAAAGTCTTGCCTTATTGGAATAATCCTGTCTGTGCACTTAGTCTTTCTAGTTGCTTAAATTCTCAGCCTCAAAGCTGTATTTAACTCACCTCATTTGCCAGGTTCATCAAAGGCTTTACATCTTTCATCTCTCTCCCTTTTTCTTTCTTTCTCTTTCTTTCTTTCTTTCTTTCTTTCTTTCTTTCTTTCTTTCTTTCTTTCTTTCTTTCTTTCTTTCTTTCTTTCTTTCTTTCTTTCTTTCTTTCTTTCTTTCTTTCTTTCTTTCTTTCTTTCTTTCTTTCTTTCTTTCTTTCTTTCCTCTCTCTCTCTTTCTTTCTGCTGGGCAGTGAGGGTTAAGTGACTTTCCCAGGGTCACACAGCTAGTAAGTGTCAAGTGTCTGAGAGTAGATTTGAACTCAGGTCCTCCTGAATCCAGGGACGGTGCTTTATCCACTGTACCACCTAGCTGTCCCTCTCTCTCCTTTTTGTTACTGACAAGGCTACAGCTGTAGCTTAGCACATTGGACTTGTGCCTTATAATTATGGTAGCCTGCTAAATAGTCTTCATTATAATTTGATGGTTCTTCATTATCTCTAGGACAAAATACAATCTCTTTAATAACTAAAGTGTTTCAGGGGGCAGCTAGGTGGTGAAGTGCATAGAGCACTGGCCCTGGAGTCAGGAGGACCTGAGTTCAATTCTGGCCTCAGACACTTGACACTTACTAGCTGTGTGACCCTGAGCAAGTCACTTAACCCCAACTGCCTCATCAAAAATGAATAAATCAATAACTAAACTGTTTCATTTCACAGCCTTCCCCAACCTACTTTTGAAGCCTTATTTTATATATATATGAAGGAGAGTGTATGTGTGTGTATATATATATATATGTATATGTACATACACACACACACACACACACACACACATATATAAACTCTCCTTCATGCATTTTACAGTTTCAGCCTAGATGTCCTTAATACCTAGAGTCTACTCCCCTCCTCTCTTAGAATTTCTAGTTTTGTTTAAGGCTTAGTTCACATACTTTACATGAAGCTTTTCTGATTCCCTCCCCTTATCCCCAGGTACAAAATGCTGCCCCCATTATCACATGGTTATTCTGTACATAATTTGACATGTTATCTCCCCCTCAGAAGTAGAAGGGTCTTGAAAGCATGGGCTTTTTGTCTTTCTATCCCCAGACCCTGGTACATAAATGCTTAATAAATGCCTAATTAAAAGATTATGCAATAGATACCACCCATATTAAGGGATAAATTGAGGAGGTTTACAGGATAGTTTAAGAAGCAGACAGTTTTTTTTCCAAATTGAGCATATATCAAAAGGAGAAAGCACATCATGATTTCTAGTCACTTTATTTGACCTGAAGTTGGAGATGGAAACTTTCTTGAAGTTATGGAACCAAAGCAAATAAGCTCCCTAGGTAAGATTTTGTAGGGCCAATTCAATTAAAAAAGCACATATTAAAGTGCCTACTGTGACCAATGTACTAGGCTTTGGGATTCCCAGACAAAAAGAGCAAACCAAATAGTACATGACTCAGGAAGCTTATATTCTACTGAGGAATAAAACATGCAAGTACATAGAAAATCATTTGAGCAGGAGGGGACTCTAATTATTTTGTTTGTTTGTTTTGGGGTTGATTTTTTTTTTTTTAGTGAGGCATTTGGGGTTAAGTGACTTGCCCAGGGTCACACAGCTAGTAAGTGTTAAGTGTCTGAAGCCGGATTTGAACTCAGGTACTCCCTGATTCCAGGGCCAGTGCTCTATCCACTGTGCCACCTAGCTGCCCCGGGGACTCTAATTATTAAGAGAATTGTCAACGGCTTTTCATGAGTGATGACATTTGAACAGAACCTTGACGAAAACAAAAGATTCTAAGAGGTGGAGATAAAGAACAAGTGCATTCCAAGAATGGAATGTCATTTGTCTAAAAGGCACCAAGCTCAGAATGGCATTCTGAATTTGGGGAGCAGCAGATAGGCCTGGTTGGCAAGTATGGGGTGAAGGGGAGTAGAATAAAATAAGTATAGAAGAATATGGGATGGGGGTCCAAATCATGAAAGGCACTAAATGCCAGGCTGAGTTTATATTTTATTTGAGAGGCAACAGGGAGCCTTTGAACATTCTTAGGTATGGGGGTGATATGTTCAGAGTGTGCTATAATCAAATTTTGACAACTATGTGGGGAATGTATTAGAGAATGATTTGATAGGCAGCAAGGAGACTAATTGGAAGATCTTTTCAATAGTCCAGTAAAGAAGTGATGCTGGCCTGAATTTTGTGTAAGTGAAATGAAAGGCATGAATATGAGTGACATGGAGATATATATTCATGAGCTATGCAGACAGCAGGTGGGGCACTGGATAGTTGTTGTTGGGGGGAACTGATTGGTCTGTCTTCAAATTTCTGATTTTAATCACTCCCCCCCCCTCCCCCAGTTCCTTTTTTATCAATACTCCATTATTTCTCTTTTCCTTTCTCCCTGGCCACTCCACCTAGCTCTTCATGTACTAGCCATGGGGGAACTAGATAGGCCCCTTAAGAGAAGGGCAATATAAAGACAAATTAAGTCAGAAATTTCACCATTATGTTTTGTCTTCCTGATCGTACTGATGATTGTAGGAAGAGCTGAAGAATATTTTATTCTTATTTTATAGGTTTTTCTTTTCTTTCTTTCTTCTTCCTTTCTTTCCTTTCTTTCTTTCTTTCTTTCTTCCTTCCTTCCTTCCTTCCTTCCTTCCTTCCTTTCTTTCTTTCTTTCTTTCTTTCTTTCTTTCTTTCTTTCTTTCTTTCTTTCTTTCTTTCTTTCTTTCTTTCTTTCTTTCTCTTTCCTTCTTTCTTTCTTTCTTTCTTTCTTTCTTTCTTTCTTTCTTTCTTTCTTTCTTTCTTTCTTTCTTTCTTTCTTTCTTTCTCTTTCCTTCTTTCTTTCTTTCTTTCTTTCTTTCTTTCTTTCTTTCTTTCTTTCTTTCTTTCTTTCTTTCTTTCTTTCTTTCTTTCTTTCTGCTGGACAGTGAGGGTTAAGTGACTTGTCCAGGGTCACATAGCTAGTGTCAAGTGTCTGAGGCTGAGTTTGTACTCAGGTCCTCCTAAATCTAGGGCCGGTGCTTTATCCACTGTGCCACCTAGCTGCCCCTTTATAGTTTGTTTTGTTTTGTTTTTTAGTGAGACAATTGGGGTTAAGTGACCCTTTATAGGTTCTTAAAGTGTAGTTTTTGGCTTTTAAACAGTAAAGGGTTTTTAAAATTGGATTTCATAGTCTGGGAGTGCTTATTGAATTGAAAATCTTCAAGTTGTTCTACAATAATTAAAGAAAACTTGGCAATTGATTGGCTATAATAGGGGTTGAGGAAAAAGAAAGAGTGATTCCAAGGTTGTGATCTAGATAACTAGAAGAAAGGTGATGCCCTCAATAGAAGCAGGGAAATTTGGAAACGGAGCCAACTTGTGAGAAGAAGGGAATAATGAAAAATTATAATGAATAATTCTTTTTAAAACAGGCTGAGCTTTTGAGATACCTTTGGGACACTGGGATGGAGATATCCAGCACCAGGCAGTGAAGAGTGACCGAAGTTTAAGGGAGTGTTAGGGCTGGATATATAGATTGAGAATCATCTTTGTCAAGGTAATTGAACTTAGGCAAGACTTTGAAATCACTGAGAGAGATTGTGAAGAGTAGAGAGAAGAGGGCTCAGGACAGAGACTTGGGGGGCAGTGGGACAAGTATGAAGAGCCAGCAAAGTAAACTGAGAAGGAACCGTTAATTTATAGGAAGGGAATGAGGAGAGAACCATGTAACAAACCAGGACAGCCAGGAGACATTAGGCCAGCAGTTGCCCAGAATGATGGCAAAGGGAGAATAGCCTCAGTGTGAGGAAGTACTTAGTCTGGTATAACGTTATAGACTATGGTACAGGAAGAATTGTGTTTCCTGCCAAGCAGAGAAAACTTGTGGTCTTAGACCTCTCTCGTTGCAGGCTGCACTGAAAGATAATAAGTTTTGTCATTGCTTTTGGTCTCCAGCACTTTGGGTGGACTAGTGGAAGACTTTAGGAGGAAATGGACAAGAGTTCTATGAGAAGGGTAAGATTGTGATCTGGACCATGGAAGAATATACCAACATTTATTAGAACACATCCATTAGAGTCAGTTACTTGAGAGCATTTATTTTATACTTAAGAGTCCAGAAAAGTGAAAACGAGGCCCTATACAAGTGTGGAATAGTTGGAATAAGGAAGAGATGTATTCAAGGAACTTTGTGGAGGTAAAATGAACAGAATTTAAATACAAAAGGTGTGGGAGAGGGAAGATTTATTAAAGGAACCCCAAGCTTATAAACACAGGAGACCTAGTGAATGGTAATGCTACAGACTGAAATAGTACCTTTAGAAGGAGAAGCTGGTGTTTTAGGGAAAATGTTATAATTGAGGTTCCACTGGGCTCTCCAGGTAGAGAGGTTTAGGAGAAATAACAGGAGAACCAGGAGAGTGTGATGCTTCTGATGCTTCTGATGCTTCTGGAGTCATAATATCCAATAGGAGGTAGTGGTAGTCAGCAGTTTCAAAGCTTTCAGAGTAGGACTGAAAAAAAAAAAGCTGATGGGTTCAGTCAGTCTGATATTTGATAGAGCAGTTTCAGTTGCATGCTGTGGGTGGAACTCTGATTACAAAGGGTTGAAGAGAGAATGTGGAATGACGATCTAAGAGCTGTAAGGAACCATAAATCTCAACTAGTCCAACCTATTTGTTTTACAGTTGAGGAAACTGAGGTCTTTCAGTTAACAAGCATTTAATAAATGCTTGGAGGTTCTTAATAAGAACCTATTATGTGCCAAGCACTGTTCTAAGAACTGGGGATACAATGAAAGGCAAAAGACAGCCACCATTCTAAAGGTTCTCACAGCCTAATGGGGGAGATGACACGCAAACAACTAGGTACAAACAAGACATATAAAGGTTAAATTGGAGATAATCAACAGAGGGAAAGCACCTGCATAAAGAGGTATTGGCAGAGGCTTCTTGCAGAAGCTGTCAAACAGATATTTGAAAGAAGCCAAGGAATCTACAAGGCTGAGATGAGGGAGGGAGGTTCAGGCAGAGGGGGCAGCAAGTAAAGATACCCAGAGTAGAGAGATGGAGCATTTAGTGCTAGCAACAGCAAGGATCAAGTCATTAGATCTCAGAGGATGTGGGGAAGGAAGATGTAAGAAGAATAGAAAGGTAAGTGTTGAGGCACTGAATAGAGGCATTTTCTTTCAAGAAGTTTTGCAGGGAAGAGAAAGATGGGATAATATCGGAATGTGATAGAAGGGTCAAGGAAAGGATTTTTTTGGGGGGCGGTTTTTTGTTTTTAAGAATTAGAGATATCTGAATGTATTTGGAAGCAAATCGGAAAGAATCATTGATAAGGAAGAGATGTCAGATCCTTGAAAGAGTGGGTGACTACTGTAACAATATTCTGCAAAAAGCAGGCAGGAAGGGCATCAAGGGCATCAAGGGCATAGAGAGATGAACTTGTTTCTTTTTGTTTTGAGCATCAGGTCCATACTTTTGGCATCTGAGTCAAACTGTTATCTAGGCCTCACCAGTGTTCTCTTGTGGAAGGTCTTTTTCTTGTAGGCCAGTTGCTGGCTTTTTCTTTTGTATCTCTGAGTCTAAATTATAGACATGTATATAAAGCCACATGTACATATATGACACATGTTATAGGTACACAATACAATCTAGCATGTATCATGCATATAGGCATAGAATATATTTACATAAATGAATATATGTATGTGTGTATATAGATATAGCTATAGAACGCTTGGTGTATGGGGCAAGATACACAAATATAAATTAATATATATGTGTGTATGTATGTATATATATACAAATCACAGATCTGTTGATTTACTTTAATAAGGTTAAGATTAAAATTGATGATCTATGTATGTTATAGAACCAATATTCTATAGTAACTAAAATAGTTTACATTTATAGAGCTTTATGTTATCTCATTTGGCCCTTATAATCCTTTAAAATAAGTAATGTGGATTCAATGAATATAGATACATATATATTTTTCAAATGCCTGCTATGTGCAAGCACTGGGAATAAAACAATAAAAAGTGAAATGATCCCGGGGAATAAAACAATTAGTTCATTTTATAAGTGGGGAAGCAGTCCTATAACAATTGTGACATGTCCATAGTCGAAGATTTTAAGTGGCAGCAGTGAACCCAGATCTTCTGATTCCAAATCTAGTACCTTCCATTATGTTACCTATGAGAGTTGAGGGCAGAGGAACACAGACAGAATTACACAACAGAGATGAACCTTAGAGGCTCTAGCTATATTTAGTTTGGGAAAGAGCAGATTTGCAGCAGTTCATTTGGTGCTGGCATATGTATATTAGACTGCCCCACAATACAAACATTCCAAAACACACACATACATTTTACTGATAACTTGTTTTTATATTACCTATACTTCCTATGCTATCCCTTCCCCCTAACCCCAAATCTGTCTCTTACAAAAAGAAGTTTAAAAAGGTGAATATTTAAAAGTTCAGCAAAACTAACAAATTGAAAGAAATGGAACTTCTATTACATGTTCTATCCCTATAGACCCACACGTCTTCTTGGGGGTGAAGTTTGATTGTTAAAATTTTTCAGCATTTTGTTTTTACAGTTTTGTTGTTCTTCCCATTTACACCATCTTAGTCATGGCATACATAAATTGTTTTCTTGAATCTCCTTCATTATGCTTCAGTTAATATATCTTCCCATGCTTATTCATCTTGTTCATAATTTTTTTTTTACAACACAGGGATATTCCATAGCATTTGTGGGCCACAATTTGTTTAGCCATTCCTCAACCAGTGGCTGTCTACTTTATTTCTAATCCTTTGATAACACAGAAGGTGGTGCTATAAAAATCTAGTGTGTGGTTTGTATCTCCTCTATTTTTTTTTCTTTTGTGGGGCGATGGGGGTTAAGTGACTTGCCCAGGGTCACACAGCTAGTAAGTGTCAAGTGTCTGAGGCTGGATTTGAACTCAGGCCCTTCTGAATCCAGGGCCAGTGCTCTATCTACTGCGGCACTTAGCTGCCCCCATCTCCTCTATATTTTAATTAAACCTGTGGTGAAGTGTTTAGAAGAGTAAAGAAGTGAATAACCAATTAAGGCCAACACAAGGAAAATTGGCTCAGCTGCAATGATCTGGGGTTCTCTTCCTGTTTTCTTCTTTTGTTTTATGTGGTCCTGAATTTTGAATGTCTGGAGGAGTCAAAATGTGTTTATGTTTCTCTGAGTGAGGGAACTATGAGGTACTGTGATGCCCAGTCAGGTCTTCTGCTGTTCCAGAGCTAGCACATTTCAAACAATAAAAAGAAGATCTAAATGTGATTTAGTTTGAATCCCTTGTGATACCCCCCTGCTAAACTTAATCTCTCTTTACTGGCAAAGACTATCCAGCAATAATCACTTTACTACTGTCTTAAAACAGAGAATACCAAACATAATGTTAATCTTCTCTTTATGACTCAGGATCATTGTTATGGACATCATTTATTATATTGGACAATAATATAATAGTTTTCTGCCTTTTTTTTTTTAGTGAGGCAATTGGGGTTAAGTGACTTGCCCAGGGTCACACAGCTAGTAAATGTAAAGTGTCTGAGGTCAGATTTGAACTCAGGTACTCCTGACTCCAGGGCTGGTGCTCTATCCACTGTGCCATCTAGCTGCCCCTGCTTTTTTCATTCTTAATGGGGTTTTAGCTGTCTTTTCTAAAGTTAGTATTATATTTGCCCCATTCAATTTCACCCCATTTAAGTTGCTTTTTATAATCTTTCATGACCTGAAAATTAAGTAATTGAGTCCATTGGAATCTATCAAATATAAGAAATGAGCATAAAATGAAGGAGCAAATTCTGATTAAAGCTGTGAAAACTTTCTTCAGTATAAAAAAGTACAGGAAAAAAAAAGTACAGGAACTTTAATGCTCATGGTGTTACCAAGCCTTGCTTGGGTTGCTAAAAGCATAATCTCCACAGAAATGACAGAAATACATAGTTACCATGGTACGTGAGTGTATACCATTATGATTTTATCATACAAGGTCACAATGAGACAAAGCAAGCAGATTCTCACAGTCACATGGATCCTACACTCCTCAGAACAGAACTGATACCAGATTAGGAGGAACAGCTGAGTCTATAAGTGGAGGTGAAGTAGCTAAGTTGGCAGTAATGGCTCTAGACTCAGTTACACGTAGCTCTTAAGAGCGCCGTTATGAGCCTTTTTTTGGGCAAAGTTAATGTTTATACTCATGTAGTGACTCATCATTAATTTACCTTCTGTTCTATGAATCCAAATTCTTAGGAGGCAAGTACAGGAAAATTGGCTGGTAGTTGAGGAACCTTGTGTTAGTTAGGAAGTGCCAAAAACATAAATACAGTAGTAGAATTTGTAGAGTCTGGAGACTGTTGGGGCCTGCTGCTCCAGAGCAATCGTGTTCTGTCTCTCCTTGCCTTTGTATGAAGAGTTAGACAGCATTTCTTTACCTGTTCATGTATGCACTCCTTTTACCCTTCACATTGGGGTGTTTGATAGCAAATATTAAATTAGTCCGGGGCAAGAATAACCTTTGGGTCTGGAATTATATCCCAAATTTAAGGTACTATTAGTGTTTAGTTATTATGAATTGTTGGCTGTTCATTACAACCTTAAAATATATTTGAAGGATGGATAAAAAGGGAAAGATAAAAGATGGACATTGAGAATTTCAGATTAAAGGGACTGTATTTTGAATTTTTAAATGATTTTAATGTCTTTTTTGTACATTACCATGGTTTTCTCCAATATCCCCTCCCAGAGAGCCACCCCATATAACAAATAGTATTTTTTGTTTTGTTTTGTTTGCTGGGTAATGGGGGTTAAGTGACTTTCCCAGGGTCACACAGCTAGTAAGTGTCAAGTGTCTGAGGCTGAATTTGAACTCAGGTCCTCCTGAATCCAGGGCCAATGCTCTATCCACTGCACCACCTAGCTGCCCCCAACAAATAGTATTTTTAAGACAAAAAAAAGATAGAGGAAAAAAACTGATCAACACATTAGAAAAGTCTAAAAATATGTGCAACATTTGTTGACCTACTACCTCTGCACAGAGATGGTGTAGGAATGTCTTCTCATATCTCATCTTTTTTTTTTTTTTTTTGGTGAGGCAATTGGGGTTAAGTGACTTGCCCAGGGTCACACAGCTAGTAAGTATTAAGTGTCTGAGGCCAGATTTGAACTCAGGTCCTCCTGAATCCAGGGCTGGTGCTCTATCCACTGCGCCATCTAGTTGCCCCCATATCTCATCTTTTGATCCATGCTTCTTTATAATTTTGTAACATTCACATTTGATTTTTTTGCATGTGTGATTGTTCTGTTTACATTGTTATCATTATGCATATTGTTTTCTTGGTGCAGTTTATTTCACTTTACATCAGTTTATGTAGATTTTCCCACAATTCTTTGTATTTATCGCATTTATTTCTTACAGTATAGTAGAATTCTTTGACATTCATCATTCCAGTTTATTTAGCCACTTCCCAGTTTAATTCTTTGTTATCATAAAAAGTTCTGTTACAAATATTTTATTGTATATAGAAATTTTCTTCCTAGCTAGCAATAGCCTCCTTGAGGTATAAGCTTAGCAATAGAATCTATGAGTCAAAGGATATGGACAGTTTAGTCACTTTATTTACATAATTCCTAACTGGTTGTACTGATTTACAGCTTCATTAGCAGTGTACCAGTGTGCTTATCTTCCCAGAACTTCTTCAACTTCCACCTTTTGTCATCTTTGCCAATTTGCAGGTTATGACATCTCAGGATGGTTTAGATTTGTATTTATTTTTCTTATTATTTATTAGTGATTTGGAGCATTGTTACATGTGATTGTCAATACTTTCCATTTTTACATTTCTTTTTTTGAGAATTGTTTCTTTATATCCTGTTGGGGGATGCATATATGTATGTGTATACTTATATACAGTATATAACAACACATGTATATAATATATGCATATGTGTAGCTATATAATGCATGTATATATTTATATATTGTTTGTATAACTTAGATACTAAAACTCTTGTCAGAAAAATTTGATATACATATGTGTTTTTTTCCTTTTTGACCACTTCACTTCTTATCCTAAGTGCATTAACTTTGTCTTTACAGAAGCTTTTCAGCTTCATGTAATCAAAATGACCTATTTTATCTTTTGTAATTGTCTCTATCATTTGGTTATGAATACATTCTCCTACCCATAGCTCTGAAAGTTTTTTGATCTGCTTCTCTTCTAATTAGTGAGGCAATTGGGATTAAGTGACTTGCCCAGGGTCACACAGCTAGTAAGTGTTAAGTGTCTGAGGCCGGATTTGAACTCAGGTACTCCTGACTCCAGGGCCAGTGCTCTATCCACTGCGCCACCTAGCTGCCCCCCAAAATAGTATGATTTTTAATACTAAGATCATGTATCCATTTAGAATATCCTGTATAAGTGTAAGTATGTGGTTTAAGGCTCATTTCTTCTACCAGACTGCTTTCCAGTTTTCCCAGCAGTTTTTAATCAAACAAGCAATTCTTTAACTACTAATTTGCATTTTCTGGTTATGTCCACTGGGTTACTGAATTCCATTGTTTCAGATTCTCCCTTGCTAGTCTGTTCTATTGTTCTACCTCTCAGTTTTTAAATTAATACTAGATAATTTTGAGAGGTAGATCAGTGGAACATAAAAAGAAGTTAGAATTGTAGAAAATTGAGAATGGGGGGAAGATTAGTTACATTTAGGACACATTAAGTTTAAGATGCTATTGAAATATCCAGGTATTTAAGTCTAATGATTAGTTGAAAATATGTCTGTAGGTACAACTATTCTCTTTATAAAATAGTAATTTGAGTTAATTTCCCATTCTGCATTTAAGCCTGGTCTCTTCCAGCCAGCATTGTTAAACTATGTTTTCATGGCAAAGACATTGAGATTGCCAGCCACTTTACAAAAAAACATCTATGTTTCATATCAGTTTTGTTTGGTAGTTGAGCACCAGGCAGATGTTCTCTTGTTCCTTCAGTCTGGCTTTAATGCTTTTTTAAAAAGTGTAACTAAGAAATTTGATGCCTTGTATTTACATCATTGATGAAATGTTTTGATGCAATTACCTCTTTGATTTGAAATTCATGCTCCCAGTACAAGAGAAATGATAAAAGGTTAAAGGCTAGACAGAACCATAATGGGCTTAAAATTTCTCCCAGAAAAAAAGATCACATTTTATATCAATTGTTTTTTACATTATTTTATTAGTGGCTTGCTTTCAAATAGAGAACAGTCTTCTACATGCTATTAAATATACTAGAATTCTCACTACACTTAGATCTGCTTTATATATCTTTAGTTCAGGGATTAACCAAGAGTGAAGAACTGAGTCAAAGGCTTTGCAAGAAGCAATAAATATAGAATAAATGTTATAGTGTTTGGGGGCAGCTTATTAAATAATTGCCAAATTGAACATGAGCTGCTCTATAAAATATTTTGACTTTTGGCACACACCGTTTGCTTTTCAGCTAATATATTGTTTTCTTATGTTTCGAAGAATCAGATCTGAAAGTTGGAAGTGACCTTGGAAGCTGTCTAGACCAGCCAATACAACAAAGGAATCCCCACTATAACACACCTGACAGGAGGTTATCTGGCCTCTGCTTGAAGACTTCCAAGAAAGCGGAATGTTCCTCCTCTCAACACAACCCACTACAGTTTTTCTAGATTTTTTTTAGTGATGCAAGCTGCAAATTCTCTGAATAAATACGTAATTGCTCTATATTTGGAGGGATCCCTGGTATGTGAAGAAACCTTCATGTGATGCCTTCTGAAGTAAATTCTCTACCTCTTCCTCTTGAAGAACAAAGGCAAGCCCTTTCTGTCTCTTGATTCCTCTTCTCAAGTCATTAAGTACTAGTTCAGGCCTTTGTCACTTCTTGCCTAGATTATTGCTACACCTTCCTAATTGATCTCCCGACCACAAGTCTCCAGGCCATTCTACACACTGCTCCAAAGTGATTTTCCTTAAGCAGAGAAGTGCCCACATCACACCCCTACTCAATAAATTCCAGTTTTTCTATTGCCTCTAGAATCAACTATAAATCCCTGTTTCGCCATTAAAGCCCTTCACAGCTGTACCTCAACTATCTTTTATAATTTCCTTGCACATTATTACTCTTCCAGCGCTTTGACCATCAAACTGACCTTCTCTGAATTCCTCACAAAAGATACACGTTTGTCTTTGCACTGGCTATCCTCTGTGCTTGGAATTCCTTCTTTCCCTTTCTCTACCTCGTAGTATCCCTTGCTTCCTTCCAGCTTAAGAACCACTTTATATGAGGGCAGCTAGGAGGTACAGTGGATAAAGCACCAGCCTAAGATTCAGAAGGACCTGAGTTCAAATCCACCCTTAGACACTTGACACTTACTAGCTGTGTGACCCTGAGCAAGTCACTTAACCCTCATTGCCCCGCAAAAAAAAACACAAAAAAATACTTTATACATGAAGCCTTTTCTAATGCTCCCACCTAATAGCACCCAACATCTCAAACCCACATTTATGTACTTTGTATTTATTTGTACTAATTCCCTTTATATTCTACATATGCTTTTGTATGTCCTTGTTGTTGCTTCTGTTCTACTATAAAATCCTTGCCAGTAGGAATTATTTCATTTATTGTATTTGTATTTCCAGTGCCAAAGAGTAAGTACTTAGCATATAGTAGTCATTTAAAAATATTTTGGGATTAATTTCTCTATAGCCTTGCCAGCCACCTTACTGCTCACACCAGAAACTATGCCTTGGAGGTCTCAACCCCTTTGTATCTGGAATTTCTGCTCTAAATCCTATGCCCCATCCTGATTGTTGTACTTGTCTCTACTCTTCCACATAGCCATGGTTATGCTTTGATTAATCTCCTACCCTCAGGCTATCTCCACAAGCTTTGTCTATGGCTTGATTGACTTGTATTCTTGTGTTGCACTTCTTGCAACCATATATATGTCCAGAACTATTGTAAATCTTCCTTCTCCAAGATTTTTCATTCTCCCCTGAATTCTTTGCTTCTTAAGACCACTGTAGTAGGTTTAAAAAAATGACATTGAGGGGGCAGCTAGGTGGCACAGTGGATAAAGCACCTGAGTTCAAATCTGGTCTCAGACACTTGACACTTACTAATTGTGTGACCCTGGGTGAGTCACTTAACCCTCACTGCCCCTGCAAAAACAAAAAACAAAACAAAACAAAAATTGACATTGAATTGCTTATTTTGTATGGCCTTAACCTTTTCACTTTCAATTTTAATTGTGCAGTAAGGGAATCTGGAATTTGTTATATTTTTATTTTTTAGAATCTGTCTTATATTTCTTTTTTGTTGTCTTTAATTGGGTAAGATAGGATGCCTTTTACCAGTGAGATATTGACATAATTTTTCAATTCCTTTCCAGCTAAAATTAACATCTATGAGCTCAGGGCTGCCCACCTCCTGACACACAATATAAAACAGGGTAGAGACACTTCTGTCTTGTACGAGGGTCACTTTCCCTTGTAAGACCCTTCATAAACTGTTTACCTTATTATATTTGACTCCTTGCTTTTTCAGACCTGTAGTATATAATAGATCCCTCCTGTTTAATATGATTCCCTATCTTGGGCTTTCTTGGAATGTCCTAGCTCTTATTGCTACCCACACTCTAGTGTGAAACCATTTGTGTAGATTTTACTTATGTGTCATTGTTTCCCCAATATTTGGTACCCTTTTACTTCTCTCTCCCCTCCCCCAGTGCTCTCAAAGGTCTGTTGATTGTTCAGGGCTTCATAGGTATATTCCCTGTAGTTTAAACCTCTTTATGCTTTTTCTCTTCTACCAGCAGTCATATTGGAAAGATTCATATAATAACTATAGCAAGGGTATTTTCATCCTAAGGGAGAGCAATGCTTTGTTTCCTAAGAATTAAGCTCTAATTCAAAACATCAGAACAGACTAATGGGAAGGATATTTTGATTAAGAAGGCCTTCCTGCAACTCAATAAATAACATCATTAAAATAGTCACTTAAAAGAACTTTAAATTATTTTTTATGGGACTATTGAAGAAGTGTGGTATGGTAGATGGGTCAGTCAATTTAGGAGTTAGGATTATTTGAATTCAAATCTCTTCTGAGACATTTAAATAGCCTTGCAGTCCTGGACAAGTCACTTAACCTTACTTAGCTTTAGTGTCATTATCTATAAAATAGGGTTGTTGTGAGGATCAAATGAGATAATATATGAAAAGTGCTTTACAACCTTTAAATTTATATACATGTATATATATATATATATATATACACACATGCATATATGTCAGCTATTATTATTATTATTATTTAACAAAAGTCTGACAATAGTTTGTTTACAATAGTTTGGCCCTCTTAGACCCCTATGAAGCTCTAAGGATCTCTTAATAAAATTTACTTATCTATGCACACCTGGACCTCACCTTCAGCAATATATTCATCATGGTCAGTCATCCCTGATTACTCAAGTGAGCTCCCAGACTTTGATCTATTAGAACCAGTGGCAGAAGTGACCTGTTAGGAGCCCCTATAACCAAACTCCAACAATATCTAATAGATTTATTGTAAGGCTTCTTATATATCTTTAAAAAAAAACTTAAGGAATAAACCCCTCAATTTATAATTTTCCCTGAGAAAAATATATTATGCATATCATAGATAAACCAATTTCTATCTAATGACGGGTTCAAATGTGGGCATACTAAAGACAGAGAAATCATTTGTAATACAGAATCCTCATTTTTTAAAAACTGTACCTTATTCTATATTGCTGGTATTTTTGTGGTTCTTTTGGTATAAAAGTTTGGTTCTAAACAGAACCTGGGTCAAATAGTGGTCTCTGCCTTCCCTCAGCCTGGACTTAAGAAGTCTCTTAACCAACAAATAATAATACAGCTGTTTAGATATTTTAAATTTACATATCAACCATTCCTTTACAGTATAAATCACCTCCATAAATCAATTACTATAAGTGATGAGCTGATGACTGTATTTTTTGTAAATTTTGGTAGTTAAAGTCTAAATGTATATATATATATATTTTTTTTTTTTGCAGGGCAATGGGGGTTAAGTGACTTGCCCAGGGTCACACAGCTAGTAAGTGTCAAGTGTCTGAGGCTGGATTTGAACTCAGGTACTCTTGAATCCAGGGCTGGTGCTCTATCCACTGTGCCACCTAGCTGCCCCTCTAAATGTATTTTCAAAGCAGCTATAAAATGTGCTATCCTCGTCGCTTGAAGTTTTTATCAAAAGGGTAAAAAAAGATCATTTATCATATCCTGCCAGGTGAAAAGACTATTTATATATATTTTAAAATAAACACTTAAATTTAGAGCTTTGATTTCCAAATTCTCTCTTTCTCTCCCTTCTCCCCTCCCTGAGGTGGTAAGCAATTATATATGTTATACATGTGCAATTATGTAAAACATTTCCATATTAGTTATTTTGTATAAGAAGACTCAAATAAAAGGTAAAAAATGAAAGTGAAAAATAGCATGCTTCAGTCTGTGTTCAATCAATATCAGTTCTTTCTTTGGAGGTCAGAGCCTATGTTTCATCAATAGTTTTTTTTGGTATTGTCTTGGATCATGATATTGTTGAGAATAGTTAAGTCATTCACAATTCTTCATCAAATAATATTTCTGTCTCTGTGCCCAGTGTTCTCTAGGTTCTGCTCCCTTCACTATACATCAGTTCATACAAGTCTTTCCAGGTCTTTCTGAAAGCATTCTGTTGTCATTTCTTATATATAGCACAATAACATTCCATCACCATCATATACCACAGCTTGTTTAGCCATTCCCCAATTGATGGGCATTCCTTTGATTTCCAATTCTTAGCCACCACAAAAAGAACTGCTATAAATATTTTTGTACAAACATGTCCTTTCTTTCTTTCTTTCTTTCTTTCTTTCTTTCTTTCTTTCTTTCTTTCTTTCTTTCTTTCTTTCTTTCTTTCTTTCTTTCTTTCTTTCTTTCTTTCTTTCTTTCACTACCTTTGGGATATAAACCTAGCAGTGGTATTGCTGGATCAAAGGGTATGCACAGTTTTATAGCCCTTTGGGCATATGAACAGACTATTTTTAGGTTTTAAACACTTTAGAAGGAACATAGCTCTTTCAAACATTGGAGCACTACTATGTAAATTTCAAACCATTTAAAGAATTCCATTTTTCTGAAAGAGGGAAAATTTTCCCCAAAGTACGTTTCAGCCAGTGAGCTTTCACATTCAGAGTATTTTACTCACCTGAATGGATTGAGCCAAATTTTTGTCAACCTGCTGAACTATCCAATTACCTTGTCTGCTGATTACAGATTTGTGACATTAGGAATTTTCAACTTGTCCAATTCTAACAATAAGAATGATTCCAGCTGGGTTCATTCTAAAAGGCCTTGTGGATCTTTAATAGGCACAGTAGTCATGAGGGGAAAAAATATGGAAAACAAAGAGCATGATGAGGGTAATGTGCTTATTTAACTTAAGCTTGTTAGTCAGTTGTTTTTCCATTATGATGTATATAGTGATGCAAGGACAAAGGCATTTAAAGTTTAATCCTATCTTGGATCACTCACCATTTTCTTCTTGAAGGAGAAGAGAGCTGTATATTTCTCTGGATACTTTTCTTTGCGTATTGATTCATGTTTTACATGAAATGTCGTAGAGAGAACAGATTATCATCTGTTCTTTTTTTTTAACCAGTTATTGATTACTCAAGGGTAAGGCCAACCCTGAGTAGGGGTGTAAAGCTTTGAGGGCTTTGCCCTGAAGAAGGCAAAATCACTAGAAGTGATTTATTATCTCCAGATCAAATCCCAGACTTAAACTGGTATGTAATTTTGTAAACTTTCTTATAATTATCTGTTATACTTAGAAGTGAAAGATACTTGAAAATCAATCCAACAGTTTTCTTCCTTCTTTTAGAGCGGGTTTACTCAACTTTTGGCCTATGAAAAGGTTGTATTGACTAAATTTCTATTTTTTCTTGACTTTATAAGTCCTATATATATATAATATACATAGAAATGCAGTGAATTGTTGAAATGTGCTGGTTAAGGGGAACAAATATACTTATTATGTATGCATATAATACAAACACATACTGTTAAGGCTTATACCTTATATACAACTTATACCCTAATTTTTTCTCAACAATTACCAATGACCTTTTAGTTGTTAAATCAAATTATCTTTTTCTCAGTGTTATCTACCTTAATTATCTACCTCAACTGCTTGGTAGCTTTCTACACAGTTGACTAACACCTCCTGTAAGATAAGACAATAAATATTAAAAAATCATTAAATGACAACAGTTTGCAGAGCATTTTGCTAAATGATGAAGGAAAAAGGGGATTTAAGAGAGGAATTCATGCTTTACATTAGATATGGACCTTAATCTTAAGGAGCTCACAGTCCCCCCTTCCTACAATGGATGAGTATACCATGTTCACAAGAAAAATCTGATAAAGTAGTAGGGCAGTCCTGTATTTAATTTATTGGAAATAAGAATACACAGGAGGGGAGAGTTCCTAGACAAGAGGGAGAGAGAACCATCATGGAAGTGTTTTCCCAAAATGCCCAGAGCTATGAAAGAGAAAGTTACAGTTAATTTAATATAATTTCCAAAAACAACAACAAAAAAGAACTTATATTAGGAAACCCATATGGGAAATAAGTCAGTAGTAGAGTTAACGGTCCAAATAGGAGTGGTTGAAGATCTCTGTTCACTAAAACTCTCACCCTAAAACTACTACAACAAAACAGTTAATTTGGTCAATCGGGGGAAACTATGGTTTCAACATAGTACCTGAAAAAATCTCTTAAAATATCCATGTAGATAAAGCAGAGATGAGATCTGAAATAAAATATAGTTATAGCCAGGATCCTGGAATTCTGCCTTAGGTACACAGCAAGAGAAAGGGTTTGAAAAGTTATATATTACAGGCAGATTTTAAATTTTACTGAATGTCTTCTATACACACACAGCACATATAAATATATATAAAATATTATATATTAAGATAATATTGTCATGTTTACTATTTTTCCCATTCCTGTGATGAATTATGGTAATAGTCTGTCTTATGTCATACCTGTTACATCTGCCCAGAGTAGGATGGATATATTTAAACAATTAGAAAATTTTTAGGTAGGGGGAAGGGTAATCTTTACCTGAGGCTAGAAGGAAAAGGATCAAAGTTTGAGAAAAGAACAATTATAACTTGCAAGATCAGGTCTGGTTTGTTATTGGATTCCAATATCCAAGGCACTGAGGCAAGCAGGTAAACTAGTTGCCAATCATAAAATTCAGGGCCAGGGGGCAGCTAGATGGCACAGTGGTTAAGCACCGGCCCTGGATTCAGGAGTACCTGAGTTCAAATCCGGCCTCAGACACTTGACACTTACTAGCTGTGTGACCGTGGGAAAGTCACTTTACCTCTGTTGCCTGCAAAAAAAAAAAAAATTATAAAAAAAAAAAATTCAGGGCCAAAGGAATCTATAGGAGATCAGTAAGCCAAAGTGGAGTATCAGGGATTTAATGTTGATTGCCCAAAGTTTAAATCTTTTATTATTATTATTATTATTATTATTATTATTATGTGGCTTATATGCCCCATTCACAACTGGTACTCATGTACCCATGAGGTCACAGATGGTACCTATGAAACCTGCATCTATATTATTGCACACCCATGCCCAACCCATGCTGAGGTGGGCATCCATGTAACACCAATCTTCAATTTTAGGCATAAATACTATTTGGTTATAACTAATGCTTACCTTAATATAAGCAGCTATTTGAATGATACCCATAATTTTATTTTTTCTTTATGTTGTTTTTCAGATCTGGAGAACAAAACCATATTTACTTTAAAATTATCTAGGTAATAAACCATCTTTTCAATTTAATTCAATGAACATTTATTAAATATTCACAATGCACATGCAAGGCAATAGTTACTATGTATAAGAAATGTCGTTCTAGGTATTTTGAAACAGTTTATAGACTATAGGAAATAATTGGTCTTCTGAAGTTCTGAAAAAATGTTCTGATGTTTTAGTGAATTTGTCATAGCTGAAGATCATCATTTGATAATTCTTTGATAACTATTATTGGTATATTTAAGTTTTTTATTTTGAGCAATAAATTTTGGTACTTTTTTTGTAAATAGTTTTAAATTTCTATTTGGTTATTAGATTCCCTAGAATATAGTTTGAATCAGTATTTCCTCAATATTCAAACATATCTTTTTTATTAATTGTCAGATCTACTTTCTCAATTCAACATATATTTATTTAATATCTAGTAATTGCAATATACCATTCTAGGTATTCTAGGGCAGGGCTTCTTAAACTTTTTCCACTCGAGACCCCTTTTTACCCAAGAATTTTTACAAGACCCCAGGTATATTGGTATATAAAATAAGTATATAAATCAAACATTTACTGCAAAGTTTTTCATGATTCCCACATTTAGTTACTTGACTCTATATAGGGTCCTGACCCACAGTTTAAGAAGCTTTGTTCTAGGGCACAGGAAATGAATATGTTATGCTCCCTGTTCTGAAGGAATCATAAGATAATTAGATAGATAATTATGCAACAAATTAACCACTGGTGAATGCTTAAGAGAAATACAAAGTCCTATGAAAGATTTAAAGAGGGAGAGAATATAACATTTTGAATTGGATGAATAAACTTTGAGATCATCTTCAACACCTTCATTTTAAAGATATAAAAGAATTATACACCTACTTTATTGTTTCTTTTTGTAGCCAGTCAGTCAATACTTGTTAAATGCCTGCTATGTGCCAGGCACTATGCTAAGTGCTAGGGATACAAAGAAAAGTAAAAGGCAGTGTCTGCTTCCAAAGCTCTAATAGGGAAGACAACTTGCAAACAACTATGTATAAACAAACTATATACAGGATAAAAAGGAAATAATTGACAGAAGGCACAAGAATTAAGGGCAATTGGAAAAGACTTCCTATAAAACATGGGATTTTAGCTTGGATTTAAAGGAAACTAGGGAAGCCAGGAGGAAGAGTAATCCTTTTTTTGTTTTTGTTTTTGTGAGGCAATTGGGGTTAAGTGACTTGCCCAGGGTCACACAGCTAGTAAGTGTCAAGTGTCTGAGGCCAGATGTGAACTCAGGTCCTCCTGAATCCAGAGAAGGTGCTCTATCCACTGTGACACCTAGCAGCCCCTAGGAAGAAGAGTATTCCAAGCAATGAAGTGTCACTGGATTGAAGAGAATGTGTGTGTGTGGGGGGGGAAGGTTGGGGTCTAAGGTATAAGAAGACTAGAAAAGTAAGGGGAGGTACTTTTTCTTTGGTCTTTTTTTTTGTGGGGCAATGAGGGTTAAGTGACTTGCCCAAGGTCACACAGCTAGTAAGTGTCAAGTGTCTGAGGCCGGATTTGAACTCAGGTCCTCCTGAATCCAGGGCTGGTGCTTTATCCACCGTGCCACCTAGCTGCCTCAAGGGAGGTACTTATTAAGAACTTTGAAAGCCAATCAGAAAATTTTAAATTTAAATCTAGATGTGATAGGAAGTCAATGGAGTTTATTGAGTAGAAGGTTATCATGGTCAGACCTGAGCTTTAGGAAAATAGTGGCAGAATGGAGAATGGACTGGAGTGGAGAGAGATTTATAGTAGGCATACCAGCCAGTTGGCTATTGCAATAATTCAGGAGTAAGATTACGGCTACCACCAGGGTGTAGGCAACATCAGAGAAGAGAAAGGGGGTCTACATGAAAGATGTAAAGAAACTGACAGATTTTGGCAATAGATCAGTTATAGGAGATGAGAGACTGTGAGACATCGAGGATAATAGGTTCCAGGGGGACTATAAAGATGGTGGTACCTTTGACAGTAATAAGGAAGTTTAGGAGAGAAGACTGTTTTGGGAGAAAGATAATGAGTCCAGTTTTGGACATATTGAGTTTGAGATGTCTGTAAGACATCTAGTAAACTATAAAATGAGCTGGAGAAGGAAATGACAAACCTCTCCAATGTCTTTGCCAAGAAAACCCCCAAATGGGGTCATGAAAAGTCAGACACAGCCGAAGTAACTGAACAATGCAACAACATAGGCATCCAGTTTGAGATGTCTAACAGGAAATTTCAGATAAAAGTCTGGAGGTCAGGAAAGAGGTTAGGACTTGAAAGTAAATTTAAGAACTATCAGCATAGAGATGATAACTAAATCCATGGGAACTCCTGAGATTACCAAATGAAAACAATATAAAGGAAGAAGAGAAGGGGACCTAGGACAGAACCCTTATGGACACTTATGGTTAGAGGGCATAATTTAGATGAAGTTCCTGCCAAGGAGACTAAGAAGTCATCAGATGAGGAAGAAACCCAGAAGAGAGTAGTGTCCCAAAAACCTATGAAGAAGACAGTATTGAGAAGAAGATGATCAATAGGATCAAAGGCTGTAGAGAGGTCAAGAAGGATGACGATTGAGAATAGTCCATTAGATTTGTTAATTAAGGGGTCACTGGTAACTTTGGAGAGAGCAGTTTCAGTTGAATAATGAGGTTGGAAGCCAGACTGAAGACATTTAAGAAAAGAGAGTAGAGGCATCTATAATAGATGGTTTTCTCAAGTAGTTTAGCTACAAAAGGAGGAGAAATATGGAATGAAAGATAACAGGTATGAGAAAATTGAGTGAAGGTTTTTTGAGGATGGGAGAACCATGGGCACATTTGTAGGTAGTGGAGAAGCAGCCAGTAGATTGGAAGAGATCAAAGATAACTGAGAGACTGGGTTGATTGAGGGAGCAATCTACTGGAGGAGATGGGATAGAATGGTAGTCTGAAATATTTTATGAAATTTTATATTTATAATTCTCACAATATATTATTGAATGGGTTTGTCTGAGAGTCTTCAAGTGGTAATGCAGTTTCCAACATCATTGGTACCTTCTTCAGAAGTATTTATTATCTAGACTTCTATTTTTCTTTATGTGCTCATTTCTTTAAGCTTACTTTTTTTGTTTCTTTGTTTCAGAGACTTCCAAAGAGTGCTGAGTTGGTGCTCAAGGGAACATGGAGAGAGTGAGGGGATATTTGGATCAGTGAGTGTGTATAGTAGAAATTAAGGTAGTCATTGAGTGCCAGGGTAAGTGCAAAGCTGGCAAGTTCTAGCTGTGCACTGAACCCTGGTCCAGGGGAGACTTTGCATGGGAGCATCAGGTCTGGTCTCAAGCATCCCCTCACAATATAGCTATGACCACATCAAACAATGATAAAGAAGCTGTGGATTAGATTTTAGGTCCTACTCCCTATCCAAACCCTAATTTCTTCTACATCTTGCTTTGGGATGAACTTTTTTTCATGCCCCAAAATCACTTGTGCCTCCCTGGGAGATTCTCTTTAAAACAGAGTCTTTCATAAAGGTCACCACAGGATTGGTGAAGCACCAAGCTTTTTAAGTCATTATTAAATGTTTTAGATATCTATCTTTTTATAACACGGGATGTAGCAGTTTTCATCAACTTCAGACAGAAGGAAAGGTCTTGGTCCATGAACAATTTTCAGTGTTTGAGACCCATTTGAAGTTATTTGTCAGTGTGTTCCAAAAAATGGAGGGGGGAAATGGAGAAATAGCTCCTCCCTTGGCAATATTTTTGGGGTTAACTCAGAATGAAAATCTTCAAGATAGGCAGTATGGGGCTCAGGAGGCACTTGGTCCATTGGGGAAAGCAACATTCCCTACTTGATGATTGGGACAATATCCTTCCACTAGAAAGGACTCTAGAGGGTAAGGCTGAGACAAATGCCCCACTCAAATTCTTCCATAACAGAAGTTCATGTCTAAAGTTATTAGAGGGAAGTGTCAGTCTATAGTGGCCCAGAATGAAGTGTGAGGAGGGAGAGGAAGAGTAGATCTTCTGTACTCAAAGGAAGGTCAGGGGGGAGGTGTTACATTTGAAAATAAGACAAGACCTTCGAAATGGAATGCTATGGTATTGTAATCATTTTTTTAAAATAAAGGAGTTATCAAATATTTGTGACTTTTGGCCCACCCTGTATCTTAGATAGAAAACTTCTTATATTTTATTCTCTGGGGAAGTCCTGGTATATGTTCAAGGTTACATGTAGAAACGGGTGAACCACTTTAAGAAGATGGTAAATAGATTAACCTAGTCAAAGAGGATTTTGGGGGAAAGAGGCATAAATAACAACAATGTCTAAAAAAGTTTTCCAGTATTATTGCAACATTGTACTCTTGGTTTTATGTCATTTAGGAGATATTGCTCATGGAAGACCATCCTAAGTATGATGTTCTTATTGACTTTTCTCTTTATAGGTAAGTTTTAGTTGAATTATAAAAGGTTTCCTAAAATCCTTGTAGAGGATGTTTCAAGTCATGCAAGTTCTATAGGCACATAAAAGATATGGTTCCAAACTAGTAACTACTAGTTACCTGTAAACCCAATCTGGCCTTGTTCACTTGGACCAGCACTTGTTTTCCATACCTTTTTCTGTTGTTCTAACACATACACACACACACACACACACACACACACAGAGGATTTTTGTTTTTTGTTTTTTGTTGTTTTGGAATTGGGAATTGCATGTCATGAAATTGAAATATGAACTCCCCTTAGTATCTTTTAAAAAAATATGTTGAAGTAAAAATGTCTTTCTACAATGAATGTATACCACTACTTTGTGAAGGACCTGTCTAAGCCCAGGGGCCCAGGAAAGGTTTCAGACTAATGATATGCAGGCCAAGCCACCAGCCAGGGCACTAAACTTATTACTGAATTTCATATGTACTTTAAACTACAAACAGAGTTTGATTTATTCCAACAAAATTATATGGCATTGTGTTACTTTTAAAATAGCTTCAAATATCAGTTAGTCCTATTAGTTTCCTACTAATAACAGACATCAAGCTGTACAAGTTTCCAGATAATGATTCAACTCTATGTTTCAATAACTTTGTTTTTCTACAACTAACAGGACTGTATTATAGTGAAAATCTGAAAAGCTCAGAATTACCTAACATACCAAGACAATTATATGAACTATTTGCCGATTATGGATCTAAATTCTACAATTACCAGGTAACATTTATATTAAATTGTTTTCTATGTTACATGTTTAAAACTAATACTTGTCATAAGGCCAGATAAGTTTCCAACATATTTTTTTAAGTCCACCAAAATAATTATATGTTTTATTTCTTTTTAAGAGCTACTCTAGCTTAACAGGTCTTATTTTATACACTTTGGTCAATTAAGAAAATGAAATGTTTCATTTTTCATCCTTGTACCTTTGTTCCCATAGCTTTATATGTGCTTTCCTTAATTCTTTGTTCTATTTTCTTCTTTTTATGACAACTCCTAAACTTTCTTACTATCTGTATTGTTTACTTGCAGAAAATTACTTGAGTCAATGATTCTTGTACTTGTAAATTCTCTTACATTTAATAACAATGTAAAAGTTCTGATTAGTATTTTTCTTCATTTAGACTGTCTTCTTGGGGCTACTGGACTAAATTTATCAAAGTAAAATCATTTTATTTTTTATGAAATTGTTAAGCTAAACAAACCCAAAAAATAGTCACTAGTGTTTCTGCTGTGTGAAATCAGAGGATGGCAGGGATCAGGACCAATCACCAACTGGCTCATGACCAGTTTTCAAAAGTTCATTAATACAAAGCTTCATCAACCATAATACACAATTTCTCTCCTTCACTCTCTGCCCCTGTATTCTCCTTCACAACCTTAGACACACAAGGTTAGGCAGTCACTTATAAAATATCAGAGCTGGAAGGGGACCTTAAAGGTTCTCTAATACAACCCCTTCATTTTACAAAGGAGAAACTTGAAGTGGAATAAAGTGACTTGCTCAAGATTATACTAGTAAGTGGTAAGTTGAGGCCTGAACTCAGGTTTCCTGGATCTTTTGACTTCAAGTCCAGGACTCTTTCCATTGTCCTGTCCTATGTCCCTGCTGTCCATAGTTAAAAAAAGGTTGGAAAATTTGTGTAGGAGCATTAGACAAAGCACATCACAGAGATGTTTTTAATGAAATACTTCCAGCAAGGCTCGTGTTTTAAAATCTATGCACATTCAAAGTGGCTTGTGTCTGTGTGACATTTCCATTGGTGTAATGTTAAAACAATCAGGAAGCAGTATAATATGGAAGATAGAAAACTAACTGTCCTGGGAGATGCTTCTGATCCATACTGGCTCCATGACTCTGGGAGAAAGCCACTTAACCTCCCAGGAAGGAAGGGAGGGAGGGAAGAAGGGAAAAAGGGAAACAGGGAGGAAAAAATTTTGAGTGGAACTATACCATAGGAAAAAAAAAAGTCCCTACCTGCAAGGAGAATAGTAGAAGAAAATAGAATTAGGGGAGTATGGCCAGTTTTTTTGAACTGAGAAGTCACAGAGACCATGAATGGTGTTATAGGGCAATTAATTGGCACCTTTCCAAAAATGATAATATTGATCTGACTGCTGTTCCCAAGGCTAGATGTGGAGCATTCCCTATACCAATGATCTTATTCCTGAGGCAATAAGTTCCCTTCCGGTCCTGTGTTTATGGGGTTTTTGTTTGTTTGTTTTGCAGAAAATCCAAGTGTAATAATCTTCTTTTCAATAAGTGTCTAAGATGCCAGCTGATAAAACTTTCTGGAATATTTAATTTATCCATTTGTATCTTGGCACTTTGGAAAAAACTGAAGTGGCCATATTGAAGAGTATTTTATCATAAGGGAATATTTTATTTAACACTGCTTTGTCATAAGAAGCATTATAGATATATAAAATGAACAAAGAAATGTAGAAAAAAGAGTAATCTCTTTAATTTCTCTGATTCCATGTGTCATATTCTCCACAACAAAAATAGAGTTACTATCATCTCTTTAGAACAAATTTTAAGATAGTGTTTAGATTATTTTCCTGTATTGAGTTTTCAAATTAAGTATAGACAAGAGATAGAAAAGTAGGTTATATGGTAGTATAACTAGGGAAATTTGTTATTACTTGAATAATTAGATGGACCCAAAGAATGCTAAGCTAAGTTTGTAGAAGCTTGTCTTAAAGCTCTGTCCACAACTTTTTCCATTAAATTTTTCTCAGTGACTTATATGAAAACATTTTACATATTTTTCAAATCATTAGATGATATGAAATTAAGAGAAAATTAATATATTAAAGTTTTTTAAATCCCAAAAGATCTCAACAGGCTGGAATAATGAATTAAATCATAAATGAAATTGAATAGGGATAGATGCAAAGTCCTAAATTTAGGTTTCAAAAAATCAATCTAAAAAGATACGATGGGAGAGACAAGCAAAAATTTGAGGGCTTTAGACCAGTGAGTCAACATTGTGATGTAGCATCCAAAAAGCTATTGCTGTCTTAAACCTAACATGACTCACAAATTCTTTGGGCTTCAGTTGCCTTATTTTTTAAATGAAAGGGTTTATTTAGATGATTTCTAAGGTCCATTCTAGCTCTAAATCTATGATCCTATGAGTTAAAAGAAATATAATTTCCAAATTCAAGAGAGGTGATGTCTCACTACATTCTTTGATGATCAGGTCACGTCTGGAATATTGCATTTACTTAATGTACAGTACATTGTACAGAGGCAGGGAACCAGAATGCTTAGAGGGATTTGAAAATAATGGCATGTGAAAATTGATTAAAAGAATTGGGGGTAGTTAGCCTGAAGAAAAAAATTATGGAGAACATCATTGTTTTCTTGATCTATAGGAAAGGTTTCCACAAGGAAAAAGGTTTGAATTTTTTTCACTTAGATCCATATGAGAGAGAATTGGGACTTATTGGTAAAAGTTCTAAAGAAGGTAATTTTAGCTCAGTGTAACAAAGATTTTCTAACATTTTGAGCTATTCAATATTGAATTGGATGCCTTATTTGGTAATGAGTTTACTATAAATAGAGGTATTCAAGTAGACTAGATAACCAATTCAGAATAGAACAGATTCATGCTTTTGGCAATGATTGAACGAAATGACCGATATATCTTCTAACACAAGACAACCATAGACTCTCTTAGATTCTATAAATATGGCATGTATATTTTCATTACAACCATTTGTTGTAAGAAGATTTGGCTAGGATATTGGAAATACATTATGAATAGTAGCAATACATATGTTTATGCTGAACATGAGTCAGGCATGTCCCTTGAAGAAATAGTTATATTTCAATACTTTATTGACATAAATCTTAACTGGTCTACAAAGTGTTGTGTTACCAACAAGTTACTAACCCTCTCAAGACTGATACTCAGATGACAGATATAAGATATATCCATGGGACCATTCTCAAAACTTAGTAGAATCTGCCAGATCTCATACTCCCAGTTGCAGAAATTTTGTAAGCACAAAGTTAATTCTAACATCATAAGAACATTTTCATCAACTAGCATTTTTAGGCTGAACAAAAGTGGAGAAAAATTTTAAAATCATGCATAATGGGTCCACTATAAGTTTTCAACTGAGTTCTCACTGAGGCAAAGCAAATCTCACTAATTGATTCACTATCCCATTCACCCCCAGTGGCTATTCCCCCTTTCTTTGTATCCGTACCACTCAGCACAGTATCTGGTACATAGTAGGAACTTAATAAATGATAGCTGACTGACTTGGTAGAGTAACAATAATTTCATGTAGCAAAATCTTGGTAAGTCCTATAAAGCTGCTATAGAGCCTCTCTACTAAACCATCTTAAAATCCCCCATCTGTTTTTTTTTACTCTTTCAATATTAGTAGCCATACCTTTTACCTTTCTTAAACACGTATTCTCTATAGTAGCATAGAAACATGGAGCATCTATGGTACAGAGAAATACGAAACATGGTAGATGTATTGAAGTTTTATCATAGGATGATGTGGATTTCAGACACATCTTTATAAATACCTAGTTTCGAATGGGGAGATTTCAGAATGATTTGTTCAACCTGCTTTTTTCTTACAGGCCAGAATTCGTATGGCTAAAAGTAAAATGGAACTTCTAAGGTGAGTAGTTGTTGTTGTTTTCTGTTGTGTATGTCTTTCTACTTTGGAAAAAATAGTATCTTTGAGGTGATTTAAGGGACACATATGTATTTAATAGTAAAATATACTTACCTTCCAAATATTTTCCTCCATGTCAACCAAGATCATGTTTTTTTCTTCCCCATTTAAAAATGTTAATAAGACTCTTTTAGTTGGAGATTATTTAGTTCAGACCCCTCATTTTAAAGAAGAGGAAATCAAAACTCAGATAATGAGTTGATCATGATCACATAATAAGGTGGTGATAGAACCTGGGGGAAAACCCAGATCTTCTGAAGTTTAGCCTAGTAATCTTACCTCTACACCATGATTTTAGTATAGTCAGTCCTCAAATTAAAAGCAATTATGATTGTTCTATTCATACAAATGGTATATTAGCACATTATCACTCTTCCACCTACCCTGGGACCATTCTGTCTCCACCTTGCTCACTTCAGGGATCAAGAAAATTGTCCTGGTTCAGTGGCATCACCTCTTACCTGCTTTGGGTAACTGTATGAAGGTGCCTTTACCTGAGGAAAACCTCTTGACTTTTCCCTACCTCACTACCTTCTTCTCTCTTCATTCTACTTATGGGCCTAAAAGGTCATACACCTCTCCAATCCCCTCTCTCCTCATAAACACCTCTCTACTAAACCATCTTTACTTACATAAAAGAGTGGTGTCAAAACAGAAGTTCCATTGCAAGCCGGAAAAGCCACATAGCAGATGTCTATGACTTAAAGACTAGATACTCAGAATAGGCTATGGGAATAGACACGTCCAGGCAGGCAGGTTTTCTGTGTCAGAGACGTCTAGTTCTGGGCAACAGGTAAGTGCTCCAGGAGGGAGATGGAACATATTTTCAGTAGAATCACTAAGTAGACAATAGTAGAGCTCCAGCTATCCAGTTCGCATCAGGGAGATATGATAATTAGCAAGGAACCATAGAGTTTGTAGTTTTCAGGCAGGCCTTTGTGTCTAGAAGTAATGGAGGACCAAGGTACTGGGCAGGCAACCAAAGCAAGAACAAGTGAATGAGATAGGGGCTCAGTTACTGAAATTGAACACAGAGAAAAAGATGAGTCCAATTTTTGGAATCAGGATACAAAGGTCAGAGTAAAGGTCAGAGCAAAAGAAATAAGACTGAGCTTTGGACCCAAGGTTTCCTATGTTTCTCCTGTTATAGGTCAGATTGCTCCTAGACCCTGGGAACAAGGTTATATCCCCAAGTAGGGGATAAGTGTTACCAACTAATTACACCAAAGGAAAGAAAAGCCCATAAGTTTTAAAGTAAGATTACATGTAATAAAAACCCATCAAGCCCCTAAGTCCTTGAAAATACTCCAAAGTTTGATTTGGATTCTCTATGAAAGTTTCTACCTCTTGATCCTTTTCTAATCATACCTGCCTTTCCCCAAGAACCAGTATTCACAATACATTTTAAAAAATGAAAATTCAGCTTTACTGGGTTCTTTTCCTGTTAATATAATTATAGCAGTATTGTTTTCTATTGTTCTTCATTGCAAATATGCAGTATAGTATTTTAGATATATTAAGGATGAATAAATTTTTGGTGACCTAACCACCAATGCTAACCATTTTCCAAAGAACAGGCTTACAAACAAATTTGGGGGGCACAGTCTATTTGTGAGTCACAGAGCATTTGGACATTTTTGCTTATGTTTTGGGGAAATTGTTCACTTAAGTACTGGGTTCTACTTTGAGGAACATTCATAACATTGAGAAGATGTTAATTAAGAAAAAATAACATCCAATTTCCTGATTGCCCAGCATGGTTAGATTAGTAAAGATAATCGGTTACCTTTTCTTTTAGATACTGCTTCTATATCAGGCCTGAGTCATTGTTTAGGATGAAAATTTGCCCTTTTCTATTTTACAACAATATATATTATTAAAGTCTTTTGTCAGAGAGATACGTGTGATCTTATGGAATTGTGAAATTCCAGAGGTAGAAGGAAGCCTAGCTATTACATGGTCCATCCATATTTTAACATTAAAGCAGCATTTTTTCTTGTTACACAAAAAGAATGAGAGGTATTTATTGAAAGTTGT
Source organism: Dromiciops gliroides (assembly GCF_019393635.1). Lineage (NCBI taxonomy): Eukaryota > Metazoa > Chordata > Mammalia > Microbiotheria > Microbiotheriidae > Dromiciops > Dromiciops gliroides. The sequence continues at coordinate 684,937,532 of NC_057861.1, read as the reverse complement.
TTTCCTCAGTTTTTATAAGGGAACCATTCTGTTTAGTCTGTTGGAAAGATTCACACAGGGCTGCCAGAAATTTAGGCTCAAGTCCCACCTTTTGTAGCTAATCAGGAGGCCTCTGTTTCCTCCTCTGAAAAAACAAACCAAAAGAGTTGGCCTCAATTACTTAAGATCCCTACTAGCTTTAAAGCCCATGATCCCATGAAATTCATCATAACCCTTTTTGTAACTGCCATTTCCTTAAAATGTTATGTATTTGATAATAAGCTGTCATATAAAAATAATCATTTTACTTGGTAATCTCCTGAGGTAGAAACTTCTCTACTCACATGCAAAATATAAGGCAGTTATAATTTCGTCTTAGTTGTCTGAGAATCAGAGAGGATAAGTGGCTTACTCATGGTCACAAAGCCTGCCAGAGGCATGGTCAAGGGCCCATCAAAGGCAAATGTGAAGGGCAGGATTTGAACCTAGCTCTTCCTAACTCTTAAGTCTAGCATTCTATTCACTCACTATGCTAAGCTACCTAACATAATCTAAGAGTTATATAGTTCTTTAATAAAACCTATCGGGGGCAGCTAGGTGGCACAGTGGATAGAGCACTGGCCCTGGATTCAGGAGGACCTGAGTTCAAATCCAGCCTCAGACACTTGACACTTACTAGCTGTGTGACCCTGGGCAAGTCACTTAACCCTAATTGCCTCACCAAAAAAATTAAAAAAAATAAAACCTATCAATCTAACATTTTTTTTTGTTCCATAACATCTCTTGAAAGAGAGTATCCCCACTTTAAAATAAATTTTAGACTTTGGAACTAGAAGGACTCTTTAGAAGCAATCTCATTTAACCGCTTAACTTTATACAAGAAAAGATTGAGCCCCAGAAAAGTTAAGTGACAGAGCTGGGATATATACTCAGCTATCTTCAATTCTCTTTTCATTATATTTTGCTGCTAGAAACAGGAACATGAAGTGGAAAAAAGCTTAAAGTCACACTAATTGTAGCCATCTCTGTCAGAATTATAATGCATTTGATTCTTATGGCAATTATATTTTTTAGATGTTGGGTATGATATCCTGTTGACTATACCAATTGTTGGGTATGGGCAGGGGCTCAGATGTATACTCTCCGAACCCCCAAGATAACAACTTGATACTGAAGAAAGCCATTGGCAGCTCCAGGGTTAAAGAAATAGAATTTATTTATTTATTTATCTATTTATTTTTTGGTGAGGCAATTAGGGTTAAGTGACTTGCCCAGGGTCACACAGCTAGTGTTAAGTGTCTGAGGCCAGATTTGAACTCAGGTCCTCCTGACTCCAGGGCTGGTGCTCTATCCACTGTGCCATCTAGTTGCTCCAATAGAATTTATTTAAAGGAGACTTACTTAGTGGAAGGGGTGGGAGCAGGGTATCACTGTCCAGGATGGCTGCTGGACATTATGTGAATTCTCATCTAGCTCCTCCCCAACCTTCCTTCCCTGATATTTATACATATAAGTTATATAAGCATACTTGGCAGAAAGCCTTTGTCTGTATAAGCCGGAATCAGAGGTATAGGGGCATGTGCACAGGAGGTTGATTAGTCAAAAAGTTGTGTGACATCCCAGTGCTCGGTTAGGATATGAGTCTCTTATTTTGATATTGTGTTCTGCATGTCTGGGATTCCACACTCCACCTATACTTCTGTGGGAAACTATTGATAAGAAAGTCTGTAAGATTGTCAAGGACAGGCTAACAATGTGTTAGTGTGTCTAAAAGATGCACACAAATACTTTATTAATTAAAAAAAAACGATGCACATGCACACGTATCTCCCCTTAGGTAATGCAGTAAATGGGAGGTCAGATTATTTTCTTTGTGAGACCAGGCCATACAGCTACAGCCATGGTACCCTACACTGGACAAATGTTCATTCTCCATTCTCTGCTCTCTCTGAAACATTTATCTTTACTATGTTAAGATAATATATTATATACATAAATATTATTTTAAGAACTTCTGTTGATGGCTTACTAAGCCCATATGTAATTATTTAGGTAAATAGGAAAATGCAGGTGGTCTTTTACCTCTTTCTCCTTTCTAATCAATTTCTAACCAATTTCTCATTTTTTAACAGGAAGGGAAAGTACTATTTGGAAAAGAATTCCCGAGAAATTCTGTCCCTGACTAAACAGATAGAAATCATGAAGGCTGTACTTAACGATTTAAAGAACAAACTGGACAACTACATTGTGAATATTTATGAAGATCCCTTTGGAACGCAGGATGATTCAGATATTCCTGATGAGGCAAGAAAGGATTCATTTGGGGTTCTGTTTGTCATCTTTTTAATGAATTCTGTGTATGAAGTAATTGTATTAATGCCAAATCAGGTTTGACTTTGTCCCCATTTCTTCTCTAATATAGCCTTGGCACAAGGTATGCCCTTAACCCTAGAAGCTTACTTTTCTCAGTTTTTCAAGACTTGGTAGGGCTGACTTCCTGCCTAGAAAAGTGCTTAATTTTGTTTTGTTTTTAATCCAGGTAAAGAAATAACAATTTAAAGCTGTCAGTCTTTTACTAGGTCCATTCTCTAAGAGACATACAGAGACACACTCGTTCCAACCAGCAGAAGCTCTGGGAAAAATTCTGAATTAGACAAACCTTTTCTTTAGCAACCTGGCCTCATTCTTCCTTCTGCAAAATACCCAATAATTTCATACTGGGCACCTATAACCCATAGTTTCCTTCTTTCTTTTTATCCTTTCCCCACCCCATTTCCACATTTCACTCAGGATTGTAGTCATCCAACAATTCTAGATGTTCATTTCATTTATACTCTAGCTAATAATGCAAACTGATAAACTGTAGCATTAATGATTGTCTAAAGATGAATATGTTTACCTTCCTAAGGGCAGTAGTATTTCAATAAAGAACTATGATAATGAAATCCATTTAAAGAAATGAATAATTTCTTAATGGCAGACTTCTAGGCATCATGTCAAACCAGTAGAGGAGAGATTACCAGCCTGAAGTAAGATGTAATTTACATTTATCTCAGTATTTATGCAAGGTTCAAGAAAAGAATGATATAGACAATTTTCTTGGTAATATTTAAAAAAATAATCAGTTCTGTAAGCAAATCAAGGTTTGAGAGATATACTAGATAGTTCATCTTTTTAAAAACAATACTGGATGGGTCACTGAGCAGAGAAGATGAATGATAGACTATTTGGCTTCTAGATTAGAACCTATGGAACCAGAGTTGAATGAACCAGTAATTTAGTCATTCAGACAAATGGAAATGCTTGTGTAGGCTCATCATTAGAGTCTAGACCTGTTTTCATGCCGCATGCAAACAATTAAACAATGATAGCCAAATGAAAATGAAAGAAGCCACTACCTTCTCTTCCTAACTCCCATCTTGTAACAAAAAAATTCAAGGTTTTGTCAGAATCGTAGAATTTCAGAGGTGGAAAGGGTTATCAGAAAGCCCCTCGATTTTACAGATGAGGAAATAGAGATCCAGAGGTTTCTTCAAAGTGACTTGGGTAACTACTGGCTGTATAATCTAAGGTCCCTGACTTCTAGTATATTGCTTTTTCCATCGAAAAAAACAAGCATTGATTTTATATTTTATTTCACTCTGAAATTGATTTTGTCCTGTAACTACCTAAGTCATGATTCTTTGCTTCTAAACTTAGCTCAGAAATTCAACTGGTGTGTAAGGAGTTAAGTTTGAAAACCCAGTTCTCTGGCTAATCACTGTTCTATTTTTGAATTAAGGAAATCTGTTATGACGGATGCAGGTAGACACCAGAGAGTCTAGTCTTGTATCTTACACCACCAATCTATCCTTCAAGGATATCTTGTTTGCTTATCCAAAGAAGTCTGGTCCACTCTCTTTTAACATTATAGGTGGAATCAAATAATGAATACTTAGTCATATGAGGGAGGGAGGGGGTTATTGCTAGCCCCATGATTCCTAACTTCAGATCAATTATATTGTTTCCCTTGCCTCAGCTATGTAACCAGTCATGTTGTCCTCAACCACATGATGTCACCTAGCCCGTTGTTCTGTGTTCTAATAATATAAAAAATGAGTTAAGTCTTCATGTTGGATTTTTGGCATACATTGAGGCAAGCCACTAGCACCCTGTTAATAAACTGTTATTTTCTTTCGTTTTGCTAACTAAAAATATTCAAGGCATGACAATATGAGAGTTATGAAGATATAAATATAAATTTATTTTAAAACCATAAGTGTTATTAAGATAATATTATTTCATAATAATCTTACTTAACATTAATAAATGATTACTATTAGTATTAATAATATAATGATGATAATAGCTTACATACAATATGGTACATTAGAAATTTGCAGAGTTCTCATTGTAATCCCATAAGGCAGGTAAAACAAGTGTTCTTATACTTATTTTATAGATGAGGAAACTGATTCCCAGAGAGGTGAGGCTGTACGGCCTCATAAGCTTAGTAAGGGCAGAGCCAGAGCCAGTACTCAAATCATGGTCTTCTGACTTCAAGTTGAGTACTCTTTTGACTGTATCACAATGCTTTTATTGATAGTAATGGTATTAGAAAATAGTATTCTCAGTCCTAGAAAATTACTGCTAAACAGAGAGCAATCTGGAAGACACTGAAACACCAAATTTTTTAAATACAAAAGTATAAAAGAAGTTTGATTCTAATAAACATTTAAACCCTAAACATTGTTCTGAACCCTACCACATCAGGGTGATAAATTTCATTGTGATACAGTACTTCATTGTGATATAATACAAGTAGCTCTGTATATTAACTATAAATCATTCATTTCCTCACAGGAAATAATGACCTTGGTGAATTATATCCTTAAAAGGATAAAGGAGGATCAAATCAAGATGGCTGACTATGCCCTCAAATCTGCAGGTGAGTTATATACTGAGTAAATAACACTCATGACAAGAGAATTGGCTGCAAATTTGTATATGTTTCTATATCTGTACATAGTACTTCAATGTTTCCATTCTTTATACTTCTTACTAAGTAAAAACATGACTCTACCTGGCAGTTTAAGAGGGAACATAAGAATGAGTATGAACATGGTAGAAGACAGAAAGGGTAGTAGCTTTTTTCTCTTTGAAAGAACTAGGTAGATCCTCCTCACTGTCCCCTCAAGCTCCCTACCACTACCAGTTGAGAACACAAGAAAAATAAAACCTATTATAAAATGTAAATCAAAACCAATTTCCACGTTGTTTATGGCCAAAAAAATGGTCTCATTCTCCATTCTGAGCCTTTCACATCTCTATCAAGGTAAGGTAGCATGTTTCATCTTTAGTCCTTTATAATCCTGCCTTTAAGCTGATAAGAATTTAGCAGAATAATATTCCATCACATTTATAGACTATGCCTTGTTCATCCATTCCCCAAGTTATAGGTGCTATTTCAGATTCCCATTATTTACCACCTCATAAAGAGCTATATAAATATTTTTATATATACTTAATAGTTTGTTTTGCTTAGAACTTTCCCTCCTTTAATAAACTCTCCTAATTCCCTCTCTTTTCTCTCTCTTTTCCCCTTCTTCCTTTTCTCTCCCATTTCCCTGTTGAGTAAAATGAATGTCTGTATCCAATTGTAGTGTGTGTGTGTGTGTGTGTGTGTGTGTGTGTGTGTGTGTGTGTGTGTGTGTGTGTATTTTTCCTTCCTTTGACCAGTTTGGATGAGTGAGGTTCAACAGAAATGAAGGTTAGAATCTTCTGTAATGTAAAGATTATTGCTACTAAAGTTGGTCATATTTTTTGTTAAATGTCAATTTTTGAAGGTAAATACATTTTTAATTCAACATTTTGAGTGCTGATTATATATAAGGAAATATAACATAAAATTTATGAGCTATGCTCTAAGTACCTTCCAGTGAAAGTGATCCCAATTACTGTTCCTTTAGGAAACTGAAAACAGAAGGTTCATAGCTTATAGCACCACTATTTCAGTCAGTTGACAAAGGGATGGATCTATACTACAGAAGTAAACTTGTACATCTCTAAAACTTCAATATATGAACTTTTGTTAAATTTTAGAAAGCAAAGGCATAAAATGAGGTTTAACAACCTGAAACTTAGCTTGGGTAGAAAACTTTTCCAATGTCCTGCTCTGATCTTAACATAGATCTTAAGAAAATCACTTATTTTTTCTTCAATTTTCTTTTGTCAGTTAGCTACTTTTAAAAGTGTTTTCAGATATTCAAATGAAAGATACCATCTTCAGTAAAGTGATATAAAAATTATTCTTGCAGTGCTTTTTAGTGGTGGTGTTTTTTACTTTTTCCTGATCTTGAGATAGCTTGTCCTTTATTTCATGAATTGCAAGATTTCAAGAATCTTGATAATTGGAACTATCCCTTGTTAGCAGTTATAACCAAGGAATTTTTCATCAGCCAAACAGTTACTAATAGGCACAATTCCATTTTAGTTATTATCTCATTTTTCAAACTGTAGAATTGGAGAGAGAGAGCTATCATTACTTGCTATAGGCAATAAAAGATAAATTAGATGGAATTAAGACTTTTTCATATAGTAATTTTAAAAAGCTGTGATCTCACAGGGGTATGAATACTCCTTTCACCAAAGCTGATGATAAATCTCCCACTAAAATGTGCAATCTTCTGAGAACAAACTTCTATACTACCTCATTTTTCTATTAACCTTTTCCCTTTTATTTTTAGAATCATACTAATCTCTTTCTGTTTCTATCTCTTTATTGTCTAATTTCAGGTGCCTCCATTATTGAAACAGGAACATCTGAGAATTACAAAAATGATAAAGCAAAGCTATATTGGCGCGGGATAGGATTCTTAAGTTATGAAATGCCTCCTGATGTTATTCTTCAGGTAAAACCACAAAATGAAATAGATCTTCTTCCTCATTTTCCTGATTATGGAATCCCCAGCCCTCAAAGCTGATTAAGAGGAGAGACTCTACTCATTCCTTTTCCAGAGAACTAATATAATCCCCCTACCTTTTCACAGTTCATTGGGTAATAGAATTTAGAATTTGAAAGGATCTTACAGATTAGATCATTCTACAGGCACCACTTTTCTAACCTGCCCCAGCCACTGACTTATTCGCATTTCTAGAAAGTTTCAACATTCAGTTCTCTTAGGATTCAATTAAATTCTCTTTTCCATTAAAAACCCCCCAACAACCCCAATACTGGATCAAGCTCAATTTAAACAGTAGTTTATTTAATTCCCAATTGTCCTTACAGGTTCCTCATAAATTGACATTTAAACTGTTAATGCCAGGTCCCTGTACGTCTTAAACAAACGGTATTTCTGTCTATAGTCTTTGTGAAAGAGGTTGATGAAGTTGGTATTATATTCATTACACCAATATTTTTACCTTATCAGTTTGTTTGCATACTTGCATCATACAGTTTTTCATCCTCAATGATCTCCATTCCCTTCATGCCTCAGTTCTTTCCCAGGCCATCACCTTGCATTGGTTATATTCCTGTTTCCCTAACTGACTTGACCTCTTGGTGAACCAACTCACCTTTACACTGTTCTTCATTCTTGAATCTCTTGCCACTTGACTTATCATTTTCTATGCCTTGCCAAACCCCAACATTGCCCCTACCATCCACTTGCTTCATTGCTTTTTGTCTGCTTCTGAACAGAAGATTATTGCATTGATTTGGTACACTACAAATTCACATGATATAATCTCAACTGGACCCTCACTGTAATAAGGAAGACATTCTATTCCTCTCCAGTTAATTTGCTTTCCCACTCACAAACAAAATTAATATAACTGGGTTAAGAATTAAAGCAGTCAAGGGGCAGCTAGGTGGCACAGTGGATAAAGCACCAGGCTTGGATTCAGGAGGACCTGAGTTCAAATTTGGCCTCAGATACTTGACACTAGCTGTGTAACCTTGAACAAGTCACTTAACTCTCATTGCACCCCCCCAAAAAATAGATAAAATAAGTCTTAGAGCAGCTAGGTGTTGCAGTGGATAAAGCACCAGCCCTGGATTCAGTAGGACCTGAATTCAAATTTGGCCTCAGACACTTGACACTTACTAGCTGTGTGACTGGGCAAGTCACCCTTATTGCCCTGCCCCCCCCCCCCCAAAGAATTAAAGCAGTAGAATGGGATAAGGTTTTGGTATCCAAGATATGAAAATAATTCCCCTCCAAAATTGATATTTTTGTGATGGTAAGTTAGGCCATTTTTTTAATCCCAATTCTTACCTAGCTTTAGTTATTGAATGGGCATTGCCTCAGAAAAACTGAGGCCTGGGGAAGGCTTTAATTGAGAAAGGTCAAAATCATCCACTGTGTCCCAGGCCATCACCAGGCATCTTGACTTTTGTCTTAGCACTGGACTTCAGTGACCCTGGAGGAGAGAGGCTGACACTGCCATCTCTGCCTCCTTAAATCCAATTCATGCACAAGTCAAGACATCACCCTTGAAGGACAAACAACAACAACTATCTGATTGAAGGTCTTTAGCCCTCCTTAGATATCAGACCTGGTATTTCATCATACGAACTAAATTTGTCACCCCCATGATTGCATTACTTTACTCTAATCCCTTCACTATTCACCTTGAAAGGTCAGCTTCATGTCTTACTTCCTCCATGAAGCCTTTCCTACTATATTTTGATTTCTGTATTCCCTAAACTCCTACAGCATTTAAAACACAGTTCATTATTTAATTATCGCTTATATTTCATTTATATTAATTATGTCACCCTCACTAGCATGTAAACTCCTGACAACAGGGATCTCTTCTTCCATTTCTTTAGTATATCTCATAGTATCTAGCCTTGTCTCAGGCATTTGATGGGTGCTCGCTCACACTTACTGATTGACCACTGTATTAGAAAGCACTCAAAGAGGATATTAACTTTATTGTTTTTAGCCTGATGTCCATCCTGGGAAGTGCTGGGCATTTCCAGGTTCTAAGGGTCATACTGTCATCAGACTTGCCAGGAAGATCAAACCAACAGCAGTTACCATGGAGCACATCTCAGAGAAGATTTCTCCCTCAGGAAATACCCACAGTGCTCCCAAGGACTTTTCTGTTTATGTAAGTATTTTTCTACATTTAAAATTCAAAGTGCTAAAAAAAGTGATGAAATGTACATTGGGCCTGTAAATACTACACTATGTAGAGGTACTTTAAGTCATTGTCACAATTCCTGAGACACTGAATACAAATTGATTTAGTAAATCAAATCAATATTTTTCTGAGATAACAGTGCATAATTTTTTACTTCTTTTTTAATAATAAACATTTTTATTTATAGTTTTGAATTCCAAATTTCATCCCTCCTTCCCTCCCTCCCCTCTCTCCTCCCTGAAGTGGTAAGCAATCAGATGTGGGTTATACATATACAATTATATAAAACATTACCATATTAGTCATTTTGCACAAGAAAACATGAATAAAAGAAAAAACGAAAGTAAAAAATAGCATGCTTTGGGGCAGCTAGGTGGTACAGTGGATAGAGCCCCAGCCCTGGAATCAGGAGTACCTGAGTTCAAATCCGGCCTCAGACACTTGATACTTACTAGCTGTGTGACCCTGGGCAAGTCACTTAACCCCAATTGCCTCACCAAAAAAAATAGCATGATTTAGTCTGTGTTCAATCAATATCAGTTTTTTTCTTTGGAGGTAGATAGTATGTTTCATCATTAGTCCTTTGGGATTGTCTTAGATCATTATATTGCTTAGAATAGTTAACTCATTCACAGTTCTTCATCAAATAATATTGCTGTCTCTGTGTACAATGTTCTCTTGGTTCTGCTCCCTTCACTATACATCATTTCATACATGTCTTTCCAGGCCTTTCTGAAGTCATCCTGCTTGTCATTTCTTATAACACAATAATATTCTATCACCATCTTATACCACAGTCTGTTTAGTCATTCCCCAATTGATGGGCCTTCCTTTAATTTCCAATTCTTAGCCACCACGAAAAGAGCTGTTATAAGTATTTTTGTACAGATAGTTCTTTTTCTCTTTTGGGGGATGTCTTTGGAATAGAAACATAGTAGTGGTATTGCTGGATCAAAGGGCATGCATGGTTCTATAACCCTGTGGGTATAGTTCCAAATTGTTCTACAGAATGGCTTGAATCTTTTCACAACTCCACCAACCATGGATCAGCATCCCAGTTTTCCCACATTCCTTCTAACACCCAATATTTTCCATTTTTGTTATATTTGCCACTCTGATAGGTATGAGATGATACCTCAGAGTTGTTTTAATTTGCATTTCTCTCATCAATAGTGATCTAGAGCATTTTTTCATATCATTATGGATAGATTTGATTTCTTTTTCTGAAAACTGCCTGTTCATATCCTTTGACCATTTATCAGTTGGGAAATGACTTGTATTTTTACAAATTTGACTCAGTTCTCTATATAATTGAGAAATGAAGCCTTTATCAGAGATATTTGTTTAAAAAATTCTTTCTTGATTTTCTGCTTCCCTTGTAATCTTGATTACATTAGTTTTGTTTGTGCAAAAACTTATTAATTTTATATAATCAAAATGACCTATTTTACATTTTGTTTTGCTCTCTATATCTTCTTTTGTCCTAAATTCTTCCTCTGCCCATAAATCTGACAGATAAACGATTCCATGCTCTCTTAATTTGCTTATGGTATCATCCTTTATATGTAAATCATGTACCCATTTTGATGTTATTTTAGGATACAGTGTGAGATGTTGGTCTAAACCTAGTTTCTGCCATACTGTTTTCCAGTTTTTCCAGCAGTTTTTTCAATTCAATATTTTAAATTTTGTATTTATACATTTTGGTTTTATATTACATATGCTTCCAACAAGTACTCAAAAACAAACCCTTTTGTCCAGTCTCTATATAAAGTTAAATCAATGATTACCAACAAAAAGGAGGGAAGTTAACTTTTTTATATTTTAACTTTGGCAGTATGATGCCAACATTTCCCATTATATTTAACCATAGTTTTGTTGTATCATGATGTGATCTTATTTATACTGTTGTAGTATTTTTGATCTTTGATTCTTCATTTGGCATCACTTAACCCAAGTTTACCCATGTTTCTTGAATTCTGTACATTTGTCATTCCTTATTATATAATGATTTTCTATTTAATTCATATACCCTTCATATTCATATTCCGTCATTCTGCAATTAGGCATGTCTTTTGCTTTTAGGTTTTCATGATCATCAATAATGCTGTTACAGATATTTTTGGAAATATGTCTTTCTCTGTTGCTACTAAAGTCCTTTCTTGTAAAGGGTGCTCCAAGTCAAAGGTTATGAACAATTTGATAACCTTTTCTTGCATATTTCAAAATTGTTGGCCAGGACAGTTGAACCAATTCACAATTCTACCACCAATGAATGTCTCTATTCAAATATCTACTCAAACAATGAGTTTTCCAATTTTTTTTAACATTTCTGTTAGCTAATCAAACCATATTTTAACAACTGAAGAACATATTACTTAAAAGAATCCTCAGTTCAATTAAATTCAAATTAATAAACATTTATTGATTATATGCAGTACACAGGGCCCTGACTTAGACACTAGAAAAGTCATTGCTCAAATGGTACTTACTCTCTAGAGGAGAATATATGACATATAATAAAATACAAGACATAAATGTATATTAGAGCAGCAAAGAGTAATATGAAGTTCAAAAAGGAAAAGGTTATTAGTAATTGAGGAAGTTAGGGAAGGCTTGATAAAATAGTTTTTTATTTGAATTGAGCTCTAAATATTGGAGGGAATTTATAGGTGATAATGGCAGGAAAAGCATTCCACATATAGAATAGCATATGTAAAAGCAAAGAGGTGGGGAATTATGAGTAAGAAAATATTCTAATAGTGAACAATCTAGCTTACAGCATGGCTATAGGAAGGTCATCATGATGGTCAAGCAGTGGAAGAAAATGAAGATGTTTAGTTTGGAGAAGAGACAACTCATGGGAGAATAAGATAACTTATTGATAATTGAAAGGCTGCCACATGGAAGATGAATTTGATTTGTTCTGTATGGTTCCATAAAACAAAATAAAGAGTGATGGATAGAAGTTGCAATGAGACAAATTTAGGCTTGATGTTAGGAAAAACTCTGTAACAACTCAAGCCAACCAGAAGTAGAGTGGGCTTCCTTAGGGACCCATTTCCTCATTGGAAATCTTTAAGCTGAGACCTGACCACTTATTGGCTGTATAGTCAGAATTCTTTTAGAAAGATAGCTGCTTAAGGTCCTTTCTAAATCTAAAATTCTGTTATTTTATGAAATGTGCTATGTCAGGCCTGTCTTTACCATGTATATCATAAGTATTGGGACACATGACTTTATTATGGTAAAATATTTCTTACCAAATGTGATCAATTCAACCAATATACTACTCCTTTTCTATTATTATATTAGGCACAAAAATTAAACTTTAGAATAAGAATAAAAACACTTTTCTGCCACTTTTTTCTCTTCTAAACTAATCTTTGCCTTCAAGTAGTGAGTAGAGAGAGAAGCATAAAAGAAGGTATATAAGACGCACTGTCATTTTCATTTATCTAACAAGGGATTGGATGTACACTTGGGAAATATATTTGTGTAGTGTATAATCCCTAGAGCCCTATGGTAGGAATACATGTTTTATATTTTGGAAAGCATAGTAAATAATAAAATTGACGAGGTAACCTGAGATTTAAGTCAGAAATAAAATATTTTAACATCATGATACTATCACAGATCTAAAACTCATTTGCTATTTTCTCTATTTCCCACAAGCAAAATGCTTTCAGATATCCATATAAAAATATAATCTGCCTAATGAAAATAGCTACAGTCATTGTTACTACTAGAAGTGATGTTCTTGTTGCTTTTTGTCCTGACAATTTTTTACTTGTTTCAAGAACTATGAATAAGTGTAAGTGTTCTCTTCTTTCTTGGGTATTTCATATTATCTGTACTTCTCCTAGGCAATTATCACATGCTGTTTTATATTTTGAATGCATACCTATCTTCTGTGCTATAGTGTAAACTACTTAAAAGTAGAAAGTATGTCTTATTTATCTTTGAATCCCTTATACCACTTAGCATAATGCCTAGCCCATGGTAGTTGACAAATTATAATGCTTTTAATTTGAATATTTAATTCAATACTATCCACCCAATAAATGGTTAGAGAGTTGTTGCTACTTGAACAAAGATATTTTGATCATCTTAGTGAAATCAGTATTTCACACAGTCCCTAATCTCCATGTCTTTCACATTTTCAGGGACTCAAAGACGATTGTGAAGGAGAAGAAATCTTTCTAGGTCATTTTACATATAACCAAAAGGGGACCACTGTTCAAACATTTAAGCTACAGGTAATGAGAGACCTTGGAAAAGATAATTAGATGAAAATATGTTTTGTTTTGTTTTCTAGGAATTTGTTTGGATTTAATTCTAACCAAAAAAAATTATAATAGGAAGTAAATGAAGAAATGCAGAAGTCATATCGACCCTTGTAAATAAGACTTCAAAAATGTGATAGTATGGGGCAGCTAGGTGGTGCAGTAGATAGAGCACTGACCCTGGATTCAGGAGGACCTGAGTTCAAATCCAGCCTCAGACACTTTATACTTACTAGCTGTGTGACCCTAGGCAAGTCACTTAACCCCAATTGCCTCACCCCCCAAAAAAATGTAATAGTAAAACAAAAAAATGTTATAGTTTCATTATAATAATTAGGCAATTTTTAGAAAATTCAGGCAAAAATGAACATATATATATATATATATATATATATGCTTGTATGTGTGTGCATAAAGTCTATTAAGGAGAACTATAGGGAGAAATCTGGCCTTCTGCATTCTATTCCTTTTCTTCTTGATCAGTATGACTGAGAGAGAAAAGAGTGAGGGGGCAGCTAGGTGGTGTAGTGGATAAAGCATGGCTCTGGATTCAGGAGGACCTGAGTTTAAATCCAACCTCAGACACTTGACACTAACTGTGTGACCCTGGGCAAGTCACTTAACCCTCATTGCCCTGCAAAAAAAAAAAGAAAAGAGTGAGAAACATCTTTTCAGTTCTCTGTAGTTCACTGTCTCCATCTATGAAATGATTAAAAATACTTATGGCATAAGGGAATGAAGAAACTTAATTCCCAATTACTCATAAAGTACATTCATATTCTTTGAGATGGACATTCCTATAAAATATTAATTTGATTTTATATTTTCTTTGTTTTCAGGATGGAGTTTCAGAATCCTTACCATGTGTGAAACTGAAAATTCTGAATAATTGGGGTCATCCCAAATATACATGCTTATATCGATTCAGAGTCCATGGCAAGCCAGAAGATGATGGCTTAGGAGAGGCTATTAACAAAAGCAAGGGACTGACTGTGGGGATTTAAAATGGCATATCTACCAAGTCAAAACAGCCAAAGCCCCCTACAATCAAATAACTGGGATACAACCTTCAAAGAGAGTACTTCATGCTCACATTAAAATAATAAGAAAAGTTGGATTCCACAATTAGTGAATGTTGTTTATAAAAATGTTTGGAAATTAACTTTAAAGAGTTTTGGTTTTTATGCTCAAATACCACCTCCCTTTCTTTCCATAGTTCATTTGGACCTGAGTGAGATAGGAGTTTTGGATAGCACAATGGACTTGGTATCAGGAAGTTCTGTGTTTGAATCCTATTTCTGACTCATGTATCCATGAGTAAATCACTTATTTGATCCTGTGTTGTTTAAAATCTAAATGTGGGTCCTAATCTGCCTCCCCCCTCCGTTTTTCTAGGGGGAAGCTGGCTAAAATTAATGATAAATTCAGCAAGAGTTTAGGCTTTTAAGGATTTATGAAAATATATTATAAGTTAATGAAGAGAGAGAGAGATTGAGAATAGATTCCTTATAGCATAGAATAATCCTAGCTTGGATCTATTTGGTATAGCCAGAGAGGGAAAAAAAACAAACAAACTTCCTTTCCTAGAAGCTCACTTAAAGTCTCTCACCACCAAGCTGATGTCCAAACGACCAAGAGGAGTCTCCTCCTGTTCTCCATCTCCCACCATGCTGGTTCCTCAACGAAAAAAGAGACCAAGGCAGCGCCCTAACCTCTGCTTCCTAGTTCCTCTCTCCCTCCCTGAAAGGGAAGGTCCTTCAAGTTGATTGATTGAGAGTGGTCTCTTGCTGATGTCAGTAGTACACCACCTCTGAGAACATGTTACTCAGGGCCAGCCAGGTGTGGTCTCCATCCAATCACCCTTAAGTAGGTACTTAGTTTCTCAGTCTCACCCAATTCAAACAATATTAAATCAATCCTCAGGTGGGACCCCTGGGTGTCTTCCAAATCTCATTATTTTATCACAATCCTTACTTTCTATTTCTATATCTATATCTACATATCTATTTTTACCAAAACTGTGATTTCATACATGTAAGGAACTCTCAATGAGGAATCCCTTCACCAATGCACATCTGACATGTTCTCTGCAATTTACTAGTTAATCTTAGAGAGTTGGTAGGGCACTGACTTGTAAAATAGGGATAGTAACATTAACCATGTCTAAGTTTTAGGATTCAGGATTGAATAAGAAAGAAGTTTATAGTGGTAAATTGTAGAATATCTTCCCTTAGAGGTTCTCTCATTCAATCCCCCAGAAATAAGAAGTGGTAACATAGTTAATGAGTGGAATAAGCAGGATTCATATTCAGGTCTTCTGAGTTCTGAGTGTAGCACTCTTTCTACTATGCTGTGATACCTTCAACAACAACAAGAACTACAACACTACCCTCAAAACCTACTCATCATCTATATCAGGGCTTCTTAAACTTTTTCCACTTGTGACTCCTTTTCACCCAAGAAATTTTTACACAACCTGAGTATATAGGTATATATAACCTTTTACTGTTGCCAAATTTTTTGTGACCCCTACATTCAGTTGTGTGACCCCATATGGGCTTGTGACCCATAGTTTAAAAAGCTAGGATCTATATCATGGGTGACACAGGGTTACTGACTGACCCTACTTGAAACTATAATGATTATCAGTTTGATACAGAAAAGAGTGGAGTAATTGGTGCTTCTCCTTATTTAGTAACACAAGAAGGCAAGTTACATCAGAACAAATCAGAAACATCAATAACCCAACCACTGAAAATGCTATGGTACAGAATGTGATGACCACTAAGTGGAGTAACCATAAGTGCACATGAAATTAAATGGATTGAAAACATGAATACTTTCATTATGTGCCAGTACAATATTACGACAGAAAGCACTATACCATTTATACCGCCTCTGTTGATTATCTTGAAGTCTTTGATATAATTCCTCAGTCATGGATTATCTATATATTATCTCCTTGTCAAATAGGTAGATTATTTACATCCTTAAAGCAAATGATAAACAGAGTAACTTAAAAATAATGTTCATTATCTCCTTGTCAAATAGGTAGATTATTTACATCCTTAAAGCAAATGATAAACAGAGTAACTTAAAAATAATGTTCAGAACAAGCAAAAATTATTTTACTGAGAAACAATAAAGGATGATAATTATCACACACCACTGAAGCTCAGAGTCAAGAATAGAATCAAAATTACCTCCATGAACATCATCCACATGAACGTTAGCTCATTATATCAACAAAAAAAAAAAACAGTGAACAAATGACTGTCATGCAAATTTGTGGCAACCTAGAGATTTAGAATGGCAATTCAGGACTAGGTTGATGGCACTAGAAATGACTAAAGAATTGTCCTTGCGTAACATACCAGTGCATATTAAAAAAATTTGGCACCTCATAAATAAATACCTAGAGAAATGGTAGCTAAAATGGCAATCAGAAGTTTGCTATCTTTCTCAAACTGACAAACCACAACTGCCCATCCTATAAAAATAGACTTCCAAATATCCTGGAAAACTGAACTAATATACTTCATAGGAACCAGAATATTACCACAGTCTAGCTTGTTGTCTCTACGTGCCCAGATTTGACATTGATTCAGAAAAACTTATGATCAATGTTTTAAAATAGGGAGAAGAGAAGAGAAGAAAAATCAGTGTCATGACAATCCAGAGAAAAGGGAATATCCAGAAGAGAGTAGTCAGCAGTATCAAATGCTGCAGAGAGGTCAAGAAGGATATAGACTGAAAAGGTCACTGGATTTGGAAATTAAAAGATCATTAGTAATCTTGGAGAGAGTAGTTTCAGTTCAGTAATGATATCAGAAAACTGTAAGAATATGAGGAGTGAGAAAAAAAGGAAGTGGAGGCTTTGAAAATAGCGTTTTTGTTTGTTTTTGTGAGGCAATTGGCATTAAGTGACTTGCCCAGGGTCTCACAGCTAGTAAGTGTCAAGTGTCTGAGGCCGGATTTGAACTCAGGTCTTCCTGAATCCAGGGCTGATGCTCTATCCCCTGTGCCACCTAGCTGCCCTATTGAAAATAGCTTTTAAAAATTAATTTGGCTGTGAAAAAGAAGAGATACAGAGTGATTCTTTGAGGGAATGGTAGGATCAAGTGAAAGATTTTTTTTTAAAAGATGGGAGACATCTTTATAGGCAACAGGAAAAGAACTAGCTGATGAGGAGAGATTGAAGATTAGAGATAAAATGCACAAACAAAATCAATGCTATTAAAACTAGAAGTAACTGGGAAAATATTTGCAGCAAGTTTGTGTGACAAAGGTCTCACATCCAAGATATATAATGATTTGGTTCAAATTTATAAAAATAGCTGTTCCCTAATATAAATATGAACATGCAGAGTTTAACAGAAAAAAACCCAAGTAATAAACAAACTTGGAAAAATGCTTCAAATCACTAATAATTAGGGAAATGCAAATTAAAACAACTTTGAGGTTCTACCAAACACCCACTAAATTTGAGTAAAAAGGGGAAATGACAATTGTTGAAGGTGCTATAGGAAAACAAACACATTAATGTAATGTTGGTGGGACTGGAAATGCTTCAGCCATTTAAGAATACAATATGTCCCCCAAAGTCACTAAATGGTTTGTTCCCTTTGACCCAGCAATAAAATTACTAGGCTCCTATCCCTAAAGAGCAAAAAAGAAATAGAAAAAGTACCTATTCATATTTACAAAAATACTTTTAGAAGTTCTTTTGGTGGGCACTAAAGGGGTGCCCATCAATCAGTGAATGGCTAAAACAAATTATGGTATATGAATGTAAGGGAACATTATTGTGAAATGACAAAATATACAATTTCAGAGAAATCTGGGAAGACTTGTATGAACTGTTGTAGAGAGAAATGAGAAAACTAGAACAATTTCTGCAATAACATTATAAAGAAAAACAACTTTGAAAGACTTGAGTGCTGTGACAGATGTAATCAATAACTACAGTTTCTGAGTAATGCTACTCCTCTCTTGAGAAATGATGGACTCAGAATGCAGAACAAGATATATGTTTTTAGACACAACATAGGAATTTGTTTTCCTTGGTTATGCATATTTATTATAATGGTTTTTTTCTTTTTGTTGTTGTTTCCAATGGGGATGGATGGGAGGAAGAAGGGGGATAGGACGGGGTAGAAAATAAAGAAAAGTGGGTTCACTGAAGCATTTTTTAATGCAGAGAATGGAAGGTAGCCCAGAAAGAAGCACAGACAAGCAGAACAGTTTTGAGAGCGACAATTTGAACTTATTATATACTTAAAAAGAAAAGCAAGCTATACATAACAGACATCTACAGTTTCATGATAATCCTATTTTTCTATTCTACCCTATATATGGAAATGGCAATTTTGTTCACTGTTAAGAATAAAATAAAAAATAATCTCTAGCTATCTTCAAAGTTTAGCTCAAGCACAGGCTCTTTTATGAGGCCTTTCCTTATTCCCATAGTTGCTAGTGCCTCTTCCTACCCAATCCTTGCCCTGTGGTTACCTTTTATTTGCTTCACATATATTTTGTATCTTCTATGCATATATGTTTTTCATCTCCCCTGTATCTTCCTCCACCCCTTTAGAATGTAAGCTCCTTGAGGATAGGGGCCACTTAGTTTTTGTCTTTGTTTCCTCAGTATTAGCACAATGCCTGGCACATATCATGTGCTTTACAAATACTGGTTGATTTCACTTGAGAGAGACAGAGACAGGGACACACACAGAAAGACAGACACTGAAAGAAAAGAGGAGGATGAGGAGAAAGAAGAGAACAACAACGATGATGACAACTTGTCATGGTAAGCTTCTGGAGGAAACTGGAGAGATGGGAGCAAGGGTACAATTAGAAAGGTTAGCCTTTGCAAAAAACAGTGGCCACCTCTAAAATTGGAAGCTATATAATTGAATTTTGTAATTGAGAGATCATTGGTAACTTTGAAGAGAGTGGTCTCAGTTGAGTGATGAGGTCAAAAGCCAGATTGCAAAGGGTTGAAAAGTGAATGAAAACAAAGGAAGTAGAGACTAATATAAACAGCTTTTTCTAGGAGTTCAGGTAAAGGAAGAAAGATCGAGGATGATCATTTAAAAAATAGTACAGTCAAGGGAGAATTAGTTTTCAAAAGGATAGGGGAAACCTGGGCATGTTTGTAGTCAGTAGGGAATAAGCCAGCAGATAGGAAGAGATTGAAGATTAAACAGTGTCTAATTAGGGTGTGAGTGCAATATATAAGAAGAAATAAGTATGTATAGGATCAACTGTCTAATTAAATAGGTTGGTCTTAGTGAGAAGGGACATATTTTGCATGACCATACATATTCATAATGTTTTTCTTACCTTCTCAATGGGTGGAGGAGACACAAGATGAAGGAGAGAGTTTGGAAATAAAATTGAACTTTAAAAAAAAAAGAAGAGGCATAAATTTATTAGACTGGAGTAAAGAAGGAGAGAATGAGGGATGTCAAGAGGAGAGATGCAGATTAGGGGAGAAGAGAGATAACCTGGAGAGTGGCCTCCTTTTTCTAGGTAAAGTATGAGGTAAAGTTTCATTTGTATGACCATTACTCAGCTTAATTTTCTGAATCATCATCCTATTCGTACCTACCAAGTATGAGCATCTCCTAAAACTCTATCCTGGGTATTCTCTCTCATTCTTTTGGTAAACTCATCATTTCCTAGAGTTCAATTATTGTTTCTATATAGGTGACTCTTAAATTTATATATTGTTTTAATCTCTTTCTGGAACTCCAGTCCTAAAATAACAGATTTCCCCCCTCATTTTATCCAGAAGTATAACCATAAGAGCCTTTGTCAAATACCAGGCTAAAATCTGGATCTACTGGGTCTTTGGTATTTCCTTCCTAAACCAAGCTACTAGCATTTTTGAGAAAAATTAAATGTTTGGCATAAGTTGTACTTAGAATGGTTCATATTTGCTACTGTTTTCTTTCTAAGAATTCAAAAGGTATTTATTTAATATCTCAGTCTAGAATTCTTTTAGAGCTAAATTCTGTAAAGGCAAATGGTCTTTAGTTTCTTGAATATTCCTCTTGGTTTTTGAAAGCTACAACATTTGTTTATATTCAGTCCTTCTTCATGATTTCCTTTCTCCCCAGTTACTCAACAGAGGTTCAACAATATAGTCTACAAGTTAATTCCCTACCCTGAGATATAATTCAAAATGCCATAATACTTACTATATCCTTGCCTATGTCGGGTCTCAATTTCCTCCTAATCATACTTTTCATACTCTTTATTGACCTAAGCTAACTATATTTGACAGAGAAGATGAATGTAAGAGTTAAATACAACCTTTTTCACCAAGTAGAAAAGACCTATCCCTTTGTTGTCTCCTTGCTCTGAATATAATTTTAAAAGCACATTTCATTGTCCACAGAATTTCTTTTTTGTCTTTAATGTTTTCTTATAAGGTTCGTTTTGTACTTTAGCCTTCCTGACATTTTTACAAATATATGGCCCATTCCCATATCCTTTCAGTTGCCAAGTCTTGCTGATTTGAGATTCAAATTATCTCCCAAATCCCTTGCCTATTCTCCATTCACACAGCTCCACCCTAGTTCAGACCCTTGTCACCTCTTCCTGGACTATCACAATAGCATTCAAATTTCTGATCCATCTTCCACAAAGCCGACCAAGACATATCTAACTATATCATTTTCCTGCTCAAAAAGCATGAGTGGCTCTCCATTGCTTCTATGATATAATGCAAAATCCATAAGCTAGCTTTCAATGCCCTCTACAATATGTCTTCCACCATAATTCAAGTCTTAATTCATATTACTTTCCATGTACTTTATCCTTCATTCTATATCCTAAAGTATGTGGAAAAACCATTGTATGTCCCTTTAAAAACTTAATTGTATTTTGGTTCAGTAATTTTTTAAATATTCAGGAAAAAAATCCATGGGCCCTTAAGTGAGCTGGTTTGGCTATGACTTGGAATACAATAGCATTTTTCTTTAAACATGTTAAGGAAGAGAAACTTTAGAGAAGATACTTAAAAACTAAATGACCTATCTTTTTAATATGCTCAAATGGGAACTGCTGTCATTCATTATTTCATTAAAAACATCTTTACAAGGGGCAGCTAGGTGGCGCAGTGGATAGAGCATCGGCCCTGGAGTCAGGAGGACCTGAGTTCAAATCCGGCCTCAGACACTTAACACACACTTACTAGCTGTGTGACCCTGGGCAAGTCACTTAACCCCAATTGCCTCACTAAAAAAAAAAAAAAAAGAAAAAAAACCAAAAAACATCTTTACTGAATTTAACTGAATACCCATTTATAACATTTGACATTATCTTTAATACTTTTGTATAAAAGTATTAAATCTCCTACCTTGATTAAATATACATATCACCTTTGAAATATACCACTTTCCCTAGAGAATTTTTTCAGCATTAACTATTAGCAACAAGGCCACAAATAATTTGCCCTGGACACTAGAGAATAAAAGCAAGTCCTTGCAAAAATGGTGTTTAGTTAAAGGCTGCTTATTTTCTCATACCTGCATAAATATCTTTATAGTAGAATATATAAGCACCTACGAAAAGGGTCAGTATCCTTACATCAAGTTTTACATTTTGATCACAGCATATCCTTCAATGTAATTATGTTTCAACCTGAAATTCAAGGTTAGGAAATGTTCTTGTACAATAAACAAACATTAACAGCATCTGGATTGTTCCCAAGATCATTCTGTGATTCAGCTACAAACCCCTGTGGTTGTAATCAGAACTATTTACTTCTAACCAGGTTCACTGAGAATAACATTACACTGCACACTGAAAACAACATATATGCCACGTGTTAATCTCGACCAAAAGTAATGACCCTTCCCCTTTCCTTCTTACTGATACATGAAGTCCAGTTCTAGATTTAAATCTAAAATTTATATATCATTTTTATGGGGCAGCTAGGTGGCGCAGTGGCGAAGCTAGATGGTGCAGTGGATAGAGCACTGGCCCTGGAGCCAGGAGGACCTGAATTCAAATCCGGCCTCAGACACTTAACACTTACTAGCTGTGTGACCCTGGGCAAGTCACTTAACCCCAATTGACTCACCAAAAAAAAAGAAAGAAAAAAATATCATTTTTACTTTGTCTCTGATGAAATAATAGGAAATAATACTTTTAAATGAAGATAATTCCATTTCCACTTAGGCTCTACCTTGATCCCTCTATAATGTATGGTCTTGCCCCTTTAACTCTGGGCTTACATAGTCCAGGTTTTATCTTGGGGGCAGACCTCCAAATTTCTCTCTTAGTTTCATGTCTTATATCAACACCTGGAATTTCATCTAGGATTGTAGTTTTTAAATGGGTCTCTAGAAGTGTGGGTAAGAGGGACCCTCCAGCATTTATTGAGGAGAAAATAGGCTTTATTCTACCCCTCAGAAAATAGAGAAAACAAAGGATTCACAAGAACCGATAGGTAAATGTAGAAAACATATCAAGGAGGCATTATAGCTCATAAACAATCAATACAATTCCTTTCCTTCTCTAGTTTGTCCTACTTTCCCTAGGATCCCCAAACTCTCCATACTCAGTTTAGTTCCAAAGTTTGGACTCCCACAGTTTGTAAATTGAGACAGTTAGAATAAGTCCCTACCATACAAATGAATCTTACTTCTGAGAGGCTAGTGTCATTATGTGGTTTGGCTTCTCTTTTGCTCTTTGGGTTGCTAAACAGGTAATGCCACAATATCCTAGTGAAGTCCCTCTCACCACTTTTAAAGACACAGGCTACCTCTACCCATACAATAGTGGACCCAGTGGGCTCCATGTTAAGCAAACTAGGCATGCTCAAAAGCCTGGTTACACATGAAAAAAAAAAATTAAAGCACTCAGGATACAAAGATTAGTAATTGATTGGGGGGAAAAGTCTTTGTATCAACTATCTTCAGCATGGATCTATTATCCAAGATTTATAGGGAATTAACACAAATATATACTTTTAAGAGCTTTCCCCATTGGATAAGTGGCCAAAGGCAGCTGGGTGTCTGAGTGAATAGAATAATGGGCCTAAGGAAGGGTCAGGAAGAACTGAGTTCAGATACATACTAGCCATGTGACCCTGGACAAGTCACTTAATTTCTGTTTACCTCAGTTTCCTCAACTGTAAAATGGGGATTAAAACAGCAACTACCTTTCAGGGTTTGTTATGAGATTCAAAGGAGATAATATTTATAAATAGTACTTAGAACAGTGCCTGGCACATAATATATGCTACATAAATGCTTATTCCCTTTTCCTTCCTTCCCCACAGGATATGCATTGTTCTCCTAAGAAGAATTAAAAACTATTATTAACCATTTGAAAGATCTTACCTCAAACCTGACAAATCAGCAAAGATGACAAAAGATGGAAAAAGTAAATGTTGAGGGTCTATAGAAAGTTAGGCGCACTAATACATTGTTGGCAGAACTATGAATTGGTTTTTTAATTTTGTAAAGCACTTTGGAATTATGCTAAAAAATTTTTATTGTAATGGCCATAGACTTTGACTTTGAGATCCTATATTAGCACCTATTGTGGTAGCCAAAAACTAAAAATAAAGATGCTCACCAATTAGAAAATGGCTGAACAGTCATGGCATATGAATATACTGGTTTGTGCAATTAGAAATGATAATTGTGCAATTAGAAATGATAATTAAAAAGAATTCCAAGAAGCATGAAAAGACATATAAACTGATGCAGAGCAATATAAGCAAACCAAGGAAACAACATATTCAATGATTATAAAAATAAAATTAAAAAAAAACCTAAATAACACAAAACATAACTGAATATTGTAAAGTGATAATGACCACGCTTAGTCCATGTAAAGAACTGAGAGAACATATCTCCCTTCTCTTTATAGAGATGGAGGACTAGGGTTGTGGAATATTGAATATATTGTTAAGACATGGTTTCAGTATTAGTTTTGCAGAACTGATTTTTTTTCTTTTAAATCTTTGTTACAAAGGATGACACTCGCTAGAGGTTGAGGAGGAATAAATTTGGAAATGAGAGCAATATACAAACAAAAGATATAGATAAAAATAAGATTTAAAAACAAAAATATATTATCCCTATTCTCATAGAATTTATAGTCCAGAAGGAAGAGAAGACAAAAACGTAGATAACTATAATATGCAGTATTACAAACAATGTGTTTTGTGAGGTCTGGGGAAGGAGGCAAATTGGTACCAACAGGGACAACCCGAATGATTGTATAAAGGAGATGGGATTTGTGTTCGATTTCTCAGAGAATTCTGTATTATGGCTGGGATGAACCTTCAAAGGTTGACTAGTCAACCCATTTCTGGACAAGAATTTGCTCTCAAATATATCGATTTGAAAGCAGAATGGTCAGCCTTTGAAAAGGAGTAAGGGTGCCATCTTTTAAGGCATCAGAAGTCTCAACCTAACTTATCTCAAACATGACAAATTAGGTGCACTTCCAGTCCCCATTACAGATTCTTGTTGGAATGGTATAATTAGGATTAAGTTTCCTGCTTCATTGCTCCTTATTCCTCTGTGTTTATTAGGTAACTTAGACAATATTTTCACTTTATTGGGCAGTTTACTTTTGGTATTATATTGCATCTTTGTCTCAAATGACATATCAGGTTGAGCCTTAAGGGCCTGAACATGGATTAAGTCTACTTCCTCTCCCCACTACTTCCCACTCTGGGCATGGAAGCAAACACAGGCTGTACCTGCTGGCAGCTGCTCCCCTCTGCTTGTGAGTAGCAATAACATCTAATGTGTGAGATGACCCTTTTCATCTATACTCCACTGCACTACACAGGGAAAGGTGGATGACCTATTGAAGGATATGTTATAGAAGGTTGTTTTATTTTTCCCAGGTACAGCTTGGACTAGGTAATCTCTAAGGTTCCTTGAAGTATGAGATTCTGTGAAAGAATAATACAAATATCAATTGTTAATGTTATCCTTTGCAGGGGATTTTAACAAGGAATAATCCTTTAATTTAAAAGTATCCCTAATGATGAATTTCAGCTGTTCGTTTTAGGACAGAAAGTAGAATTATCCTGTCAACCTTGGGAGCAGATCCTTTTGCAAAAAAAAAAAAATTATTGCAAGTGGCAGCAACTTCCCCTACTTTGGGTAAAGGCTGTGTAGAAGACTAACCTCGACTAAACGGAATTCAACAAATATTTGTTGAACATCTACTAAGGACAATACACTATGCTGGGTCATGATGGATATAAAAATATGAATCTTACCTTCAATGTGTTTTTCCATGCTAGTAGAGGAGATGAGACACATAAATAAGTAACTGTAATATAATGTAGTCCACACTTATGATTTCATTGAGTATAGGAAGTTATATGATGAATGCCCCCTTAGGAGTAAAATGCAGACCAATCCGAGTTCTGCAATTTATAGACTTAGAGAGTGGTCCAAGGCACTGAAAAAGTGTCTTGCCCAGGGTCATACTGACAAATATTACCTCAGAGACAGGACTTGAACCCAAATAGTCCTAACAATGAAGCTACCTCTCAGAATCGAATATGTTACATACTTAAGGGAAATACTGCGTTAAGTGAAAGAGCAAAGGGATCATTTCTGGTTGGGGGAAACAGGGAAAGTTTTAAAGAATTCTTGTTGTCTTAATATATCTTAGAAACATACCAAATCTAAAAAAAGTCAAAGAAGCTATTTCTTTCCATTTAATTGAGAGTAAGATAATTGTTTGGAAGATGGCTCTTTTTTTTTTCCACTTAAATTGGATCAGGGGCTAAGATAAGGGAGCATTTGAGCTGGGTCTTAAAAATATAGTCCCCAGTTGATGGGCATTCCTTTGATTTCCAATTCTTAGCCACCAAAAAAAGAGTTGCTATAAATATTTTTGTACAAATAGGTCTTTTTCTCTTTTGGGGGATGTCTTTGAGATATAAACCTATTGGCGGATCAAAGAGTATGCAGAGTTTTATAGTCCTTTGGGCATAGTCTGAAGAAACTTTAAGCACAAGGGACAGTGTTTGAAAAGCATAAAGGTAGGAAAGTAGAGAACATGTTTGGGGAATTTTGAGTGGAACAGTTTGACTGAAGCATAAAGTAGGAGAAGAGGAGCAGTGTGAGACAAAGGTAGAAAGGTAAACTGGAGTCTAAGGGCTTTGAATTCAAAAAAAAAGGACTTTGAACTTTGTCCAAATAAGGATAAAAATTTTTTTGATCAGGGAAGTGACTTGATGAGATATGTGTACAGTGAAAATTATTCTTTTTTTGTTTTTGTTTTTGTTCTGTTCTTTTGTGTTTTTTTTTTTTGCAGGGAAATGAGGGTTAAGTGACTTGCCCAGGGTCACACAGCTAATAAGTGTCAAGTGTCTGAGGTCACATTTGAACTCATGTCTTCCTGAATCCAGGGCTGGTGCTTTATCCACTGTGCCACCTAGCTGCCCTTTAACTATTTTTTAAAATAATTTTTTATTTATTTAGAGTAGCTAACTCCAACACACTAATCCCAAACATTTCTCTGCCATGAGAAGCTGAATCAGTCATCAGCTTCTGATAGATCATCTGAGGCAACGACATAGCTGCAGCTCTAAAATCAACCACTTTCCCCCACCCTGCCCTGTAGTTTTTCTGCATCTGCCACCATCTCTTTAGAAGATCAGGATCACCTGGGGACAAGACTTGCTGAGCCCCAAGCCACAACAACTATCTCACTGACATTCTAATTGGAACCTTGGGGATGTTTATCAAGTTCCTCCATTAACTAAATTCTCCCCAGTCTGCATTCCCTTTCCCTAACCACAATTTGTTTCTCCAGCCTCTAATATCCTGAATATATACTTTATTCACACCTCCTCTCTCCTCTACTTCTTTAGCCCTATCTATATCAGCCCTATTGGTCCTAAGGCCCAGTCTATCACTATCTGCTGCCTTCTAGACCTTTCCTCTTTGTTCTTTAGGAGCCTTATTCTATTAGAAAGAAAATTCTCTTGGGGCGGTTAGGTGGCACAGTGGATAAAGCACTGGCCTTGGATTCAGGAGTACCTGAGTTCAAATCTGGTCTCAGACACTTGACACTTACTAGCTGTGTGACCCTGGGCGAGTCACTTAACCCCATTGCCCTGCAAAAAAAGAAAGAAAATTCTCCTTAATTGGAGTCCCAAAAAAGTTCTGAGTCTTCTGACCTAGAAATTCTTTGTCCAAAAAGTTGTCTATTTTCTTCTTCATGCCCAATCCCAATGCCTGGTATCTTTTCTGTGGAAGCCTAGCTAACTGGTGTCTCCTTGCCTGTGACATGAGCATGGAAAGCAGACAGACCTGCCTCAGTAGGATCCCAAACCAATTCTTTTAAAATACCTTCGCTGTCTTTGAAGCACAAATTGAAGATACACTCAGAATCCCAAAGAGAGCCCTCTTATAAGACCATTATGGGTTCCCTCTTTCTGTTATAATATGAAGAATGTCACCCCCAAGGCTTCTTGATGACAGCTCTGATTGTATTCCTTCCCTGTCCTCCCATTCCCACTATGAAGGTGTTAGACGTGGCCCTAGTATGTGCTCATGTGGGTAGGAGGCAACCATTGGGCTATCCTAGTACCTTTCTTGGTTGCCTCTGCTTCCTCTTCCATGCTCACTTGGCCTTTCCTTAAATATGCCAAATAAAAGGGCCCACTATCTGCAGCATTTATTGCCTTATCAAATTCTTCTGTGAAAGCACTTTTGTATCAGTAATGAACCCCAGTACCGTTACCTCCCAGGACTTTTCTCAAGTGTTCTTTCACACTTTCAAATGAACTAAAATTAAGGTTTCCTGTAGAGACCCCACAGACGTGTAGCCTTCTCCACTGGAGAGGCCATTCCCTTATCACTTCACTTAGCTTAAAGGGAAAGTGTATGTTCTTGTTCCTCACTCTGCTTCTATGTCACACTGTTCTGCAATCATTGCACAACTCACCCTCCTTTTATCTGATATAATGCCTTGAATTGTAGTGGTAGTACTCACTTAAAATGATTTTTTGGTTGAATAGAATTATCCTCTTTATCATCACTGACCAACCAGAGACACTTTCTAACTTTCTTCAATGACTTTATTATATACTTTGGTCTTCCTTTGCATCCTTAGACCTTATATAATTCCTTTTTTTTTTTTTTTTTTGGCGGGGCAATGGGGGTTAAGTGACTTGCCCAGGGTCACACAGCTAGTAAGTGTCAAGTGTCTGAGTCCGGATTTGAACTCAGGTCCTCCTGAATCCAGGGCCCGTGCTTTATAAACTGCGCCACCTAGCTGCCCCCTAGACCTTATATAATTCTTGAAAACCTCATAATAGCTTTGGAGCTAGAAGGAAACTGAGAGATCATCTGGTCCAACATCCCACTTTCATAGATGAGAAAGCTAAAGACTAGAACAGTTAAGTGAGTTGCCCAAGACATAGAGGGAGCAAGTAGCAAACTTGGGATTCTAGCCTCAGTATATTGACTTCAAATTGAGGCAGAGCACCCATCTGAAACCTGCCTTCCTGGTTCTTTAACCTTCTTGATTCCAGTGATTTCCTTCTCCACTGCAGTTTACTTACAATTACTCAAAATTGCTTTATCAAAATCCTTAAAGATTTCAGTTTCTCACTACAATCTTCCCTTCTATTTTTCCCACTCCTTTACTTTTTTCCAACCTGTTCCTTCAACTTATCCCCATATTTCCTATTCTGGCTTTACTTGCCTTCTTAATCATTTCAACAATACACTCAGTCCTTCTCCCATTCCCCAACAACAAATAACCTCCATTTGGAGCTTTTCCATCCACTCCAAAATTCATTCTTTTCTGCTACTTAGCTTTAGTAGAGTTCTAAGCTGTGTTTGGCAATGCTCTTACTTCCCAAATGCATTCTCCACAGCAACTGCATGACCACAATCAGGAAGGGAATGTAGTTGAAATAACCAGAGTGGGAGGTAACTGTTAAGGCTGCAGCAGCACTGGAAAGTATGCCAGTGCTTGCATTTGATTTTTTCTTTCAGGGAAATGAAGGTTAAGTGACTTGCCCAGGGTCACACAGCTAGTAAGTGTCAAGTGTCTGAAGTCAAATTTAAACTCAGGTCCATTTGAATCCAGGGCCAGTGCTTTACCCACTGCACTACCTAGCTGCCCCCAGTGCTTGCATTTTAATGGCAGATGAAATTTGAAAGTATGTCTTAACTCTAGAGAACACTTTACATTGCTGTTATTTGATTCTTTAGACTACTCATAAGTCCAGTGCCAAAAAGTTAAATATAAGAAAGGATGAAAAATAAGGCAGGATGTTTGGAGCACTGAGACGGTTCAGATGCATTGGTCTAAATCCCTGGGTAGCTTTTCCTTTATGCATACTCTGCTGAGATCCCTATTTTCTGGCAGGGCAACCAGAAGAAATTCTCTCTTGCACGTTCCCTTTGGGCCTATTTATTTATCTGCTGCTATGCTGAAAAGGATTTGGGCACACAGGACGCTAATACGGTTTGGTGAGGATCTGGTACCCAGGTGGCTTATTATATGCTTGAATTAATAAATCTGATACTATTTCCTTCTCTACAGGGCATGTATATTACAGAAATTTAGAACCCTAATCCAATTTTTTCTACCTATTGGCACCTCTCATTCTCAGTAGATGACCACCTTCCAACTTTACCAAGACTAAAGCCATCCTACTTGTCATGGCAACTAGGGGAACCAAAAAATAGAGGAGAATAGCTGAAGTACATGTGAATAATTGTGCAGTATTCCAGTAACATGCAGAGATGGCATTTAGCTGCAATATTTAAAGAAAAAGGATAGTTACTCTTACTGGTGAATGAAAGATTGGCTGTAGCCCTAATGGCTTTGGGAAGAAATTGATTTAGCAATAGTGATAGTAAATGACCATAGTAAACCTTCAGTTTTAAGTATGGGTACAGTTACAGTTGTCTAAGTTCCCTTTTTATACATGTTCTGTGTGATTCCCTGGTGTTATTATTATTGTTGGTCCTTCATTCTTTTTTTTTTTTTTTATGTGAGGCAATTGGGGTTAAGTGACTTGCCCAGGGTCACACAGCTAGTAAGTGTTAAGTGTCTGAGGCCGGATTTGAAACTCAGGTACTCCTGACTCCAGGGCCGGTGCTCTATCCACTGCGCCATCTAGCTGCCCCCCGGTCCTTTATTCTTGAGTGTTGACCTGCTAAGAAAGTATGTAGGGGAGCAACACTGGTATGCCCATGTCTCTCCCCTACCTTGCTGTCTTGTGTAGAATAGTACTTGACATCAGCCCCATACTAGGGGGGGTCACTTCACCAGAAGGACAAATTGTGATGACATGGTAATTCAGATACAGCATGAGATGCATATTTATGAAATCAAGCTAAGGCAATCCTATACTTTTTGGAGCATGGTTGACAGACCCAGATGTTACACTGAAATGTACATCCATAACCAGACTCCACATTTCAAAAACAATGTTTTCATCTGTTCTCTCATCCTTTCTTTCTGTCTCAGAGGAAAAGGAGCTTTACCCTTGCCAAGGTTAACCCTATGCTTTTCCATTCTTTCTTATACTCATACTTCTACTGGGACCCTTGCTTTTCAGTCATCCCTCTTTTTGGGGTCTTCAATTTTTCTTTCTCCATTAGCTCCTCTACCAACAAATGTGTTCCATTCTTCTTCTTTTTTAGTCTTTAAAAGTATTTTATTATTTTCCAGTTACATGTAAAGATAGTTTTCAGCATTTGTTTTTATAAGATTTTGAGTTCCAAATTTTTCTCCTTCCCTCCCTTCCCTCCCCCATCCCTAAGAGAGAAAGCAATCTGATATAGGTTATATATGCACAATCACATTAAACATATTTCTGCATTAGTCATGTTATGAAATAGGAATCAGAACAAAAAGTAAAAACATCAAAAAAAAAAAAGTAGAAACAGCATGGTTCAATCTGCATCCAGATTCCACAGTTCTTTTTTCTGGATGTGGAGAGCATTTTCCATCATGAGTCCTTTGGAATTGTCTTGGATCATTGTATTGCTGAGAAGAGTTAAGTCTATCACAGTTGATCATCACACAATGTTGCTGTTACTGTGTGCAATGTTCTCCTGGTTCTGTTCACTTCACTCAGCATCAGAATCTACTCAAGTCTTTCCAGGTTTTTCTGAAATCTGCCTGCTCATCATTTCTTATAGCACAATAGTATTCCATTACATTCATATGCCACAACGTGTTCAGCCATTCCCCAATCAATGGGCATTCCCTCAATTTCCAATTCTTTGCCATCATAAAGAGAGCTACTATAAATATTTTTGTACATGTGGGTCCTTTTCCCTTTTTTATGATCTCTTTGGGATACAGACCTAGTAGTGGTATTCCTGGGTCATAGGGTATGCATAGCTCCATAGCCCTCTAGGTAGAGTTCCAAATTGCTCTCCAGAATGACCGGATCAGTTCACAACTCCACCAACAATGCATTACTATTCCAATTTTTCCACAGCTTCTCCAACATTTATTATTTTCCTTTTTTGTCATGTTAGGCAATCTGATAGGTGTCAGGTGGTACCTCAGAGTTGTTTTAATTTGCATTTCTCTAATCAATAGTGATTTAGAGCATTTTTTTCATATGGCAATAGATAGTTTTGATTTCTTCATCTGAAAACTGCCTGTTCATATCCTTTGACAAATTCTCACTTGGGGAATAACTTGCATTCATTAAGAATTTATAAAATTTATAAAAATTTGACTTAATTCCCTATGTATTTTAGAAATGAGATCTTTATTAGAAACACCGACTGTAAAAATGTTCCCAGTTTTCTGCTTCCCTTCTAATTTTGGCTGCATTGCTTCTGTTTGTGGAAAACTTTTTTAATTTAATGTAATCAAAATCATCCATTTTGCATTTCATAATATTCTCCATCCCTTATTTGGTCCCAAATTTTTCTCTTCTCCATAGATCTGAGAGGTAAACTATTCCTTCCTCTCCTAATTTACCTATGGTATCACCCTTTATGTCTAAATCATAAAACCATTTTGATCTTATATTGGTATATGGTATAAATGTTGGTCTATGTCTAGTTTCTGCCATGGTATCTTCCAGTTTCCCAAAAGTTTTTTGTCAAATAGTAAGTTCTTATCCCAGAAGCTGGAGTCTTTGGGTTTATCAAATAGTAGATTAGTATAGTCATTTACTACTATGTCTCCTGTGCCTAACCTATTCCATTGATCCACCACCACTCTATTTCTTAGCCAACACCAACTAGTTTTTTTTTTTGTTTGTTTGTTTTTGTGAGACAATTGGGGTTAAGTGACTTGCCCGGGGTCACACAGCTAGTAAGTGTTAAGTGTCTGAGGCCGGATTTGAACTCAGGTCCTCCTGAATCCAGGGCCGGTGCTCTATTCACTGCACCACCTAGCTGCCCCTAACACCAACTAGTTTTGATGACTGCCATTTTATAGTATAGCTTCAGATTCGATACAGCTAGACCACCTTCCTGTGCATTTTTTTCATTAGTTCCCTTGATATTCTTGACCTTTTGTTCTTCTAGATGAATTGTTATTATTTTCTCTAGCTCTATAAAATAATTTTTAGGTAGTCTGATTGGTATGGCTCCATTCTTCTCTATCCTAAAAATACCTACCTGTGATATTTCCCAGAATACCAGCCCAAATTTCTTCTTCCCTTAACTGCTAAACTTCTTGAAAGAGTGGCCTACATAGACTGCCATATCACTTACTCATTTTTAAATACTTTGCAATTTGGTTTCTATTTCCAAGGACACTGTTCAAGTTTCACTCTCAAAGTTCACCAGTGGGCTACTAATTGCCAAATCCAATGCTGTTTTTCATTCCTTATCCTACCTGACCTCTCTATTGTAAGGAATTAATTGTGATTTGGGGTTTTCATAACCCTATCTTTGCTTTATTATGGTCAGACTGAAAAAAAAATGTAAGCTTGAAAAGCCTAAGAGAAGATGGGTGTGTACTTTGGGACATAATTGAACAAACAAGAGGAACTCTGACCACAGGGAACATTTATTGAAACTAAGTAACTAAAGCCTTCCCTAATAGCTCCCCCACACCCACATGGGCCTGGCCAGATTATAATGGGGACAGCCCATGTGGGTGTGCTGAGCCAATTGGAGACTCAGCATGGCTAAGAACCGCCCCACCCAGTGGGGGAGACAGTGAGAGGCAGTTGGCAGTTAGAGGAGAGTTTTATGAGAGAAACAGAGAAGGAAGGTAGGGACAGTTAGAGGAGCTATTGGTGTTTGACCTTCGGGCCCAAAACAGAAGAGACTACGAAACTAATTCTCCTTAGAGCTACAGATTTCGGGTGTTGGTAAGTTTGTGTTTTTTGAGGCAAAGCTAGCTCTTTGGAGCTGGCTGGGCTGGAGGCAGGTTTGGGGTGCCTGGGGTTAATTTTTACCCTAGAGATTTAGATTCTTTCTCATTGTTCCTAACTCTCTTAACCTCCCTTGTGTCCTTTTTGCCCCAGAGATTTATACATAGTTTCTAGTTCTATTAATCTCACTTGTGTTTTGAATGTGTTCTCATTAATAAAACCTGTTTTGTGTTTTTGAAAAAGGCTATTTCCTTTCTTACCCCAATATTAAGGAGAGCCACCCAATTAACTCTTCCCATACTAAATTTGGCCCTTACACTATAGTATTTTAATTTCTACCACTTATCCTTCAAACTATCTCTTCCCCTGGTTTCCAGGATACTGTATTCTCCTGTCTTTCCCCTTATCCTCCTGTCCTACTTCTCCATCTTCTCCCTATCCTTTAAATATCAGTATTGCCCAAGCTATTCTGTGCCATATTTTTTTTCTCCATCTACATTTTCTCCCTTGGTAATATCATCTACTCCCATACCTTCAGCTACTATTTTACTGAGACGACTGAAATCTGTATTTCTAACACAGGTTCCACTTATAAACCCCAGACCTGCATTTCCAATTATTTGCTGGATATTTCCAGCAAAAGGCTTATTAATTACCTCAAACTCACCTCAACTCATCATTTTCTCCTAAAAGTATGTTCCTTTAGCAGACTTCCTCATCTCTGTTAAATGAGATAACACTATCCTCTGTCACTCCTCCCTGTTAGAAGCCTCAATTATCTTTCACTCTTCCCTCTCTGTATCCCCCATATATAATCAGTATGTTATGCTACCAAGTTTCTCTCCAAAATGTCTCCCATCTACTCCTTACATTCTACTCAAATAACTTATCACCCTCATCACTTCTCACTTGAATATTATAACTGCCCCTTAACTGGTTTCTTTGTCTCCAGACTACCTGCCTCTTCAACATGCACTGTTTATACGGCTGCCAAAATAATCTTATGTAAGCACAGATATAATGTGTCATTCTACTAAAAACCTTAAATGGTACCCATTACTAAAGGTGAAAATATATCCATCTGCCTCAACTACATTCCAACTGGATTATTATCTGTTGCCTGATGTCTCAGCATTACCTATATCTGGAATTCACTGCCTCTTCATCTTTTTCATAAACTTTTCTTTCATATTGATATGGTGGGAAAATGGGTATGGGTTGGGGTTGGGGTTCTTAGGAATTCCTCTTTAAAGAATTACACCCTCTTGCACACAAAACTTAGTTAGAATAAGGTGATAGTTTATTGAGGAACAAGGGAAGGGAAGGGTGGGGGGAGGGAAACCATGAAAGAAATCCTTGGACTTTTCATGGGGAGATTTGGCATAAAGCCCATGGCTCAGAGGTACCAAATCTCCTTGAACAGGAGACCGGAAGGTACTTTTATAGAGGACTGATGGGGGTGGACCATCTTCCTGTGGAAAGTTCCTTTAGTGAGGGAGGACCATCCCCCACTGGTGGTAGCTGGGGGAATTGGGTGAGGAGTGGAGGACCATCCCCCACTGGTAGTGACTAGAGGAATTGGGTGAGGGGTGGCTACGGATCCCTCTTCAGAACACAAAGGCGGAAGCCACACCCAAACTTATCTCCCCAGGATAAGGGAGACCAGAATGAAGGGTAGGAATCCCAAACTAGCTCAGTCCGATTTGGTTCAGCTTATCTCTCTAGGCATTATCTGTCCTCTGGTTTAGTTTCTCAAGGAAGAGATCCTCAGTGTGCCCCAGAGAAATTCTGGGGTGCTCTGCACCCCATGACAATATCTCAGCTCAGGTGCCACCTGCCTCACTCAGGGATTTGCTTCCCCTGATCCTACAACTAAAAGCATTGTCTGCCTCCTAAAATTTTCTAGGAGCATTTTGTCTGGATCTTTCCCTTGCCCTCTTTTCACTCTACCATGTAGTTTATCTGTTTTTATTTCAAATCTATCATAATATTTTATGAACTCCTCAAGGACTGGAATTGTTTCTTTCATCTTTGAATCCTAAGTACTAAACATAGTGCACTGTGTAGACAATGTTTGTTGAATAAAGTTAGAGAGACTGAAGGTAGACAGAACTACCAGTGAGGTTATTGTAGTAGTTCTGCAATGTGTACCTGTACGAAGCTGATGAGAGTTGGTAATGAAAGAAAGGAATTTAAGAGCTATTAGAGATGTCAAATGTCACGTCTTATGACTGGGAGAGTGGAGGTGAGATTGGTGGGATATGGTGGGAAGGCTTATTGAGGGATAGAGTTGTTCAGTCTCTTTTTTAGTCATGTCCGACTCTTTGTGACCTTATTTGGAGTTTTCTTGGCAAAGATACTGGAGTGGTTTGCCATTTCCTTCACCAGATCATTTTATAGATGAGGAAATTGAGGCAGAGTTAAGTAACTTACCCATGGTCACATAGGTGTCTGAGGCTGAATTTGTACTCAAGTCTTACTGTTTTCAGGCTTGCCCCTCCATCCCTTGTGCCACCTAGCTGCCCTTATGGGAGGGATAGAAAAAAGTCAAAGCGATATGATGGTTTGGTGTCACTGAATGATCAGGACAATGCATTGATTACAATAACAAATTCAGAAGGATGATTTTAACTAGTCATCAAGTTTCTCTATCTTTGAAAGCATTCAGGAAAGTTATTTCCTCTATGAAGAACCTTAGATGTCCATCAGATTATATGGAAATCTTAGATACTTCAAGGGATTTGTGATCTCATCAATATGAATGTTCCTTCCACAATACAGATCCCAACCCATCTATGCCTTTCCATCTTTTCCTAGCTTGTCCATGTGATCCAGTATATACTCCATGGGGGTCCACTCAACATGCCTTCCTCTAGTTCTTCCAATATTAGAGAGCTGTTGAGCACTTGGCTATTCATGGGTTATTTATCATTCTTGTTCAATGACTGTTTTCTTATCTAGACATTATCCTTCTGATATCCTATTTTTTTTTAGGAATTTCTTCATTTATGTTGGGAAATGATTCAGATTTCCTTTGCTTAGTGCATACATATAATAATAGTGTTTATGACTTGTTCTCTAGCTTACCTTCAGGGGATAAACTGTGTAATCTTACTTGTAACTGAACTTATATTCTAATTTCAATTGGGAAGTGTTTCTTCTTCTATCATGGTTTAGAAGGCACCTGTGGTAGTAACAATATAGATGCCCCTGCCATGTGAGTCAGCACATCCTGGCAAGAGACATTTCCATATGGAGAGGTGGAGGGCTGTGTGCTCCTGAGACAGTACTATATCCTTGCCAAATATCCTTTCTATGTTTCTATTAAGTAAATATCTTTTTTTGTTAAATGTCTGATGGTCTCTTAAGTGTATCATTCCAATTCAATTCTGAGGTTGGACCACTGGATGGACCAGCCCAAGTCAGGCCTGCTTGACCCAGAACAATATCTTAGAGATCATTTAGTTCAGAGGTTTCAAACTGTGGCCCACTTGAGAACCAGATTAAAATGTAATTGGTAAATGTTTAACAAAATAAATAAAACCATAATAAAACATAATGTGTTTATGGTTTTGTAACTCAATATGTGACCAGAAGGAATCTATTTCTGTTTGAGTTTTGCCATGACTGATTTAGTCCAGCTCCCTACTGAATGAATAAATTTCCTAACACCTCCAGTGTCAAAAATATATGATGAATCAGGCCATTCCATTTTCAGAGATTATTAATTATTAGGGAAATGTTCTGTTAAGCCAAAATCTACTTCCCCTATAATGGTTACTTATTTTCTAGTATTTTCACTAAGAAGTCAATGAATGAATGAATGAATAAGCATTTATAAAAGACTAAATGCCAGGCCTTCTGTTAAGTGCTGGGGATACAAGGACAAAAAAGTAAGACATTCTCTCCCCTCAAAGAGATTACTTTTTTTTTTTTTTAGTGAGGCAATTGGGGTTAAGTGACTTGCCCAGGGTCACACAGCTAATAAGTGTTAAGTGTCTGAGGCCGCATTTGAACTCAGGTACTCCTGACTCCAGGGCCAGTGCTCTATCCACTGCAACACTTAGCTGCCCCAAAAGAGATTACTTTTTAAAAAGGTAAGACTACCTTAAGAGGAGAGGGTGGCCTGGAGTTGTGTCTTGGCTTGTGAAATTCGTCCAAGAGCAATTGCTTGATACACTTTGTTCAGGAATGGTAGCATGGATTTGATTACTGTTCCCAGGGCAAGACACAGAAAAGGGAGAGAGGAGACATGGTATAATGTACCACAACATAAGAGGGTAAGGGGCAGCTAGATGGCGCAGTGGATAGAGCACCGGCCCTGGAGTCAGGAGTACCTGAGTTCAAATCTGACCTCAGACACTTAACACTTACTAGCTGTGTGACCCTGGGCAAGTCACTTAACCCCAACTGCCTCACTTAAAAAAACAAAAAAAACATAAGAGGGTGCGTGTGGAGGGTCTGGGGTTTGCTAGATATGATGACCTATCACCAAACAGGAGCACAAGGTTCTGTGGGAGCTGGAGCATCAAGTTTGTAACAAAGAGGGATCAATGGGACCCAAGAGGTTTCTGGGCCCAGGACCAAAGAGAAAGCATTTTCATTACCCAAGAAAACTCAGTTGCATACAGGCATTAAGGCAGAAAAGCTTCTTCCTAAAGAGTCAAAGGTAATCCTTAATGTTGGTCTTTACCTCCAGAACATGTTCTCAGGGTATCTCCCTTCCCCCGCGTCTTGAGAAACGGGGAGAAAAAAGAACAACACTGAGCATTTTGCCCAAGAAATAAATCTCCGGGTCGTCTAACATCAAGCGTTTTAAGCGCAGGAGGAACATTCCCTCGGTCTGTTGGGGGGACACCCCACAGCAAGCTCTTGGGAAAACATGGACACTGATACGGTGTGTCCCAAAAGTCCTGGTGCACTCCCAAGCTATTCCATTGGAAACCGCACGAAGACTTTTGGGACATCCTGTACTAGTCTCTCCCCCCCCCCCCAATTTTCTAAACAAGGAGACCGAGTGCTTCATGAGGGGCAGAGGGTCATGCCCAAGGGGGTCACAGCTAACAAGTGGTAGAGGAAGCACTCCGACTATTTCCTTGGTTACCTCGGCCCTCGGAAGGAGAGCTTAGATTTCGGGTCCGCGGCTTCGCTCCGCCACTACAGCTGATTAACAGGGAAAAGAATGGACATTAAAAATAAAATAAAAAACAATACTTGAGACAGAGGCCCAAGGTCCAGGTTGGGACCTTCCTGGCACCAGACCAGGTGCTTCCTCAAGGCCTCAAACTGTCAGACGGAGGGAAAATGCAAACTTTTGTTACTCAGAGTAAGAAACGAACAACGATTACAGGTCAAGTATATTACTTTGGCACTTTTCTGGAAGTCGCACAATCTCGCAAGACAGAAGCTAGATCGGCTGGCGCAAGCGCAGTGGCACCGCTTTGGGGTCAAAGGGCGGGAAGCCTCTGGACTCCAGTGTCGCCTTGGCAACCGGCGGAACCCAGAGCTAGGCGCGCGCTTCCGGTGCGGGAAGCCGAGTCGGAGCGGAAAGGGGCCCGCCGCAGTGTAGCGAGCATCTGGGGCTCGCGGCTGCCACCACGGCGATATGAGGTTCCGGGCCAAGATCGTGGATTTGGGCTGCCTGAATCACTTCACCCGTGAGCGGCTCGCGCGCGGGGTGCGGGAGTGCGGCTGTGCCTAGGAGGCGTGGGGGTGGAAAACGCTCGTGCACGCCGGAAGTTTCGCAAGGATGGGGGCGGGGGGTGTCGTTCTCCTTATGGGAGCTTCGCTGGGTAGTCTGGTCAGCCAGACCACCAACTGCTATTTATTATGCGCTTGCTGTGTACCAGCTGCGGAGTTAGCTCCAGGGATGTACGAGAGAGCCCCTACCCCCAAGCGGGGGCCTCTCTCTTGGGGTGTGGTCGGGTCTCTGACCTCCCCTGGGGCATCTCCAGCCTTACCCTTGCCCTTCGCCATCCCCCGCCGTCCCAGGTGTCAGCAACACCATCTCCAAGCTGGCCAAGACGTGCACGCTGCGCCTCAGCCCCGACAAGCTCTACTTCATCCTGTCCGACAAAGTGGCCAATGGCGGGGTCAGCATGTGGTGCGAGCTGGGCCAGGTGAGGCCTCCCGCCCCGAATCCTTACCCCACAGACTCCCTCCCTTCCCCCCACGTGCCAGCCTAACTTTGTGTTCCTAGGGCAACTTCTTCGACGAATTTCAAATGGAAGGGGTCGCCGCGGATCACAATGAAATCTATTTAGAGCTGGCGCCGGAGAACTTATCCCGAGCCTTGAAAACGGCCCAGAATGCCAAAACAGTAAAGATCAAACTGACCAACAAGCACTGCCCCTGCCTCACCGTGGCCGTGGAGCTGGTGAGTTCCCAGAACTCTGGGGAAGGGCCCTTCTTTGCCACTTGGCCAGTGTTACCTTGTGTCTGCCATTCAATCCAACAAGCGTGTGTTGGGTTGCGCTAGGTGCTGGGCTTACGCAGACATACAGGAAACTGCTCCCACCCAAGAGAAATTTAAAATCGGCTGGAGAAAAACTGTACACACTGAGCACAAAAAACTGTATGCACTAAGTAATCCCTGGTGCCCTCAAGGGAGGGAGAGATGGACTTTTAGTTGAACAGAGCTTTCGACAAAACCAAGTTAGTAAGTCAAGAGTGGGAAATAAAATGTATTCCAGGTATAAAGAGCATCTAGTGTAAAAAGCTCTGATGAAATGTCATGTATGAGAGAAACAGCAAACAGGCTAAGATGACTAGAAGATAGCTCTGTGTGGAGTCAAATCATGTGTAATGGGTCCAGAAAGATAGTCTGGAACCAAACATTTTGTGTATGAAACTTTTACCTTTCTATTGAATTTAACATTGGATCATAGATTTAGAGTGGGTGAAAAGGGACTTTGGGGGTCATCAAATCCAACCCCCTCATTTGACAGATGAAGTAACTGAGGCCTAAAGATGTTAATTGACTTGCCCAGGGTTACACAGCTAGTGTTTCAAGGCAAGATTATAACCCTGTTCTTCCTGGCTTCTAGTCCCACCACACCATGCTACTGTTGTGAAAATTTTTTAAACTTCACATATCTTTAGGACATTAAAGTTTGCAGAATGATTTCTTCACAAAGGCTTTCCAAAGCAGATAGTACAGCTAATTATGCTCATTTTGCAAACTAAAACTTCAGAAGGTTAATTGACTTAGTCAAGTTCGCATACACTAGAAAGTTGCAATTGCAACCAGGTTCTCTGACTCCTGACTCAGTTCTTTTTTATTGCACCAAGCTTCCTCCCTAAAATTACTTACATGCTCCTGTAGGACCAGCATTCACATCTTATTTAATTTAATATCCCCACTGCCTTGGCCAAAATAGGGAGTTAAGTAGGTTTGTTGGATCTGAGAGTTAGAATTAACCAGAAAGATCAGACAATCGAACCCATTACCCAGGCAGGAGCCCCTTTTTACAACATTACCAAAATATGGTTATCTGTCTTCTGTTTAAAGACCTCAAGTAATACTAACTAATCAATAAACAAGCATTTATTAAGTTCTTACTTTGTAGCAGTTACTGCAAGTCAGTGGAGATACAAAGACAAAAGCAAAACAGTTCCTGCCCCACAAGGAGACAATTGTGTGTGTGTGTGTATACATACACACCTATAGGCACATATACACATACACACACATATATAATACAAGTCAAATCAGCTACAAAGTAACCTGAGGACATTGAGATGTATAGGGTGAGGGAGATGGAGTTCATTCCATTGTTAGACAGCTCTGATTGCTAGGAAGTTTTCTTCCAGAAATCTACCTTACTGCAATTTATATTGATTACTTTTAATTCTTTTCTTTGTGCTCAAGGAGACAGTCATCAGCATGTCCATTCTTTTCTCCAGCCAAAACATCCTGCAAAACATCCTTATTTCCTTGTACTGCTTGGATTTGAGTTCCCTTAATTATCTGGGTTGCCTTCTTTCTCTTTGATGTAGCTTTTCAGTATCTATTAAAAGTGTTGCCCAGAAATAAAAGCAACGTTTTAGAGGTGAGTTAATTAGCTCAGTATATAGTGAGATTATATCCTCCTTTGGTTTGAGTACAGTGTTTCAATTAAAAAACAAAACAAAACAAAAACAAAACCTTTTATTAAGTATTTCCTGAATTCAAGGTATCAAGCTAGGGATTCAAGGACAAAAATAAAAGGTATTCTTAATCTTGAAATCATATATATATGGAAGTAAGTAGAAAATATAGATAAAGTAAATACAAATTACTTGAGATGGGAAAGGGTAAAGAACAATCTTGTAAAGGAAAGATAAAACCTTGAAGGGAACTAGAGATTCTAAGAGGTGTTGGTGGAGAGAGAGATGATTCTAGACTTCAGGGAACAGCATAGTAGTAAGGGACAGAATGTATTGGGAACAGGGAGCAACAGGACAATTAGTTTGGTTGGCAAAGTAGAGTGTATGAGGGGGAGTAATAGGTTTTTAAAAATATATTTTTATTTAATTCATTAAATATTTCCCAATTACATTTTCAAAAAAATTACTAACATCTTTTTTTTTGGGGGGGGGGGCAAGGCAACGAGAGTTAAGTGACTTGCCCAGGGTCACAGAGCTAGTTAAGTGTCAAGTGTCTGAGGCCAGATTTGAACTCAGGTACTCCTGAATCCAGGGCCAGTGCTTTATCCACTTTGCCACTTAGCTGCCCCTAACATCTTTTAAAAAAAAAATTGAGTTCCAAATTATCTCCCTTCCTTTTACTTCTCCCATACCCCTTGAGAAGGCAATATGTTATAAATTATACATGTGAAATCATGTAAAAAACATTTCCCTATTAGCCATATCACAAAAAAACCCTCACAAAAATAAAGTGGAAAATCTCAGTTTTTTCAGTGATGAACTTAGAGTTCATCATTTCTTTTCCTGGAGGCAGATAGCAGTTTTCATCATGAATCCTTTGCAGTTGTCATGGATTATTGTCTTGATCAGAGTAGCCAAG
Organism: Dromiciops gliroides; assembly: GCF_019393635.1. NCBI lineage: Eukaryota > Metazoa > Chordata > Mammalia > Microbiotheria > Microbiotheriidae > Dromiciops > Dromiciops gliroides. The sequence goes on along the minus strand of NC_057861.1, from coordinate 684,894,808 downwards.
TCTTTCATGATGGATCATCATTATTATATTGCTGTTACTGTGTACAGTGTTCTCCTGTTTCTGTTCATTTGACTTTGTATTATTTCATGTAAGACTTCTCAGGTTTTTCTGAAACCATCCTGTTTGTAATTTTTTATAGCACAATACAGTTCCATCACAATCATCTACCACATCTTGTTCAGCCATTGCTCATTTGATGGGCATCCCTTTAATTTCCAATTCTTTGCCTCCAAAAAAGAGCTCCTATAGATGTTTGTACAAATAAGTCCTCTCCTCCCCCCCCCCCCCCCGCCTTTTTTTTATCTCTTTGGGATACAGACCTACTAGTGGTATTGCTGGGTCAAAGAATATGTACAGGTTTTTAGCCCTTTGGGTATAGTTCCAAATTGTTCTACAGAATGATTGGACCAGTTCATAACTCTAACAGTTTATGAATGTCCCTATTTTTCCACATCTCCTCCAGTGTTTGTTGTTTCCCCATAACTGATGCAGGGTTGCCACAGACTTGTAATTTATGAAAAACACAGTATTTGCAAAGTGCAATAAAATGAGGTACGCCCATAGTGAAAACTTTCAGATATTATTAGCTTCAAACATCCCTGTGAAACATTTACTATTATCCTCAACATTTTAATAATAATAATAAAAAAAAACCTGAGGCACAAAGACATCATGAACTTAAAGAGTAACTTGAGAAATATCAATATAGGTTTGTTATTAGCAACTTTTCCCCTCTTATTCTCCAGATTTAGCACTTTTTATTGATAACATTAAAAATTTCCAACTGTGTGTTTTTCTTGGCAGCCATCTTTGTCAAGCAGTAGTAGGATTGTAACACATGACATTCCTGTAGGGGTTATTCCCAGAAAATTATGGACTGATTTCCGAGAGCCCACTGTACCAGACTTTGATGTAAGTAATTTTCTGGGGTCTTATTCTTAATTTAATTTTTATGTTATCCTCTAGCAGCATCAAGAATTTATATAGCATAACTCTTGAAAATTCTGTGGAGCTTGAAAAGAAAATGGGGATTAATCAGTTTCTGAAAGTAAAGGAGAAAATTATTTTAGTTAAACTTTATTTAAAAATAGAGTAAAGGGATATTGGAAGTTTTATACATTGCCTATTTAGAATGATAATAAAAACTCAAATTTATACAGTACTTTAATATTTAAAAGGTGTTTTACTCACAACAGTCCTTTGAGGCAGATAGTGAAGGTACTCATCTCAGGCTCAGAGTGGTTAAAGGATTTTCACAATACAACCCAGTAAGTATTAAAATTGAGATTTGACCAATAGTCTTCTCAGGCCTACTTCTGCTTTCCATTGCACCACAATACCACCATCGTTAAAAGGAGGAAACAGTATCTTTAGTATTAGTCCTTTTGTTGAGTAGAGTCCTAGAGGGACATACTTAAAGGTGTGTGACCCTTGGTAAATTTGGGGATCCACAAATATTGTTTCTTGACTCATTCCCTAAAATGATACCATGTTCATTATGTCTTTCTAATGTAGTAAAGCTTTGACCTCAGAAAACTTCTTGAATAAGTTATTTTATGCTAATCTACCCAAGCAACTAGAAATACCATAATAATGCCAAAAGGTTCATCTGTTTTAGGTCACTGTCCAGTTTACAAAAGGAAAGACATATAGCCTGGTTATAGTGGTTATTACTTTATTCACTAATATTGAAAGGTACCTGGGAACATTTATAAAGTTTTGTTTTATAGTCAAAGTAGATTTCTTAGGGATCTTCTGGTTAGAAAGAGTAGTATACCTCAAATGTTAAATATCCAGTACATGTGGTAAACTATTATGAATATAATAATACTATTTTACACAGGGAAAAACAGATTTTGAGATAGTTTCTTCACAGATAAGGCAATGATTCTTGAACTCTTCACACTTGATAATACACCAATTTGGATACAGAATAATATTTTAACTATTGCTACATCTATAAAAATGGGAAAATAATACATTGCCCCACAGAGAGCTTGTGTAGACTTTCAAGTAAATATGAATGATAATAATCACAAGGGATAGCATTTCATGGAGAACCTTTTGCTGAGAATGTTCTGTTTCCATTCTTGCAGCATACCTTAAACATAATGAATGCCTAAAGGGATTGCCAGTCTCTTAGGTAACCAAGGTGTAAGCAGTTGGTGCTTTACAATTTAATTCTGAAGCTTACATATGGAAAGAAGTGGAAATAAAGTTTTTTTCTTGTGGATTTTGAATAAAACAACAAAATGACATTTGAATTGTTATTGTTGTAAGGAAACAATCATATGGAAAAAATTGAGAAAAATTATAATTTATCCCTCCTCATAATTATTTCCTTTGGAGGACTATCCACAGGCAGAAGAATCATACTTTAGAGTCTTACCATTTTCTTTTTTCTTTGGTATCTGTAACTAAACACTTTTAAGTGTCTTTATAGGCACTAAGTTAGTTGACTAATTGTTTAAAGTGTATTCTCAAATTTGTCAATTTTTAGACTGCTAATTTTATTTTGTTAAAATTTGAGGTGCATATATGCTCTTTAACTCATATTCAGAAGGTAAATCTCCACTTAAGGTTGTAATTTTTCTTATTTACAAAAATATAAATCTTTGCTAAGGTATTAGGCAATTTATGGAAAGCATGTCAACTTTTAAAAGTATGTTTGTTAATAACAGTGATGGGATTGCATATTTCATTTCTGAGAAATGTGATTCATAAACATTTATTAAGCTTCTTATGATTGATTAATGAATGTTTTGAATGTCAATGTTAGAATAGAATTTCAAGTTAGATTTGGTTCCTTTCTGATATGCTTATGACCAAGATTAGGTGAAAATATGCAAATAAGTTGTTTCTTTTGGTATCTTTGTTATTACTAAAGCTTTTCCCATTTGAAATCCCTAGAGGCTTTATAAAGCTTACAAGCTTAGATGAGTTTTTCTTTTGTTGATATTTCAAAATTATTTATAGGTCAAAATATATAATGAAATAGTTGGTTATAGCAAAAACAAAACATGTTGGAGTTCTTTTAACCTTGAGATAGTCATTCGAAAAGGGTTCTAGACAGATAATTATGACGATTTTAGGTTTCTTTGAAATTATAGAAATTAGATATGACTAGAAAGTCTCCTTATAAAAGTTTAAAGATTTGGACTAGATGATCTCTCAGGTGATGATCCTCAGATTTATTTATCAAGCCCTACCCTCTCTTCTGACCTCCAGCTTCACTTCTCCAGTTGCCTGTTGGACATCTCAAACTGGGTATCTCTTAAATATCTTAAATTCAACAGGTCCAAAACCAAACTCATTATCTTTTCTTCTCAAGCCCTCCCCTCTTCTCCCTTCCTAATGACAGCCTAGGATACCACTATCCTCTGAGTCACCCAGGCTCAAAACCTTTATGCTGGCCTCGAGTATTCACTTTTCCTCACTCCACATATCCAATCAGTTGCCAGATATTGTCAGTTCTAACTTTTAAACATCATATATTTCCCCCTTTCTTTTCTGACACTCCCACTATCCTGCTGCAGGCTCATATCACCTCACTTGAACTATTACAGTAGCCTGCTGGTTGGTCTCCCTACCCCCAGTCTCTTCTCATTCCAATCCATCCTTCACTCGTTTGTCTAAATGATCTTTTTTGTGTGTAGGTGTGACTCCTCTATTCACTAAACATCAGTGGTTCCTTGTTAACTCCAAGAAAAAATAAAAAATCCTCTCTGACTTTTTAAAGACCTTCATAACCTGACCCCTTCCTACTTTTTCAGTCTTCTTACTGACTTCCTTGCTGTTCCTTACATGAAATATTCCCTACTCTGTTCATTTTCGCTGTCTGCCTCCCAAACCTAGAATTCTCTCTTCCCTCATTCTCATCTCTTGGCTTCCCTTACTTCTTTCTGGTCCCAGCTAAAGTCCCACCTTCAGCAAGAAACCTGTACCCCTTAATGTTAATAACTTTCCTCTGTGATCATCGCCAATTTATTCTGAATATATCTTCTTTTTACAAAATTGTTTACATGTTGTTTACCCCTTTAGACTGAGCTTTAGAGCAGGGACTGAAACAGTACATGGCAGATAGTAGATGCTTAACAAATTCTTGTTGATTACAAGATATGTATAGTTTAAATGGAAGGCGATCTCAGAAAGGAAAATCACTTACACTGGGTGAAACCAGGAAAGAGCTTTTGAAGGAAATTGAAATTTGAACCAAGTCTAAAATCTCTGTATGTTATTATAATTTACTATAGCTTATATGATTTTAATTCTTCTTGCTTATACATTGAATTTTTTTAGGTTAGTATATATTTACCAGTATTGAAGACTATGAAGAGTGTAGTGGAAAGAATGAAAAACATCAGCAGTCATGTTGTAAGTTATAATTCATCTAGAAGAATAGTTAATATACTTTTTGGGGGTGAATTTTACAGAGGCAATTGACATTACCTTTGAAAATTTATATAAATTAGGTTTATGTGTTTAGAAATATGCAATTTATATCATGTTTCTACATGTTCAAAGTTGCAACACAGTACATTGACTATTCCAGACCCATCAAAAGCCTGTGTTCAAGACTGAAATATTTTACAGCTATCCTTAATTACTTCTTACTGGTGCTTTTTACTTGGAATAAATGAAGTTTTGGAATGGAATAACTTGGGATAAGTTGATTAAGAGGGTGGTGTCAAAGAATGAGATTGAATTTCTATATCTGACTTATGAAACAAATATGACAAGGGGGTGAGGGCATCTATCAGATGTTGGAAAAAATATATTTGCCTATGGACTTGTGGATCTGGCCCAAGGGGACTTAAAACTAAAGATCGAATCTTGTACATCTGCTGATTCAGAAAATATCAGATATTACATAAGAACAGCAGTGGAAAAGCTAAGCAATTCACAGGAGGCAGTGTCTAAGAAGTGGCACAGTAATATGCCCTTTGTGTACACTTGTAGAATGTAATAAAGTGAACCAGAGAGCTTTACATAAAGAGGTAAATTTGACGTCATAGGTGTTACTGAGACTTGGCAAGATATGACTTATCACTAGATTATAGCAAGGAAGGAAATGTTCAGTCATTTTGGTTGTTTCTGACTTCTTGTGACCCCATTTGATGCTTTCTTGGCAAAGATACTGAAGTATTTTACCATTTCCTTTTCCAGCTCATTTTATAGATGAAGATACTGAGGCAAACAGGGTCAAGTGACTTGCCTAGGTTCACACAGCTAATAAATGTCTGAAATCAGATTTGAACCCAGGTCTTTCTATTTTGTTTTTTGTTTTTGTGTTTTTTGCAGGGCAGTGAGGGTTAAGTGACTTGCCCAGGGTCACACAACTAGTGTCAAGTGTCTGAGGCTGGATTTGAACTCAGGTCCTCCTGAATCCAAGGCCAGTGCTTTATCCACCGTGCCACCTAGCTGCCCCTCTGAACTCAGGTCTTTGTGATTCCAGGTGTGGTGCTCTGTCCACTGCCACCTAGCTGCCCAAGGAAGGAATAGATTATGTAAAGAATTTGGAGTAGTAGATATTAAGTGAGAAAATTAATTAACTGAAAGGGGAAATAGGATTAATGGATAGAAAAACAGAGACAATAGTAAAAATAGTAGTCTACTCTAGACTATCTAGCTAGAAGGAAGAAGTGGATCCATTCCATAATCACATCACAAAGTCAGCATCAGAGTAAAATCTACTTGGGATAGAGGAATTTAGCTACCTGAATATCTATCTACCTGAGCTCTCTGCCAAAAGCTGAGAAATTGATTAATTCTTAATTTGTCTTTCAGACAAATTAATGTTTTTAAGTTGGAAGAATTAATTAAAGCATTTATTGAGTGCTTGCTATGTGCATGACATCCGCTAGGTGCTGAGGATACAAGGACTGCCCTCAGGGTGGTTATATTCTTTAGACTTTTATTTTTTGTCTTGTTGATTGGTTTTATCAGGTGAGACAACATATATACATAGAAGTTTATACAAGCTAAGTACCAAATAATTTCATTGAGGAGGTCAGGAATGGCTTACTATAGAAGATGGTACTTAAGTGGAGCTTTGTAGGATGTTAGGGATTCTAAAAGGCTGGATGAGGGGAGTGAGGGGACCTAATTTTTTTTTTTGGGGGTGAGGCAGTTGGGGTTAAGTGACTTGCCCAGGGTCACACAGCTAGTAAGTGTTAAATGTCTGAGGCTGGATTTGAACTCAGGTACTCCTGACTCCAGGGCCGGTACTCTATCCACTGCACCACCTAGCTGCCCCCCAGGGGACCTCATTTTGACTAATATAGAGGAATTGGTGGCCAAAGAAGTGCTAAGAATCTTGAGTGGAAGAGTTCATACTGCCTAGAGTTTCTGATGTAATACAGGAAAGCTTAATGTATTCTGATATCCACCCTTGATTTTGGGAGAGAATATTTCAAAATTTCAGAGTTCATAGAAAGCACAGACAGGATCTCCTGGCCTAAAATTCTGCAGGGAAAGACAGTTTCAGAATAAAGGATAAAAGTTGATGACAAATACAAATTTTTCCATTAAGGTAGGAGGACAATTTCTTTTCTTTTTTTTACCTGTAAATTTTTTTTATTGTAGTGGAGTAAGATGCTGGACACAGTTTAAATGATTCCAGTTTTGTTGGAAACATCCAAAGCATCATAGTCTGAAGCCAGTCAGATATAGACCTTCTCTCTGTCAGGCTGGATCAGTGTGTTGACCTTGGCCACATCAGTGTCATAAAGCTTCTTTACCACTTGCTTGGTCTGATGCTTGTTAGCCTTGACATCCACGGTGAAGACAAGGGTGTTGTTGTCCTCTATTTTCTTCGTAGTAGACTCAGTGGTCAAGGAAAACTTAATGATGGCATACTGATTAAGCTTGTTTCTCTGAGGGGCACTTTTCCAAGGGTATTTGGGTTGCCTTTGAAGACTTAGAGTCTTGGGTTGCCATAAGGTGGGGGATGTTCGGATCTAATTCTTTTTGTGGCTATGGGCACCATTCAATAGAAAGCTAAATAAGAATGAGGGGGGCAACTAGGTGGTGCAGTGGATAAAGCACCAGCACTGAATTCATGAGTACCTGAGTTCAAATCCGGCCTCAGACACTTGACACTTACTAGCTGTGTGACCCTGGACAAGTCACTTAACCCTCATTGCCCAGCAAACAAAAACAAAAAAAACCAAACCAAACAATAAGAAGAGGGCAAAAGAACGGAATGGTTTTATAAGAGTGTCAGGAATTCTAAAGACCAGTGTAAATTATAGCTTGCAATAAATTCTTATGAAAAAGTGAAGATACATTTTAGTTATATTGGGGAAAGGAAGATCAGAGTAGTAGGAATAGGAGCTCTGCTGTGCTCATGCTTTCTCAGTTCTCACACTGCTTAGGGTAGAGGGAATAGAGATGATGGAAAAGGCAGGGTGAGCTTTGATTATGCTTTTGGTTTTCATACCAAAGAGAATCTTCAGACTAAAGTATAATATATAAGTGGCTAATAAAGATTTGAAACTCAGGTTTAGAGAGATGATAAAAGACTAGCTTTCCTTAGTGAGTTCCAGGTAACTAAGTAACCAGATAGACACCATCTCATTGTACTGCAAGAATTTGAGGATAGGACTAGGGTGCTCTGGCTACTGATTTTGAAAAGCTGTAAAGAATGAGAAAGGAATACTAGGAGTTAGAGATGAGAAAATATTCTTATTTTCATGAAGGGGCAAACTGTAGACAGCTAAGCTTGATTTAGATTCTTGACACAATTATAGATTTCATTATTCAAAGAATAATGAAATTATTTTGTTTTTTTTTTTTAGTTTGTGAGCTCATAGAAAGAAATAAAGATAACCTCTGTTAGTTGAGTGAGTTCTCTGCTTAGAGAAACACAGGGGTTTCTCCTTGGCTTTGTTCATTGTAATATTCTAAGCAGTCACTCAAATGAAGGCATGGTTGTCATACTTAGCAAATTTGTGAATAACATGAAGGTAAAAGTAATTAGGTAATAGATTGGAATCCCAAAAGAGCTTGCCAGGCTATAATGATGACCCATATTTCTATAGGACCTTTAGATTTATAGAGACAATAACCTCGTTATGTAGGTAATTAAAAAATATTATCACTTTTTGCAGATGAGGAAACTGGGGCTGAGGTAATTAATGATTTACTTGTGGTTACACAGTGTCAGCCAGGATTTGGACCCAGGTTTCCTAATTCTTTGTCCTAGGTTTTTTCTGTTACATTGTCAAATGTATGGGCCAGACCTAAGAAGATAAAATGTAATAGAGTTAAATATAGATTTCTGCACTTGGGATAAAAAAAAAAATGACTAATACAGGCAGGGGAGATATGGCTAGACAGCTTTTTACGTGGGTAGGAAATAGGGATTTTATTGTATACTAAATGTTATATATGCCAACATTAAGATAAGCCACCCAACAAAACTAATACAATAGAAACCCAGTTTACAAACAGAGAGATGATAGTCCTAATAACTTGCCTGGGCTAAACCATTTCTGAAATACTGTGTTCAGTTCTGGGCATTTTAGCAAGGAAACATTGAAAAACTGAGGGACTTCTCCAGAGGAGGACTTTAAATCATGCAATACATGAATCAATTGAAGGAACAGAGGATATTTAGCTGGAGACCAGAAAATGGTAGATTTCTTCAAGTATTTGAAGGTTTGTCTTATGAAAGAAAGGTTATAATTATTTTGGTTGGCCTCTAAAGACAGAGCTAAAAACAATAGGTAGAAGTTACTGTAAAAGTTATGGGCCTTGAGGCCCAGGAGAAAGTAAAAGAAAAGAGGGATGTGAGGAAGAGGGACTGGGTTTGGGATAAATATTTGTTTTCAGAAATGTTGAGTCTGATGTGTTAGCTTGCAGCACAGCTGGAGAGAACTATGTCTTGCCGAGCAATTTTGAAGTTGAGGTTCAGAGATCCGAAGAAATGTGAGGACTAAATACTATAGAGTTATTTTTACAGAGAGGATTGCTAAGTGGCTGTAAAGACTGAGATCATAAGGTAGAAAAACAAAAAGAAAAACAGCCCCTTTTGGTAGGGAGGAGAAAGAGAAGGCAGGGAATGTCAGATATGAAGTGGTTAGAAGGAGAAAATGAGAACAAAGTTGAGAAAAGAGAAAGTTTGTTTAAAAAGGGAATTGAGAGGGGCAGCTAGGTGGCACAGCCTATAGAGCACCAGCCCTGGAGTCAAGAGGACCTTAGTTCAAATTTGGCCTCAGACAGCTTACTAGCTGTGTGACCCTGGGCAAGTCACTTAACCTTAATTGCCTCACCAAAACAAAAAAGAACCACACACACAAAAAAAGGAATTGAGGGGAGTGTCACTAGCATCATGTAATAGAGCTGCAGATAAGTTCATAAAGATTAAGGCTAAGAGGATCTTCGGCTTTTAAAATTAAAAACAAGAGGGGGCGGCTAGGTGGCGCAGTGGACAAAGCACCGGCCCTGGATTCAGGAGTACCTAAGTTCAAATCCAGCCTCAGATACTTGACACTTACTAGCTGTGTGACCCTGGGCGAGTCACTTAACCCCCATTGCCCCGCAAAAACTAAAAAACCCCCCAAAACAAAAAAAAAAAAAACCCAAAAAAACAAGAAACGAAGTTTCGCTCAGTTAATCTAGGTACTCTGTTTTGAAACTTTCTGTTACTAAATTTTGTCATAGAATGACAAAAATGAAATGTTTTCCTTCCTGTGCTAGGACATGGTAAGCACAGCTTATAAAGATTAGAAAGATGGGACTTACCTTTTTTGGTCCTTAGTATGGTGCTTCTGTATCATTATAGTGAAATGGTGATTTATAGCCATTGTTAGGAATGAACAAGTTACATAATAAAGAGAAATAAGAGGTCTTTTGGCAGAATGAAATGCCAGGAAAGGGGAAAAGGAGACATGTATAATAAATAAAGGAAATGGTTTTAAGAGTAATATAAGGGACAAGCATTCCTTCCCTTTCCCACCCCTCCTCTTCCATACTCCTGGGTGTGTGTGTTTGTGTGTGTGTGTGTGAGAGAGAGAGAGAGAGGGAGGGAGGGAGCTAGGGAGGAAGGGAAGGAGGGATGGGAAGAGGGAGAGGGAGGAGAGGAAGAGGATGGGAGGATGTGCAAAAAAGATACGTGTAGATAGGAAGGTATAGCTTAAACTAGAAGGTGTTTTAATTGTTGTTGAATTATTTTTGTGATCATATCCTGCTATTGGACTATGGACATTGGGGTCAGTTAATAAGATTTTTGGCCTTTGACGTTATAATTAATTTTCTAGTATCTTAAATATTTTCCTAAAGCTTTTCTGCATTTGTTTTCAAACTCCATAGTTCATTTTTTCTCATGGAATTCTAAAACTTTTAAACTCCTTCTTTGCCAGTATATTGCCTTTTTATAAACCAGAAAAGTTCATTTTTGGTTGGTATCATATGTACTGGTTATGAGGCCTTGAATAAGTCATTTTGACTCCTCTAAGTGCCCCTTTGTAAGTTTCTGAGAGTATATATGACTTTTAACTGTTACCCATCTCTATTATTGGAGGTACCTTTCTCACTGTGAGTTTCCTACACCTATGAAATCAAAGGTCTACGAATGTGGAAAAAAATCCTACAAAGTTTAGGTCATTTCTCTGTAATTGTTTTTTGTTGGTTTTTTTTGGGTTTTTTTGGTGAGGCATTTGGGGTTAAGTGACTTGCCCAGGGTCACAAAGCTAGTAAGTGTTAAGTGTCTGAGGCCGGATTTGAACTCAGGTCCTCCTGAATCCGGGGCCAGTACTTTATCCACTGAGCCACATAGCTGCCCCTGTAATTGTTTTTTTTTACTCTTGTCAACTATGTATAAGCTCCCTGATAGTCAGTACCATACCTTAAAGCCACCACAGGGAGAGGCAGTGTGTTATAGTTTTTAAAAATTGGCTTTAGGGGGCAGCTAGGTGGCGCAGTGGATAGAGCACTGGCCCTGGATTCAGAAGGACCTGAGTTCAAACCTGAACTCAGACACTTGACACTCATTAACTGTGTGACCTTGGGCAAGTCACTTAACCCCCATTACTCTGCCCCCAACCCCCTCAAAAAAAGAAAGAAAGAAAAATAAGTTAAAAAAAAAATTGGCTTTAGCTTCATACCTAAGAGAGCCTGGTTTTAAATCCTGGTAATGTTTCATGTTTTTGCTAAGATGTTGGACAAGTAATTCAGTCTCTTTGAGTCTCAGCTTCTTGATTTGTAAAAGATGAATTTTGACTAGACTAAGATTTGTTTTTTAAATTTCTGTTATTTATTTTTATTCTGACCTATTCAACAAATAAATTTGGTTGTATAGTTGTTTTTTGTTTTTCATGTGTGAAAGAATAGCACAAGTGTCAGATTTCCTTTGGTCTTTTATAGATGCTGAGTGGGATATTGATTGGTTTCTAGCTATGCCTATAATTAGTATCACTATTAAAAAGCTATCTGGGGAGCAGCTGGGTGGCACAGAGGATAAATTGCTGGCCCCTGAGTTCAAATCTGGCCTCATACGTTTGATACTTACTGGCTGTGTGACCCTAGGCAAGTCATTTAATCCTCATTGCCCTGCAAAAAAAAAACAAACAAAAAGATAAATAAATTTAATTTAATTTTTAAAAAAAGCTTTCTGCCCTATTTTTGTTGAGCAATTAAGAGTTCCTTTGTTCCAGTGCATTTAAAGGTTGTCTTGAGTTTCCTTCACTCCTGTAAATCGAATTGAATCTAGTTAGAATTTTTTTTGGGGGGAGGGGTCTAATAGATTGTAATAGAATTTTTTCTAAGTCCTATCCTTTCCTTATTCCCCCCCAAAAGAAAAGTAGAAAACAGACTTCTTTAAGAATAAATGGGCCGACTGTTCATAGCTTTTCAACAATGTTATAAGATCATTCAAGTTTAACTACTGAAAGAAACCGCTACAGAATCTTTTCAGTCATAAATTATTCTCTGAATCTTTGCTCCCCTCTAGAATTGACAGATTTTGGGGGTTATGAGTAAATCATAGAATTTAGAGCTAGATAGGACCTTAATGATCATGAAATCCAACCACTTCCTTTTACAAACGAGGAAACTTAGGCCCAGAGAGGTTAATTACAGAGCTGGAAAATTCTGATCCTCCAACTTCATGTGCAGTTCTCTATCCTGCTAAACCATTCTTTCCCCCATAGCCTAGCTTCCTCGTCAGTAGCAGTAACTTGCCTTATAAATGCCTCTTTTATTTATCATCTCAAAAGCTTACTTTTACCATGTTTCTAAAATTGTTTTTTCCCATACTCATCGATTACAGATTTAAGTAATATATTCAAATCATAATTTATAGATTATTGAAGCAAATCTAAAAGGAGAAATGAACTTGAAAATAGAAACTGATTTAGTATGCATTACAACACATTTTAAAGATCTTGGAAATCCTCCATGGGGTAAGATTTCTGGTTTTTCTTTGACTTTGCTTTTGTTAAACTTAAAAATGATAGAACTTGTTGAGACCTTTAAATTTTAAATTGGAAATCTGGTTGATTACATTTTTTTAACTTGTAATGAGGGAGGGGAAGTGGAATAACTTGTATAATCATTCCAGTTTGAGGAAAAAATACATTGAATTATACGCTTTTTAATCTTAATTATCTAACCAGATAAATAATAAAAGAGGTGTTTTGATTCTTCTGGAAAAAATGTAGAATGGACTTGAAAAATTATTTTCTTTTCATCCTGCTCTTTCAGAATGATACTCCTTGTATAAGATACATATATTTATTTTGAACTAGATCTAGGATTTCATTAATGTAGAAAACTTCTCTTGTAGAAACTCCTTTTACCAATGCAAGTTGCCACCTGCTCTGCAGCATGTAGTCTTAGAAAATTGTCTGGGGGTACCAAGAAGTTAAGTGATTTACTCAAGTTACATAGGGCCTAATCACATAAATATTGACAAGATACTTAATGTAGTACTCAGTGGTTGAATCTACTGGTCAGTCATTTTTTTCCCTTAACTCAAAAGGTATTTGTTGAAGGAAATTGCATGATGGTTCATTCATTCAGATTATATGCTCCTTCAAAAACAGATCATATCTTTCATATTTCTCCCTTGATCCTAGTATGTTGTTTTGCATACAATTGGGACTCTATAAATGCTTATTGATTAGATGAAGGAATGCATTTCCAAGTAGTTATTATTCTTGTAAGGCAAGGATGAAGAGAAACACAAACACACATGGTACCCAAAAGAGTGATCATTATTCCATTTATCTATGTAAAAACTAGCCCTTTTGAACTGGAAAGACACCATGGTATGGTGCATAGAACAGCCTTGGAGGTAGGATAATTTGCGTTCAAACCATTCATCTTATACTTCCTGATTTTGTGACCTTGGGTAAGTCACTTAACCTTTTAGTGTTCTAGTTTAGTTTAGTTTTCTAAGACTCTTAAGTTACTGACTTGAATTGCTAGAGGGAGTTTCTTCTATAATAGTGGAATCACAGATCTAGTCCCTGTGCCTTTGAACATATTTAGCTTAGACTGTCCTGTAATAATCATTTTGTTTAAAGGTCTTGTCTATCATTGTAGCCTCTGAAGATGCTTCTCAAGATAGAGATTCAGAGAGCATGGCTGAAGCACGAATAGATATTAAGAAGCTTCTACAGTTTCTTGCAGGACAGCAAGTCAACCCAACAAAAGCATTATGTAGTAAGTTTGCTTCTTTATTCCATTTCTGTGTAATGTACTTTAAACAATGGTGGTCCAGACCACTTTTTAGAAAGTTCAGTAAAATCTCATCTATTTGGAATTCAACATTGTAGAAGAACCCTGGGGCAGCTAGGTGGTGCAGTGGATAGAGCATTGGCCCTGGATTCAGGAAGACCTGAGTTCGAATCTGGCCTCAGACACTCGACACTTACTAGCTGTGTGAACCTGGGCAAGTCACTTAACCCCAGTTGCCTCACCAAAAGAAAAAAAAAGAACCCTCAGCTTTCTGGAATGACTTTCATTTAAAAAGTTGGAATAGGGGATGGAGGAGGATCTTTTTGACAGCAAAACACTCATTGAGCCTCATTATACCTACATATAGTAGGCATGTAATGTTTGTTGAATGGACTGAATGTCTAGCAGCAGTAGGTGGCCATAGCAGATGAGAATCACAGAGGGTGCTGCTGTTGCAGTGAGGGGGGACATCAAAAGACAAGGATTATCTCACCTTGCCTATAAAGGATAGCTTTTCTGCATGAGAACTAAGGAATATGGAAGAAACAAAACTGGAGAGCTTGTTCGATCAGCAGTGGTCAGGGCAGACCACTGGCCTTTGTTACCATGGGGAGAAGAAAACCAGTGATGAAAACACAAACAATAGAACCAGGCTAGGGATTTGGAGGAAGGTAGAATGAAGAATAGGAGGAATGGCATTCCTAACCACTCTATGCACTAGTAACCTCTGACACTTTTAGGACTGTTCTACTGGAACAGCTGGAGTAGGAGAGGAGATGTAGCCCCCTGCATTGCCCTTGAAGGCATCAAATGTGCCACCATCTTTAGAGCTGTATGCATGATCCTAGGCAGACTTCCATTATAAATATTACAGTTGCATAAGACAGTGATCAATTAACCATAGTATCTGTTTGGTAGTATATACACACACACACACACACATATAAGCAAAACAGGATTAGATGTGTAAAAGCTGAATTATAATATGGATTCTTGCTTTTTGTTTTATTTTGTTGAAAGACAAAGGACAGAAATGCTAAAAGATTGTGCTAGTCTTAGGCAGTGGTTGTTTGTACCAACTCGAAAGAATTTAGTGCAAGAAAATGTTGGAGAATCAATATGTAATTTATCTCTTCTACCATGTATTGATATCAAGACTCAGGACTTGTATTCAGCTTAATTTAGGAGTCTTAGTTAACTGGGAAAGCACCTTGTGTTATGCACAGTTAAATTGATGTACTTAGATTGTGTTTTTTGTAATTGCATCATAGTGAAAAGATATGAAGGATGCCCTATTGTTGGCCTAGGGTTCACTACAAAAAAGAATAAATTTTATGAGCAAAACCAGTTAAATAATCTCAGTGTATTTTTAGGAGAGTAGTTTTGTTGTTTGAAGATGAGAGCATTAAAAAGCTACATAAAATTGCTTTTGATTTTGAAAGGTAAATTCTTGTAATTTTGTTACATTTTTTTAGGGAACTGATTTTGCATCAAAGGCTAATGAAACATGTTTTTCAATACTTGTCAATACTTGCCTTGACAGGTACCACTGAATTGGCCCCTTCTTGATTTTCTACTTTCACCTTGGGTTTAGGCAGAAATATGAAGGCTGGTTAAGTTCTTATATTCTAAAAATCTTCCGATTTCCATATAACAAATTCTTTGATTTAAAAATATCACTTTTCAGGGGCAGCTAGGTGGTGCAGTGGATAGAGCACCGGCCCTGGAGTCAGGAGGACCTGAGTTCAAATACGGCCTCAGACACTTAACACTTACTAGCTGTGTGACCCTGGGCAAGTCACTTAACCCCAATTGCCTCACCAAAAAAAAAATCGCTTTTCAAGGTTCTTAGCATTTTTTTGTATATCATGGACTCATTTGGCAGTCTGGTGATACATGTAATTATCATTCTCAGAATTTAAATAATTAAAGGAAGTACTAAATTTCATTTAAAGGTTAATGAAAATAAAGATTTAATTTTTCTGCCATCCAAGTTCATGGATTTCTCCCCGTCCTGAAAAATCTTATCCACAGATTCCCAAGCCTTAAGAACCCCGTGGTTTAGATTTTTGTACATTTGCATTTTGCTTATATAGCACAAGTTAATGCAAGAGCAGATCTTTTGAAAGCATTTATTTTAAACAAACAAAAAAAGGAAACTAAAATTTCATACCTTCAGTGGAAAATACTTTGATAATATTGTCTTAGCTGTGGATAACAGATACTATTTTCCTGCCTATAAACTGCATTATTTTTCCTAACAATATAGCACCTAGGAATATCTTACTATTTTTTTACCTGAGGAGCATATCTCCACATCACTGTTACCTCCCTGTCCCTCCAAAAAGAAAAAGGAAGGGAAAAAAATACCTATTGAAACTCTGGATTGGAGTTAAGAATATGAAATGTTATTCAAAAAGAGATTCCTCATGAAAATTGATAGACTTTGCAAGCACTTCAGTCTTATAACTAAAGATCTTTTTAATATTCCTTCTGCCTAGAGTTCTGCTCAGTCAGACATTAAAGAGGGAGTGAAGAAAATTGGGGCAGGGTGTGTCTTGTAATGTTGTTGATGTGGTATTTGTAAATCTTAGAGTAAATTCTCTCTAGATCACTCTGGCACAAGTTTTTAAAGTGGTGAAAGTGGGTGGGCACTGTGTCACAGATGTATAGTTTCTGATGCTGCTGATTTTCAGATCTACCTCTCTCGCTCCAGTCTATCTGTTGACCTCTGGTCTCAAGTCTCCTACTACATTTCACACATCTCAAATTAGATGTCCAGTAGACATTTTAAACTCGTTATTTCCAAAACAAGTCATTATCTTTCTCCCTAAAGCCTCCCTCCTCCTACCTTCTTTATTACCATAGAGCAGGATCCTTCAACTTTTTTCCACTCGTGACCCCTTTCTGCCAGAGAAATTTTTATGTGACCCCAGGTATATAGGTATATAAAATAGGTATACATAACCTTTTACTGTTGCCAAATTTTTCGTAATTCCCACACAACCCTATAGAGGTTACAACCCACAGTTTAAGAAGCTAGGCGGTAGAGAGCAACACCATTCTCCCAGCCCCTCAGGCTTGCAACCTAGAAATGATCATGGATTTTTCATTATTTCTCCCCCTCCCCTCCAACCCCCATATACAAGCTGTTGCTAAGGTCTGTGGATTTCACCTTTGATGCATCTATCAAATATACTCCCTTCTTTCCTCTGACCCTGTCACCACTCTAGTACTCTAGTTCAGGTCTTCATCACGTCATGCCTTGGTTATTGCAATAGACTGACAGTGAGTGACTCTGCCTGCTTCAAGTCTCTTCCCACTCCAGTCCATTCTCCATTTAGCCACTGAAATGATTGTTCTAAAATGCAGGTCACATCATGTTATTCTGCCTTACTTGGTAAACTTCAATGATTTCCTCTTGCCTCCAGGATCAAAAGCAAAATGCTGTTTGACAGTTAAAGCCCTTCATATTCTAGCCCCCTCCTCCCTACATTTTACTCCCTAACACCGATTACTTAATCCAGTGACAGTGGCCTCCTGGCTGTCCCATAGATAAGATGTTCTGACTTTCAGGTCTGAGCATTTTCTTTAGCTGTCTCCCATGCCTGATAGGCTCTCCTTTCTCCACTCCGACTACTGGCTTCTCTGTCGTCTTTTAAATCCCAACTAAAACCCCATCTTCTACAGGAGGCCTTTCTCAACCCCTCCTAATTCCAGTGCCTCCCCTCTTTTAATTATATACCATTTATCCTGTCTAGAACTTAACTTTGTATATGTTTGTTTGCATGTTGTCTCCCTCATTAGATTGCGAGCTCCTTGAGAACAAAGACTGTTTTGCTTCTGCTTCTTTTTCTTTTAATTCTTAGTACTCAGCACAGTATTTACACTTAGTAGGTGCTTAATAATTGTGAATTGATTGATGCTGGGAAGCTGGATTGATGGATGGACTGCTTGAGTTCAGGTTACAGTTCTGAGCTACAGTAGGGATACATTAAGTCTACATTAAGTCTGGCAACAGTATGCTGAGCCCCCAAAAGAGGAGAGCCACCAGACTGGCTAAGGAAAGGCAAAATGGCCCAGGTTGAAAAAATATGCAGGTTAAAGCTTCTGTGCAGTTCACTTTTGGGATTGGCCTCTGCACTGCAATCTCAGAAAAGCCAGCAATAATAAAGTAGTGAAAGTATCTCCCACTTATATCCTATGATATCTATTCTGCAGGGAATATCTTGTCTCCTTATGTCTTGTAAATAGCTTGTTTGCAAATATTTGTTTGCATGTGGTCTTCCCAATTAGATTGTAAGCTCCTTGAGGACAGGGACTGTTTTTTGCCTTTTGTTACACCTCCAGCACTTATCATGGTGCCTGGCACATAGTAAGTGCTTAATAAGTATTTATTTATTGAATGATTGATTATGGTTTGCTTTCTTATAAATATGGAATGAACACGTATCGCTCTGTGTATGTGGCCACCTTTTGCAAAATTAATTAGCAAATCAAAGTTTGAAACAAGCTTCTAGGTTTTCTCACTCTACAAATCATTAAATTTATGTCCCAAAAGTTCATCATCTAATGGTAAGCTTGCTAGTGATGGGCTTCTCCAAAATTAGCTAGGCTTTTCCTTGTAAAGTAGACATAGTCAGCCTCTCAGACCATATTTTACATCATAAGCAAGCCTGCCAAAACTTGTGTGCTGCTGACATAGCCTTTAAAAATGCAAGGTTCTCTCCATGCTATACTGAAGTAGGGAGAGAGTTCCAGGCATGGGGGAAAGCCAGTGAATACGTCCAGAATTGGGAGATGGAGTGATTTTAATGAGGAGCAGCAAAGAGGTCGCATCATTGGATCAAAGAGTACATGGAATGGGGGTGTGGGGGGGTAGAATATAAAGTGTAAGAAGACTGGAAAGATGATGGAACAGGGGCAGGTTATGAAGAACTTCAGATGCCAGACAGGACTTTAGATTTGATCCTGAAGGCATTAGGGAGTTATTTATTGAGTCGGGGGCAACATGGTTGGATCTGCATATAAGGAGGATCACTGTGACACATGAATGAAGGAAGAGTTATAGTGGGGAGAGACATTTAAGGCACTGCAGTAGTCTACTAATATAGGCTTGAGATGATGGGGACCTATAGGGGCAGCAGTGTCAGATTAGAGAAGGCACATTGGAGAGAGGTTGCTGTGGAGTTGTTTCTCAGTCGTGTCTAACTCTCCATGACCTCATTTGGGGTTTTCTTGGCAGTGATACTAGAGTGGTTGGCCACTTCCTTTTCTGGCTCATTTTACAGATGAGGAAACTGAGGCAAACAGGGCTCAGTGATTTGTCCTGGGTCACACAGCTTATTAAGTGTCTGAGGCCAAATTTGAACTCAACAAGATTCATCTTTCTGATTCCAAGGCAGGCACTCTATGTGGTCCACCACCTAGCTGCCTAGGACAGAGATTACAAAGGTAAAATCGATAAGCCTTGGCAAACATTGGATCTAGGGACTAAGAAAGTGAAGGGTCAAAGACCACACCTAGATTGTGAGTCTGAGTGACTAGGAGGATGGTGGCATCCTCAACAGTAACAGGGTGGTCATGAAGAGGGGAGGGTTTAGGGGGTAAGATGATGAGTTCATTTTTGCATATATTGAGTTTAAGCTATATGTAGGTCATTCTGTTTGAGATGTCCACTAGGCAATTGGTGAATAATCAGCATAGACATGAACTGACTCCAGGGGGCCTGATGAGATCACCAAGTGAAATAGTATAGAAGGAGAAGATTACTCAAGACAGACCTTTTGGGACCCTTATGGTTAGAGGGCATGACCTGGGTGAAGAAACAGTGAAGGAGACTGAAGAGCGGTTAGAGAGCTTGGAAGAGAACCAAGTGACAGTAGGTAGTGTCAGGAAAACTAGAGAAGAGGGTGTCAAGAAGAGGCTGGTTGACAGTGTCTGAGGCTACAGAGAGGTTGGGAAGGATGAGGAGTGAGAAAGGAACATTAGGTTTGGCAATTAGGATATTGTTAGTAACTGGATGAAACAATTTCAGTTGAATGATGAGTTTGGAAACCAGACTATAGAGTAAATAGAGAATGAGAGAAGTGGAGGCATTAATTATAGATCGCCTTCTCACGGAGTTCATTCAAGAAAAGGAAGAGAGATAGAGAATAATAGTTGGAATGACTGGATCGAGTGAGAGTTTTTTGAGGTTGGGAGTCACACGGGCATATTTGTAGGCAGTAAGGAACCAGCCAGTGGTCAGGGAGAGACTGAAGATAAGTGAGAGTGGGGATGATAGAGGGGGAAATCTATTAGAAAGATCAAGGATATAATGGAATCCTTTGTGCATGTTAGAGGACTTTGCCTTGACAAGGAGAAAGAACGTCTCTTCGTGTGAGACAAGAGTAAAGGAGGAGACAGTGGCAGAAGGTAGCTGGGTGATGTGAAAGGAGAGGAGGTGAATCGCTTCAAGTTTTTCAGTAAAATATGAGACAAGGTTCTCAGCTGAGAGGTTGGGGGTAGTGGGAGCCATGGGAGGTTTCCATCTTTATAAGAAAGAAGTAAATAACAAAAAAGCAACCTGGTGTCAGAAATTTTTTTAGATAAATTTTCAGGGTTCCTGCTAGACTCTATACTCATTCAGCCCTATGTCCTTCTAGCATAAAAGTAATTGTAGGGGGCAGCTAGGTGGCGCAGTGGATAAAGCACTGGCCCTGGATTCAGGAGGACCTGAGTTCAAATCTGGCCTCGGACACTTGACACTTACTAGCTGTGTGACCCTGGGCAAGTCACTTAACCCTCATTGCCCCACCAAAAAAAAAAAAAGAAGTAATTGTAGGTCTCAAAAAATGGCTGTAAAAAAATAGCTCATTTTCTGGGGCTTCAGTGTGGCTGAAATTTTACTGTATTTCAGCTAGATGAAGGCAGCAACTTGAATTCCTTAATAGCTGGAAGCCAGATGTATATTCCAATCTCAAATACTCTCATAAATAGTTTGACTTCTCTCCCAGTGGTGACATACATAATTTTTACTCCTACTTTAGGTTCATCATAAAAAGAACTTGGTGGCAAAGTTATTCATTTCCCTGACTACATTTCCGACTGTTTTCTGTTGTCTCTGCCTAGTATAGCACCATTGTAAGTTGAATTCTTTAGATGTTGAAACTTTTTTATTTAATTGACCATTAGCATGGCATAATGTAAGTTGTTGTTTGTCCTTCATTCTCAAAGAGGATCATGACAGATGTCATGACTTGCACTGAATAGAATTTAAGTGAGGAAGGGCCTTGCAAAGTCATCAGCCTCACTTTCTTCTCTAGGTCCATCTGGGTTCAGTGGCAAGATATATATCAGGACGATTGGAGATGGGCTCGAATGTTTAAGGCATTCGGGGTTAAGTGACTTGCCCAGGGTCACACAGCTAGTAAGTGTCTGAGGTAAGATTTGAGCTCAGGTCCTCCCAAGGTCAGGGCTAGTGTTTTATCCACTGCACAACCTAGCTGCCCACATAATGTATAGAGAACTGGCCATGGAGCTGGGAAAATATGGCTTCTTGTCCTGTGGTGTTACCATGGACAAGTTGAGCCTTCTGTTGATGACTTGGGGATAAATATCAGTCATTTTACTGTGATTTAATAAAGTGGCCCATTGCTTCTGTCACAGCCAGATGGTGCAGTGGATAGTGCCAAGCCCAGAGTCAGGAAGACCTGAGTTCAAATCGGGCCTCAGGTACTTGCTAGCTGTCAGACCTGGGACAAGTCATTTAACCCTGTTTGTCTTAGTTTGTCATCTGTAAAATGAGCTGAAGAAGGAAATGGCAAACCATTCCAGTATCTTTGCCAAGACAATCCTCAAATAGGGTCACAAAGAATGGGAGACAAATGCAGCAACTGGAGAACTATTACTGGCCCTCCTCCCAACCCCTAATATGTGTACACACATATACACTGTAGAACTGTCTTGTGGTTTGTGTGCTGTTACTGTGGCACAGTCATCCCCTTAGGAGTTATTAAACCTAGATAGTTGTTTGTTTTCCCAGATTGAAGAGCTGTCCTGTAATTAGGAACCTCTTCTCTCATACTATTGACTTTTTTTACTGAGCTTTTATAACTATTGCCACCCCATGAGAGTGTTCCTTTCCTTCTGTTCTGTTAATCACATAGTTAACAGTGTATTGGGTATAATCTTTGGTTCTTCCATTCTTCTTGGATAGCTTTGTCATTATTCATAGTTTAGAAATGGGACTACTGCTTCACTGACAGGTAGAGTTTTAATTTATATTTATTCACCTCAGGACTTAGTACATAAATTTTTCTTTTTAAATACTACTGGTATCTGAAATCTGACCGGATCAATGTCCTTATATTTTTCCTGCGCTATTACTAATTTATGACTAATCAAGACCAAATTATTTTTAAAAGTATATAATAATTCAGGTTCATTATTGTAAATGTCTGTTATTGTATTTTTTTGTATGTGGCTAGGCCCTTAGGAAGTACTTATTAATGTGGGAACATTTACGACTACATTACAGAGCTTCCCTGTGATTGGTGTGCTTTTAGTGTGGTATCTGGAAATAGATGCTATTGATCAATGTTTTTACTGCAGAACATTACTAAATATCACTTGTATTTGAAAGAAAGATGATTGCACCCTAGAGAAAGAATTTTTACTTAAAAGTAATGCTTTGGGGCGGCTAGGTGGTACAGTAGATAAAGCACCGGCCCTGGATTCAGGAGTACCTGAGTACAAATCTGGCCTCAGACAGTTGACACTTACCAGCTGTGTGACCCTGGGCAAGTCACTTAACCCCCATTGCCCCGCCAAAAAAGAAAGTAATGCTTCATTTGGGTGCAAGGTGTTTTAATACAAAGGGAAATATGTTAATGTTTGTACTTGAACAGTTCTTTAAAGTACTGCTTTTTTTCCCCCTTCCAGATATTGTGCATAACCGGATTGTTCACTTTATTTTGCTACATGAGGATGTTTCCCTTCAGTATTTCATTCCTGCGTTGTCATAAGAATTCAGCTGTTCAAGAGTTTTTGACAATCCAAAGAACTTTTCTATTAAAATTTCAAAAAGATGATGGGTTGATGTGTTGTATAAGCCTTTGGGCTGTATCTTCAGTATGGTAAACATCATGTAAAAGCAACTTGTCCTTTTTTTTCTTTTTTAATATGTTCATAGAATGTGCATTAGTGAAACATAATTGGATAAGCTATGTCTTTGTTTTCTTGTGGTTTCTATATTTTACCTTTAAGAAATTGAAAAGGAAAATTATAATTTTGAGCACTGAATTTAACTATTTTCTGATCGTTGGATAAGTGAAAACTGTAGCAAACATGCATACAAGTATATCTGAGGTTTAGAAGAAGAATGTCTTTTCGGCATTACCTGAGATGGCATTTTCTGATGAGAATGGCAGTATGTTCTGTAAGACATTTGTCACTGCCTGAAGTAGACATCCAGATGATTCAAATTTGGGTATACATCTCTTTCTTTGTGGGAATTGTTGGATAGAAGGGAGAAAATCACTTCATATCTCTCTGCTGTGCCTGGGGTAAAGAAAGTGTTGCCTGGAATGATTTTGTGGGTTACCATAAAGAAATACTAGAGCTAGTCATCAAAGTAATCCTGAACCTAACTAAGCCTGCTGAAGTTAATTCTCTAACCTTGGATTTTCACCTAAGAAAGTTTCTTCTTAGGTTTGATGGTTTGAGCCAGGGGACCACTTTTACATTTAGTTTTTAAAAAATTTCCTAAAGTAAATATCTTAAAGGCCCCTTGAATTCTGTACAAGAAGTTATAAGGCTTCAGAAACTATTGCATCTTTTTTTTTTTTTGGTGAGGCAATGGGGGTTAAGTGACTTGCCCAGGGTCACACAAGCTAGTAAGTGTTAAGTGTCTGAGGCCGGATTTGAACTCAGGTTTTCCTGAATCCAGGGCTGGTGCTCTATCCACTGCACCACCTAGCTGCCCCCACTCTTGCATCTTTTAAACAAATGTAATGGATTTGCAATTTGTGGCACAATTTTTTTTAATATTTTATTTTTCTTTGGAGACCTATCCAGATGAAAAAAATAATTCCAAAATGGCACTTAAGTTTACAAATTTAAGTTTCTCTTTACATACCAAATTCCGTACAGGGGCTGATTGGTAAGCTTTCTTAAAAATAAACATTTTTTTTACTTAAACATTATTCATTAAATTTCCCATTACACTTTAATTTCAGGGACATTGTACTAAAGTTGTGGATAATTTAAGCAATAGATAGAACATTATTTGCTTTATTTATCCTTCATATTAACTTTAAGAATAAGAAAAAAATTGATTCAACTAGCAAATATAATATGTAAATGTGATTTCAGCAGAAAATTAAAATATTCCTGTATTCCATGCTTATTCTTTTCATATCATTTTACCAGATCTCAGCAGTGCCTGTTGTAATTGTTAAAGTACTTGACATTCTGTTAAACTGACATCTTGAATTCAAAAAGATCTTGTTTTTTCAGATTCTTTTCTGTGAAGTTCTGTTGTCATGTATAGAAATCTAAAATTATACTATAAAAATATATCTGAAAGACTTTATAGACTTGTTGGCTTATATCAAGAATTGTGTTTATAGATTTTATCAATCTCAGAAAGGTTTATTTAAATCAAAATAAGTAAATGTAAAAGATATTTATATATAAAACATTTTTTTATAAAATAAAAATTTCCATTCATAACAGATTGAATTTTTTTAGTTAGTATTGCCTAAAATATACTTTCCTCCTCTAAACATAACAATTTTAAACTGAGAGGTCAAATTTTGGAGTATCATGTGACAGGCCTGGACTGGAAATATTAAGTAGGAGGCAGCTTTTTAGATCAGAGAATTTTGGAGTTTGAAAGAACTTCATGTTTAGTCTAATCTCTCTTTATTTCAATATGAAGGTACAAATCCAGAGTGCCAAAGTAACTTGACCAGAGTTACCCCTCCTTGTTAGTTTGAATAGAGCTGAGACTAGAACCCAGGTCTTCTAACTTGCAGTGGTGATAATCTCTGAAGTATTTGCTTATAGACTATTTTTTTGCATGATTATGTAACTGAATTGTAGAAGTTTATATTTCCCACAATTTATTGGGGTTTTTTTCCCAACTGTAAGATCAAAAATTATAGCTGTGATGTCTAAAATCTAATGAGTGGTTGCCTTAAATTAGAAGCTTTAGCAAGAGTTTAGCCTTTTAAGTATTTATTAAAGTGTATTAGAAGTTAGTGAAGAGAGCGAGAGAGGAAAACCCTAGTTTAGATCTATTCAGTATAGCCAGAGAGAAAAACTTGCCTTTCCCTAACAGCCCACGTGAAGTTCTCCCTATTCTGCCTCTCCTGCTGCCAAGCTGAAGTCCGGAAACCAAAAAGGCCCTCCCTTCTCCCTGGCTTCTCCCAGAAGTCTCCTGTGAAACAGGAAACAGGGCCATCCACGCACACAGCTCCAAGCTAATTGACTGGTAGCTCTGATGGACACGACCCATTGTTGGTAGACACAACTTTCTGAAACCGATCTGACCTTCAAAACCCCAGAAAGGTCACTTCCGGACGCTAAGTCACATGCTTTCTTTTCATGGCAGAGCTTCCCTACAATATCCTTCTCAGCAGGTTGGTAGCTCTCTGATTCTCACACTACTTTAGGGATGTCCACCTTAAAAACAATTAGCTAGTCTTAAAGAGTAGATTTTTGATGGGACCAGTGTCCTCCCAGTCACTTGAGCTTCAGATCTGGGAATTTTCTTTGATTGTTCTCTGTAGTTGACCTTTAACATTTTATTGGATTCCAAGTCCTCTTGATTCTGTTTCCACAGAATCTTTTGCATCCTCTATTTCAGGCCTTTATCACTTTTGCTGGACTTCTGTAATAGTCTTCCAGCTGCTCTCAGAACTGAGCCCATTTCCTTTTCAACCTCTCCAAACACAGCAGAGTAAGGTTTTGTTTTGTTTTATTTTGTTCCAGATAAGTATTTTGCATCTATTAGACATTCATTTTTGAAATTGTGAGTTCCAAATCCTCTTCCTCCTCCTATACCCCGCTTGCTTCCCCTTCTCCCGCACACAAGGTAAGCACCATGATACCCATTATACATATAAAGTCATGGAAAACATTTCCATATTAGCCAGGGTGCAAAAAAACAAAAACAAACCAAAACCCCAAGAAAAAGAAAATGGAAAAATATGCTTCAATCTGAGCTGAAGGGTATTATCAGTTTAATTTCTGGAGGTGCACAGCATTTTTCATCAGGAGTCATTTGGAATTGTTGGTACAATAATCTTAAGGCACCTGACAGTATTATTTCCCTTATGAAAAGATTTCACTAGATTCCCTAAGATATAACCCCTTCCCCTGCCATTTATAACCCTTCCCAATATAGCTCCACCAAATGGTTCCACACCTATTCTTTTTTGTTGTTTTTTGTTTTTGGTGGGGCAGTGAGGGTTAAGTGACTCGTCCAGGGTCACACAGCTAGTAAGTGTCAAGTGTCTGAGGCCAGATTTGAATTCAGGTCCTCCTGAATCCAAGGCCAGTGCTTCATCCACTGTGCCACCTAGCTGCCCCAGTTCCCACCTATTTCATATTTATTTCCCTTCATACACTAGGGTGTTCTATTAAAATGAACTAGCTCTTTCCTGAACTCAACATGCATTTGCCACACCTCCATAAGTTTATTTCTTCATTTCTGTTTCATTGCTCAGGTATCAGCTCCTCTATGAGTCCTCTGATTTCTCCTGCCACCTCAGATTTTCCCATAGCACATTGTCTAGGTCACTCCTTTGCCCCATCACACTGTCCTATAAAATTACCTGTTACTTAAGGCAAGGATTGTTTTATAATTAAATAAGCATCAAGCATCTGCACAGACCTAGGAACTGGGAATAACAAAAACCAGGACCTATCATCATTCTATTGTGGGGTTGCAACACTGGAGACATATTTTTTCTATTCTCATCATCTAGTAGAGTGCCTTACATATTTTGTCCTGACCTTTGATTTCATCTGTGTCATGAGGAAATGCCCTTGACAACCAATATCTATTTGCTTTGCAACCAGTGGTTGCTAGGGGATGCCAAAAAGTTGAATGACTGCATTGTCAAAGAGCCAATGTCAGAAATGAAACTTTAACCTGGAGCTTCCTGCTTCCAAAGCTGACATTACTGTACAAAATGTCAATGCTTCTCATCCATAACCTCTCACCTTGTGTAGGGTAGATAGTCAATTAAATGGAATTAAATTGTGTTTTTTTTAAAAGTACCATTTAAGGGTTATCAAGAAGATCCTGAAGTTTTCTTTTGGCTAATCATTAGCTGTGTTACCTTGACTTGGTAGAAGTACTTGTCTGTTCCTGACATTCATAGAAATGAAATAGATATACTTAACTAAAGTGCCCTTCCCTAAAGAAACACTTACCTTTGTTTACTTTAAGTTGCAATATATAAATTGTGGTACTTGTATAAAATTTTTTGGATCTAAACGAGATATAATGCAGAAACGGACATGTTAATTTCCTAAATCTATTGCTTATGTCACTTTTTATAGCAAATCTACAAAGTAGGAAAGGAAACTTGGGATCACTTTTGAAAGCTATGTTGTGTTTTGCACTTAGTGGAGTAGCATTGCAAGTCAGTAAAGAGTTCAGTCAAAATTTAATTATCTGTTTGAGTACTTTGCTACTGAGTTAAAGGGCACCTGGAAAGTGATTTAAGGTTGTGCTTATCTTCAGAATTTTGGTTAGTTCACATTCATATAGTGCTTCAAGATTTTGAAAATGCCTTATATTATTTCATTTGGTCTTTACAATAACCCTTTCAGATAGAGGTTATTATCCTCATTTAACAGATGAGGATGATTAAAGTTAAGTGTTTTGTCCAGGCTCACATAATTGGTATCTGAACTAATATTTGAGCCCAGGTCTTCTTGCTACCGAGTCTAGGACTTTATCCACTAAATTATTTCAGTTGAGATATTTGCAAATCACTGAGCACAGTGCCTAGTACATAGTACGCATGTAACTACTTTTCTCTTTCTGTAGGTCTAGATGTCAATCATATACTTTTCCACAAACTAATATGAACTGGAAACAATACATCACCTTCCTTTAATCAGGGAGCTTGAGTAGGATGAATTTTTTGAAGTCCCTTTCAGCTTTAGGATCTGTGTGATTTAGATTTGAAGCAGCAATTTTTTGCCCCTGCTAATCCTATCTATCTATCTATCTATCTATCTATCTATCTATCTATCTCTCTCTCTCTCTCTCTCTCTCTCTCTCTCTCTCTCTCTCTCTATCTATCTATCTATCCACACACACATATATGTATATATTTATATATATGTATATATGTATATATTTATATATACCATGTCAAACAATATCTAGCTTTTCCCTAGCTTTTATTCTCAAATGCAGCATCCAGATAATGGAAAAAAAGAGTCTGAGTTCTAGTTCCAGATCTACCACTCACAATTAGAGCAAACACATAAAGTTTCTTGAATGGATTTAAGGACAGAAGTCCATTTTTTAAAAAATAGTTTTTGTGGCTCATATGGTATTTCCGTCAGATTCATTATTAGAGCACGTATCATTTGAGGGTAGAATGCAGGGAACAAAACAATAAGGTTGGTGGGGATTTAAGACCCTGGAGTTCTTTAGAGTGGATGTTATTTCCCCAGGAGAAGAGAAGTGATTTGCTATTGCAGGTTCTTTTTAAGAAGAGAAAGGGGGCAGCAGCCACATTTACTACTATCCCCATTTTGGGCAGAGGAAGGGGGAAGCTTTTGCTTGCTGCTTCACCCCAGTCCCTAAACAGAACAAGGTGGGTGGAGATTTTCTCCTCTGCACCTGATTCCCCAGAGTCATTCCATATCGAGTGCAGGAGCTGTTGTCCCCATGGAAGGAGGTTATAGGAGGCAGGGGTGGAGACTACCAATCCAAGCAGGGTTTTTCTGGATCCTTTTGGCAGCTTTCACTCCTGGGAACAACTCAAAGGATGACTCGGAGGATCGTAAGTTTTCGACTTTACAAAGGCTTCAGGGATTTATTCCTGTTTTATTTCCTGAGGGTCTCTATATTCTTTAAACTTGAACGAGTTCCTCACTCTGTGCCCAGAACCAAAGTAAGTCCTGTGGGCAATAAAAAATATTTTAAGTATCTTGTTTTAGAGAATTTGCTCAGTCAAGAAAAGTTTCTACCTTTCACAGATTATCATTCAACATACAAGACTAAAGCAGCAATTGTATAATTGTTCAAGGATATTGTTTGGGGGGAAATGAATATTAAATGTTTCTGAATACAGAAAAAATGAGAAGACTTGGAGCTGGGACCCTAGCGATTACCTTTTCCCACCAACTCATTTTATAGGTGAAGAAGAAACAAACCCAAAGGAACTAAGTTACTTGCCATAAGACACATTGAATTACTGGGAAAGCGAGGATGAGAACCTAGATCTCCTCATTTTCAAGTTCGGGTTTCTCTTTTTTAAAAATTTAAATTATGAACTTAATAACCATTAACAATGTCCCCTTATTTTACTTTTGAAACTCAGTTAAGTTATATAAAAAAAATTGTAGTCAAGGTGCATTATTCTAGCTCTTTATCTCACTTTACATGACTTCACATATACCTTTAGTTATTCATATCCTTTGCATTTACCGTTTTATAGCATGGTATGTTCTCTACAACATGGATATATGTGCATGTATGTGTGTATGAAATCTATGTTCTAATTGTTATACGTAGAGGTTTCCATTTTTTGGGCTGTTATTTCAAATAAAGTAGCTGTTAATGATTGTGCATGGCTGGGTCCTTTCCTCCATTCCTTGCCTTTTCATATTATCTTTAGGACAATGAAATGCACTTTTCTTTATACTCCCTCATTTATCAGAATAAACTATATGGGAGGGTGTTGTTTGAGTTGCTGAATTGCATCTTTTTTTCTGTACTTTTCACTATTCATGATTTTAATAAAGGAAGATGCTTGTAAAACAGACAGTATTGTAAATAGGAGACTTTTGAAATACATGTTTTGGCTTTTTTTTTTTTTCTTGCTTCCTTCTACCACATAGACTTATTTTAGACCATGACTTTGGAAGGAAATTTTAAGAGTTACAATTCTGAACTCTTCCTGTAATAAAATACAAGTTGTAGTTATTAAAAGCCATTGAGAAATTTTGTGCTTTAAAGTCAAGAGTGCCAGGGACACAGGAAAAAAAATCACTCTAAATGAAAGAGAATTTTTAAAAAATGTGTTTTTGGGGGCAGCTAGGTGGCGCAGTGGATAGAGCACTGGCCCTGGAGTCAGGAGTACCTGAGTTCAAATCCAGCCTCAGACACTTAACACTTACTAGCTGTGTGACCCTGGGCAAGTCACTTAACCCCAATTGCCTCACTAAAAAAAAAAAAAGTGTTTTATGATTTTCACTGAGTTTACTGTGCTAGCAGTAATCACCAAAACAAAACAAACATTTGCAATGGCAAAAAATATAACACTTGAGATGGAAAGAAATAAAACATTGGAACTTTGCTCCATTAGGTTTGTATACCTAGTATACCTCCCAGGTCCAGAAAATCCTATTGTTTTCAATGAAAGCCTCTTGAAAATGACATGTGACAAATATAAGGAATTCACAGAAACAGGGGAAAGATGTGTATGAACTGATAAAAGTAACATGAACAGGAGCAGAAAAAAAATACAGTCACTACAGGCAAAGCTAGCAAAGAGATCCCTTATAGAAGCTGAGTTCTGAGTAACTGAAAAATCAGAAAGTTTGAATTGGGTTCTAGAAATTGGAGTAGTGAAGGTGCCAAGCAATTTATGTAAGAGACAAACATTCCTATGATACATTTTCAGGACTATATATATATTTTTCAATAATCCCATTTTATTGTATAATTGTTACAAGGAAGCTCTGTTCTTCAAAAGGAGCACATCTGTAATCCAGATTATTATTCAATTTTGTTGTTATTTATTATTATTAAATTTTATTAAGAGAGTTCAGGAGGCAGCAGTACTGCTAACCTGTGCACTGTGATGCAAAAGCATTTTGCGTATCTCAAGACTTAAAACCTGTTATCTGTTTGGTTTTGGACCTTGTTAAAGTCCCACTTTTCCTTCCCCATTCCTACATGAATGAAGTCTCCCTAAGATATGTGCCAGTACTGGGGGAGAAATTTTTGCTGCACACTCCTTTTTTTTTTTTTTTAATGTATGAGGTATTTTATTTTTTCCATTACATGTATCTGCACACTCCTTTTAAGACTAGTTCACATAAAAATTCATCTTCTTAAAAAAGAGAAAATTAAGAGTTGTTATACCCACAATAATCTGTTAACAATGGAGTGGCTGACTTGAGGCAGTACTTTGAGTAGGATGAGAAAAGCCAATCAGTTGTTTAGGTTCTCCCGTTTATTCTTATTCTTCTCAGAAGATTGAATTTTCCCCTTTCTACCTGACTTAAGAGGCTATTCCTAAAACTATTGTTTTTGGTCTTTAGGGCTAGTTTAGAGCAATTTACAGTAGGGAGCAAGCTGGCCTCTTCTGGTTCCTTGTTCTTATCTGTTGCTGTGACTTAGCACTTGCCAGCTAGCAAATGTTTTTAAGATGGACTTCATTTTCTGTGAAAGCTTGGGTTTTTCTAACATGTATAATACAAGTATTTGACCTGCCCCCCAGGCTTAGCTCCTGGATAACAGAGGTGTTAAAATGTGCCTGGCATTTTGCTCTTTTATTTCCATGGCAACTGACAATTTCTGTAAAAATGAGTTAAATTATGCTATTTCACTTTATGTGATGCTGGATAATTGGTATATATAGCATGTTAATTTGGTTTGACTAATTATTTAGAAGATGTGTTCCTTCTTTCCTACCTTCTCCCTCCTCATAAATTCTAGATCACACCTGCTATCCTCCTTCTCTTTGGACAGCTGTTTCTGGTTGATTGGTTTAGCATGCAAAAGTAAAGGAAAATAATATAAAGGTGGTGTTTACTAACATGGCTGTGCAAATGAGCAGCTGCAGGAACTGACTCATTGCATAGACAATCAAACTTTGTTTAAACAGAGGAACTAAGTAAAGTCAAAGTGCTTCACTGGACCAGTTTACTTATAAATAGCAGATCCTGCCTTCTAGAAGTACTGGCCTTTGGGTGGTCTAGCATTCTGGCAATAAAACAATTTTTTTTCCCTTCGTGGGACAATGCATAAGAGACAACTTATTATACATAAAATGTAACAATTTGTTATAATTGAAATCAATAAACATTCATTAAACACCTACTATGTATCACATCTGTTATATGAACAGAATGTGTCCCATGTCTGATGCCCACCTGATGTCCCAGTAGAATGTAACCTTGAGGGGAGGGGCTGTTTTTCATTTATGTTTCTGTATCTCCAATATTTAACAGTGCTTTACCTCTTAGCAGACGTGTAGTAAGTACTCCTTCAGTTTAATTGAATGTTAGTTGTTTGTATATGTTTTACTATGTAATAGCTACTGTAGCTTTGAAAGCTTTAGACCCAGCTAAGAGATAGTCTGAACTTGGGATCAAAAGACCTGAGTTTGGGTCATAGTTCTATCACTTACTAATTACATGATGAGCATTCCTCTCATATAACTCTCCATCTGCTGATTCTTGGAATAGTCATTGGCTATACCTGCAACTTTCTCCTTTTTATCTGTCTTTTAACTAACCTGGCTTCCTTCAAGTATCAGCTAAAACCCACCTTTCTACAAGCAACCTTTGCTGGTCCCCCATTAATGTCAGTTCCTTTTCTCTGTTGATTACTTCTAATTTATCCTGTATATATTTTGTTTATATGTAATTGTTTGCATGTGGTCTCCACAATTAGATTCTGAGCTTCCTTGAAGGCAGGAATTGTTTTTCTTTTCTTCCACCACTCCCCCATCCCTTTCTTTGTTTTTTGTTTTGTTTTGGTGAGGCAATTGGGGTTAAGTGACTTGCCCAAAGTCACACAACTAGTAAGTGTCAAGTGCCTGAGGCCAGATTTGAACTCAGGTCCTCCTGACTCCAGGGCTGGTGCTCTATCCACTGTACCACCTAGCTGCCCCCTATCCCTTTCTTTGAATCCTTAGGGCTTAGCACAGTGCCAGGCCCACTGTAGACATTTAATATATGCATCTTTATTTGACCATGAGAAATTCATACAACCACACTAACCCAGACTTTAATTTCTTTGCCTATAAAAAGAATGGTGGGAATAGATGTTCCCTGGATCCCTTTCAGCTCTGAAAATAAAAAATTCTGTGATAGAAAGAGATGGCCCTCTGAAACTTAGTATTAAAAGTGAAGCCAACTTAGTATAGAAACTGATCATTTGACTTCTCTTTTGGACATGCCCTTAGTTAACTCATCCACCAACCAGGAAAAGACAAACAACCAATCATAAATACTATATGTCAGTCTTCTGATAGATCATGGAATAAAATGAACTGAATAACATGGTTAGTAGTAATCTTATTAGTAGGAAATACTATTAGAAATCTTTTTATATTTACATTATTCTACTTAGAGAAAAAAAATCCTTACATAGTAGCTTAGATTTAGAATCAGGAGACCAATATTTAGGTCTAGTCCTGCCATTTCTGTTGCCCTTGGTAAGAAATTTCATTTCTTTGTGCTTTAGTTCTCCCTACCGTAAAGATAATAATAATTTTACTATCAAGATCAAAAGTTGGTTGTGAGGATTGTATTAAATGTGAGCTGTTAATATTGAAGCTACAAGGAGCCAAGAAGGGAGGGTACCTTTACATTTTGAGGTTATGTATATAAATATGATTTTAACTGGGAATATATTTTAAATGAACTGGGTTTCCTTACGTCATGATAGATTGTCAGCTTTGGATGCGATGTGTCATGTAACAGGAGACTCTCAAATTTATCTTGTCTGTTGGTCTCCAAAAGATTTTATTTTATTTTGTTGTGGTTTTCTCTTCCTACTCCACACTCCTAGAACTGCATTTGATCTCTCTACAAGAGTGCAACATTTAAAAATGTGTCAAGTAAAGCTTGAAAATAGCCCATTTCCTCAACTCCTAGCTTTTGTTCCCTTTCAGATCTCTCTCTCTTTGCCACCCACAGCTGGAAAACTAGATCAAAGGTATTTTAAAGCTAGAATCAGAAGACTGGTTAGCAGGTGATCACAGTTTAAAAAAAGGATTAAATCTGTTTTGGCAACAACTTGTAAGTAAGCACAAACACATCCCTTAGCTTTCAATTACTTGTTTATTCACCTGCCTCTTTGTAGCTATAACAATAGTAAAACAAAAATCAATTAAAATAATCTTTCTTAGCTACAAGTTTCAGGTACACAATAGGTAGCTGTAGCTAAAAGTATATTTAGATATATTATCAGAGGTCTATGACTATCTCTTGTCATATGTGCACATGTAAATGCCTAATAACATTTAAGGGTGAATTTTTCCTGTTGATGAATCCATTCTTCTCTTCACTTTCTCCTGATCTCTTTTCCTTCCCCCTTACATTTCAATACTAATCTGTGCTATATTTCGTAGTAGAGTTTTCCTTTAAATTTATAAATAATATATACCAAGCATAACTTAATATTTAGTTATTATAAAAGGTATAATTTAGGGGGGGAAGGGATGATTTATTTCTTCAAATATTTAAAAGCTGCATGGAAGCCTGGTGTATTGGATTAGGGTGCTAGATTCTGGATCAGTAAGACCCGAGGTTCAATTCTCACCTTGGACATCTACTAGCTGGGTGATCCTGTGCAAGTCAATTAGTAATATCTTTGTGCCTCAATTCTTGCATCAGTAAAGTAAGAGGCTTGGTCCACCTTGATGGTTTCCAAGATCCCTTTCAGCTCTAAATCTATGGTATTATGATCCATTAAGAAGAGGGGTTAGACCTGTTCATTGTCACACCAAGAGGAAAAAACTAGGATGACTGGATAGAAGTTACAGGGAAACATTTCTATTCAATAGAAGGAAGACTATCCTTATTCAGCAGTGCAATGAACTGTCTTACTGATGTATTGAGTTTTTTCAGTAAAGTGTTTCAGCAACAACTCTGACTACTTATTGACCGACTGACTGACTGATATGACGCTTTAAGGTTTGCAAAGCACTTTACATATGTCATTGAATTTGATCCTCATAATCATAATAGCTACATTTATATAGTGATTATTATGTGCTAGGCACTGTGCTATAAGCACTTTAGAAAGATCTTATTTGGTCTTTTCAACAACCCTGGGAGGTAAGTGTTATTTTTATCCCCATATTACAGTTGGGGGGAGGGGAAAAGGGAGAGGTAGAGAAATTGTGACTATTTTAAGGACTATTAAGCATTATTGTTTCAAGTGTTTTGCTGCTGTTAGAAAATAATTATTAATAATGGATTTCTTGGGGGACCCAGGGATCAGTTTCTCAGTCCCTTCTGCCCACCACTTCAGAAAGTCCTGTTCTCGATATTATTTGGGACAAACCCAAGGGAACAAAAGAAATGGAGATAGATTCTTTTGTTTAACTCAGTGAAGGACCTATGGGATCAAACCACACCTAGGTAATGGAGCACCTTCAGTGGGGGTCTTTTACATTCTACTCCCTGATGTCATCTGTAGAGTTCATTTTAATGTACACCAACTTCAAGTCATGTCAACCAATGGAATTGAGTGATGCTAACCAATTAGCTTTGATCAACGTATAATGACCTGCCTCTATCAAAAGAGGATAAAAACTCTTGGGACCTCCATTGGCTCTCTGGATGACCTCTTGGCTTGGCTCTCCTTCTTAGGACAATATAGGGCTTATGAACTCCCTTGGGTCTCCTTGAGACCACATGCTGTCTCTCTGAGAGACAGCATGGGTCTTTTGGGCTTTTTTCCTGATCTCACTAACTGCCATGCTAAAGGGCTTTCCCTGCTTTCTCTACCACTCAGCCCGAGATCATGAGAAGCTAGGGAGACTCATGGTCAATCCTTTACTGGCATATAATATTAATAAATTAAAATATGCCTAACCTAAACTGGT